>NC_133618.1:61120332-61755332 GCF_048593235.1 Sminthopsis crassicaudata
CAATATTCCAAGCAATTGGAATTTCATTCCTCCGGCCCCTCCCTTCTCTTTTTCCCTAGTTGGAATGTTTCTTCCCCTCTCCTCCTCGTCATCCGGGAACTAACCGGGCAGTGTCTTCTCAAAGAGCGAGGCTGGTCCTCCAAGGTCGTCGCTTGGCGGATTCTTTCAGAACCTGCACTTCCTGTGGCACCCCTTGGGGTCCTAAGGTTGTCCTCACTCCATAAGGAAATTTTGGAGGAGAATTTTAGTGAAGATCAATTTTGATTCAATTCAACCACAAAAATCTATTAGGAATAAAGTGCACATCTTACGTATTTTTAAAAAATCAGTTGCTCGAGAAAAAAAGAGAGGCTTGCCAGATAAGTTGTGTGGGAAAAAGGGCTAAGATTTTTAATAGACTGCAAGCTTAAAATGCGCCTGCAGAGCGACAGCCAGGGCAATCCAAGAGATGCTTGTTAATCCCTCACTTACGGACTGTGGAGCGGGATGCTGGCGGCTAAGGACACCAAGAGGGGAAAAAAAAACAGGTTTTGCTCTCAAGGAGTTTACGTTCTTCTGGGGGACACAGTGCGGGTAAATAAATGAGAGCAAAATCATTTCTGGAGGAAGAGAGAGCTCCTTTGGAGAGCGGGGGAAGGGCTTGTGAGGCAGGATGTGGCGCCTCAGAGAACTCTAGAAGGAAATGGAGAGATTCGAAGCGGTGGAGGGGAGGCAGGCATGCTTTCAGAGTGGGGGACAGCCTGGGGCACTGGCCCACAGAGCCCCGGGAACAGTGCGTGCGCCAGAAAATAAGCTGCGGAAGGGAGGGAGGCAAAGTCTGCCCAGCCAGACCAGTGAGAACCCCGTTAGAACTTTCAGTGACGGACCGGGCGGCTGGAGGTTGCGTTTGTGCAGCGTCTCCGGGACTTCTCTGGGCGCTCCCATTTCTAACGCGGAGCTGCCCTAGAGGGGCCTTTTTGACCGTCTGTTTTACCGAACTTGGACTTCACCCAGCCGATTGCCACGAGGCAGACACAGAAGATTTTCCAGCACGGGATTTACTCGTTCAAGACTGTGTCTTAGTCCCATAAATAAACGCTTAATGCGGGAAGGACTTGAAGCTCAGACACTGACTAGTGTCACGGATCTCGAAGTGTGTGTGTGAGAAAACTGGGGAGGGGAGAAGAGCAGGTTACAGGGGCAGAGGGTGAGGGAACTTCACGTTCTCCTGCACGGCCAGGCCACATCTGGAGCCGAGATCCTGCTCTCGAGCCCCAGCTGTTAAGGTAGCACAGATCATTTGCATTTATCTCAGCTGGGGCCCATGTCCGCAGAGAGTGCAAAGAGCCAGGTCCCTAAAGGATGCCTCCAAAGGGACGAGCTGGAACCGCAGCCGTCTCTCCTGGCTCCTGCATCAGGACCCGTCACCCCAGCCTCGCTTGGACTCTCAGAAACTGTGCGGCCAGATTCTCTTTTCCCATCCCAGTGGGAGACACTCCCAAGGCTGGGATGCCCAGGCTGTGATGCCCAGGCTGTGCTCCTAACCCCAGACTCCTCAGGCCCCACCTCCAGACCTATCTACTGAATCCCCAGGGCTGAGAGGCCCCGCCCCCATGCCAGAGTCCCTCCCTCCCCCTCTCCTCGCCTATCCACACCCTCCCAAATTGATCGGCTCCGCCTCCAGGCCAGAGGTCCCTCCCCCAAACCTATCCACAGACTCCCAAGGTTGCGAGGCCCCGCCCCCAAACCTATCCGCAGAGTTCCCAGAGTTTGAGGGCCCGCCTCCCAGTCTCGCGAGGCGGAGCGGCCTCCGGCTTGGCTCCCAGCCCCCAGCTTTGGGCGGGGTCTCACCACAGACAGGACTTTTAAATCCCCGGAACCGATTTTGATGAAGTAGTTGTAAGAGCTTTTCTTGCACTCCCATCTGTATTTGGCGAAGCCCTCTCTATGCCTTGCAGCCCAAGGTCGCTCCGAGACTTTTTGCTTTGCAGCCGAAGATCGCTCCGAGACGTTGGTCTCCACGGTCGACGTGACGGGCCGCTCCGAGACGTTGGTCTCCACGGTCGACGTGACGGGCCGCTCCGAGACGTTGGTCTCCGAGGTCGATGTGGCGGGTCGCTCCGAGGTCTCCGCGGTAGACATGACGAGTGGCGGGCGGGGACGGACTCCGGGCCGGTAGCGGCCGCGTCCCAAGACGCCTTCCTTGCGGAGTCGGTACCCCAACGGCTTGCTGCCCCCGCTTCATTCCGTTCTGTGGTCGCGGGGCGCGTCTCCATGGAGCCACTTACTGCCCGGCATGCCCTGCGCGCCCCCTGCCTAGGGACTCCCGTGCGCCTCCGTGCAAGACTGATGCTTTTTGGTGCCTGCATAGGCTTTTCAGTAGCAAGTCCCCTCATTCTTGGCTGCTTTATCTAGAAGGAGCTAAGTCAGGAGGCTTTTTGTTTCCCTTGGAGTTTTTAGTCCGTTGTTGGTCTACCTGCTTTTCTGATTCATTCTTCACTCAGCTTTTTTTTTTTTTTTCCTATTAGCAGCTTCTCTTCAAGCTGATGTACAGCTTTATTTTTTTAAACATGCGCAATTCCTCTCTCTATTTCCACAAATATCACGGTGCACAAGAAAAATCAGCTCAAAAAGAAAAAAAAACCAAAATGCAAACAATAACAAAATGAGTGAAAATACTGTGTGTGATCCACACTCAGCCCCCACAGTCCTTCACAAGACCATCGGAACTGGCCTGAATCATCTCTTTGTTGACACGAGCCACGTCCATCAGAATTGATCGTCGTGTAATTTTGCTGTTGCTTGTTCAATGATCTCCTGGTTCTGATCATTTCACTTATCAGCTTGCTTTTCTTAAAGCACAGTCTGACTGCATCTGCTTCCTTCTAGCTTCTCCGCCTTCCTTCAGATTCCTGCCAAAATCCTCCCCTTTGTAAAAAGCACTTCCCGATTCCCCTTAAAATGCCTCCAACTTCTCCTTGTCTGTCTCTCCCATTACGTGACCTGGGGGGAACAGAGGCCCATTTCTTTGCCTCTCTATCCCCAGTGCTTAGCAAAGGGCCTGGCACTCAGTAATAGTAAAAGCTTATTGATTTCACTAAGTTTTATTGCTTGAAACATTTAAAAAGCACAGCCCAGAGGGCATTTGAGCCTTGAAAGGTGTGTCAGTCTCAACTTCGGATTCTACAGTTAAAGCTGTTACCTTGACTTCATGTAAACAGAAAAAATCTCCCATCTTATCAGAAAACCTGCACATTCAATATAACAAATATGGGAAATGTTTAACCTATACCGGATTGCTTGGGGCTAGGGGAAGGGAGGGAGAAAAGTTTGGAACACAAAGTCTTACAAAAATGAATGCTGAAAACTAGCTTTTTGTGTATTTGGGAAAATAAAATACTGAAGGAAAAACAAAAGTTAATCTGCACGTGATCCTGGGCCCTCTCTGGCATATGCGTTCTTTTGTTTTTCTTCTATACCTGGCAAACCGGATCTACTATTCTGTTATCTTGCTGCCAAAGACTGGTAGAGACCAATTAGCCCAGTGAACTCTAATAAATCTATACATATATAGCCATGCTGACATGGACAGCCCTTTTTTCTTCAATATCAGAGTTCTCTCAGACATTCTTCCACCCCTTATTGGTGTAATCAGAGCAGAATCCTTGTCCTCCAGATTTAGTCTTAGAATTTGGTAGTTGATTTTTCATCAATCCCAGGGATGTGACTATGATACCGTATTGTTAAAACAGTTCTGGACTTAAGATTCAAGGGAGATGTGGATACAAATTCTGCTTTGGATACTGAATAGCTCTGTCGTGACTATGAAGATTTTATTTCTCTGGGCCTGTGTCAAGTGGGGGAAATTATAGTTGAATTTGTATTTATTGTAAGGATTGGATAAACTGCTTGTAAAAAGCTATGCAAAAATCTTAAAACTATCAGCATAAGCTTGTGGTCTTATTCATGCTGCCCTTCTGCTCTGTACTAATAGATGATTTGGAAAGGCTTTTTAGTGGAAGTTCCCTGAATTTGGGATGGGAGGACCCGAGTTCAAAATCTTTTTCTGTACATAGCCATTTCCTATCTCAGGCTCTCAGTTTTCTCATCAATAAAATGAACAGAGGGTACCAGATACTCTTTTGAGGTCTCTTGTAGCTTTTTATGTTCCTAGATAGAAGACATTCAGTTGCTTTTTAGCTGACCGTCCCTCTTCATTTTGCTATTTTGGAAATGAGGAAACCAAAGTCCAGAAAAAGCAGTTGGTCCTAAGCCCCTCAAATAGTTAAGTTCAAGAGCCACACCTTAATCTCCAATCTTCTGATTCCTAAAATCAATATAGTCTATCCACTATATCACAAATACTTTAATTTCTCCTCTCTTCTTTCCACCTACTGAAAACTTTTCCCTAACTAGAAACTATTCTTTCTAGAATGAAGTGGAAATCTTTCTGGAAAGAAAGAAAGAAAGAATCAAGGACAAAAACGTTCTTATGCATTGTGAGCACTGATTATTAAGCGTAATGAACCACAGTTCTGAAAATTGACAATCTTGGAGGGCTGCTCTGTTCATTTTGCTGATGAATGTTTTTTTGGTGGTGTTGATTGCATGACTGTTGTTGCTGCCTCCGCTACTGCCTTTGCCACTAATTCTTCTGCCACTGCCTTCTCTTTCGTGAACTCGGAAGACTCTTTTTTTACATCGTTTACTGCTAACATCTTCTCTTTCACCGCTTCCTTCCATTTCTTATACCATATGCTGCCTCCCTGGCAAGACACCTCAAGGACACATAGACCCGCGGCCATAAAACAGCAAGCCTAGAAGAGGAAAAAGACAAAAATAAGGTATTGCTGTATATTGCTAAGTGGCTCAGGTAACATTAGGAACCTTGTGGAATATAAGCACTTGATGGAAACCATGCTTCTGAGATGAAAACTTTAATGTAGAAGGAAAGGAAGATCACTGGATTTGGCATTTCATAGATTTAAGATTTTGGGAATTTGGCAGAGATCTTAGAATCTTCTTTTTTAATCCTCTCATTTTTATTTATATTAATTATTTTTATTGTTGTAAGGATGAGTATTAATTGAATCAGAAACCCTATTCCATTCCCACTTAAAGTAAATAGACATTTTATATCCTGACACTTTTATCAGGCTACAATACCCTTATTTAATCAATCAAAGGTATTAAATTGGGTAGGAAAATAGTTTGAAGGACCAAAATGCAACTGGACATTGGAAGAAATGAAATGATCAATAGGAAATATATTGGGATTGGTTGATAAGTTGATATATACATATGCAAACCAGAACCTAAAAAAAGAAAATGGAATAATGATAATGATTAAACAAAAGAACCCCAATAATGAAAATCATTGTATGTTTGTCTAGAAACCAGTTACAATCCCAAAAGATTTGCATATTGGTTTTAAAATTGAGCATCCACTTTGTCTTTATTTCATGGTCCCTGGACTTTATAATTATATAACCTGTATTCATTGCTATTGTATTCTTTCAGTCAGTGTGTTTTTGTTTTATGCTTTCTTCCCTGAGCATTACTTCATGTTACTCTTCTCATATTTCTCATCATTTTATATATATATGAAGAAACTGAGAATTAATAACTTTTCTGCCCTTGATTATACAATAGCAGTTTTCTGACTTCAAATCCACTATGTTGCCTCTCACAAATGAGTGTTTATATATTGTGCACATACTTAGATACACGCATGCATATAGAGACATGTGTATATGTGTACACGTACATATATATACATACACACATATAATTACATATTTGTAATAATCCCAAAGTAGAAACAAATTGGTTGTCATTGGGAATAGTTACATGATAATAGTGTATACTGTATGTACACACAATACACAACCATTTATAAATATAGATATAATATCCGCGCACACACTATTATCATGGAATCATCCCCAGTGACAACTTATACATGCATGCACACACACACATACACACACACACTTATTTAACACGAGCCATTTCAGTGACAACTAGTTTATTTCCAGTTTGGAATTATTATAAATAGGATTGCTAAAGTCCGTGTTTCTAGGTAATAATCTCCTTAGGCCATAGTGTTAGTACTGGGATCATTAGTTCAAAAGGTATTCTATCATTCCACATTACTTTTTCAAAGGGATGTTCTAATCCATCTCCAGCAGTGGTATTACTGTTTAGCAACAGATATAGAAGCACTGAATTATGTCATATTAGGCTCATAGGGTTAGGCTCATAAGAGATTTAAGAGGTAGAAGGGACATTTAAACCATTCCTTTACAGATAAGAAAACTAAGATCAAGACAGCTAGGTGGCACAGGGGATAGAGCACTAGCCCTGAAATCAGGAGGATGTGAGTTCAAATTTGACCTCAGGTACTTAACACTTCCTAGCTGCCAAATGCCTCAGCCAAAAAAAAAAAAAAAAAAAGAAATTGAGATTAAAGGAAAAAAAATTCAATAACATTTCTAAAGGAATATACCTAGTAAGTGGTAGAACAAGGATTACCCATTTCCTGTTGCTATCCGATTTCTGCCTCCTGGCTTCCCTGGTTTGCTTCAAAATTCAGCTCAAATCCTACCTTATGGAGAAATGGCTCATTGCCAGTATATACAGTTTCATTCATTCATTCATGCTTGTATCCCCAGCACCAGGTATATAGTTCTTCACATACAATTGGACGTTAATTGAATTCTGATTGGGGCTTTTCTTTGGTCTCCCTTAGTTCCAAGAGCTGTCTAATCTGCTTTCCTCTGGCTAGAATTATATCTAGCTACTTATCTAAATATTGGTAATCTAGGGAAATTAATTTTTAGTGCAAGCCTCTCTTCAGATCATGCTCCTTGAATGGGAAGAAAAAGATTCTAAGCAATAGACCCCAAAGTATGACATCTTTCCCTCAAATTCCAGTTTTACAAGGACCATTAGATACAACCATTTATTCAGTAAAATAAAGCTATTTATTCAAACTGATAAACAGAAATTAGAGAAGATGAAAATCTTTTCCATTGTTTTCTATGTCCTTTCTGGCTATCTTTTATGATCGATTTTTATGAATTACCAGCTAAGTGTGTGGTAGTCATTCATTTTGACAGGTCTTTGGAAGTTTTCTATTATATCTTGGATTCAAAACTCCCAGTATGCCACAGGCCTTTTTAAAAAATGTTATCCTGATGATAAATAGCTGCCTTCTTACTCCTCAAGAGAGTCTCTAACCTTTAGAGTTAGGGGAAGAATTACATTCTCTATGACAGCATGCACTATTTTAATTTTTTTCTATATTCCCTTATACTTAGCATAGCGTCTTGCATATAGTAAATGCTTAGTGCTTCATTCATTCATTCTTCCATTTAGCTGTAACTTCCTCTTTTCCTAACTTTCCTTTTCCTACTTTTCATTTATATCAAGTCAAGATAAAGACACGATTGAGGTCCTCCAGTAGGATGTCTATCATGGTCCTTGGACAAGACTCTCACATTTAGAATATCAGCAATCAAATGAAGTTGTATAGATTGTCTAAAAATGGTGTGATTCATAGTGCCCTCTACCCCTTTTTCTGGGATATCATAGCATTCCATTCCTGATTAATCTACCAAGTACCCAGCCCTCAACATAAGAAACTCTCCTTATGTAGTTAGTTGGGCTATTTTTTGGAAAACAGACTCACTTTGTTCCTGGGCTAATATATCTACATATGTTCTTGATTACATACCTTTCTGTCTTTTCTATAAGATTGCATCCTCAACTGCAATCTTCTTGTTTTCTCACCTATAACTTCTCCTTAGCTACTGATTTGTTTCCCTATTACATTTAGACACCTCTGAGTCTCTCCCATCCTTAAAAAAACCCAACCCCAAATCCTTTACTAGATCATCCATTCAAATGGGCCCATACTGAGGGAGCAGAGGGATGACAGAATGGGAGGAAATAATATATCCACAAAATTTCTCCAGGCTCCAAAACTCTTCCCCATCTAGAAAAGGCACCAGACTGAATCCAAAAAGGGAAATCCTGAAAAAGTCACCGTGAATCATTTGTCAAATCTACTTCAGCATAAGAAGATAGATAGAGAGGTTGATGGACACTGGGAACTCAATACCTGTAAGTGTTCTAGCATCTAGGGATCTATGTACTGTAGGACAAGAGGAGCCAAAAGGGGGGGCAGGTGCAAACTGGAAGTTTTATCACCCATTACTCATTTCTGGGTGCCAGATCCATGGTAGAGAGAGAAGGGACCCTGAGCACAGTGCTAGTGTTAGGGAGAAAGGAGACTCTGGGGGGTATACCAAGTGTAGCCTTAGCCCATTAGCTTTGGAGGGCAATGCCTTACATCTGCACAAGATGCCATGCAGAATTGGAGAGATTGGGATAGAAGTAGGTCTTCATTCCTCTTCATGCTCAAAAGTCACTTTGATTTCTTCAGGTTCCAGCTTTGAGAGAGAAGATGAAAGAAACCCATTCCAATTAAGATTACTGAAGGAAGAGACTGGAAAGAAGCCATGAGAGGGAATAGCAGTTCCCACCTGAGCCTGTCTCCAGCTTGTTAGACTAGAGACTTTGGGAAATTTCCCCTTCAATGAGATCTAGGACTCTCTCATTTGAGCTAAGTTACCTCTTCTTCGTGGAAAAGCTCCTTCATTCTATATTGTCTGGCATATATTCTATATATACTTTTTCCAATTTCTGTTTTGCCATCAAATTGAATAAATAGGCTTCTTGGATAATGATTGAGATTTGTAAAGATTGGGGTCCTGCTTTCTCTCTATTAATAAAATAGTTATCAGACTTTAGATTGAACCTGAAAATTATATCCCTTAAATCAAAGCTTCTTAAACTATGGGTTACAACCTCATATGGGGTCATATAACTGAACATGGGGATTGCAAAAAATTTGACGGCCATACAAGTTTTCTAAATGTTCTATGCCTTGCAGTATCAAATATTCTACTAACTTTTATTTATGTAAAAATAAACAAGCACATCCATCTCAGTATGCAAATTTGATTGTCTTTAATAAATGGTAAAAGTATATGTATACTAAAGAATTGTTTTAAAATAAATTTCTTTATCATTATCATTAAATGTTTGATTTGTATATCTGTTTTATATACCTATATTCTCTAGGGTAGTATGAAAATTTATTGGTCAAAAATGGGCCATGAGTGGAAAAAGTTTAAGAAGCCTTGCCTTGGATGAACAGTATTTAAAGGAGCAGATAGATAAAGTTCTAACTTGCTACCTTTTCCCTGTGAAGATAGCACAGGGGTCAATTTCTGGTTTCAACTTCCTGATTCCCCTTCTGGAAGGAATTAAAATCTCCATTGGAGAAAGATGAAGAAGCTAGAGATGTTTATTCTATCTTCTTTCAAGTCACATAGTAACGTACTCTGTCACATGTTGGGGGACAGCTTTTGAATTGCATGGGACTTGCTGCACAAGAAAGAAAAAAGTTTATAAACTGTCAGTGGTGTGGCTCAGACTCCAGGCATAGACTAGAGTCTCATTTTTAGCATAAAACCCAGAGGACAGGAATCCCAGACCAAAAGGAAATGTAGAATTTTGCCACTCTGAACCAACAGATTTCCAGCTGGCTAATAGAGGTCGTGTCTACTCTTCCTTAGACCCAAAGCTAGGTCAGGAACTTGCAAAGTTAAGACCAGAGAGGCAGCAATTAGATTTTTTACTCTACATCAGACTACTTTGACAACACTGAAAACTTGCAAGTAGATCTATCCAGCTAATCTTTAACCTGTTCATCAGCCCCCATGGGTTTAATTATCGTCTCTATGCAGATAACTCATATTTAAACACATACACAAAATTGTATTTCTGTGTGCAGAAATATATCAATATCAAGTCTCTTCCTTGAGTTCTAAGGCATATCAGACTAAATGTCTGTGATATCTCAAATCCAACAAGTCCAAAACTGAACTCATTATCTTTTCCTCAAAACCCCTCCTTCCTCCAAACTTTCCTATTTCTTTTGAAGGGGGAAGGGAAGAGGAAAAGAATAAGCATTTATTAAGTAACTACCACATTCCAGGCACTGTGTTAAACATTTTAGAAATAGTATCCTATTTAATTCTCATAATCATTCTTGGGAATGGTGCTATTATCCCCATTTTATAGTTGAAGAAACTGAGATATAAAGAGATGAGTCAAGCCTATAGACTGGCATTATCTTCAGCTCCTCACTCAGTCTTCATGTAGATATTCAGTTACCACACATTACTCTTCCACCATCTAAGTTCAGGTTCTCATCTCCTCTGGCCTTACAACACTCTTTGGACTGATCTATGTGGCTCAAGTCCCTCATCTCTCTACCTCAAACCACACAGTACTGTCAAAGTAATTTTTCTCCAGGTCTTGTCATTGTTGCTATTGTTGTTCAGTCCAGTCTTAACTCTTCCTGAGCTCACATGGGGTTTTCTTGGCAAAAAAACAGGAGTGTTTGTCATTTTCTTTTCTAGCTCATTTTATAGATGAGGACTGAGATCTAGGAACTATACTTGGTAAATGCTGTGAAGTTCTCTGTCTGTCTCTGTTTCTGTCTGTCTGTCTGTCTGTCTCTGTTTTGCAGCCTCTGAATTTCCCTGTCATTTTCATCAAACCAATCTTGATGTTTATGAATGTTCTGGCCCAGAGAAGTAAATGCAGTAAGTACTGTACAACACTGAAGCTACCTACTCCTTTTCTGCTCTACTGTTTCTAACCATGTGTTGGCTCAGTTTTCCTTCCAACATAGCAACAAACTATTCCCCCTCAGAGAAGTGCTCAAATCTGTTGTCATTTACTCTTCTGGTAAGCTTGTCTTGGGGTTACTTCTTTTGTTGAATGTGAACATTTTGCTTGGGGAGGATAAGTGTGTGATCAGTCCAGCACTCTGCTTCATTGTCTCTCTCTCTCTCTCTCTGTCTCTCTCTCTCTGTCTCTCTGTCTCTCTCTGTCTCTCTCTCTGTGTCTCTCTCTCTCTGTCTCTCTCTCTCTGTCTCTCTCTCTCTGTCTCTCTCTCTCTCTCTGTCTCTCTCTGTCTCTGTGTGTGTGTGTGTGTGTTGACTACAGGGTGAGATCTATTCCTGCTATGGTAAACAAGCCAGGATTGGATAAAACAGACATTTTTTAAGGGGATTTTTCCTAGCCCCTTCTAGAAATAATGCCATCCTTAAAAAGGGCTATTCAGATACTCACGGGACTACCTAATTCTACTGCTGTTTCCAGTGAGAAGATGACCCTATATATATATATATATATATATATATATATATATATATATATATATATATATATTTTTTTTTTTTTTTTTTTTTTTGAGCTACATGTGAGTGTTGGGTGAGTCAGGTGGACACCAAGGGGAAAAGTAGCCTTGTAATAGCTCAGCAGCCCTCACACCAGAGATTCTGTCTTCCCTGAATACACCCTAAACCCCTGCTCCCAAATCATATTATGTTTTAACAACATAATATATATTTATATTATTAACCTATTTATATTTTATAAGTACTTATCTCTTGCATTAGAACCTTTGTGAGTAGAGTACTTCTTTGTACTTGTTACATGATTGATTGATTGAGGTTACATTTCCATTAAATCTGCCTTGTAGTCTCCCAGAAATTAGCTTATTTGGAAAAAGCGGCAAAGAACTTTACATGATAAAAGATTAGTATTAACTCTTTCCCCCAAAACGATTTTAATTCTCATATAATATAGAGAAAGTCAGGAGTCCTCTACTTACTGCTCCACTTATGATGTACTCATCTGTTCCCTCTTCCCAGAGAACCAGGATGCCAACAATTATAAGGAAACCCGCAGTAAGTAAACAGTTCAAAATATCCTGCAATGCAAAGAAGACAACAGACTCTTTAATAGGTAGGTAAAGTTCTGTTACTGGACATTACCATCCTTCCAATCACTCAGATTCACCACCTTGATAGTTTTCCTCCAATTTTATTATTTATTTTAAACTTTTTAAAAAATAGAATTCCAAATTCTCTCCTCTTTCCCTTCCTTTCCCATCTACTGGGAAGGCAAATGATGTGATGTCAATTATACATGTGAAATCATACAAAACATATTTCTGTTTTAGCCATATTTCAAAAATCTAAGAATAGAGAAAATTATACTTCAGTTTCATCAACTTGTTCTCTAGAGATGGATAGAATTTTTTTATAAGTATTTTGGAATTGTTTTATATCATTATATTGATAGTCTAGTCTTTCACAACAGTTGATCATTACAATATAGCTGTTACTATGCAAAATGATTTCCTGATTCTTCTCACTTCATTTTGTATAGTTCATATAGGTCTTGCCATGTTTTTCTGAAATCACCCCCCTCATTATTTCTTAAAGTACAATAATACTTCTTCACATCTTCACCATTACACATTCCACAATTTATGAGTATCCCCTCAATTTCCAATTCTTTGTCACCGCAAAAAGGACTACTATATTTTTGTATATGTCTTTTTCCTTTTTCTTTCATCTCTTTGGAATACAGACCTGTAAGTAGTATTTCTGGGTCAAAGGGTATACACAAATTACTCTCTAGAATGGTTAGACCAGTTGACTACTCCAGCAACAGTTCATTAGCATTTATCATTTCTGATGGGTGTGGAGTAGTAATCTTAGTTGCTTTAATTTGCATTTCTCCAATAACAATTTAGAACATTTTTATATGACCATAGGTAGCTTTGATTTTTTTCTGAAACTGCCTGTTTATATATCTTTTGACCATTTATCATTTGGGGAATGGCTAGTTTTACTCAGTTCTCTACA
This sequence comes from Sminthopsis crassicaudata, assembly GCF_048593235.1. NCBI lineage: Eukaryota > Metazoa > Chordata > Mammalia > Dasyuromorphia > Dasyuridae > Sminthopsis > Sminthopsis crassicaudata. The sequence continues at coordinate 61,133,112 of NC_133618.1, forward strand.
TATTTGAGAAATTAATCTCTTTAAGTGCTTTCAACATTGTTATTACTTCATTGTTTATGGTACCTTGTGTTTTGTCTACTTTTGCTTTTTCTTTGCCTAAGATCATGACTACTACCCCTGCCTTTTATACTTCAGCTGAAGCATATTGGATTCTGCGCTTCAGTCTTTTTATGTTAACTGTGTGTGTTCATCTATTTCATATGTGTCTTTTGTGAACAATCTATTGTTGGATTCTGGTTTCTAATTCATTCTGCTATCTGCTTCTGTTTTATGGATGAGTTCATTACAGTCACAGTCGCATTTTGATTACTATTTCCCTCTATATTATTTTCTTGTTTCTTCTCTTTTTTTAATCCTGTTCTTCCTCTTGCTTTTAACCACTGCCTCCCTTAATCTGTCCTGCCTTTTATCATCCTCTTCCCCCTTTTCCTTATCCCCTTGCAATATTTCTATACACAATTCTCTGTGTGTATTCTCTCTTTGAACCAATTCCGATTAGACTAAGGTTCAAGCATTGCTTCTCTCCCTTTTCTCCTTTATTGTAAAAACTTTTCTTTGCATGCTTATTTTATATGGGAAAAATTTTGCCCATTCTACCTCTCCCTTCTCCTTCTCCCGGTATATCCCTCTTTCTTGTATCTTTATTTTTTTTGAGATCATTTCAATAATGGACTTAGGAACTCTATATAAGTTCCTTTTAACTGTCCCAGAAATGATAAAGTTCTTGGGAGTTTTACATGTATCATCTTCCCACATAAAAATATAAATAGTCTAACTTTATAAATCTTTCATGATTATGATTTTATGTTTACCTTTTTATGCTTCTCAAGTCTTTTATTTGAATGTAAAATTTTTGTCCAGCTCTGATCTTTTTATCAGAAATTCTTGAAAGTGGATTCTGGGGGGGGGCGGAGCCAAGATGGCGGAGAAGAAACACACGACTCAGTGAACGTCCTCACTCCCTCACAACCAATTAGATAAATTAAGTCTCAAAATTAGCTCAGGACTGATAGATACCACAAAGACTGGAAGCACGACTTACCAGCTGAAGAGAATCTGGAGTTTCAACAGGAAAGGTCAGTTCTCAGGGGAGGAATAAGAGAGACCAGCACAGACGGTGGGGTAGGGGCACACTGCGCCCATTGCGCTGGGAAGGACTCTGGGATCAGAGAAGCCACTGAGGTAAAGGAATCTGGCACAGGCTGTTAGCTCTTCTCTGCTAATTATTTAGCAGTTCAGAAGAGAAAGCCAAAATATTTTAAAACTCAGATTAGATTTTCCCCGATCCTGGGGGTGACTCAGCAGGGACTCGGCACCAGGGGGTGTGGCCTCAGCTACCACCTGAGAATAGTTAAGAGATTGACAAGTGGGTGGATACGGCCCAAGGCAACACACTCTGCCTAGTTTAGCTGGAGGGAGTGGAACTCAGCTCCAGGAAGTCCCAGAGAAGCGGAACCTTTGAACTAGGGACCGTGGTTTCTGGCAGACACTTCCAGTTTGAGCACAGGGGCTTCTCACGTCACCTGCTGCAGACATCCACTCCCCACCCGGACACATAGGCTGGGCTTCGTGCTGTCTTCACTATTCTACGCCCTCGAAGCACAGTAGTGCTAATCACCTCTGAGGCACTTCCAGGGAGGGGGTGGGGAACTCTCTCCCAGAGCTCTCTCTTAGCTCAGGCTCAGGGGCCGCTGCATCCATCCAGTCTGGGAGGAAGCTGGTAAAGAAGTAAATAATTTCCTACCCCAGGGACAGACCCCAAAAGATTTTTTTAAATATGAGCAAAAAAGCTAGAAAAACTATAGATTCCTTCTATACAGAGAAAGAGCGGTTATCCAACCCCGAGGAAGTTGACAGCAGAGAATCAGCAGATAACAACCTAAAGGGGAACGATTCCTGCCCCCCATCACATAACTCTCTCCTAGAAGAAGCTCTTAAAAAATTGAGGGAGATCGAAGAAAAATGGGGAAAGGAAAGGGAAGCTATGATAGAGAATAACAACGTCCTGAAATTGGAGTTGGAAAAAATAAAGAATTCACAGGAGATGCAGGGAAACAAAATTAGTGAATTAGAAAAGGTTAAAAAAACACAGGAAAGTAGGATTTCTGAATTGGAAAAGATAAAAAAGTCTCAAGAAAATAGAATTTCTGAATTGGAAAAAGAAAATAATTCTCAAAAAAAAAATTAGGGAAATGGAAAAAAATTCAATAGAGCAAAATAATTCATTTAAAAACGAAATTGGGCATTTACAAAAAGAACTAAAAACTGTGAAAGAAGAAAATAACTCCTTAAAAGTCAGGATGGAACAAATAGAAATGAATGATTCACAGAGAACCCAAGAATCAGTCAAACAAAACAAAAAAAATGAGAAGCTGGAGAACAATGTCAAATACTTACTGGGAAAATCTATAGACCTGGAAAATAGATCTAGGAGAGATAATCTGCGGATTATTGGACTTCCAGAAAACTATGACCAAAAAAAGAGCCTAGATTCTATTTTACAGGAAATTATCAAAGAGAACTGTCCAGAGATAATAGAAACAGAAGGGAAAGTAGATGTGGAAAGAATTCATCGAACTCCTTCTGAAATAGACCCTAAAAAAAGAACACCACGGAATATTGTGGCTAAGCTGCAGAATTACCACACAAAGGAGAAAATCCTGCAAGCAGCTAGAAAAAAACAATTTAAATACCAAGGTGCCACAATAAGGGTCACCCAAGATCTGGCTGCCTCCACATTAAAAGATAGAAGGGCCTGGAACCTGATATTCCGTAAGGCAAAAGATCAAGGACTGCAACCAAGAATGAACTACCCAGCTAAGTTTAGCATCTTTTTCCATGGAAGAAGATGGTCATTCAATGAAACAGAGGAATTCTATATGTTTCTAAGAAAAAAACCAGACTTAAACAAAAAATTTGATCTACATCCACAAGACTGAAGAGAAACAGAAAAAGATACACAGAACCCTTGAGAACTGTAACTCTGTTGTGGGTATATAAAAAATACTCAAGGATAATTTGATTTTACTGATATAAAAGAAAAAAAAGGGGGGTGTAGTAAAGGGAAGGAGGTCGGTTCAGAAAAAGGGGAAGGAGTGATAAAAAGAGGGAAACTACATCCCAGGAAGAGACATAGAAAATACACCATATCTGAGGGAACTTAGTGAGGGGGAGAATCATTGTGTGAATCTTACTCTCATCAGAAGAGGCTCAAAGAGTAAATAATTAACATATTTGTTTTTCAGAGAATTTTCTCTCACCTCATTAAAAGGGGGAAGAGGAAAAGGGAAAAGGAAAAGGAGAATAAGTGAAGGGACTTGGAGGGAGGGGGGAGGGATCCTAAAAAAAAAAAAAAAAAAAAAAAAAGAGAGAGAGAGGGTTGCGCGTCACAAGGGGGGTCTGTAAATTAAATATCGGGGAGGGGGATCAGGGGGGTCAAGGGAAAAAAAGCATAATCTGGGGATAATACGATGGCAGGAAATACAGAATTAGTAATTTTAACTGTAAATGTAAATGGGATGAACGATCCCATCAAACGGAGACGGATAGCAGATTGGATCAAAAAGCAGAACCCTACAATATGTTGCCTACAGGAAACACACTTAAAGCAGGGAGATACATACAGAGTAAAGGTAAAAGGTTGGAACAGAGCCTATTATGCTTCAGGTAAAGCCAAAAAAGCAGGGGTAGCTATCCTTATCTCAGATCAAGCAAAAGCAGAAGTAGATCTCATTAAAAAAGATAAGGAAGGAAACTATATCCTGCTGAAAGGTAGCATAAATAATGAAGCCATATCAATACTAAACATATATGCACCAAGTGGTATAGCATCTAACTTTCTAAAGGAAAAGTTAAGAGAACTGCAAGAAGAAATAGACAGTAAAACTATAATAGTGGGAGATCTCAACCTTGCACTCTCAGATTTAGACAAATCAAACCACAAAACAAACAAGAAAGAAATTAAAAAAGTAAATAGAACATTAGAAAAACTAGGTATGATAGACCTTTGGAGAAAACTGAATGGCAATAGGAAGGAATATACTTTCTTCTCAGCAGTTCATGGATCCTGTACAAAAATTGACCATATATTAGGACATAAAGATCTCAAAATTAAATGTAGGAAGGCAGAAATAATAAATGCCTTCTTCTCAGATCACAATGCAATAAAAGCTACATTCAGTAAAAAGTTAGGGGTAAATAGACCAAAAAGTAATTGGAAACTGAATAATCTCATCTTAAAGAATGACTGGGTGAAAGAGCAAATTATAGAAACAATTAACAATTTCACCCAAGATAATGATAATGATGAGACATCATATCAAAATCTTTGGGATGCAGCTAAAGCAGTAATAAGGGGAAATTTTATATCTTTAGAGGCTTATTTGAAGAAAATTGAGAAAGAGAAGATTAACGAATTGGGCTTACAACTTAAAAGGCTAGAAAAAGACCAAATTATAAACCCCCAACCAAAAATTAAACTCGAAATACAAAAATTAAAAGGAGAAATCAATAAAATTGAAAGTAAAAAAACTATTGAATTAATAAATAAAACCAAGAGTTGGTTTTATGAAAAAGCCAATAAAATAGATAAACCTTTGGTAAATTTGATCAAAAAAAAGAAAGAGGAAAATCAAATTGATAGTCTTACAAATGAAAAGGGGGATCTTTCCACCAATGAAGAGGAAATTAGAGAAATAATAAGGAGTTACTTTGCCCAACTTTATGCCAATAAATTTGATAACTTAAGTGAAATGGATGACTTCCTCCAAAAATATAGGCTCCCTAGATTAACAGAGGAGGAGATAAATTGCTTAAATAGTCCCATTTCAGAAAAAGAAATAGAACAAGCTATTAATCAACTCCCCAGGAAAAAATCCCCAGGGCCAGATGGATTCACATGTGAATTCTACCAAACATTTAAAGAACAATTAGCCCCAATGTTATATAAATTATTTGAAAAAATAGGGGATGAAGGAGTCCTACCAAACTCCTTTTATGACACAGACATGGTACTGATACCTAAACCTGGTAGATCAAAAACTGAGAAAGAAAATTATAGACCAATCTCCTTAATGAATATTGATGCTAAAATCTTAAATAAGATATTAGCAAAAAGACTTCAGAAAATCATCTCCAAGATAATACACTATGATCAAGTAGGATTTATTCCAGGAATGCAGGGCTGGTTTAATATTAGGAAAACTATTAATATAATTGACCATATTAATAATCAAATTAATAAGAACTATATGATCATCTCAATAGATGCAGAAAAAGCATTTGACAAAATCCAACATCCATTCCTACTAAAAACTCTTGAGAGTATAGGAATAAATGGATTATTCCTTAGAATAATCAGGAGTATATATTTAAGACCGTCAGTAAGCATAATATGCAATAAAAAATAAACTGCAACCTTTCCCAGTAAGATCAGGAGTGAAACAAGGTTGCCCACTATCACCATTACTATTCAATATAGTACTAGAAACGCTAGCCTCGGCAATAAGAGCCGAGAAAGAGATTCAAGGAATTAGAGTAGGAAATGAGGAAATTAAACTATCACTTTTTGCAGATGACATGATGGTATACTTAGAGAACCCCAAAGACTCTGCTAAAAAGCTACTAGAAATAATTCAAAATTTCAGCAAAGTGGCAGGATACAAAATAAATCCACATAAATCCTCGGCATTTTTATATATCACTAACAAAATGCAACAGCAAGAGATACAAAGAGAAATTCCATTCCAAACAAATGTTGAGAGTATAAAATATTTGGGAATCCATCTACCAAAGAAAAGTCAGGAATTATATGAGAAAAATTACAAAACACTTGCCACAAAAACAAAATCAGATTTAAATAATTGGAAAGACATTCAGTGCTCTTGGATAGGCCGAGCGAATATAATAAAGATGACAATACTCCCCAAACTAATCTATTTATTTAGTGCTATACCAATCAGATTCCCAAGAAACTATTTTAATGACCTAGAAAAAATAACAAAATTCATATGGAAGAATAAAAGGTCAAGAATTGCAAGGGAACTAATGAAAAAAAACTCAGAGGAAGGTGGTCTAAGTGTACCTGATCTAAAGCTATATTATATAGCAGCAGTCACCAAAACCATTTGGTATTGGCTAAGAAATAGACCGGTAGATCAGTGGAACAGATTAGATACAAAGGACAAAAAAGGGTACATCTATAGCAATCTAATCTTTGACAAACCCAAAGATTCCAACATTAGGGATAAAAATTCATTATTCGGAAAAAACTGTTGGGAAAACTGGAAATTAGTATGGCAGAAATTAGATATGGATCCACACTTAACACCATATACCAAGATAAGATCAAAATGGGTCCATGATTTAGGCATAAAGAGGGAGATAATAAATAGATTAGAGGAACAGAGGATAATCTACCTCTCAGACTTGTGGAGGAGGAAGGAATTTATGACCAGAGGAGAACTAGAGATCATTATTGATCACAAAATAGAAGATTTTGATTACATCAAACTAAAAAGTTTCTGTAGAAACAATACCAATGCAAACAAGATTAGAAGGGAAGTAACAAATTGGGAAAATATTTTTAAAAACAAAGGTTCTGACAAAGGTCTCATTTCCAAAATATATAGAGAACTGACCATAATTTATAAGAAACCGAACCATTCTCCAATTGATAAATGGTCAAAGGATATGAACAGACAATTCTCAGAGGAGAAATTGAAACTATATCCACTCACATGAAAGAGTGTTCCAAATCACTACTGATCAGAGAAATGCAAATTAAGACCACTCTGAGATACCACTACACACCTGTCAGATTGGCTAAGATGACAGGAACAAATAATGACAAATGTTGGAGGGGATGTGGGGAAATTGGGACACTAATACATTGCTGGTGGAGTTGTGAAAGAATCCAGCCATTCTGGAGAGCAATCTGGAATTATGCCCAAAAAGTTATCAAACTGTGCATACCCTTTGACCCAGCAGCGCTACTACTGGGATTATATCCCAAAGAAATACTAAAGAGCGGAAAGAGACATATATGTGCCAAAATGTTTGTGGCAGCTCTTTTTGTTGTAGCTAGAAACTGGAAGATGAATGGATGTCCATCAGTTGGAGAATGGTTGGGTAAATTGTGGTATATGAAGGTTATGGAATATTATTGCTCGGTAAGAAATGACCAGCAGGAGGAATATAGAGAGGCCTGCAGAGACTTAAATCAACTGATGCTGAGTGAAATGAGCAGAACCAGAAGATCACTGTACACCTCAACAACAATACTGTATGAGGATGTATTCTGATGGAAGTGGAAATCTTCAACATAAAGAAGATCCAACTCACTTCCAGTTGATCAATGATGGACAGAGGTAGCTACACCCAGAGAAGAAACACTGGGAAGGGAATGTAAATTGTTAGCACTAATATCTGTCTGCCCAGGTTGCATGTACCTTCGGATTCTAATGTTTATTGTGCAACAAGAAAATGATATTCACACACATGTATTGTACCTAGACTATATTGTAACACATGTAAAATGTATGGTATTTCCTGTTGTCGGGGGGAGGGAATAGAGGGAGGGGAGGTAATTTGGAAAAATGAATACAAGGGATAATATTATAAAATATATATATATATATATATAATAAAAAAATTAAAAAAAAAAAAAAAGAAAGTGGATTCTGGGAAGATGGTGGAGTAGGTTAATAAATTTCAAGCTCTCCTGATTTCCCTTACAAATGGAACAAATTTGTGCCTCAGGGCAAACATAGACTGGTGAAAAATTAAAAAGACTTGGGACAGAACCTCTGGGTCCTGATACAAACCAAGAATATCTGAAGAAAGACCCCAAGCTGGGGATTAACCTGTCTGAAGCACAAATACCTCGGGTTAGCTCTGAAGAAATATCAAATGGGAACCCTCAGGCTAGCAGGGTGTGGATAGAGCCTCAGCAGGAATCACAGGGTACTTTCATCTCCTAGACTATTTTGTCCAGTTGGAGTTTGAGTCTGGAAGATGGAGTGAACCTCAGAACCTCAGTTGATTGGGAATACCAGGCTCATCTGTACTGCTGAGATGCAGCTGAAGAGAGAAGGAACCAGCACCCAGAGAGTGCAGAAGCAGTGGGGCAGGGCTGCTGACTGTGGGCACTTGCAGGAGGATGGAATTCTTGCTTTGGGGTTCCTGGTCAGAGTAGAGAGCTGAAGGGAAGCTTGAGGCACCATCTTTTACCCCACAGTTACACTAATACATCTTATTAAAGAAAATGAACCTGCAAAGAAGAAAGAACCCCACCATTAATATATATTATGGGAACAGGGAAGACTGGGATTTGTCTTCAGAGGAGGACACTGAAGTAAATAAAAAAGCTTCTCCCCCAAAGAGTAATATGAAATGGTTTCCTGCCCAAAGAGAATTTATAGAAGAACCCAAAAAAGAATTTAAAAATCAAATGTAGACATTGAGGATAAACTAAAATAAATAAATAAATAAATAAAAACCATCCAAGAAAACCAATAAGATAATGAAAAAAAGTTAACCAACTAGAAAAGAAGTTAGAGTCTCAAAGATGAAAATAATTCTTTGAAAATTAGAATTGGGCAAGGAGAAGCCACTGAAGCGATGAAAGACCAAGAAATAACAAAACAGAGTAAAAAGTTTGAGAAAATAGAACAGAATATGAAACATCTTATAAGAAAAATGACAGATCTAGAGAACAGATCAAGAAGAGAAAACATAAAATAATTAATTGGACTGCCAAAAAGTTGTGACTAAAAAGACAGATCTAGAGAACAGATCAAGAAGAGAAAACATAAAATAATTAATTGGACTGCCAAAAAGTTGTGACTAAAAAGAGAACCTTGACACAACAATATAGAAAATAATCCAAGAAAATTGTCCTAGAGTAATAGAACAGGAAGGGAAAGTAGAAATAGAAAAAAATCCATTGATTACTACCTGAAAGAGATCCTTTGTAGAAAATGCAGAAGAATATTATTACCAAATTTAAAAACCTCCAAATCAAAGAGAAAATTTTGCAAGAAACAAGAAAAAAAACCAATTCAAATATGCTGAAGCTACAATTAGAATTGTTTAAGACTTATCAGGAGCTACAATAAAAGTTTGCAGGTTCAGGAATCATATCTAACAAAAGAACTAAGTCTGCAGTCAAAAATATCACATACAGCAAAATTATCTATAATTTTGAATAAGAAAAAATGAACATTTAATGAACTTGCAGATTTTCAGGACTTTCTTTCAACCAAACCTGAACTTAACAGAAAATTTAACATATAAGAGACAATATCAAAGATCAATTTTAAGGAACTCAACTTGGACAAACTGTTTTAATTATTTATGTTTTGTTTTTGTTTTTTTACATAGGAAATGTATGTTATATGTTTGAGATTCATATCAACAAGAGGGTAGCTTAAAAGAAAAACTGGCAGATTTAAGGTAAAAATAGTAATCATGTTATGCAAATGAGGTGCAGAGGAAGAATAAACAGAGGCATTAGAGAGGGAAGAAGGGCTCAAAGTTATAAAAACCTACTCACATTGGGACATGGCTTTAATAAGCAATGATATATATTTAGATATATATCATGAAGGATATAGCACCCCCTGAAATCTATAAAGAAATAAAGGGGGGTTGAGTGGATGGGGAAGCAAAGGATGAGGGAAGAAAACAAGGAAGGGATCCATGGGTGGGGGAGAGGTGAAGTAATAACAAGGCAAGTTAAGGAACAGAATTAAAGCAGTCAGCAGGAATAGCAAAGATATCTGGGTGTAGATACATATGTATCTACATATGTATATATAAATATATCTTTTCTTAATTGTAGCTTGCTTGGGGGTGGTTGAGGGAGATGAAAGGGAGAAAATAAAGTAAATAAAGTGCACAGCAGAGTGTCAGAGAACAATTTACAAGGAAGTAAAGAAAAAATGGACATTTATGAATATAATTTCTTCTAATATATATATCCTTTCTTGATCTGGTAATTTGTTATATATTTTGAATCCTCTTTGATGTTCTGTTGGGCACGTGACAATCTTCTCTTTGGTTTTGCTTTATTTTGTTTTGTATTCCTTTTCTATTCTTTTTTTCCTGTTTTTTCAAATAAAATGAATTTTAAAAATTCTTGAAAGCATTCTATTCAATTATATGTCCATTTCCCCCTTTGTTTTGCGGGGCAAGTTATTCTAGTTTGTAATCCTAGCTCTTTTGTTTTCTAGAATATGTTTCAAGGCTTCTAATCTTTTAACTTGGAAGCCACAAGATCTTGTGTGATCTTGTGATATATGAATTGTTTCTTTCTGGTTGCTTGCAATATTTTCTCCCTTTATTTGGGAGCTCTGGAATTTGGCTATAATATTCCTGGGAATTTTTATTTTGAGATTTTTTTCTGGGAGGTGATTAGTGGTTTCTTTCAATATCTGTTTAATCTTCTAGTTCTATCTTATCAGGAAGTTTTCCTTGATAATTTCCTGAAATATTGAAATCTCTTGAAAGAAAGATAATTTATTTCTTTGGTCAAGACAGTTAATTTATCTCTCCTTATCTATTTTCCTGGTTGGTTGTTTTTCTGATGAGGATTCTTTAGCTTTTACTTGTGCAGTTTTTTGTTTTTTTCTTCTTTTCCCCCTGAGGCTGAGGTTAAGTGACTTGCTCAGGGTCACACAGCTAGGAATGTTAAGTGTCTGAGACCAGATTTGAACTTGGGTCCTCCTGAATTCAAGGCTGGTGCTCTATCCACTGCGCCACCTAACTGCTCCTCCCAGTTCTGTTTTTTAAGGAATTATTTTCTTCAGTGAGATTTTATGCCCCTTTTTCCCCATTTGGCCAGTTGTTAAAAGATATTATTTTCCTCAGTACTTTTGTGTATTATGTATGTGTATCTCTTTTATTAAGCTGTTAATTCTCTTTTCATTATTTTCTTGCATCTTCTCATTTATTTTCCCAATTGTTTACCATTTTTATCTCACTCTTTCAGGAATCTTTTTGGATTTGAGTCCAATTAGCATCAATTTTTGAGGCTTTGTTTGTAACTTTTTTATCTTGTCATCCTCTTGTGAGTATCTTGATCTTCCTTGCCACCAGCTTTTATGGTATCTTTTTTTGTTGTCTGCTCACTTTTTCTAAGCTACCTTTGATTTTGAGTTTTATTTTAAAGGTGAGCTCTGCTTATCTTTCGATGATAATCTTTAGCTTCAAGATTTTTTTTTTTTTTTGGTATTTCTATCTTCGCAACTAGTTTTGGGTGGTCTGCAAGTTTTTGATGTTTTCAAGGTAGTGTGATCCTGGGAGAAGTACAGTTATTGCTTTAATAATTTGTACTATGGTCTTTACCCATGAAGGACCTAGGGCTCTCTTATGAATGACTATCAGTCCTCTCCTCTTCAGAACTGCAAGAAACAACAGCTAAAACTCAGTGCCAGCAAAGAATACCCTGTAATTTCTTTCTGCCCAGTTATTTGACTCCCATATTGCCTCTGGGTTGAGAGATCTTGAAGCTGCTGTTGCTGCAGAGGTGGTGGTAGCTATGGACAAGCCTCTACCTTGAAGTCACAGACTTCTTCTGACTTCTTAAATTATCTTAGGCTAGAGAAATGGCTCATCCTGAACTTTTGTTGACTTGGCTGTTCCAAAATTTGATTTGAGGCATTATTTTAAAGTTGTTTGGAGGACTATTGGTTTGTGTTGATAGGCAGCCTCCAATTCTTTGCTGCCACAAAAAAGAGCTGTTATAAATATTTTTGTACATGAGTCCTTTTTTGCTTTCTGTTTTTGAGCCATAGACCTAGTAGGACATTTCTAGATCAAAAGGTATGCACAATTTTATAGATTTTTGCTTTCTAGAATGGTTGGACTAGTTACAGTACTTTATTATATCTGCTTTCTGACAACCTAACATTTATCATTTTCCATTTTTTTCATTTTTGTTAATGTATATACTTTGCATTTTTCTAACTATTAGTAATTTAGAACATTCTTTTCAATAGGCTATTGATAATTTGGATTTCTTCTTCTGAACTGCCTATTCATATCCTTTGACCATTTATCAATTGAGGAAATAGCTTTTATTCTTGTAAATTTGTAACCAATATATCTTAAAAATGAAATCTCTATCAGAGAAACTTGCTATGAAAATTTCCCTCCTGCTTGTTTTCTTTCTAATTTTAGTTACATTAATTTTACTTATGCAAAACATTTTAAATTTGTTGCTGGTTTTTTTTTAGTTGCATGCAGACAAAGCATATCTAAGTCTTCAAGCTCTTCTCTCTTTTTTGATGGGAGATTTTAAAAATATAAATTTCCCTCCAAATACTGCTTTGGTTGCATCACCCAAATTTTGGTATGTTGTCATTTTCTTTAATAAAATTATTTTCCCGAATTATTTTTAATGTTTAGTATTTTGTCTTTGGGATTACTTTCAATTTATCCTTATTTGTACAGAGAGCTATTTGCATATTATCTCCAGTTCCTTGAGGGCACTCTCTTGCCTTTCTTTAAATACCCAATGCTTAGTTCAATGTTTGATAAGCAGGAGGCACTGGATAGAAGTTTCTTGACTTAACTGGAATCGCATAAGATGAGAATGATTGTGTGATTTCAATTTGAAACCATGGAGGGAATACCCTCTATCAGTGAGATCACAGTTTCCATTGATGTAGGATATTGGATATATTGAAGGATGAATATTTCCTGCCCTGAGTATAAAGCTTTGCTCATTGTACACGTTTGCTACATATTTGTTAAATCAGCGTGCTTAACAGGGCAAATATAATTATCCCCACTTCATATAACAGGAAGCTAAGGCTTAGGAAAAACAGTTTTCCTGAAGTCATACAGTCAATTCAATGATTAAGTCAGTATTTTAACCCAGAAATCTAACTTCAACTTTATTATTCTTCTTCCTATACTACCTGATTTCTTCCACTTCCTCTATGTCCTGAGTGAGTTTAGGGGTGTTCATCTTAATATGTCTAGGATGTAAGAACCTTCCTATGTATCCTGTTATATTCTCTCCTAGATTCTAGAGGAGACTCCCTTAGAAGCTACAACTGAATCTTGCATCTTTGAGGGACAGGAGAGAAGGGACAAAGCACAACAAAAGGACAGAGAGAGACCGTTGTAGGACCTCCTGAGAATAGGGCTCAATTAATGGTCAAAGCCTTATTGAATTGTAGACTTTACATTTTAACTATAGATAATGAACACTTACAAATGCCGGCCATAATATGCACACTAACAAGTGGTGTAGACCTAATACATATATTATAATGAATGACAGAACTATGCAGCATTCCAGTAGCAGGATGGCTATGTAGGATTCATGGGCTGGTGCGATGATAAAGCTGATGGCTGCTCCCAGGACAAAAAGCTGTAAGAGAAGAGAGTTTTCATTTAAATTTGTTGTTACCCATAGCCCCAATCTGACATGTGGGATTGAATCAAAATTGTATCCAAACATAGTTAATAGTTTCAGTGCTATTGGGAAATGGATGGAACATGGGACTGAAGGCCTTTGGCTTTAACCTAAGGGCCAAATTCACCAGCTCAGGCCCCTCCCTTCATCTCTCTATGATGTCTTCATTTGTAAAATGGATCACAACACTTGTACTGTTTTCTTCCCAGACTTTAAATTAATTTAATTTAATTTAACACTAATTCAATCATAATAAAATCTTATGGTAAAAACTTGAGAGAGTCTCTTCACCTCTGGGACCTCAGTTTCTTCATTGACAACATGAGGTGGTTGGATATACCAGCAGTTGACCTTTTGGTTGTACTTGAAGGTTTGAAAAGCACTTGATCTATATGACCTCATTTGATCCTCATGGTCCCATTAGACAGATGCCGTTCTTTAGCCCAAAGAGGAAAATGAGATGAAGAAGAAAGGAAGTGACTGCCCAGGATCACAGTTTATACATGTCTGGACTCAGACCTGTATATGCCCATTTCTAAGTCCACAGTTCTTCCTACTGTGCCTTATGGCTTGAGAGGCTCAATAAGGTTCTTTTCTGTTATGATATTTTATAGTCTGTTCTAAGGCTCTTTTTCCAGCTTAAGAGTTTGTGGCTACATGGTTCTTTGGTTATTGTGCATAAATTATATACATAGTGTTTTGTAGTCTATTGGTTTCCTTCAAATATGCTCAGTGAACTCGTTCTTTCTTCAAAGTGGGCATAAAATAAGAATTTAGCATTTTTAATGCTAGCCAAATTTAAAATATACTATTTTCTTTAATCTTTCTTATTTCTCAAGAATTTCATGGACACTTACTCTCATTGGGAATGGATTAAAGAGGGAACAACATATAAATCTAAATGGGTATAAAAATCTTCTAAATTTAGAAAAAAAATGAGGGCAAGGGGATGAGGTGGGGGAGATGGAGAGAGATAAGGGAGGTACTCCTACAAGGGTGGATAGGTTAAGGAAGAGGTCAAAGTAGCCCGTAAAAATAAGGTAGAAGAGTGAGGGTAAGTAGAATGAGAAGGATGGTGAAGAAAAATAAGGAGGAAAAATAGATATAACAAGCAATTATAGCTTAGAATATGAATGGGATGAATTTACCCATAAAACAGAAATGGATAGCAGATTAAAAATGCAAATTCAACACATGTTGCTTTTAGGAAACACAAAATGATAAAATAAAGGGCAGAAATAGAACTTATTATGTTAAAAAAAAGCAGGATAGTAGTAATCATGATTTCAGGCAAAATTAAAGCTAAAATAGATCTAATCAAAAGAGAAAAAAAGAGAAACTGCACTATGGATCAGCAATATTGTTCAATGTTGTTTTAGATCATTTAAAATAACAAGATAAATAAAATACCTGACAGTGTACCTGTCCAAACAGACACAGGAAGTATATGAACATAAACATAAAACATTTTTTATTACAAATAAAGTCAAATCTAAATAACTAGAATAATATTTATTGTTTATGGGTAGGTAAAGACAATAAATAAATATGTCAATACACATGACAATTTTACTTAATTTGTTCAAAATGTTCAATATCCTAATTAAATTACCAGAAAATTATCTTACTATGTTATGAAAAATAATAACAAAGGTCATTTGGAAGAAGAAAAGGTCAGAAATTTCAAAGAAACTAGAGAAAAAAGACATAAAGGAAATATATTCAATATCAGACCTTAAACTATATTATAAGGTGAAAGCATTATTGAAGTATAAAATACTATATATATGTAAAATATTAAATTAAAATTTTCTTGTATAAGTAAAACCATTGTAGCCAAGAATAGAAAGAATGTAGAAAATTGGTGGTTGGGGGGGGATTTTTATGGACAATCTCTTAGATGGGATGTGATTGTATTGAAATATTGCTGTGTTGTAGGAAATGATGGCTTAATTTGGACCCATGAAAGAGGATGCTAATATTCAAAGAAAGAGATGACAAGTGGAAATATACATAATATGATCTTACATAATTTATATGAATATATATGTACATGTTTATAGAAATTTATGAATAACATCCATTTTTAATTGTAGCTTTCTTTAGGATGGTGGAGAGGGAGGGAAAAATAACCATTCCAGTGTCTTTGCCAAGAAAACCCCAAAATAAGAAAGAATAAGACATGGCTGAACAACAACCAGATACTGTGCTAAGAGTTGGGGGTACAAAAAAGGCAAAAGATGGGTGCTCCTCTGATTATCTCATTTGGGGACAAGCCCATTTCCTTCATCTCACAGATGAGGAAAGAGAAGACCAAGGAGTATGAAAGTAGTATGTGAACATATAAAAATTATTATTACCTCTTGTTCTACTGTGAGCTTAAATGATTTTATGCTATATTAACTTCACAATTGACTCATTTTTCCCTTTGAGTTAGTTTAAAGTTAAGAATTAACTTGTTATGATCTCCAAAAGGTATATAGTTCATCCTTGCCTGTCCTTGTACAATTAAGGAGGGTCTTGTCTCCCTAAGACATTCTTCTTGTACTAGGGAGTCTATTAATTCAAGTCTACTAGCAAGATCTGCAAAAAGCTGATGGGTACTATAAAACAATATTCCTTAATTGCCAGAGAAGGGTGGTTTCAGCTCTCCATAAGTATGCTAGCCCACTTTCTTTAAAATAACCAATCATGTTGTTCCTGTTTACCCTGCAACCAATTATTGCCTTTTCCACCTAGCCAGCTCTTTACTCCTTCAGACTATATAATTTTTTTTGGTGACATGTCCAGGGTCACACGCAAGTAAATGTTAAATGTCTGAGATTGAATTTGAACTCAGGTTCTCCTGACTCCAAGGCTGCTACTCTATCCACTGTACTATCTAGCTGCCCCTCTCCCAAACTATATTAAGGCTGGTGAGTCCTACCTCAAGGCCTTTGGTCATTGGGAGATGCTATTGGCCCAATTTATTGGTTACACTATCCTAATTAATAAATTGATCATGCTCAGACAATTCATTCATTTTATCTTAATTTTGTAAAAATATCTTTCCCCCAATTACGTAGCCAAACACAGTGCTAAGTGCTGAGGATACAAAGAGAGACCAGATAGACCCTATCCTCATGGAGTTCACAATCTAATGGGGGAACAACAGAGTCACACACACAAGCTTTATAGAAGATAAATAAGCAATAGTCTACAGAGAGAAGATACAGGAATGAAGAGGAGTTGAGAAAGGCTTTGTGTAGCAGGTTTTACTTGGGACTCAAAGTTGGGGAAGCTAGTGGTGTATATGTGGCAGGAGAGCACTCCAGGAATGGGAGACAGCCAGGGGAAAAGAAATGAGTGTTCTCATCTGAAGAATGTCAAGGAGGCCAGAGTCACTGATTTGAAAAGAATGTGGAGGGGAGTATGGAACTAGAAAGGTAGGAGGGCTAGGTTATGAAGGGATCTGAATGCCAAGTAAAGGATTCTGAATTTGATTTTGGAGGTGATAGGTAGCCCTTGGAGTTTACTGAGTAGGGAGGGAACATCATCAACCTGTGCTTTAGGAAAATCCCCTGAATGGCTAATTGGAGAATAAACTGGCATGGGGAGAGAATTGAGGCCAACAGACCTAATAAGACCCAATAATCCAGGTATAAGTTACTGAGAACCAGTACCAGTGGTGATAGTTTCAGAGGAGAAAAGGGGACATATTGGAGAAATGTTGAAGAGGAAAAATCAACAAGCCTTAGCAACAAATTATAGGGTCCTAAGGGTGCGGAGGGAGTGAGAGATGGGGAGGAGTCTAGGTTTCAAGTCTGAGGGACTGGGAAGATGCTGTTGCTTTCTTCAGTAATAGGCAAAATAGAAGGAAGCATGTGGGGAAAGATATTCATTTTGGACATGTTTAGTTTAAAATGTCTATTGGACATTCAGTTCAAGATATCTAGAAGTGAGTTGGATATGTGAGATTGGAAGGTCAGCAGAAAGACTGGGGCAGGAAGGTAGAGTTGAGAATCATCAGTATAAAGATTACCAAGTAAGATAAATAGAGGGAAAAGAGAATGATCCGAGGAACACTTATGTTAGGGAGCATGTTTTGGAGAAAAATCCAGCAAAACAGGCTGATAAAGAGGAGTTTGATAGGTAGGAAGAGAACTAGGGGACAGTAGTGCTTTGAAAAAGAATGTAATTTCCTAAAAGACAAGAATTGCATTATTTTAAAACTTTATACCTAATACATGGCCTTGCATCTAATAGGTATATCTAATAAATTTTGAAGTAAATGGAAATTGACCAATTTTTGACCAGTTAATTTTAGTTAAGCAACTGGCAAGTAAGGACTGATCAGCTAGTCAAAATAAACCCACCAAATATGGATTCATAAAGTCACAAAGTCAATCAGGAAAAAAAGATCATTTTTCAAGGACTGTTGATTTGGGCTTTGGTCTTAGCCTTTGGACTTGAAATCTGGTATCTAGATTTCAATCTGGGCACTATCACTTACAACCTGTAAAGTGAGGAGACTGGGCTTTGCATCTTTCCTTATCTTCAATCTCTCCCTATTAACCTGGCTCCTTCCCTGCTACCTACAAAACATGCTTTATCTCAACCATTTCCTTAAGCTACATACATACATACATGTACATATACATATATATGTAATTTCCTTCAGTGTTAAATTGCTAGAATTGTCTGCCTATCAACTCTTCACATATCAATTCATAAACAACTCCCACTGTAATAAAACTGCATTTCTAAAGACTGCTGTTGACTTCATAATTGTTAAGTCTGTTAACCTTTCCTAGGTGTTCCTTCATCTTCCTTGATTTCAAGCACTTTTCAACATTGCTAACCATCTGTTTGCTCTTCCTGGATACACTCTTCCATGGTCTTCCAAAACATTTCTCTATCCTGGTTTTCTTCCTGCCTGAATAATTACTCCTCAGTCTTCTTGGCTAGATCAACATGAATCTCTATTGTTCTAGTGTTCCACACTTTTTCCTTGTCCATTTTTCACCTCTTTGTATACTCCTTTCTTTAGTGGACAACGAGTGGTACAACAGACAAGGGAGTTGGACTTGGAATCAGAAAGTTCGGAGTAGTTCAGATTGTTAATAGCTCTCTGACCTTGGCCGGGGCATTCAGGCTCTTTGTGATGTAGTCTTCCCAAATGTAAAATTGGGATAACAATAGCACCTTACCTCCATGTGAGACTCAAATGTGATAACCTATGTGCAGCACTTTGCAAAGGTTAAGAGCTAACCTTAAGCTGTAAATGCTAACTTTTATTCAATCGTGTGTTCCAGTGAGTTCAATGATTAAATCTATACAGATTACTATCAAATATACTTCCCTAGCATCAGTCTTTCTCCAGAGATTCAGTCCTGCATTTCCAACTGCTATCTACATGTCTCCTAGGTGTCTTAAACTCAACATGACCAGAACTGAATTTATCAATTTCTCTTACAAGCTAGTCTTCTTATTTTCCTAAATTCTCTATTTCTGTTGATGGTAACCAAAAAGTCTTCCCATCCCACATATAGAGTATTGTATTTGTTCAAAACTCCCTTCATCCAAACAGTGATGAAGGCCTGCAGATTCTCTCTCCAGAATGTCATATCCATTCCTTCTCTATACTATATTCAACCAACTGAAATGTCCTTGCCCTTGAACTCATTGACATAGACCTCCATGGCTAGAAAAGACCTTTGAGACCAAATCCTTCATTTTTTAGATGCCCAAAATGAGGCAGGGTTTGAATTCAAACCCAGAGTTCTTTTTACAGCATCATGTGGTTTCCCCATCCTGTGAATACCTAATGTGGTCTTTTTTCTACTTCTTCCTTCAATAGAGATAGATGTAGAGGGAAAAATAAAAGATTCTATATCTATGCTAACTTTTATTGTCTCATTTGCCCCCAGAGCTCAATTATCATCTCTTTGTGGATTACTCTCAAACTTCCAGATCCAGCTTTAATTTCCCCAGAGATCAGGCCCGGATTTCCACCTTCCTGCTGGACAGCTCCACCTGGATAACCTATTAGCATCTCAAAGACTCAGCCCTCAGCTTACTAAGCTATGGAATCGGAAGCCAGTCCTTTCCTTCTCAGGGTTTTGATTTCCCCATTTACAAAATGGGGCGATCGGATCATATGGTCTATGACGTCCCCCCTACTTCTTACTCTCAAAATTGATCGACAATTTCCTTTTCCAGGTCTTCTAGCATCTAGTGCTGTCTGACCCGCTCCCTGTCTTTCCCTATCGTCCTCTATCTTTCCCCGCCTCAGCGCCCCCCCCCCCCAAACCTAGCCCAGCCAGGGCGCCCCAGGGCGGAGCGGGGCGGGGCAGATGGAGCGGAAGGACTCCTAAAGGCGGGCGCTCACCATCCTGGTGATCTTCAACATGCCGGGTCCCGAAACTAGGTAATGGACTGCCGCTATGGCCATCTTGGGGTGCACTTTCAGTCGTCCCTGGGCCCGCAGTCTTATCCTGAGTCCCTTGGACCATTTGAGTTTGTCCATGGTGGCGGTGGGAGTGGAGTCGGGCCCAGCTTGGGGCCACCAGTCCGGGAGCCGTAATGAGTGAGAGGCACTGGGTCCCCCCAGCAGCAGCACTCTTCCCCGCGCCCCACTAACGGCTGCATCCTGGCACTGGCCGCGTCACCCCTGCCTCGCTCACTCCACTCGGTGCTTTCGGACTGCTTCTTCCCACTGCCCCTAATTCAACCCCTAGATCTACGCTTCCATAAAACCCAGAACTGGACCAGTGATTTGATCACTGTGTATTTATGTATATACTTATATGTATACAACATTACGGATGTGTTTAGAGTCAAAGGAACTGAGATATGAATAGCCCAAGGCTATAGGGTATAAGTTATATATATCTATGTATGTCAGAGGTGAGACTAGAACTCCGACTACCTCCTATTTTGCTTTTTTGGTTTTTTTAAATGCTCTTTTAAAATTAATTTATTTGTTTTTTCTTTCATTCTATATTTTTAAGGGTCTTTCCACATCTGGAGATTTATATATTACTGTGAGACCTGAGTTTTAAGAGCTGGAAGAGATCTTAGAAGCTATGAAATCCAGTTCTGGAATTTACAGAACAGGAAACTGAGGCCCAAGTAATTAAATGATTGTTCAAAGTCATAACAGTGTCTAAATCAGGAACGGAACTCTGATCTTTGATTTCATTGGTATAGGAAATTCTCACATGCAGAAACTTCAAAGGCAGGTTGACAGCTCTGTAAGAGTCTTTGAGATTTATAGAGATACCAAGAACACTGAGAGATTTTTACCTGACCAAGTTCATAAGCCAGTATTATATTTCAATTGGCCAGTCAACAAACATTTATTAAGCACCTTTTATCTGCCAAGTAGTCCAGTTAGGTGGTGCAGTGGATAGAGAAACTGGCTTAGAGTGAGAAAAAAATCTAAGTTCAAATCTGACTTCAGAGACTTACTATAGCTGTGTGACCCCAAGCAAATCACTTAATTCCTCATTACATTTGTTTTTCCTCTGTAAAATGGGGACACCTGGAGAAAGGGATGCCAGATTATTCCAATATTCTTGCCAAAAAAAATCTCATGGACAAATGTCCATGGGGTCACATAATGTTGGACACAAATGAACAATAAATACACCCGGCATTGTACTAAGCTTTAGGAACATACAGTCCTCCCCCCTCCAAATAGAAGTAAAATAAACAAGTCTATTTTCAAGGAGCTCACATTCTAATAGAGGAGATGCTATGTAAAGAGCATATATAGAGCATCTCAGGATAATATGTAGGGAAAAGGCCTTAGGAAGCTGAACAGGAAAGGCTTTTGGCATGAATGGGATTTGAGCTGAGTCTTTTAAAATTTTTTCAATAGTATTTTATTTTCCAAATATATGTAAAATAGTTTTCAACATTCATTTTTGTAAGACTTTATATTCCAATATTTAGAAGAATTGCACATGTATAAGCTATATGGGATTTCTTGCTGTCTAGGTGAGGGGGGAAGGAAGAGAGGAGAAAATTTTGGAACACAAAGTTTTGTAAGGGTGAATGTTGAAAACTATATTTGCATGTATTTTGAAAATAGTCTTTTTAAAAGACTACATTCTAAATTTTCTTCCTTTCCTCTCTTACCTCCCCCTTTTCCAGGACAAGAAGTAATCTGATATAGGTTAAATATTTGCAATTCTTTTAATCAAATTTCCATATTTATCATGTTGTGCAAGAAAAATCAAACCCAAAGGGAAGAAAACTATGAGAAAAAAAAGTGAAA
Organism: Sminthopsis crassicaudata; assembly: GCF_048593235.1. Taxonomy (NCBI): domain Eukaryota; kingdom Metazoa; phylum Chordata; class Mammalia; order Dasyuromorphia; family Dasyuridae; genus Sminthopsis; species Sminthopsis crassicaudata. The sequence goes on from NC_133618.1 coordinate 61,154,801, forward strand.
ATATGTTTTGATCCATGTTCAGTGTCCATAGTTCTCTCTTTACATGAAGATGGCATTTTCTATCCCAAGTCTATTGGAATTGCCTTGAATCATCACATTGTTGAGAAGAGTCAAGTCCATTGTAGTTGATCATCACAAAATCTTGTTACTGTATACAAGGTTCTCTTGGCTCTATTGAGCTGAGTCTTGAAGAAAGTCAGGGAAACTTAACAGGTGGAGTTGAGAGGGCTGAACAGTCAAATGCAAAGGCAGAACAATGAAAGATGAAGTGTCATGTTTGAGAAATTCTAAGTAGTGCAATGTGGCTTGAACCTAGAGTTCATAGAAAGAAAGTTGTAAGAAGGCTGGAAGGATTGGAAGTTGCCAGGTTAGGAAGGCCTTTAAATGTCAAATAAAATTTATATTTGATCCTGTTGGTAAGTCATTGGGGTGGCCAAATCTTACTTTTCTTCCTATTTTTAAATATCTCTCTTGGTCTTGTATATGGCTTATCTTGGAGACACATAGATGTCACCTTGGTATAGGCCCTCATCACCTTTTACCTGGAATATTGCAATAATCTCTTTTAAAAAAAAATATTTTTCTCCCAATTACATGTCAGGGCAATTTTTAGCATCTTTTTTTTTCTGAAGCAATTGGGGTTAAGTGACTTGCCCAGAGTCACACAGCTAGGAAGTATTAAGCTAGGCTGGATTTGAACTCAAGTCCTCCTGACTTCAGGGCTGGTGCTCTATCTACTCCCCCTTCTAGCTGCCCCTTTGCATTCAATTTTACAAAATTTTAAAATTCTAAATTTTTCTTCTTTCCTCACTCCCCTTCCCTCTGCTCTTCTGAGAATAGTAAGCAGTTTGATAGATTATACATGTGCAATCATGTAAAAATATTTCCATATTATTCACAGGTATAAAAGAAGAAACAGCTGAAAAGGGAAAAAATCCTTTGAAAGTAATATGCTTTAATCTGCATTCAGAAGCCATCAGTTTTTTATCTGGATATGGATAGCATTTTTCTTCATGAGTTTTTTGTACTTATCTTGCATCACTGTGTTGCTGATTTAAGAACCAAGTCATTCATAGGTGGTCTTCATACAATGTTGCTGATACTGTGTATAGTGTTTTCCTAGTTCAGCTTATTTCACTTTGCATCACTTTGTACAGGTTTTTCTGAAATCTGTTCATTTCTTATTGCACAATAGTGTTCCATTACATTCATATTACAGCATGTTCACTCCCCAACTGATGGACATCCCCTCAATTTCCAATATTTTGCCACTACAAAAAGGATTGCTAAAAATATTTTTGTACATATAGATCCTTTTCCCATTTTTATGATCTCTTTGGGATACAGACCTAGTAGTGGTATTGCTGGAGCAAAAAATACGCAGTTTGGTTGCTCTTAGGCAGAGTTCTAAATTACTCCCCATAATGGTTGGATCAGTCCACAACTCCATAAGTGTATTTCTCACATCCTTTCCAACACTTATTTTCTTTCTTTTTATCATATTAGCCAATCTAGTAGTACCTGAGTTTTAATTTGCATTTCTTTAATCAGAAGTGATTTAGAGCATATCTTTAAAAGCCTATAGATAAACTTTGATTTCTTCTATCTGAAAATTGCCTGTTCACATCCTTTGACCATTAATCTATTGGGAGATGACTTATATTCCTTATAAATGTGACTCATTTCTCTATATTTGAGAAATGAAGTCTTTATCAGTCATTTGCTGTAAAGATTGTTTCCTACCTTTCTGCTTTTATCTCAGCTACATTGGTTTTTGTACAAAAGCTTCTTAATATAATCAAAATTATCTAGTTTACATTTCTTAATGCTGTCTTTTTATTTGGTCATGAATTCTTTCCTTCCTTATAGATCTAATAGGTAGATTATTTCTTGTTATTCAAATTTGCTTCTGGTGTCATCCTTTATATCTAAATCATGCATCCATTTTGACCTTATCTTGGTATATGGTGTGAGAGGTTATGCATGTATTGTTTTCCAGTTTTCTCTACAGTTTTTGTCAAATAGTGAATTCTTATCTCAAAGAACTGGAGTCTTTCTGAGTTTATCAAACATGAGGTTACTAAGGTAATTTACTACTGTATCTTGCATGCCTAATCTATTCCAGGACTTTTAAAATTTCTCCCACTTATGACCCCTTTTTGTCCAAGAAATTTTTATGTAACCTCATCTTGAATCTAAGCCAAGGTGTTTCTGGCAGTGTTCATGCATATGCAGTACAAAGTGTGCATTTTGTATATTCAGAACCAAGGCGGCAGTGAAGTCACATAACCCAGCCAAGCACTACCAGAAACACCTTGGATTCATTGAATATTTGATTTTGAATTAATTTTTGACTTTTTGAATGATTTAATAGACTGGTTAATAATATCTTGCTTTTTATAGCATGTTATAGTTTTCTAATTCTTTTCACATTTCATTCATTACACATACATATACATATACACAACCTTGTATCAATAAACTAGGCAGGCTGAACCTGTTGCTTTTTTACACACATGGAATTACTGATTTAACTAGAATACACTACCTGAAGTGACTGTTCTTTAAAAAATACTTTATTATGAATTTGACAAACACCACATACAAATGTTTCAATACACAAAAAGGGGGCTTATCTATGAAATTATCTCTATGCTGTATTAATTTGGTTTTTAAAAAGCATATATCAGATTTAACCACCTCTGCCCTGCTTGTCTGTCCCTTTCTGAAATACCTTTTGTATATATGTTAAAATATTTCACTTAGGCCTTCTCCCCATTTCTCTCTCCCTTTCTAACCCTCTGTGCCCCTGTCTGCTCTCTCTTCCCCCTCAAAGTACCCAAACAAAACAAATTCACGCATTGATAGTATGAAAAGACATCTCTTTCCATATCTAGAACTTAAATAAGTTGTGACATGCTCATCCTTTTTTTTTTGGATTGGTAACCTGCTGATACTGCATGGATTAGAATTCTTCTAAGTCTTTCCAAGTTGCTTTCCTTTGAGAATGTAGTTGCTGCATAAATTATTTCCTTGGTCCAGCTCACTTCATTCTTCATTTGTTCACACAGGTTTTCAGAGGATGTTTTTGTCTCTGTGTCCTCAGCACTTAACAGAATACCTTGGGTGCTTGTCCAAGAGAGAGCTGTACTGGGCATTTCAGTCTTTTGTTTTTTCTCCTTTCCAAATAAAGATGTTACCTCAGGCCTGCTCTTCTTCATAAGATAAACTGTGGGATCTTCAATTATCAGAAGCCATTCAGGTTCCTGCCATGTTTCTCTTTTTGACTTTCCCACCAGCTCCAGAACCTTCAGGGGATAACAGGATGGGAGAAGGGAACTTTTTTTCTGTCCATTTCATCTTCTGCTTTTCTTCACTGATCCTATTCTCCTCAATGGTCATGGGGGGTCAGCTTCAGTTCTAACTAAAGTTTTAGACCTGTGGAAGTTGAATCCCTCTAGCTATGGGCAACAGCAGAGTTGCTGCCCTGAAATCAGCCTGTATTCTTGAGACTTCATGTGATTCTCTGCCATCCCCAATCCCCATAAATTTTACAATCCTCCTTTATCAATTCTTTACTCTTTCCTACAGCTACATTCTCTAACTTGACCCAAGATCTTGTCTGTAACAATGCATGTAAACTGATTTGCAGACTTTAAACTGCTATATGTCTTCTGTTACTATCTGTATAAAAAATCTTTACCAATTCAGTGTTTGCAAGGAGAATATAGGCACATCTGTGTAGTACAGAAGCAGGACTAGGGATAAAAAAGATAGGGTACCACTCAAGAATTTTTCAAGACTCCTTTTTTATAAATGCATTTATTTTTAATGCAAGAAAAGTTTTTCACAGTAGGCAGGGATTTTTTTGATAGGCCTATTTTTTTTTCCTATATAACATAGGAGTGTTGTATAGATGACCACTAAGGTTCCTTCCGTTGGAAGAATCTATGGTTCATCATGTCAAATAAGCTGCAAAAGTTTATATTTCCTATGCACACAGGCAGGAATGCAATTTTTAAACCTTGCCTTATTCAATTTCTGATTCTAATAGTTTTTAGACAACCCAATATCCTAGGCTGGGAAGAGACTGGCAATTTACAGGTTTCAAAGCAAGTAGGGACCTTAGTGATGACTTAATCCAACTCCTTGGTTTTATAGAGGAAAGCAGCCAACTATCAAGGCCAAGCCACCTGCCATTCAGATGGAACCAGGATCACAGAATTGAGTCCATCCTGATCTTCTACCTCTAAAGGCAGACACATTATCAATCTTCCTCTGCTTCCAGAATTTGGAAATTCTTCCTTATTTTACTTTTTCCCCCTTTTCCCAATTTCACACTTTAGAGAAAATATGGAAGACTACAGAAATATATTTGAACTTAGAAGAAACAAAGTTACAAATCTTCATCTTTTTCCTGAGAAAGACGAGGATGATAACTATGATGAGAGTGGCGAGAGTGACGAGAACGTCGCTTTTTTTCATGAGTGTGCCTTTTCTCATAGGGACCACTTGGATTAAACATAAGTTTTCTGTAGATGAGAGCAGCGTCTGCAACAGTAAACACAGTTGCCACAATTCCAAGGATCTGTTTTTTAAAAGAAAAAGTTATTACTTTTAATCATTCATGGAAGAGAATAATTTCCCATTCCCCCTTGTAATTTTTAACAAAATCTTCATAATCACAATCTAGTTCTTTAGGTTAACTCCTTTGCTTAAATGTATACTGGTAGAGATCTTAAATAAAGCTCATTTAATCTAATCCCCCTTTCTCCTTATTGTTATCTCTGTCAAAGATCTCCCTTTTGTCCAAAGTTTTTCCAATACATAGGAAGAGAAAATAAATGCTGGCAAATGAAAAATAAAGTTATTTTCAAAAAACTTTCTCTAGTAACTATTTGTTAAATGAGAGAAGGGCTAGTTATTCAGAAAAGGCCTGAAAAAATATTTACCTGTCTTTCATGTAGTTACCTGTGTATTAGAGCCAAGGAGTCTATTTTTATAGAGCACTGTATAAACTCATAAGTGCTTAGTATTGTATTTTTGTGTTTACTGTTTAACATCTTGATTGTAGTGGAATCATGAAATATAAAGCAGAAAGGATGCATAACAACTAGCCTCATTTGACAAATGGGGAAACTAAGTTCCATAAACGGAAAATGATTTGCTCAAATTCACACAATATATTTGTGGTTGAGCTAAAATATGAATCCAGGTTCCTACCATCCAGTCTGGTACTTCCTCCAGAGATACCATTCTTTTAGTGAAATGGGTAAAAGGGAATCAGCTCAATCTAGGGAAGTTGTATGGAATGTATAAACAACTGAGCTATAGATGTCACAAACTGAGCTGCATCTACTTAGGGGAAATAACATTTTTAGGATTCCTTTAAGGTTCCTGAAAAATATAACTTATTTATAGTAAATATTTTAGTGTTGTCCAGGATGCCCTTGAGGAACAAGCTGATGGCAACTAATGTCTTAATAAAATACCTTTAAGATTAAAGATGCCATATAAAGACCAAGCAAATGATCAAATCTACATAGAGGAGGATACTGTTGAAAAAGACTCCTGAGAGTTTATTTTAACAAAGAAAAATCACTCCTCTTTTTCCCCTCCATATTCTGTTCTTTCTTCTGAACATAATGTCATTCTAAGTGTTTGGAATATTTGGGTTTGCAGTAGGGACAGGCAAACTTACTGTCCTGGCTCACCATAGCTTTTTGAAGAGGACAAAAATGTTTGCATGCAAAAACTCTGCAGACTCTTTTGGACTAAAAATGTGAAAAACTATTTCTTCCTCTAGAGATTAATAAGTGGGAGATGAGTGATTACAGCATAACAGTTTAAAGAGTTGGAAGGGACTTTATTAATCATCAAGTCTTACTCTTTTCATTTAAAAGATGAGGAAACTGTGATACAAGACATATAGGTAGTAAATGCCACAGGTAGAATTAAAATCCAGGGACAGTGACTATACATTCTGTGTTCTTTCCATTCCAAAAGTTGACTTTCCAGGCCTATGAAAGAACTGGGCACTTTTAACTTGAGAAGAAGACTGGAATAACAGTAGTTTAGGGGATACATGTAGATTGCCCTCAAAGTCTAAAGAGTTAACATATAAAAGTGGCATTAGAACTAGCTAATGAGGCAATAGGGAAGCAGATTTTTTGACTGTGGAAGATAAGGTATGAGTCCATATCACTGGGAATGGTTAAGCGTAAATTGGGTGACCACTCACTGGAAATGATAGCAGTAATTTCAGGATAAGGGTTAGATCAGATGACTTCTGTGGGTCCCTTCTAAATGTGAGATTCTATGACCTTATTTCTGTGCAAATCTTGAGAGAAATGTATATCATATCATTTTAAAAAAATTATTAGACAGTTCAGCTATATGGCCCTTACAGATTTGGAATTGCTACATTAATGTGAAGAAATCCATTTTATATTTTCAGAAGTAAATGGTATTCCAATTTTGGTGTAAAATGATACTCCAATTCTGGTCACACAACTGATACCTATTCAAATAGACTTTTACTGACATCAATTCATTTAGGGAGTGAAGCTAACAAGACTGCTACTTACCCCTGCAACAGCAATCTGTATTTTAGTTTCTGGTATCAACGACAAAACAGACACGATCATAAGGAATACTATGGTCATTAGAGAGTTTATAATATCCTGAAAACACAGCATAGAGAAGTCAGATTTTCCTGAAAACTGAGGCTGACAAAAAATACATATTTAAATCAATAGAATAAAGTCTAAGAAAGAAAGGCAATATGGAAAGAGACTTGGGTGTCAGAATTGGGTTAAACCTCCATGGTTTAACTAGGCAACTATTTGCAAGTCACTTCTCCAAGGCTCAAGTTTCTTCCTTTGTGAACTGGGGATGACAAAACCCAAACTAGTTACTGAAATCATTGTGAAGATCAAATGAGATATGTATGAAGTGCTTTGCTAATCTTAAAGCGCACTTCAATCCTGCAGTGTTGTGGAAATGTCAATGAGGAGAAATGAGGCGCCCTTTATCTGTGGCTCAGATTGACACCAGTGGTCCTTATTTTTCTCTGTCATAGTTAAGCCAGTTACTGATCCTGAGCACAAATTGTGGATGAGATATTTTAGATAGGACGGAGAGGCTCTGGGGGTATGTCAGCAATGCTCAGTATTTAGGTACTGTCTGTACAGGGAAATACTCACGAATGACATATGTTCCAACTTAAATAATGAGGCAGGATGGTTAGTGGAAAGAGCACGTAGATTTAGCCAGAGGGTTTGAGTTCAAATCACACTACTGCCACCTGCCCTGTGTGACCTCCTTGGGCCTAGGCTCCTCCTCACCCATAGGAAGGGTTGGTTTAGCTGACTTTTAAGGCTAGGGCCTAGCATAGTACTGCTGGGCATACGTCAGGCATTTATTAAGTACTTTTTGGCTTTAAAGACCCTTCCAGTCCTTCATCCAGTATCCTTTGAGTTATTTTGCTGTGGGACAATTTGTACAAAACAAAACCCTCAGTCAATATCCATCTTGCCAAATGCGACAACTGGATTGTCATATATGCCATTATCCCTGGTAAAGTTACAAGTTATGACATTTGGATAAACAGCAACCCAACATGATATGAACTATAATATTTGATTTCAGTAAATGTAAATTTCAACAAGTGGGACTTTTGTGCAATTGACTAACCAAAGCCTCCCACCAAGAGTCAGTGGAGGCAGTCTAAGTGGTCTTGTCAGGCCTTATCAGATCCCTGTAGCTCCACAAGACCATGAGCAGTGCTTAATACTTTCTCCTTTGAACTGGCAAGAAATGCAAATGCAAGACAAATGCTTACTCTTTGCTGCCAAGTGGCCCTGGCCTTTCAAAAATCTGTTCCTGTGCCTGGGTGTAGCCCCTTGCCCTCAACAATCATCAGATCAGATTGCAGAAAGGGGGAGATCAGAATATGTTACTGTGGCGATACTGCTGTCTGAAATAAATACTAGTAGGGGTGTAGAAACAGGATCTGGAGTTGGGTGCTCAAAATGGTGATCAAAAGGTGAAGGGGATATTAAAAATAACTTTACTTAGGCCAGGTCTACTTGAGGTTGATCTGCATCATAAGTTATACGGGTTCTTGAGTGTCTGAGGTTCACTCATAGATTAACGTGACCGATGGGTTTAATTGTCATCTTTTAGAATAGGCTTCTCTAATACAGTTTTTCTGTTTTTATGGCTACACGAGTCTGTAGGAGTTATATAGTAGGTAGAGTGATATCATAGAAGAAAATCCTTTTTAAAGAATATGGCTGATGTCCATCAACAGGGGCTAGATGAAAAAATTGGGGTGTATGAATGTAATAGAGCATATTTTGGTTCTTGCCTTTACTCTGCTATCTTGGCTCTGCCTACCAATATTTTGGAATTGTTAAAAAAATGTTAAGAGGAATGGAGTCAGAAAAACTGGGAAGATATGTATAAAATGTGTAGAACTGAACAATTTATACAAAACTATTAACAGTGTAAAGAAAAACACTGAGATTGCTATTCAATGCAGTCATGAGCTATAACTCTGGAGGACCAATTCCTGACAAGAAATGTGATAAAGACATGTATTTTGACATGTATTTTGAGATATGATCAATGCATGATTTGTTTTACTGACTTCAGGGCTAGTACTCTCCATTGCACCATTTTGCTGCCCCTTTTCTTCCTATTTCTTCCTAGCATGTTGTGCTATATTGTATTCCATTAGGGCTATTTTTTTTTTGCCTCTGAGTTTAAGATAACAATTTTACAGAATTGCCTGTGTACTCTTGTCTGGTAAGTATCTATCATATGCTACACTTGAATTATGCATCTCTGAAGATAAGTGCAGAGCGACCTGGGGCCAACCCAGACACTAAGTGGGATAAGACCCTGAAGCCTACAGGTTAGAGGTACTCCTACTGGCCAATTCTCCCAAGACCATTCTATGAATGGGTCAAAGAGTATATACAGCACAGCTGCGTAACAGAGGTCTATGAAAGAAAGTAGAGAGAGTAACCCACTGGCCTGGGCTAAAAAGTCTTTAATATTAAAGAATGGAGATTATACAATAAAGAACTTATATAGAAAACAATTCACTATAAAAAATTGACACTTACGAGCAAAGGCCAAAACAAAAACTTCAACATTAGGTCAAGTCTTAGTAAATATAATATTACGAAAAAAAATACAGTGATGGCTTCCAAAGTTGTGATTACTATGTATGTTTCAGGAGCTTGAGCAACAATATATATGATCAAGGCTACTATAATCAAAATCTGTAAGAAAAAAAAAGGATTTACTTCAATATAATTTTGTTTCAAGTTATAAACATTTCTAATTATGATTGCTTTCTAAATACATAAGCAGGAGGTATGATTATGAAGTATTAAGACTGATTTCTTATTTTCCTTGATGAGGCAAAGTCCTCGAGTATCTGTGCCCTTTATAATTTTTTTTTCCTTTTTCTTTTTCTCCTCACAGCTCTTTGCTTCATCAATTCTTCTTCCTCTCTTCAATCTACAACACTCACACCCATTCTCCAATGGGGAAATTCCTGCTACCCTATAAATTTTTATAAATTTAAACACATGTACATTGGGAGTGAGAGTGTGGGGAAACACTGACCTTTCTTTCATTTATGTGGGAACCTCAGATTGCCTGGAACACTGATTTACCTAGGGTCTGAGGCACTGCTTGAATTCAGGTTTTCTAAGATCACATCTCTAATTATTATGCCAACAGTTTTCAGAGTATGATCTCATCAGACTCCTACAGGAGGTCTATGAAGTAAAAATTTCTGATAATAATAAGATGTGATTTGCCTTTTTCAATCTCATTCTTCTATAAGCATACAGTGTTTTCAGAGGCAACATGACCTTTGTATTAGATTTAGCTGGGAACACAGAGACTAAATTACTTTTTAATCTGAAGAACTGTACTTTTGCCTTACAAATGGAGAAATGTACAGACATGCCAATGGAGGGGTGGAGGTGAGGAAAAACATTAACATGTACTATGTGCTCAGCACTATGCTAAATACTTAAATACTTCTCTGCAAAGTAGGTACTGTTATTTTCCCCATTATACGGTTGAGGAAACTGAGGCAAATAGAAATTAGAGTGATTTGCTTGGGGTCACACAGCTACTAAGTGTCTTGAGACTGGATGTGAACTCAGATCTTGCTGACAGCAGGCACAGTGCTCTCTCCTCTGAGAATAATAATGACTAATAGACAAACTTTAGTTATTCAGACTTTTGATATCTGCTAGATATTTTCTCAGAAATGAAATATACCTGTCATTTCAAAGAAAAAAAACAAACAGAATTTGTTGTCAATGACAAAATTTGAGCTTTCAAGCAAAAACTGGAATTTTAGAAAACTTGGATCCATCATCATAAACTTGAATTTCCTAAATAATTGGTATCTCAGTAGTCATTGCTAATTGGTTCCAGAAAGCATAAGGAATGTCAAAAACAAGTGTCAAGTGAATTTTTCCCACGAGGAATAAATCTCCAGCCTGTAGCCTAATCACCCCTCCCCATCCAATGCCTCAAAGGAAAAGTGGGGTTTCCAACTGTAGAAAAAAGGCCAGCCCAACTCAGCCAAGTTCTTTCCTTCAACTACTCATTTTCTAAGGAGCCACTTCCTTTATACTCTTTTCCCATCTTAAATAAATCCTCCAAGCTTTTTTCCAGGTAGGATAGGATCAGGAAAGAGGAGGCCTGCATATGGAGGCAGAAACTATGGTCCCACATCCTGCCCTGCTCAGGATTCTGGCCTCTACCCAGGCTTAGGTTGTCAGAAGTTCAGGGTCCCCCCTTGCTGCCTCTTTACCTAGGTTCCACTGTAGCTACTTGCACCATCACTGCTGCTGTGGGTATTTCTCTCCCTGCTGAACACACTGGCTATTCAATGACCTTTCCAGTACTACTGTTTTGGCAGCCAGGATACTATATGCTTCAGCCACATCGTCCTGCAGAACTGCCCCAGAACCTGCTAACCTCAGTATCGTGGGCTCTAACCTGACAGGCCTACACACCACTGCATTCCCTGGGGAGGAGATGCCCACAGCTGAAGGCAGTAGCAAGGGTATTTGGGCAGTATGCATGCACAACCTCAGATCTCTACTATTCATTCACCAAGCATGGATGAATACTGAGCAACAGTCAAATGCTGAAACACCTCCCCTCCCTCCCCCACTTTTTTTTTTTTTTCATCAAACCGTATAGAATATGAATTCAATGAGTTTTGGGACAAAGAAATGCTGAGGTGCCACTGTACTTAAAAAGACTTTTTTTGAAGAGATTGGTAGTGATTATAACACATGTAATGAAATGTGTCATTATTTGGGAAATCTTAAAAACTCAGTAAACAATTTTTTCTTTCTTTCTTTTTTTAAATAACCAATGCATGATGTTTCAGAATTTTGCATGAGTAAACAATTCATTAAAGTTCAAGATAAATCAATGAAGCTTCATATAAGAAAGTATGAAAAATATACTAAGATTTCAGATTCCATATTACAACTAATCTTTAAATAACTGACACTTAAGTTTTGATCAATTAGTATCAAAGGAGAATATCTACAATTATCTGAAAAAAGTATTAAAATACATCTCCCTTTTTCAATTATGTATTTGAAGGTTGGATTTTCTTCATAGATGTCCAACAACATATTACAACAGAGAATGCAGATTAGAGAATACAGCTATTTATTAAGACAACAAAGAGATTTATAAAAATGTAAAACTGCAATTTTCACTAAATTTTGTTTTGGAAGATAGTATTTTTTCATAAAATGTTATTTTTTGCTAACATATAATGGGTCATTAAATTATTTTAAATGAATTAATAAAAATTACAAAATTTCCATTTTAATTTCTAATATGGCAAATAGCTCCTATATTAGTCCTCAGTAATAAAATTTTGACAGTATAAGGGGATTTTGAGACCAAATACTTTGAGAAATGCTATTATTTATTTAATATAAAAATGCTCATTATTATTTTTAGATATATCAACAGTAGCATGGTATCATGGAAGCTAATACATTTGGGCTTGTGTCAAAAGAGACCTGAGTTTTGAGTCCTGTTTTCAACATGTACTTCTAGTTACCTGTGACCATGAATAAGATGATTAAACTATAAAGCTGTAAAATGGTAGTTATAGTTATACTATCTGCTTTACTATAGCATTATGGAAGTCCTTGTCAACTGTTATTAATTACTATCCTAAAAACACAGATAATTTTTCTATTCTTTTAACTCTAATATCCCTTAAAACTATGTATAGAGTCAAAATCCTTTAAAAATATTCCACATTTGCATTCTATAACTCAGCTACTTTAAATGCTTAATCTGGCTTCTGGACCCACAATTCTGGCTTTCTTACACTTCCTCAAAATCTGCTTCTCTAATCCAACGCTCCAGACTTGCAACCTCAACTGTTTGACATTTCCATTTGCCTCTTTTTACTATCACTATGGGACTATGGGTCTTTAAGACTAATATCTCTTGCATCTGTCAATCCTAGGACTTGGCCCAATGGTTCCCTTCTCTAGTTTCTTGATGCTGTCACCTGTCCTTTTGTGTAGGAGAAAACATGGACTGATTTTAGATTAAGGCTTTCCCCCTTCTCTGCCCTGCTCTCTAAAAACTCTGTGTGTGTGTGTGTGTGTGTAAAATAATTAAAATTCTCTGTGTTTCTTTCTGGTGTTTAACTGTTAAGCACTACAAGGAAACCTTCAAAGGATTAAAATAACAAGCCAGATGAGTGGAATGTTACAAACATGTTAAAGAGATAATCTAGGATCTTGGTCTCTTTTGAAAGATCATCATCTTCCTGCTGTTCTCCAAGTCCTGTAAACTCACTTCTCTCCAAATTTTCTTGGTGATCTCATCTCCTTATAGGTTCAATTTTCACTTCTGTAATTTAAGATTACTGAATCTTACATTTATAACTTGAAGAGATCTTAGAGGCTATCTAGTTCAAATCCCTCATTTTATAACTAAGGAAGCTGAGGTTCTGAGAGATTAAATGACTTGCCTCAAACCTGAGTTTAAAGACCTTGTTTGTCTCCCACACCTTTTAAATTGAGGACATTCACTAAGATGTTTCCTCCCATTATCCTGGTATCATCCAGTCTCTGATGGAGAAGCTCTCATGCTAGCCAAAGCTAATTCCTAATACATTCAATTTAAGATACCATTCCTTCTTGGCCTCTCTAGCCTATTGCTCTCACTAATCATCCCTTCTCTAATCTTCAAACTTTCCTCATCTCCTGGTTTCTTTTATGCTCCTAAAAGTATGCCCATGTCTCCCTAATCCTAAAATAACAACAATAAACACACTAGATACATTTTGGTGATTGTTTCTCCTCAGTTAAACTATGAAAAAACAGTTTATACTTGTTGTATCCACTTCCTCTCCTGTCACTCTTCTAAAGCCTATGCAATCTGGCTTCTGACTCCATTTTTCCAAAGTTATCAATTAGATCTTGGTTGCCAGATGTAATGGCCTTTTCTTAATTATCATATGAGACTGTTAAGTCCTAGATACTCTTTCCTTTCAGGTTTCTATGACTGTTCATTTTTAGTTCTTTTCCCTACAACTACTCTTTCTCTCCTTCTGGATCATTGGCCATGTTATGCCTTTGTATCTCTGTCCTAGTTTTGTCCTGGGTTTTCTTGTCCTCTGTCCATGGCTCTGTCCTAGGTTTTCTTTTTTCTTTATTATTTCACCTGGTGATCTAATCAGCTGTTTCAACAACCTTCAGGTCTCTCTCCATTCCAATCCATCCTCCACATAGATGATAAAGTGATATTCTAAAGCACAGGTCTGATAGCTAACACTATTCCTTCTCCAACTTAAAAAACTTCCATTGGCATTAATGAGAATTCTAAACCAGCTTATTCTCAGGAATTACTAAAATGAGCCTATCCTGTTCCTATTATCAATCATAATCAGAAAAGCAGTGTCTCCCAAGTCAGGAGCATTGAAGAGCCTTAGTAAAGGCTTTGATACATCTGCAATTAACAAAAGCTTAATGTGATGCTATAGAATATTTTAGAAACAGAAAACGAATATTCTAAAGAACTATAGACTATTCTTTCAAGTTATCTGGGACCATTACAATCCAAGTTAAACTCAACATCTATTTTGTATTTAATGGGAAATCTAAAAATAAGGTTTTTTCCAGCAAATGGTTGTGTAGTCTGTAGGAAAATGCCAAATTGCCTGAAGATCAGCAGAATCGGAGGCTACTTTCTAAATCTGATGCCACAAATGAAAACCGTGTAATACTGTGCTAATCACCCCTCAGTAGTAAATGTTCTCACAGAACACAATGAAGATTTGGGAGATGATCGTGGTTAGTGACATAGAACAACCATGAATGACACATAGACATCCATCACAGATTACAAAAGTTTGCCATTAACCAAATACAATTTAGCAAGGAAGAATCATACTGATTAAACCACTTGCTTCTGAAGGTATGTGTGTATGTGTGTGTAATGACTTTTAATAGAGACTCAGAGGAGGAGGAGAGGGTTAAGGCTTAGAGAATATAATGAAATATTGAGATTGTCTTAAAGATGCCAACAAGATAGCTGGGAAAACTGACCTGATTATGACTGATAATAGAAACAGGATGGGCTTGTTTTAGCTATTTCTGTAAATAATCTGGTTTAGAGTTCCCATCAGTATGGGCATTCTTTTTTTTAAATATCTATTACCTCTTAGCCTCTCCTACCACCTATTTAACTACTGTCATTAAAATTACTTTATATTTATGATCTATAAATTTACAACTGTTTGGTCTTCTGCATTAGAATGTAGAATCTTTAGGATCAAATAGAAATTCCACTGCTTCATATTCAAACTAGTCACAAGGAGGGAATCTTTTTTTATTTTTAGTGTTCTTACACATTACTCCTCTCCATGCACTCAAAAGTACAGACATACTTTTGCTTCTCACAGACTTCTCCCCTTTGCACTGGCTATCCTCTATGCTTGGAATACTCACTCTCTATTCCTCATCTTAGAATTCTTGACTTCCTTCAAGATTTACCTCAAGTGCCACCTTCTCTAGACGGCCTTTCCTGCTTCCCCTAGCCTTAGCATCTTCTTTAAGGTTACCTTCTGAATGGGACTGAGTGGATGAAGTTTTCTCAAGTTTATGAGACTAGGCCTAAGTCACATGATCCCTATTCCCAGCCTTGAACTCTGGGATGCAGAGTTAGTGAAGTTACAGGAAGTGACGTGACGCACAGGAAGCAGACAACATTGGTGACCATTGGTCAAGAATGATTATGTCTTTTTAGTCTATTCAATGAAAAGGCTCAGGTCTTTTGCTTTTAAATCTTGGACAAGTCAGAAGCTGGCCAGGTTCCAGGAGCTGGGATGCCTCCTGGGCGTGCTGGGTCTCTCCCTGCAGGGATTAAATAAATGCTTTCTCTTTGTACCTGAAGATGTCTCTGACTAGTTATTTTGGGAAAGGGAGTCTTACTCCTGTCCCACACTCTCTGTAATGGAGAAAAGAATGGGATGTGCAATTTCATTGATACATGGAACTTCTGGATAAGGAAACTTCCTCTAAGACACAGAAAGAATATGACTTGCTCTGGCTCATTTTTGGCTTCCAGTTTCTTCATTTGGGATGTTTTCTCCATACACTGGTTTGTGGTCTCCCTCATTAAAATGTAAATTCCTTGAGGGCAGGGACTGTTTTTTTTTTTTTCCTTAGTATCTCCTACACTTAGCACAGAACATGGTAATAAGTAATTTATGTAAATGCTAACTATTTGGATCTCTGCCAAGTGTTGGTGAGGGATTAGTATAGCTCAAAGAAACTATGGGGACAAATTCCCAAAATCTTGCTTTCTTTAGCTCAGTAGTTCAAGGACTACTTGAACTTTTTAAAAAGGGGCCAGTTCACTGTCCCTCAGACTGTTGGAGGGCTGGACTATAGTAAAAATAAAAGCTCACACTCTGTCTCCGCCCTCAGCCCATTTGCCATAACCTGGCAGGCCACATAAAAGTCCTCAGTGGGCCTCATCTGGCCCAAGGGCCATAGTTTGAGAACTCCTGGTTTAGCTGTTCAACAGAGACCTTTCTAGATGCCTTCCAAGGACCTCTTTCTATGATTTTTCTTAGCTTCCATGGCTCTAGTGAAAAAACAAATACCCTGAGGCCAACAACTACAACAACAAAAAGAGACCTTTCTCTTGCCCAACAGGTTCTCCCAGCCATCTTTTAGTGTTCAGGTCAATGATCAATTTCCCAAGATTCATCCCTTCAGGGACTGGCTTACTAGAATCCAGGTTCACAATAGAAAAATCTGTTCATACAGTAAATAACAAAACATAAAATATAGGATCATGGCACCATAACCTCAAATCCAACATTTTCAAAGACAACTCATTATTTTTAGCTTCTTCCTTTCCCTTCCTCACACCTTCCTTCTGACTTCTTTCTATCACCAACAGCGCCATCATTCTCCCTCCATCTGGTGGGAGGCCTTAGAATAGTCTTTCATCAGCTAATAATTCATGTGCAACAAGAAAATCGTATTTACACACATATATTGTATCTAGGTTATATTGTAACACATGTAAAATGTATGGGATTACCTGTCATGGGGGGAGGGAGTGGAGGGAGGGAGGGGATAATTTGGAAAAATGAATTAAAAAAAACAAAACAAAAAACAAAAACTTCCTTCACAGACAGTTTGTTAACTTCAAAATGCAATAAAAAATTTAACTATTATTAAAAAAAATAGTCTTTCATCCTCTCCTATGAATCCTATTTCCTCCTTTTTTCTTTCCATTTCCTATTTCCACTTTCCTCATCACCTCAAACTAGAATTCTCAAGACAAATCTCCCCAAAAGGTCTGAATGTTATCTCTGCTATTTACTATCTTTGTGATTATAAGCAAATCATTTCAACTAGGAGCTTCAGCTTCCTCGTCTACAAAAAGCAGATATTTGATGAACCTACCATACAGAGCTGGGGGAAAAAAAAAAAAAAAAAAAAAAAAAGTTTTGTAAACCTTAGAATTAAAAAAGGTGACTCCCCATGCCTTTCCTGGTGCCCCCAGCTGGAGCTGATGACCTCCTCTTTGGAAGTCCCCACAGCACTTTTTACTTCCCAATGGTACTTAGTAATTCTATCTGATATTTATATAATCTAGACAGACGCTTCTTCTCCCCTACTTGGATTGTAAATTCCCAGAGGTCAGGGGCGTGGTCTCCCTAATTTTTTAACCCCTCCCCCCAGCCCAGCACGTGGCAAGCGCTCAGGAGAAGTCTGTCTAGTGAAAATGTTATACTTCATAGTCACACCTCATTATTATTAAGATCTTAAAGTCTCAACTTCCTGAAATATAAGACTATTTGTATGATATTTCATGAAAATCTCAAATTGTACAATCATTATCTTACTGATTCAAAATATTCAAACCATCCACACCCTCTCGGTCCATTTTCCAAATTGACCATATTCAAGTATAGAGAGTGAAGCAGGTCGGGAGCCTAAGGCTCTTTTCTCGATTTTTCCCAAAGGTGGGGTCTGGTTCCTGCCTGCCATCCCTCCCCCAACAGCTCCAGGCTCCGATTCAGCACCTGCTTCAAAGGTTTGCAACCTGGACAAGTCCTCCCGCCCCTCAGTTGTTAATTGGGAGGAAGAGGGAGGGTTTGACCGGAAGGGTTCAAGGCCCTGACCTGGCGGTGGGGTGGGGCCTCGCCCCTGGGGCCTGGTCTAATCTAGCCCCAGAACTAAGGGTGAAATGTGCCTGCCACGAGGCCCCGTCACCCAAGTGCCCTACTTGTGGCCACCCCCTCCCCAGGCCAAGCTTCCCCCTCACCAGCCGTATCATCTTCACTATGCCCTTGATGGAGACCAAGAAGCCCCACACAGTCCTCTCCTCCGAGTCGGAGTTAATCTGGGAGTCCATGACACAGGCAAGCCCTAGCCAGCTCCGCCAGCTCTCTGTACTAGGTCTCCTCCGACTCTGCTCCGGGGCCCCCCCACCCGCTTTTCGCTGTAGTTAACGGCAACAGCCACGAGATAGCCCCTCCGTACCCCCCACCCCAAACCGCCCGCGTGCCGCCTTTCCCGCCTCGGGACACCGCCCTGGAGCCTCACTGCGCATGCGCACTGCCTGGAGACTCCCGCCTTTCTTGCCCCATGATGCCGTCAAGCACTTCAGAACTGACCTCACTACCCACGCAGGCCTGTCGCAAAACTCCCTCAAGCCTCGCTTGCTTCCGATGGTCTCGTTCCTGCCTCATGTTTCCCTCCAAGTCCTCCGGGGCTGTGTCCCTTGTCTCAGGCGTCGACTCTCTTGACCAATTGTTTATTGGGAAATAACCTGCCCCCACTTAACAGCATTTCATTCCCCCTAATTCCATATAAAACTAGTGTTTAACATTCATTTGTGTAAAATTCTGAGGCCCAATTTTTCTCCTTCCCTTCTCCCCCCCAGGACAGCAAGCAATCCTATATAGCCTATGCATGTATGATCATATTAAGTGTATTTCCATATTGCTTTTGTTATGAAAGAAGAATCAGACAAAAGGGGAAAGCCTAGAAAGAAAAATGAAACTTATTTAATGAAAATAGTTTCAATCTACATTCTGACCATAGAGTTCTTTCTCTGAATGTGGATCGGCATTTTCCATTCCAATTTTGGAATTGTCTCGGATCAATGGCTGAGAAATCTATCCTAATTGGTCATCACACAGTAAACAATGCGCTCTCGTTCTGCTCACGTGACTCTTGTGAAATGAACATCAATTCCTGCAAATCTTTCCAGACTTTTCTGAAATCGCCCTGTTCTCATTTCTTAAAGTACAGTAGAATTCCATGACGTTTATATAGCACAATTTGTTCAGCCATTCCCCAACGGATGGACGGGGAATAGCTTTGGTTTATAGACGCTCACATAGCTCTGCATGCATGTTGATTGCATGTGTATTAATTGCATGTATGTTAGTTACATGTATGTTAATTACATACATGTTAATTGTTAATATATCTTGGATGAGCTTCCCCCCCCCCCCCAATCATTACAGATTTCACCAATAACACCAGAGACTGAGATGGTACAAAAAGGCAATGGAGATTATGTCTCTCATGTATGGGAGAGAATATATATGTAGTTATGTCTCCACTGTGTCACATTTACAGCTCCTATGACAGCCATTTAAATTACAAAGGAATTACTGTATAGAAATAGAAAAAAATAATAACAGAATTAATGAAATTAATTTGGAGGAAAAAAGTCTTAGATTCTCAAATGAAAAAATTTCCAAAAAAATCTGAATTCAAGTGGGCATATCACAAACAAATCTCAAACAATATTACAAATCAACAATCATCAGAACGATTTGGTAATTGTTTAAAAAGAGAATTAAATGATCAGGAACAGGACTTATATCATCAAGAATGTAAGACTAGATAAACATGATCCAGAAGAAATTAAACAGAGTAACTCAGTGTTCATTAAACCCACAGACACAATTGTTCTGTTCAACAACAGCTGCTGAGAAAATGAGAAAACAGTTTAGTAGTTCACTATATTAAAGCAAATAAAATTCTAAGTTCCAATTGCGTTTGACCTAAAGATAAGATTTCAGGGCAGCGCAGTGGATAGAGCACCAGTCCTGAAATCAGAAGGACCTGAGTTCAAATCTGAACTCACACACTTAACACTTCCTGATTGTGTGACCCTGGGCAAGTCACTTAACCCCAATTGCCTCAGCAAAAAAGAAAAAAAAAAAAGATAAGATTTCATGTCATGTATCTTTTACAAAACTGATTATAAAAAGTATTCTTAAATAAACCAGGCATTAAGATAGCCATGAAATATAAAGCAATTTGGTTGTGTAAGATTAAAATCTTTTGCATAAAAGAGCAATTTAGTTAATATTAAAAGAAAAATACTGTTGATTAAGAAAAAATTTTTTTTAACATGCAAACCTCCTGAGGAAGATCTAATAACCAAGACAGAGAGGGAATTGACCCAAGAGCATTCCTAAAAGAAAAATGATTATAGAACATGAATAGTTTTCAAAGAAGAAATGCAAATGATCACCAAATTTATAGAAATTAGTCAAATCACTAATTATAAGAAAAATATAATTTTGAAAAGCCCTATGATTTTACTTCAAATCTAGTAAATTGGAAAAAAATGATGAAAGAAGTTGTTGGCAACGCTCTGAAAATATAGGCACGCTGATACAGTGTGATTGGAATTGTGAATTAATCTAATCATTGTGGAAAACAATGTAAAACTGCAAGTTCAGTCAGAATGCTAGAGTATTCAGGCCAATGCAGACTGGGAAAATTGGAACCACATCAACACTGTCCAGTACTAGTTGAAATCTGGCATCTTGTAAGATGGGAAGGGAATGCATAGTCCTTGTTTTGTCTTTAACGTATGAGATTAATAGAAATAAATTGGATTGCCCTCTCCATGTTCCTTTTCTTTATAAACCTTAGTATATGCTTGGGGGAAAATTTACCCATCAAATAACTTGGAAGAAGATGGATACAATTGACAGGACTTTATTCATTTATTTTACATTTTATTCCACATCATTAAAATCTATCTGATCATGACACATTAAGCAAGTTTATGTGTAGGAGACAACATTGTAATTAATTTGTATACATTTTGTATCTGTTTCTGTGGATACATGTTATTTCTCCCAAAAACTTGCTCCATGATTCCAAGGAAATCATTGTCCTCCTTGGGCTTTAATTTTTTTTTTAATTCATTTTTCCAAATTATCCCCTCCCTCCATTTACTCCCTCCCCCCGATGACAGGCAATCCCATACATTTTACATGTGTTACAATATAACCTAGATACAATATATGTGTGTAAATACCATTTTCTTGTTGCACATTAATTATTAGCTTCCAAAGATATAAGTAACCTGGGTAGATAGACAGTAGTGCTAACAATTTACATTCATTTCCCAGTGTTCCTTCTCTGGGTGTAGTTATTTCTGTCCATCACTGATCAACTGGAAGTGAGTTGGATCTTCTTTATGTTGAAGATTTCCACTTCCATCAGCATACATCCTCATACAGTATTGTTGTTGAAGTGTATAGTGATCTTCTGGTTCTGCTCATTTCACTCAGCAACAGTTGATTTAAGTCTCTCCAAGCCTCTCTGTATTCCTCCTGCTGGTCATTTCTTACAGAGCAATAATATTCCATAACCTTCATATACCACAATTTATCCAACCATCCTCCAATTGATGGGCATCCATTCAACTTCCAGTTTCTAGCTACAACAAAAAGAGCTGCCACAAACATTTTGGCACATACAGGTCTCTTTCCACTCTTTAGTATTTCTTTGGGATATAATCCCAATAACAGCAATGCTGGGTCAAAGGGTATGCACAGTTTGACAACTTTTTGGGCATAGTTCCAAATTGCTCTCCAGAATGGCTGGATTCTTTCACAACTCCACCAACAATGTATCAGTGTCCCAGTTTTCCCACATCCCCTCCAACATTCATCATTATTTGTTCCTGTCATCTTAGCCAATCTGACAGGTGTGTAGTGGTATCTCAGAGTTGTCTTAATTTGCATTTCTCTGATCAGTAGTGATTTGGAACACTCTTTCATATGAGTGGAAATAGTTTCAATTTCATCATCTGAGAACTGTCTGTTCATATCCCTTGACCATTTATCAATTGGAGAATGGTTTGGTTTCCTATAAATCAGGGTCAGTTCTCTACATATTTTGGAAATGAGACCTTTGTCAGAAGCTTTCCTTTTAAAAATATTTTCCCAATTTGTTACTTCCCTTGGGCTTTAATTTAGAAGAAAGATTCCCGTCAGCCTGATTTATTATTGATGTTGAATATTACACATGCTTTCCAACTTTTTATTTTCTTTTTTCCCTGATAATTTAATTATTTTAT
This sequence comes from Sminthopsis crassicaudata, assembly GCF_048593235.1. Taxonomy (NCBI): domain Eukaryota; kingdom Metazoa; phylum Chordata; class Mammalia; order Dasyuromorphia; family Dasyuridae; genus Sminthopsis; species Sminthopsis crassicaudata. Next base: position 61,176,761 of record NC_133618.1, read on the forward strand.
TAATAATGCCATTAAAAATAGCTTTTTATTTCAAAATATATTCAAAGAGTTTTCAACATTCACTCTTACAAAACCTTATGCTTCAGTTCTTTCTCTCTCCCTTCCCCCACTCACTCCCTTAGACAGCAAGTAATCCAATATATGTTAAACATATTCAATTCTTCTATACATATTTCCATAATTATCATGCTGCATAAGAAAAATCAGATCAAAAATGGGGAAAAGGAGAAAGAAAACAGAAAGAAAGCAAACAACAACAAAAAAAGTGAAAATACTATGTTGTGATTCACATTGTCTTCACAATCTGTAAAAGGTTGAAACTCTGAGTTGGAGTGCACTCGAATCAGACAACTGAGCACTTAAGGCTAATTACTAATTGGACAATACTCTATTAGCTTATGCTTGGAAAATGGCCCTTCTTACTATTTTGTGCTGGCACAATCTTTTGGTGTATAAAGATAATTAATTGTAGGAGGGATTAGAGGGTGGAGTAAGACAAGCAAGGGTCACTTTGGCTGTAGATGAGGAGAAGGGAGGTCATGAAAAGCTTGCATCCATTCCCTTCACTTCTCCCCCTAAAGACCAAGGACTTTTGCTTATCCTGACTCTGGCTGATTGTAAGGCACCTAGGGAACTAACCTGGACTTCACATTTGGTACCCAACCAAGGATCCTAATTTCACTGAAGAAGTCCCTGGTGACTAGGAAATAGGGTGAGTATTTTAATAGACAAACAGGGAACTTACTTTGTTAAGGGCTACACTACTAACCTTTTCTAGCTGAAATAGGGCAGATGTTAGGAAAAGATTCTCCCCCATCCCGAGCTCCACTCCCACCCCTACCCCAAGGGGGCACTATAGAAAGCATACTTAAGTTGATCAAGGGACAAAGCTTACTTGTAACTTGGGAGCAAATCAATGACCTCTTGTGTACATTAGAATGCACGTCCCTTTGGTTCTTAAAGGAAGAAGATATAGGGACAGATAATTGGAAACTAGTAGGAGATCAGCTATGTGAATACTATAATGATAAAGGTTCTGATTCAATTTCCAAGGAAACATTCTATATATACAATATAATACAATTGATCTTAAAGAATCCTGTAAGTTCTAGAAAAAAGAAAAGTTTTAAGAATAGCCAGATGAAGAAGTGTGAGGAAAAAGAGGAAGACAAAGGACAGAGTAATGGCAGTATCACCAGAGGACATGAGGAGTTAAGTGATGCTGAAGGGCATGGTGATTCTCCCTCTCATAAGGTAGCTTCAACCCTGCTTAAACCAGAGAAGGCTATTGACATGCCCCTATCAATTCCATCTTCTGGGATGGAGGGAGAAGGAGTAGTGGGAGGGACAATGATACCACCAATACTTACCCCCAAGCAATCACCCCCTCTTATGACTAGATTGCAAAAGTCACTACTTAAAGCCACAAAAGAAGGGCAGGATATAGCTGATTTGAGAATAGGAATGTATTCTGTGATTCAACAGTTTAACTCTTCAGATCAAGAAAGTAGAAGATACACTCCTTTTGATCTAGAAATCCTCAAAGACTTAAAAAAGGCTTGCACTTTTTATGGGACTACATCATCTTATGTTAGGATGTTATTACAGAATTTGGCTTATGAATTCTTAACCCCTAGGGACTGGAAATCTATAGCAAGGACATGCTTAGAACCTGGACAAAACTTCTTGTGGCTTTCTGAATATAGTGAGCTCTGTAGGATACAAGCCTAACAAAATAGTCAAAGTGGAGTTAATACTCCTATCACCTATGACCAACTAATAGGTGTAGATTCTTATGCAGACATTTCAGTACAGATTAATTACTCCATATCAGCATATGAGCAAATTGTTTCTGCTGCTATCAAAGCATGGGGTTTTATTCCAGGTAAAAATGATAAGGGAGAGGACTTCACAAAAATAGTACAAAGGCCAAATGAACCCTTTGCTGATTTTGTGGGATATTTGCAGATAGCTATCATACGAACTATTGGTGAAAATGCAGTAACAGAAATTATGATAAGGCACCTTGCTAAAGAAAATGCTAATGAGGTTTGTAGAAGAATTATACTAGGACTACACAAGAATGCTCCTTTAGAGGAGATCATAAGAAACTGTGCCACAGTGGGCACAAATACCTTTTATAGCCACGTTATGATGCAGACTTCCCAAGATCCGAACATGGGAAGACCAGGGTCCCTTTTGGCAAGGGACTTCCAGAGAGACTTGTCAATGCTTTCAATGTGGTAAGGTAGGATATCTGAAAGCTCAATGTTGGCATAGAGACAGAGTGAGAAAACAGGGTGAGAGAACAAGACCCAATACCCCATGTCCAAAATGCAATAGAGGCTTCCATTGGGCATCAGAATGTAGACTGATTCAGGGAACTGGGATGAGGGGCCCAGCCCCAGGGCCCAAGGCAAAAAATACTTGGGTCATAATGGCAACTGATGCTACACTCAGAGAGCCTTTAGTAGTTCAATACCCAGACATGACCAATCAGCCAGGAAGCAATCTGATGGGAGAAAGGGATTACACAATCAATCAGCCAGGAAGTCTGATGGAAGAAAGGTATTATAATTGGGGAGAATAGAGTTGTATGCAGCTGGGACAACTGAGATACTCCCTGGAGAGGTGAAATCTGTTCTTCTCCAGCCTATGGATCCCTTGACTCCAGAGACTGTAAGCTTGACCATTTCACCTCCTGAGAGTACTTACAAAAAAGTGTCCATCCATACACTGATGTGGGAAAAAATAGTTGAAAAAATCCCCATCAATCTTTGGGGAAGAGACATTTTACAACAATTAGAATGACAAATGAGTACTTCGGTTTTTTAGGCAGGGCTGCTGTTGAAAGCCTGCCTACATTTTTACCAGTTCCTATCCAATGGAAAACTGATATATCAGTGTGGATAAAACAGTGGCCCTTAGCCAAAGATAAAATTCAGGCCTTATTAGTTATAGTACAGGAGCAACTTGACCAAGGACACTTACAATCTTCTCTAAGTCCTTGGAATTTCCCAGTATTTGGTGTAAGAAAGAAATCTGGAAAATGGAAGATGTCGACTGATTTAAGAAAGGTAAATTAACAGATGGAAAGTATGGGAACTCTTCAGCCTGGCCTTCCATCTCCTATTCAATTGCCTAGAAAATGGCCTCTTTGGGTTATAGACATTAAGAAATGTTACTATTCTATCCCTCTAGATAGGGAGGATATGAAAACATTTGCCTTTTCAGTGTCCAGGGTTAACTTAGCTGAGCCTTACAAAAGACATGAATGGACAGTTTTGCCACAGGGAATGAAAAATAGCCCTACTATGTGTCAAATGTGTGTTGCTGCTGCTCTTGCTCCAGTAAGAAAAGAATTTCCAAAAGTAATGTTATTACATTACATAGATGATATATTGGGATGTGCACCTGAGGAACAAATGCTAGAAGCATGTCTACAAAAGACCATAGAAACACTAAGGAACTACAAATTGCACATAGCTCCAGAAAAAAATTTCAAAGACATGCTCCTTTTCAATATTTAGGATATGAAGTATATCCTAAGACACTTACAGTACAAAAACTCTCCTTAAGAACAGAGAAGCTAAACACCTTAAATGACTTTTAGAAATTGATAGGAGATATCCAATGGATGCGTCCAGTGTTAGGCTTAACTACCTATCAATTTCAATCTTTATATGACATTTTAAGGGGAGACACTCCTTTAAACTCACCATGCCAGATCACCAAGAAGCTCAAGAGGCTTTGAGAGAAGTTAAACTGGCTTTATCCTATGTGGTTGAAAGAGTCACTCAAAAACCCTTGAAAATATCAGTTTTTGCTACACAAGAGGCATCCACAGTAGTCCTTCATCAAGGAGACAGTGTGATAGAATGGGTGAACCTCCCAGCACAACCAGAACAAAGCCTTACTCCTTACCCAGTGCTTGTGGCTAGAATTTTGTTAAAGGCCATTAAGTGAGCAGTACAATTATGTGGGATGACACCTGACAAGATATACACCTTTTATACTAATGCACAAATTAATGTATCCTGTGAAACCATCCCAGGGTGGCAAATTTTAATGGCTACAGATCCAAATTTTACATAGGGATTTCCATTAAAGATAACCAGACTATTACATAATTGGTGATGGATTCTTGAAGAAAAAGTTTCTAAAGTTCCTCTTAAAGGGCCAACTATCTTTACAGATGCATCCAAACGTAATATTTGTGCTGTCTACTCTTGTAGCTTAACTATAAAGAGAATAGTCAGAACTCCTTTTCAGTCCTCAGCAGAATGAATTGTATGCAATCATTCTAGCTCTTACTTATTATTCAGGAGATAGAAATATAATACCTGATTCAGCCTATTCAGTAGGTGTGGTACAAAGATTTGCCACAGCCCAAATAAAATTTGTAGCCTCTAATATATATCAGCTCTTTAAGGAAGTTCAGGAGCAAGTGAGAAAGCATCCAGGTAAGATTTCTATCTTGCATGTCCACTCTCATAGTTGACTTCCAGGTCCTATTTTTGATGGTAATTCAAAGGCAGATAGCCTTCTAACCATGTTGGCCAATGCTGCTTTATTTCAGGAAGCCCAAGAATCTCATTTTAAATACCATCAGGCTGCTTGAGCTTTACATTTACAATTTAGAATAACAAGAGAAGAAGCTAGGAGCATAGTAAAAGCCTGTACAGCTTGCCTTCCTTTCTACGCTCCTATACTCCCTCTCGGAAAGAACCCTTGTGATTTGAAACCTAATGAAATTTGGCAAATGCTTGTGACCCATTATAAATCTTTTGGTTGTCTGTCTTTTATCCATGTTGTGGTAGACACCTTTTCAGGATTCACTTTTGAAATACCAGCAGCAAAAGAGACAGCCTAAGTGGTCACTGAATTCCTTATACAAACATTTGCAATTATGGGTGTGCTACAAGCAATAAAAAACAGACAATAGACCTGCATATACTTCTAAACATTTTGCATACTTTTGTATACAATGTAACATTTTACACACTACTGGCATACCTTTTAATCTTCAAGTACAGGTAATAGTAGAGAGGAGAAACAGAGATATTAAGATGCTCCTCCAAAAACAAAAGAAAGGGGGAGCCCCAGGTAACCCTAGAGAACTTCTAAATCTAGCTCTTTATACTATTAACTTCTTGATTTTTAACAAAGATGCACTGGCTCCAGCAGACAGGTTTTATAATCCACCAAAAGGGCAGTGTCCAGTGCGAGCAGCTTCACTGTCTTTAGATAATCGCCAGATGACGTGGAGAGACCCAGAAAGCAGTGAATGGAAAGGACCAGATAGGTTAACTGCTTCGGGGAGAGGGTTTGCTTGTATCTTTACAGATGGAGAAGGAATAAGATGGGTGCCAACAAGCTGTATTTGCCTTGTCCAGTGGTCCTCAAACTTTTTAAATAGGGGGCCAGTTCACTGTCCCTCAGACTGTTGGAGGGCCGGACTATAGTAAAAACAAAAACTCACACTCTGTCTCCACCCCTCAGCCCATTTGCCATAACCTGGTGGGCCACATAAATGTCCTTAGCAGGCTGCATCTGGCCCATGGGCCATAGTTTGAGAACCCCTGGCCTTGATCATTGGAGAGAGATGGAGCAGACCCTTGAAACGAATAAGAACACTCAAGAAACATTGGGTGATTCCGTTGCTGACTGTGCCCACCACTGAAAGAGCATGGCAGTTATTGTATTTGACTTAATGGACATCAAAAATTGTTGGACTTCAAAACCCTTATTGAATTGTCTGAGGCATGATAAGATTGTTGTAGAACTTGAAAACCTACAGGAATCATTGGATTCTCTGAGAAATGATAACTTTGTTGTAGGACTTCAAAACCCTCAGGAATTATTGGATTCTCTGAGAAATGATAAGACTGTTGTAGGACTTGAAAATCCTCAGGAACCATTGGATTTTCTGAGAAATGATAAGATTGTTGCAGAACTTCAAAATCTTCAGGAATCACTGGATTCCCTAACACATAAAAAGACTATTGCAGGACTTCAGAAACTTCCAGAGATCATTGGATTCCCTGACATGTGAAGCAATGGACAATAGATTGGTTTTGGACTATCTTTTGGCTGCTGAAGGAGGTGTACGTGTGACTGTTGTTTACATACCCTCCTTCTAGGACTTCAAGAAATCTTTTACAACACCATGTTGATTTATATTGTTTGTTTTATCACTATTTGCATGTATACTTCATGTTTGTTACAGCACATTGAGCCTGCACCGGCTGTGGGTAGAGTCATGTCTAATAGCCTGTGTGTTATTGCTATGTGCTTGTGTAATACCTCCCATGCTGATGGGTTTTGTGCATACCTGCTTCTAATAAGACCCTTTAGCCTAGAAACCCGTTAGCAATATATGGCTTGACTCCCCATTTACTTTTGTGGTGTTTTTCATCTCCCTTCCTAAGAAGTCCAGGGGGGGAGGATGTGATCATCTCCTTTTTAGTGCTTTCACCTCCCTTCATGAGAAGTCAGGGTTGGGGGGGAGAGGGGACATGATCACCTCTTTTTTCGGTGTTTTCACCTCCTTTCCTGAGAAGTCAGGAATGTGTGACCATTTTCTTTTTGGAGTTCTTACCTCCCTGAGAAGTCAGGGATGGCATGACCACTTGTGTTCTAAAACAAAAGAAAGTGCGAGATGTAAATGGCTGAAATTCTGAGTTAGTGCGCTGGAATCAGACAACCAAGCACTTAAGGCTAATTACCGGTTGACAATACTCCTAGTTTCCAACATCCCTTCCAACATTTATCATTATCTTTTCCTGTCAATTTAGCCAATCTGAGAGGTGTGTAGTGGTACCTTAGAGTTGTCTTACTTTGCATTTCTCTTAGCAATAGTGATATAGAACATTTTTTCATATGACTAGTAATGGTTTTAATTTCTTCATCTGAAAATTGTCTGTTCATATCCTTTGAACATTTATCAATTGGAGAATGGCTTGTATTCTTATAAATTTGAGTCACTTCTCTCTTTGTTTTAGAAATGAGGCTTTTATCAGAATCCTTTCCCTAGGTTTTCTGCTTTCCTTCTAATCTTGTCTGTATTGGCTCTGTTTGTACAAAACCTTTTTAACTTATATAATCAAAATTATCCATTTTGTATTTCATAATGTACTCTAGTTCTTCTTTGACCATAAATTCCTTTCTTCTCCACAGATTTGTTGGTTCTTCTAATTTGCTTATGATATCATGCTTTATGTCCAAATCATAAATCCATTTTGACCATATCTTGGTAAAGAGTGTTAGGTGTTGGTCATTACCTAGTTTCTGCTATACTATTTTCCAATTTTGCCAGCAATTTTTGTGAAATAGAAGCTGGGGTCTTTGGATTTACTATAGTATTTGACTCTTATAAACTAACTTATTCACTTATTCCACTAATCAGCTACCCTGGTTGTTGTTGTTGTTGTTGTTGTTGTTCTTGTTTTTGCTGAAGCAATTAGGGTTAAGTGACTTGCCCCGGGACACACAGCTAGGAAGTGTTAAGTGTTTGAGGCCTAATTTGAATTTAGGTCCTCCAGACTTCAGGGCTGGTGCTCTATCCACTGCGCCACCTAGCTGCCCCAATCTCTTGTTTCTAAGCCAGTATGAAATGATTTTGATGACTGCTAATTTATAAAATAGTTTTAGGTCTGGGACAGCTATGATGCCAGTATTTTAATAAAAGAATAGTTATTTGACCATCTTTCTCTTAGACCAAAACCCCAACATTTTCACTATGTTGATCGATTATGCTGATTTCCCTTTTCATTCCCCCCCCCCCCTCTCAATTTAAAAATACTTTTTTCTTATATGGGTTGTCTCTCCAAAGGTATGGAGGGATACTAGGGAAAATTATGAAAGTGCAAAACCCAAAAACAATAATTTATTTGTTAAGGGAATAAATTTATCAAATTTAAAAACTTTTCTGCTTGTCAGTGTTTCCTTCTGAACATTCTTCTTCACATTTTAAATAGTTCAGTGATATCTCTCCCCTCCTTTATTGCCAACCCACTAGATTATAACTAACATCCCATGTTTTTTGTATGCTTTGGCTAGCTTTCCTATTCCTCATATCCTGCTCTCTCAAAATGGAGGGGGAAAATAACAACACCCCACAAATCTCTTAACAAATAATAATATTCAAGCAAAATAGACTCAAATATTTGTCATGTCCAAAAATGTATGTCTTATTCTGCACCTTTGGATCACCACCCCTCTGTCAGTAGGTAGTATACTTTATCATCAAAACTTTAATGGTTGTTTATTGCATTGATTAGAGTTCTTATATTTCACGGATAATTTTCTTTTTCTCTTTTAAAGTTTATTTATATTCTAAACTTAACCAACATGCATAGTGGAAGAAAAGAAGAGGATTGGGGGGTGGGAGTCAAGATGGCAGAGAGGCAGCATTAGAGTCTGCATTTTCTTGACAAAGATCTAGAAGACTCATCAGACCTAATTCTGCTTTGAAAGATTATACAAGAAGATTGTATAAGTATGATAAGAATTTTTTTTTTGTTTCCTTTTATTTGTTTTTATTATTAATATTTATGATGGCGCTAAAGCTACTTCTCCTTTGACTTTTGGTTAATTGAAAACTTGTTTTTTTTAAATTTCACCTAACCAAAATCCCACACATGGAATAATAGTATTAGGTAAAGACTGTTATTCCTCAGATAGAAGCCAAAGGGAAGTTTGACTTTCTCACAATATATTCTTTGAAAAAGAATCTCAACTCTCCCCAATTTCTTAGTTATCTTGTTGACATGACAATTTGTTCTTCCCCCTTAATCATCCCATTGTGATCCCTCTAAATGTAGTTTAATTTCTATCCTGACTTTATTTATTTCTATAACCGACTATAGAGTCTATTTAACTATGTTTGTTTCCTTTAGGGATATATGAGATCACAACTCTGCTTAACTAAGTTTGTTCAACTTTTATATTAAAGTTTATATTAAAGGAGTATAGCATTATAAATCTATTTTTAAATACTTTTATTGCCAAAGAGAATGTATGCAATGGCAATATGTAAAAGGATACTTTCTTGCCATTCTGATGTACTATTTTCTCAAAAGCATTTTTAGAATTCTAATCTTTGTTTTCTGAATCTTGAACCTATGCTTAAGCATAATAAAACCTAATTTTTTTTTAATCTCCATAATTTCTGCATTGTGATAGATTTACTTTGGTAGCTGTAACCTACCATGTGAAATGTCATAATATATAAAACTCTCTATTATATATAACTTGCTTTTCTTTTTAAGGGCAGGGTGTGTGTGTGTGTGTGTGTGTGTGTGTGTGTGTGTGTGTGTGTATGTGTGTAAGGTGTACCTGTAGGTTGTGTACTTGTATAGTTTTGTTTAGATCTAGTTTGAATATATGAATAGATTTATTTCTGGAATCTATTTCTACATGGCAGATTGATTCCAAGTCTCTAGTGGAGTAATTTGGGGAATAAGGAAATGAGAAAAGTATTAGGTCATCTACATGTTAGATTCTTCCCAGTCTTTCTTTGTCTTTAAAGACCTTTCTGAGGAAAATATGGGCATCTTGAAACAGGAATCCAAAATCAAAAAGATCTCTATTCTCCTTAGCTTTAGACAATGTTGGCCTTAACACAGAGACAGAGCATTGAATAATCTCCACCAATGAAGAAAATTTATTAAATTCTTTAAAAATATATATAATATATTCTTTATATATATGTATAATATATAATAAATTCTTTATTAAATAATTCTTTAAAAATATAATAAATACAATAAAAAGAATACTCAAATAATTTTTCTCTCTTCCCCATCAAAAGAATAAAGCCTTTGTAACATATAAGCATCACAAAGCAAAATAGATGTCCATATTTTGCCATGTCCAAAAATATTATGTCTCATTTTGCAACTTGGGTCCATCACCTCAATGTCAGCAGGTAACTTACTTCATTATCAAATCTCTGTCCAGTCATCACATTGTTGAAATCCCTCAAGTATTTCAAAGTTGTTTTTCTTTATAATGTTGCTATTATTGAATACCTTATTCTCTAATTCTGTTGATTTCACTTTGCATCATTTCATATTTCCTAGAGTTCTACAAAACTGTCAATTTCCTCATTTCTTATAGTACAACAATATTCCATTTACATTCACATCTCACAAGTTGATCAGCTGCTTCTTAGTTGACAGGTAGGTACCTCTAGTTCTTTGCTACAAAAAGAGTTGCTATAAAATTGGGACTGTGTTCTAACTAAACTTTGGGATTCCAAATGTCTAGCACAGGACTTTGCATACAAGTGCATGCTTATTACGTGACTGTGCCAACTTGTGAAAAGTTCCTATTCGGAAATGTTTCAGGAGTGACGAATTGTATCAGATTGGTTTATTCTGAGTCAAAAGGCTGGGCTTCTGTCTTTGGAAAGAGCCCTTATTCTCTTAGGATAAAAGAATCAAAGATCGTCTAGAACGTGAACTTGGGTTTTTTTTTTTTGTTGTGGTTGTTTTTTTTTTTTTTTTTGCTGAGGCAGTTGGGGTTAAGTGACTTGCCCAGGGTCACACAGCTGGGCAGTGTTAAGCGTGTCCTGACACCTAACTGCCCGGAGCTTGCGTGGTTAAAAAAATTGATAACTATATTTCATTATACCCTCTCCCACCCAAGCCTCACCTCGGCCCCCATTATGTGAGGCAGGGACCGTTTTTTGCCTTTCCTTGTATCCCCAGGACTTACTTAGCACGTGCCTGGTTTGTATGGAAAGAGCTTAATAAATGTTTGTTGACTTGATTCTCCTACGCAATGCTCTGCATTTTATTTTATGCATTTAAAAACAGTGCTCTTCATAATCAACAAGCATTTAGTAAGAGCTTGTAAAGGAATCAATATTCTTCACAGACTGCCGAAGGGATCCGTAACGTAATTACGTTTGAAAACGTCAGATCTAGTTCAGCCCAGAAAGACGGAGGTGAGGGGCGGGGCTGTAGCGGAATTAGGGTCCTAAATGTGTTCCTTTAATTCTCCGTCTTTGGGTTTTTCTCCTGAATTTACATAACCAGGTGTTTTGAAGCTAAGCATCTCGCGTGTCTTTTAGGTGGAAAAACAAAACAAAACCAACTATAGAGCTTTGGGCGGCAGGCAAGTCCGAGCTAGATTTTTCTCCAGCTGATGAGATTGGGAGGTGCGGCTTTAAGAGCCCGCCTCTCGGCCGGCGGGCCGCTGCCATTCGAGGGCTGGGTCCTTTGCAGCATCCGCCGCCAGCCCCTCGCAGGAAGCCAAGCCGGCGTCAGGAGACTGTTGCGGAAGCACCGAAGGCCGGCGGCTCGTCTACGCGGTGCTGGCCGCACTGCCAGGGCTCCATGGTGCCAGTGCGCGCGTGGGTCCGGTTGCTGCTGAGGCCCCCCTGCCCCGGGTTGGGGCTGCAGCCCCGCGGACCCGGCCTAGCACCTGCACCGGGCGGCGGAAGGCCCCGCCCCCTGGCCTCTCCGGTCCGGCATCTGCACCTCCGCCCCCCGGGGCTGACAATGGCTTCGGGCTCCGAGGGGCAGCTGCAGCCCGCTCCGTCCAGTGGTTGGCCCATGGGTAAACCCCCTGTTTGTTTTGCTCTTTGTAACCTTCCCCCCCCCCCCCTTCTGCGCTAAGGAAGACCCCAGGCTTTCTCTGCTTTGTGGATTTGAGCTGGAAAGGGCCCTTAGAACACATTGTCAGAACATAGAATGGTACAGAGCTGAAGGAACTTGGAAATGAGCGCGCAGTGAGCAGGATTAGAGTGTCACAGATATAAGAGACGTTAAAACATAGAATATTAGAGATGTAGGAACCTGGAAACGCCATTGTTATAAGCCGTTACACCGGGAGAGTATCAGGTATAAGAGACGTCAGAATATAGAACGTTAGCGCTGGGAGAAACTGTAGAACATGCCTTGTTGGAGCTGAGAGGGCCCTTAAAACTCGGGCAGAAGGCCTCTGAAAATACAATGTTAGAACTTGGAATGTTGGAGCTGTAAAAATACTGGAAGCGAGGCTTGTTAGAGCTGAAAGGGCCTTTGGTACATTGATGTAGTACACAGATAGATGTGAAAGGACATTGGAATACACACCGGCAGAAAATCGAATGTTCGTGTTATAAGAAACGCTGAGTGGGAGCATAGAGTACCAGAGCCCTAGAATGAAAGCCCGACACGTCTAGTTTCAGACAAGTCATTTAACCTGGGCTAGTTTGTAGAAACCTACTTCAGAGCGCTTTTATTTGGACGAGAAGAAGTAATATAGAAAGGGATGTGATCTGTGATGTGGGGTTTGGCACCAGATGATGGGAGGTACCTAAAGCTGGAGTACGGTCAGGTGAAGAATTCACAATGGCCATTGTCTTTGGCGAAAAGTGGATTTTATTGGGAATAGGTTATGGACAAAAGGAAGGGATACAACGGACACCGGGAATAATAAATAGGAAATAGAGTGGAAGAGCATATGAAAGACAAGCTCCTCGGTGGAAGGTACAATTACCCAGTAGAAAGGGAGCACCCCAGGAGGGGGGGTGTATCTTTAGCTGGCAGGCTAAATCCTGAAAGGGGCTTAGCACCCTAAAAGAGCTGTAAGGGGGAAAAGTTAGGGGAGATACCGCAAAGCGGAATGGAAAAACCACTGCTAAAGTAAGACTAATTGAAGTGGGCTAAGTTCCAAAAGGATTTAGCAAAGAACCAGGAGCAAGAAGAAAAATTTATAGAAGTTATAGAGACCAGAACTTTGTTATTTATTTACTAATTTTATGGCTTACAGGTGGGTTTGAAGGGTAATCTATTCATTATTATCTCAGGTACTTGGTTATCACGGACCACCGCCTTGTTTAGCTGACTGTCAGCAATGTTTGTAGGACTATACTATAGTTTTCCTAAAGCCAGGAGATTTTAGAATCATTGACAGACAGATTATAAGAACAATAGAACTCTAAGGTCAGGGGGCCTCAGGATTATTGCTATATTTAGCCTAGAAGCGGTACCCCATCAGAAAGTGCTTCACAAATCTTAAAGCACTATGAAAATAGTATCCATTAGTATTGTGTTGAATGTAGAATGTTAGTGTTGCAAGGAACCTTAGGGACTGTGCAGTCCTCTCTTCCTGTTTTTATTGATGGTGATAGGAGGCTGAGGTTTTATGATTTGTGTATAATTACATAGATAAGAAGAAAGAAATATGCATTTATATAGTGTTTATGTGCCAGGTGCTCTGATAAGTTTACAAATATTATTTCATTTGACTCTTAGAACAATTCTGGGAAGTAGATGCATTTATAATTCCTATATTACAGTTGAAGAAACTGAGGCAAGCAGAGGTCAAGTTATTTTCCCAGAATCACACAATTAATAAGTGTCTGATGCCCAACATAGAACCCATTTCCTGTTGTATCTAGGCCAAATTATTTAGATTATAGTTGTTCCATTGATCAGGATGCACCCTTTTGAGTGTATATAGCCATCTTTCCTTGTCTTTTTATCCTCCTCAATTCTTGTCCATGCCTTCTCTAAATATTTCAGAATTTATTAGATATACTTGATGCCTTCTCCTGTTTTTGTTATCTTCTAACTGTAAAGCTGACTGTACAGATGACAAAATGTGGTTGAGTTTTCCAAAGTTCCAAGTGGTAAAGTTGGGGGCTGGAAGCCCAATTACCTGATTTTTGTCCCAGTGCCCTTTTGAATATACTCAGTAGTCACAAAGATGACTTTCCTATGTTAAACAAATTTGACTTTGGTTTAAAATGAATACTGTGTGGTACAAATAACACTATATTTTAGAGTGTGACTGCTGAGCTTGAGTCCCAGCTCTTTTATATGCTATTTGTATTATTTTGGCTAAGTTATTTTTCCTTTCTGAGCCTCGCTTTCCCCATCTATAAAATGGGGATAATAATAATAATAATAATAACTTTTATCTACTTAGTCTTTTATGATCAAATGATGTGAAGTATGTAAAGCTTTTTGTAAAAATTAAAATCACCATATAAATATAAGAATAATTACTTTTTTTTTCTATTCTCCACTCAAAAGTTCACTTATTGAATTGGGTGAAGGTGTGCCAGGCACTGTAGTAAGTAAGCACTTTCCAGATACTATCTAATTTGAAGAGAAGAGTAATATAGCTTGAATATATATATATAGTTTTGTATTTCCAGTGCCTAGAATGGATCCTTGCACACAGTAGGTACTTATTAAATGTTTATTGAATGGTAAAACTCTCTTTAGTTTGTTTATATTTTTTAAAAGCTTTTTGGATGTCTTATATTTTTTGCAGCCTAGTTATTTCCTAATACAAAGCCTCCATTGAACTCTCCTTTGTACTTTAGAAAAATAGCTAAGCAAAATTAACCTAAAAAAAGAAAATTGATAATGACATTCTATATCCATGATTCTCAGCCTCTAAGTGGGGAGAGAAGAGGGGATTTTGGTCTCATATAGTCTAACACTTTCATTTTATTTGTGAAGAAAATGAGGTTGAGGGGGATCAAATGACTTGATCAACACACAGTAAGTTAGTAGATCCAAGATTTGAGATCTGGGACTCTAAATCACGGTTATTTCCATGAAGCTGTATTTCATGGTCCAGTATTCCTGGAGCAAGATGGATTGTAATTAATCACCATTTGGCAGTCTTTTAGGATTATTTCCACGCTTCTCTTTCTTTTGAAGCATTTTTTTGTTTTTTTGCTTCAGTCACTGGTCTGTTTAAATTCTGGCTTCAAAAGTTTTCTGTGGGTCAGGGAGTCTTCAGAAGTAACCTTTCCTCCTGAGCTGTAAAGCAGTGCAAAGTGCTTGGTGGTATAGTACTTAGAATGCCAGCCTCAGACATTTCTTAGCTGTGTGACCCAGGTCAAGTCACTTTACCCTGTTTGCCTCAGTTTCCTCATCTGTAAAATGAGCTGGAAAAGGAAATGGCAAATCACTGTTATCTCTGCCCAGAAAACCTCAAATGGGGTGACAGAGTCAAACAAAAACAAGAAGGCCATGCTGGAACATGGAAGGCTATGTATAGTTTTACATATTTTTTCCAAGATTTTGATACAGGAAGTGAATTTTATTATTATTACTTTCATAATTTGTTGTTGTCATGTCCAACTCTCTGCAACCCCAAGGACCATGGCATTGTAGGCCTTCTATCCTCCACTTTCAAAGTCTAATATTTCAATAATACATGATAATAATGGTTCATGCTGACTTATGAAGATCTTTGCAACTTGCAGAGCATTTTCCTGATGGCAAATATTATACTCATTTTTCAGATTAAGAAATTGAGATCCACAAGTGTTAAAGGGCTTGCTCACAGTCACATAGGCTGATTTAGTCCCTAATCTTTTGACTTCCAGCCCAAAATTCTTTAGGATAATTCCATTGCATTTTAAAGTTTATAAAACATTCTCCTTGGCTTTAGCAATTGTTGGTTTTTGTTTTGTTTTGTTTTGTTTTGTTTGTTTTTTTTTTTTGTGAGGGAGGGCACACATTTTTACAAATTTTACTATGAGGAAACAGTGACTCTGAGAGGTTCTAAGTGATTCAATTGCATTCATAGTCTTATGACTTAAAAATTCTCATGTTCTTTTTTGTGTTGTTCAGTTATTTCAGTCTCCATTTCAATTCAGTCATTTATTAACCCATTAGGGATTTTCTTGGCAAAAGTACTAGAATGGTTTGCTATTTCCTTCTCTAACTCATTTTATAGATAAGAAAATTGAGACAAACATGGGTTAAGTGGCTTGCCCAGGGTCACACAGCCTGTAAGTGTTTGAGGCTGAATTTGAACTCAGGTTCTCCTGAATCCAGTACCAGTGCTCTATCCACTGCATCACTTAGCTATCTCATTTCTGTAGACTTCATGAAATAATAGGATAAACCCCAATATAGTGATATTTAGTCTCCTTGAAATAACTATTTCAATAATGGCCTCTTTTTTTTTTTTCTTTTTTAGATAAGCATGAGAAAAATGAAAGGGACCGAAAGTCAGTGGTAAGTACTTATTTATATGCATACCTTCTATTGTGGGTCTGTGTTTTATCTTGAGATTTTTACGACTGTAATTCAGGGTAACATACATTTATTACTCGCCTACTGTGAAGAAGAGATGTAGAGATACAAACAAGAAAGGCTTTGCCATCTAGGACTTTGTAATTGTATTGAAGGAAATACAAAGTAAACACTGAGAAGTAAATCCTAGAGAATTTAAGGAGGGGGAGAACTTTAATGAAGGCAGAGGTTGGGTAGGAATTGGGGGGGGGTCAAACTTCCCTTAGGAAGCTCAGAGGTATTCTCAAAGGTGGTGGTGAACAGAGAATACATTCCAAACGGGAGACCATGCAAGGAGAAGTGGACTGTTTGAGTCAATTTGTCTGGAGCATAATAATGTGAAATAAGCTTAGAAATGTGGATAGAAACCAGATTGTCCAAGTTTAAATGTCATACTGATGAAAATGATTATAAAATATTTGATGAAACACGAGATTTACTTTTTAAGACTTTGTGGAATTGACATCTTGTATTAGAGGAAGTTGATTAGAACAGAGTTAGATTTGAATTTAGGAAGTCCAGAGGTCAGATCTTCTCTCTAAAACTTACTAGGGAGGGAGCTAGGTGATATAATAGATAGAGTGGGGAGGACCTGAATTCAAATTCAGCCTTTTATACTTTGTAGTTGTATGACACTTGGCAGATCACAACTCTGATTTCCTCAAAAAAAAAAAAAGAGAATGAATCTTATTAACTATGTGGTTCTGGTCAAGTTAATTTGACCTAAGCCTCAATTTCCCCATTTGCCAAATGGGCATCTGCCTTACAGAATTGTGAGAATAGTGAGGTATTTGTAAAACACTTTGCTAACCTTATAGTGATACATAAATCCTAGCCAGGATTATTATTACCACTACTAATACCCTCATATTCTCACTTTTATAGCAGAGCTGCTTGGATACTTAAGAGTTATTTTTCACCTTTGTCTTTCTCAAAAGGCAGAAAGCACATAAAGGTGGGGAAGCAGTGCACTCTGGCAGTAGGCCTGGATCTACTGATAACAAACTGACATTGAGGCTTATCCAGAAAAATGAGGGGGTTGGACCAGAACTCTTTTAGCTTGAAATCTGTGATCTTCTAGGACCCTTATTCCTTTTTGAGCCCCAATTTCTTCATTTTCAAAAATGGAAGTCATAATCCTTTCATACTGTCTGCCTATCAGAGTTGTTTGAAAAAAATGTCTGTTACCTTAAGTCTTCTAGGTTGAGTCACATCAACAAGCATTTATTAAGTTCCTACTGTGTGCCAAATAATGAGATTAGCACTGGGATTGCATAGCAAGGCAAAGACAATCCTGATTTTAAGAATCTATAATTTAATGGAGGAAACAACATTCATATAACTAGATACAAACAAGAGAGAAATAGGATAAATTGGAGATAATCACAGAAGGGTAAAGAATTGCCCTCCCCCCTCTTCCCCCAAATTTGGAGACAATTAGGATTAAGTAACTTAACTAGGGTCTAAGACTTAGTGTCTGAGGCCAGATTTAAACTCGGATCCGCCTGAGGCTGGTGCTCTAGTGATTTCTCCATTTAAAAAAAAAACAACTAATTTAAATTTGAAGCAATTGGGATGATTAAGGGAGTCTGGTAAAGGTTTTTTGGTACAAGTAAGATTTTAGGAAGGACTTGTAGGAAACCAGGAGGCAGAAAGAGGGGGGGGGGGGGAAAGCATTTCTGGCCTGGGAGACAGCCAGTGAAAATGCAGTCAGGAAATGGAGTGTCTTGTGTAAAAAATGAGAAAGAGGGCAGTGTCATTCTTACTGTTACTATGGTACATGGAGGAGAGTAAAGTGGGAGAAGAAGGGAATGTGATAAAGTATGATAAAGAATGGAAGGTGATAAAGGGCTTTAAAATCTCTGGGAGTTATTAACAGTTAACATCAGCATCAGCATTATCATCCTATTTCTCTCCTAACTCTTTCCCAGGGGCATTCTGAGAATTTAAACCCATGAATAAATCAATGTAAATACAAACATCAGTTTGCTTATTATTATTAAAGTAACAGCAACTACCTCCCAGGGTTTTTGTTTGCTTATGTTTGTGAAAACAAATGCATTATTTGCTAACTAATCATTGCAATGACAGTACATTCATTGCATGATAGCTATTATTACTCCATTAAAGCCCTCGTGTAAGCCCCCCTCCCATTCTGACCCTGGGTGCAAGAAGGCTTCTCTAGCACAGCACTAGCTTGGGGCCAGCCTGCCATGTAGGAAAAGCTCCTGGATGGACTAGGTATATCTTTGATCTGAGGACCAGACTGTCTAAGTATGGGAAGGCTCATCACTAAAGGGCTGGCCACAAGTGGATGATTTTTAACATCAGCTCATAGGAATCTCCTAAGCATGAAAGGATTTCTCTCTGCTTCCATGGAAGGAATAGGAACACTGAGGAAAACAGGAATTCTTAAACTATTGAAGTTATAGTTGTTATTTATAGTAAGAGTTGACCCCATGGCTCTATTTCCCATCCATCCCCATAATGGTTTCTGGGTCTAATATCTAATAACAATTTATCTCTCATCAGATCTGTATCGAAGGTAATATCGCGAGTGGGAAAACAACATGCCTGGACTACTTTTCTAAGATGACCGACATTGAGGTATTCATACAGAAATATTGTGTAAAGTTGTATGAGAAGTATGAGATATAGCTGAGAGAGTCTAATGGGACGAGGCAATTGTGAAAGCATCATGGTTTTCCAAGGTCTAGTTAGGATCTAACATTCAAGGTCTTTCATAGAACTTTTCCAAAATAACCCTTCAAGCCCCATAAATGTGAACTGTTGTTGTCAGCATTATAATTAGTCAGTAAGCATTTATTAAGTACCCACTACCTGACAGGCACTGTGCCAAGCCTTGGGAATACAAAAAGAGACAAAAAACAACCCCTGCTTTCAAAGAGCTTTCAATCTAATGGTGGAGACAACAAGAAAACTAATGTGTACAAACCATTTATACAGGATTAAGACAAAATAATTAACAAATTAAAGGTATTAGATTCAAGAGAACTTGGGAAAGGTTTCCTGTAGAAGAAGGGATTTTAGTTGGGGCTAAATCGTGTTATTTTATCATTATTATTTTGTTGTTATTTTCTCATTTTTATTATGTTCAAAGGTTCAGATAGAAATATGTCTTGGGATAAGTCTCTGATATTTTAAAAATATTTAATGTTCTATGGACTGTTCCATAGATGGATAAAATTTCTTTTTGTAATCAACCACAAGCATTAAAACAGGAATTCATCCTCTGTAGGTTTGCTGAAATAATCTTTAGTCCAACAGCAGACAAGGCAACAGGGATGAAAGCTGCTTTGTCCCGTTCCTAGATCTTTTCTGCTAGGTCTCTGTCTTGAAGGCTTTTATTATTATTATAATCATCATTGAAATCTTGAGACATTCTGCATTCTACTCAAACTATGTTGCTTCCTGTCCCCATTCTTATCTCACTCTCTCCTGCCTCTTGGTTTTTGTTTGTACCTTTTTCTCAAAGCCTGGATTAGGCTTTCCTCCATCTCCACCTGTTGGTTTCCCTCCTTTTCTTTGAGGCTCCACTTCAGTGGCACCTGTTCTGTGAAGCCTTCCTGGATCCTTTCCCCATTCTCCACAGGTGAATGTAACTTCTCCGTCCTCAGATTTCTAATAGCACTTTGTTTAAATCAGGAGTTCTTAATTTTGGGTCCATGGATCCCCAAAGTGTTTGTGTGTAGATTTCTGTCACCTTGGAAAGAAAAACATGACATAATAATAACCAGAATTTATGTAGCATTTTAAAGTTTTGCAAAGTGCTTATTAATATTAACCTCACCAGATCCTTACAACAATCCTAGGAGGTAGGTGGTGTCATTTTAATAACAATAATTATAATAACTAATGTTTCTCTATATTTTACTGTGTAAATATAGATTATTTATAAATCATGTGGTATGTATCACTACATGGCTTACATGTTTATATAAATTATATAGGAAATATTTACTTGTGTATAGAAACTATTATAAGTATATAGTATATATAACTATATAGTATGTATAACTACTATGGTTTATATAAGTTATTTAGGACATGTTTATAGAAACTATATAGAACCACATAGTAAACTATGTAGTACATGTAACTACATAGTTTATATAAATTATATAGGAAATATTTACATGTTTATAAATATTATATAGTAAACTATATTGTATATAAAACTATATAGTATGTATAACTACTATGGTTTATATAAATTATTTAGGATGTGTTTATAGAAACTATACAGAACTATATAGTAAACTTTGAGGTACATATAACTATATAGTTTACATGTTAATATAAACTATATAGGAAATATTTACATGTTTATAGATACTATATAGTTATATATACTACATAGTTTACTATATAGTATGTATAATCACTTAATTTATATAAATTATATAGGACATTTTACATGTTTATAGAAACTATATAATAAACTATGTAGTATGTATAACTACATAGTTTATATAAATTATTTAGGACATATTTACACATTTGTAGAAACTATATAGAACTATATAGTATATATGTTTATATAAATTATATAGGCAATATTTACATGTTTATAGAAACTATATAGTAAACTGTTGAGGTGTGAGAAATGAGGGTTGAGAGGTCTCCTGACAACAATGGGGTCCCCTAGCCAGTCCGCAGACTTTGCAAAAGAATTTGCAAACCCCAGTGAATGAAGGTGTGAGATTTGTGGCAAAAAGTGGGTTTATTACACTAAGAAAACAGCCTTCTTAGTAGGCAAAATCCTGTTTGGATTATTTGCAAAGGTTTGGGCATACAACATTTGATTTTATTTGGGTTTTTTTGTCCCAGAGCTGGGGACCTTTCAATAGAAGATGGTGATTATGCCCCTCAGGAGGAGGTTACTTATCTGGGAGTTTCTCCTATAAACAGGAGGGTGGAGCCCTTCCCCAAGGCCGGGAGGGGTTTTGATTCAGAGCCTTTACAACCCTTCACCTCAAAGATCAGGGGGGACAGTTTATATCAAAACTATACACACACACACACACACACACACACACACACACATATAAATTATATAGGATGTTTACATGTTTATTGAAATTATAGTAAACTATGTAATATATATAACTAGTTTATATGTTTTACTATATGTACTATGCTGAGTGTTTTACAATTATTATCTTATTTGATCTTCACAACATTCTTGGGAGACAGGTGCTATTTATCATCCCCATTTTTACAATTGGGGAAACTAAGGCAAATGGTAGTGAAGTGACTAGCATTCTTTAAAGACTTCAGTGGCTCTGTGATTTCTTCAAAATGGATGCTTTTCTTCCCCAGCATAAAATAAATTCCCTCCACACTCTCATCTAGTGGGATTATAGAACAGTAGAGCTGGAAGAATTTTAGATATCAATTCACTAGCCCCCACACCTTTACTTTGCAAATGAGGGAAACAGACCTAGAAGAAGAAAGTTATAGCCCAGAGTTACACAGATGGTATGTAGAAGAGTTTAGATCCTGAGCTCTATCCATCCTCCTCCCTCCCAACTGGACAACATTATACCTTGTAAAACCCTGATGATGGCCTCCATAAGCCTCAAAGAAGAGGATTCTCTGGCTCTGCTTTGTGAATATAACAGTAAATGTGATTTTTTTTCTGGGGCTGTGGGCTGAGAAGCTGAAGTGTGTAGGGAATAGAGAGCCAGCTTCAGCATCAGAAAACACTGAGTTCAAGTGAGGATAGACCCCTCTGACCCACAATGCAGTTAATCCTTTAAGGCTCCAGTCTACTAGTGAATTGCTCTTTTGTGTCAGAGGAATTCTCTCTATGGATGAAATTACTGCTCCATAACTTCATCCTCTCCAAAAAAAATCCCCAAACTATTGAAAAACAAGGATGCTTAATCTCTGCTCTCACTTAACTTCTTGCTTTGCTTGAGGAGTTTGTAGGATCGCAGACGTAGAACTGGCAGGGATCTCAAAAGCCAATGAGTCAAACCTCCTCATTTTACAGATAATAGCTAACATCTCTGTGTGCTTTAAGATTTGCAGAATACTTTATAAAATTTTTCTTTTTTTTATACTCATGGACATTTCTGGGAGGCAGGGTTATCTTTTCCACATCATGACATGACCATCTTGATTTTGATATATCGTGGGTTGGCATAAGAAATTAAATGGGAAGTTTTTCGGAGTTTTGTGGAAGCCACAGATGATACTTGAAGGCCTGCTGATGACATATAAAAAATTTAAAAACTCAGAAATGCATAAAATATATGCAGAGTTTTTTATAGTATCAACATATTTTATCTTTTAATACCATAAAAAGCAGTTTCTTTTTTAAAAGTTAAAATATGACCAAATACTTAATCTGAATTTTATAATAAGATATACTGTAAACAAAAGAAAAAGAAAAAAAATTCAGATTTCTTTTCTGGTACGAAGAGAGAGTCAAAACATTTGATGCAGATTTTTCACATCACAGAGGTGCAGTGTACCTAACCCCATATTATCTTCATTTTCCAAAGGCAGAAACAGACAAAACAGGGGCTTACTTTCTCAGGATCAGATAGCTTGTAAGTGTCTGAAGCCATATTTGAACTTGGGTTTTCCTGCCTCCAGGTTCAGCATACTATCCATTTTACCTCAGTAGTATTACTACAGATAAAGAAACTGAGACCCTTGAAAGCCAAGAGTAATATGTAATAGCCTCAGGGGCTGGTATTCAAACCCATGTTCCAGTACTCATCATCTTCCTGCTCTCCCTAGTTCTTCACTTTTAGTGTGAGGGACTCCACCAATCTTTCCAGTTATCCAGAGGAATTCAAACTCCCAGAGTTTGAATCCACACTCACCCTTCCTAGCTAATTTGTTAACTCATCTCATTTTGTCTTTTTTTTTTTTTTTTTTTTAAACTTTGAAAACATCCCTGGGTATATGTTTCCTGCTCCACTTACATGGCTGCTACCATAATTCAGCTTTTTATGTGCTACATGGATTATTCATGATGGGGCTCCCGCTTCCAGTCTCCCCCATCCTTCTATTCCAAGCATTTTCTCTGGTTGTCCCCCATGCCTAGAACGCTCCCCCTTCTCCCCTCTGAGTACTGACCTCTCTGACTTCCTTCAAGTCCTCCCTAAAATCCCATCTTCTACAAGCTTTGTAGCCCTTTCGATTCCAGTACCTTTCCTCTATTAATTATTTTCTATATAGCATATAGCTTGCTTTGATCATATTTGTCTGCATGCTGAGTCCCTTGTTAAATTGTAAACTCCTTGAGGGCAGGGGCCATTTACTTCTTTTTGTACACTCCCTGGCATATAGTAAGCCTTAATGAACAGATGCTTGTAGACTTTCTTTCCTTGCTACCTCCAGGACTTTCTACTCTATTCCAACCCTATTTGATAGACATTAGATAAATAAAAAGTGCTTTATTTATTCATTGTTCCCCAGGGGAAAGGAGCTAAGAAACCTGTTGCTAAAAATTGCTGCCAGCTACAGTTCAGCTAGTCAACTCTCCTTGTGCTAACAGGCCTACACTGAGACTAGAGCACAGTGAGAGGCAGAATTCTCTTGGGAGATATATTAATGGCAAAGCCTGAGGCCATTCCCAGAAATATTCCTGAGTATGACGAGAGTAACTGGTACTTTAAAAGGCACTGTACCCTAATGGGATAAATAGTCATTGACTCACAATATTTCTGATCTCAGTAGGTGTATGTCGTGCCCAGTAAAATACTAAAGGAGGAAAGGAAGAAAAACTTGAAGATGAATTCCATCCCCTTAGGGGAGGCATAATGGCAGCCTAATCATTCCCACTGCTATCTGTTGTGCTCTGGGCACAGCAAGTTTATAGTGGGAGGAGCTTGAATTATGACTTTACCACTTATTTTAGAACTTTGAACAAGTTAATGGGCTTCAATTTTCTAATTTGTAAAATTCATTAATGCATATATGTTCCAATGGTGGGTCAGGCACTGTGCTTGGCATTGGGCATACAAGAACAAAGGTACAGCTGTCCCAACTCTCAAGGAACTTACTGGAGGGGGGTGTGGAGTACAAATAAGTACACAAATAAGTCAATACAAAACATACAAAGTAAAGAAGAGCATGGAATAGTTTATTTGTTGGATCTATGGATAAGGGAAGAATTTAGGACCAAAGAAAATATAGAGGGCATTACAAAATATAAAATAGGTAATTTTCATTATGTAAAATAAAAAGATTTTGCAAAAAATGCCCAAATTAAAAGGAAAGCACAAAACTAGAGGGGAAATTTGCAATAAATATCTTGGATAAAGGCTTCATATCAAATCAATTCCCCAATTGATAAATGGTCAAAGGATATGAACAGGAAATTATTAAGGCAAAGCTATCCATAGTCATGAAAAATTGCTTCAGCAATCTCTTGATTTGATGGCATTTTCTCAGTTGTTATACATCTCAATTTACAGATTTCATTTGTTGATATTCCTTGCTTCCTGGATATTCTCTCCTCTCTGGGTTTCTCTGACACTGGTTTCTCCTAATTTTCCTACCTGTCGGTATTCCTTCTTTATCTTCTTTGTTGGATCACATCCATATCGTGCATCCTAACTATAGGTATGTCCTATGGTTCTGAGCTGGGCCTTCTTCTCTCAGTACATCTGTTTAATGGGTTTCATATAACTCAGAGATGTAGATATATCTATGCAATAGATATAGATGATAAATATAAATATACATTATATATATGTGAATATGTGTATGTGTATCTATATTTATATCTATAGGGAGATAGAGGTTTCTATCTCCATTACCCATCTTTCTACCATCTCCCTGTCATCTATATCTATTTGTCAGTGTATATATGTATGTATCTATAATTGCAGTCTCTCTTCTGAGCTTCAGTCTTGTCTCACCAATTGTCTATAGCACACTTCAAACTGGATTACCTGTTGGACATTTCAAATCAAAACCCATTGCCTATTAGACATTTCAAAATCTTAAACTCTGTGTATCTTAAACGGAACTCATCTTTTCCCCTAAGCCAAATTTCTTCCAAACTTCATTATTTCTACTGAAGGCGCCATTAACCTTTCAGCTTCCTTAGGTTTGTAGCTTCCCCTCTATATTTGACTCCACATTCCCCCTCACCATATATGTTCAGTTAATTGTCAAGTCTTTCTGTTTCTATTTCCATGACCTCCCTTGTATGTGAGTCCTTATGCCTACTCATACACATAGCTACCAGTTCAGTTCAGGACCTCGTTACCTCTCACCTCACCTGGATTACTAAATCAGCCTCTGGATTGGTCTCCCTGTCACAGCTATCTCACCACCATATCTCTTCTATACATTGTCAGATTTATTTTCTTTAAATATACATTTAATCCACCCCCCAGGTGGTTCCCTGTTGTCTCAAGGAAAAAATTTAAACTCCTCTATTTAGCCTTCATAATGTGATGAATAAAAACCCCAAGAGGCAGAGTTCCTGTGTAATTGATAATCAATTTATTAATTAGACTAGGTAATAATCAGTAAATTGATGATCAGTTTACTCTATAACCAAGGTTGTTAAGATTCTCCTTGAAATGCCTTAAATCAAATGTGTACCTTTTAAAAGGGAAATCCTCTGACAAGAGAAACTAAGTCAGCCCTAATTGGTGAAGATTTAATAAAGATGGGCTAAAAGTCTTCAGCTCTTCCTAGAGAGAATATGGCTTGATTATGAGACTCAGCAGCCTAAAGGCTTCTAAAGGGAAAACTATTTCCATCCAGACCTTTCTGGCTAATTTTTCCATGGATTGCAAGAAACTCTATGGGAGGGGATCAAGGAGAAGGGAGGGTTCTTCCCTCAAGCAAAGGCTTATCCAGAGTGGATTCTGTTTATGCTCTAATCTGAAATTAGATTTTCTGGTTAGGTAGGGAGCATGTGATGAGGAATAAAAGGATGTATCACAATTAATAATTAATTATTATTATAATAGTATAATATGAATTTTTCTCAATAACTGGCCCAAATTTATCTTTCTAGCTTAGTTGGATGGGCATTACTTCTCATAATGAGAAGACAGAACTGATTGGAAAAGACTCTGATATAGGGAAAGATTGAAGGCAAAAGGAGAAAGGGATGGCAGAGGATAAGATGGATAGATGGGATCATGGAAACATTTAACATGAACTTGAAGTCTATAGGATCATGATGAGACATTCCTGAATAACAAAAAAAACAAACCCAAAACAATATAGTGCCATAGGAATCTATTTCCATTTATTTGATGTAACTGATTCACATATTGGATAATTTATTGAATATGGAGAGTAAGGGAGTGTGAAGGATCAAAGATTACACTGAATTGTTGGATCTGAGACAGAAAAAAATTAGAAAGGGGGGGGAACTTTGGAGAGAGAAGATAATGAGTTCTGTTTTGTAAATGTTTTAGTTTAGATGTTTATACGGAGGCTAGTGGACAGTTATTGTTTGACATTCATTCTCAAAGAGAACCAGAGATGTGCAAAATGCTCCTCTTGTGTACTAAATTCAAGAGGGAAAGAGTAGGGCTTGGTCTCATGTCCTTTCTGATTCTTCCCAGCTGCAAATCTGTGTGTCTGTTATGTAGGATGGAATCTGAATTTAGTGATATATAATTGAAGGTAGAAATACTGTAGCAGGATATACAGGGTGTTCCAAAAATCTTCATGTGGTGTTTTTTTAAGCAAAGAAATCTATTTCTCCAAGTCACTAACAAAACTAGAATGAGAGAATGTGTCCATAGGACGACATAGACCAGACAATACAGGGTGAAAGAGCTGTCCCATCGAGAGTGAAGTTAGAGTCTCTCCCTGGAAATTCCCTGAAGTCTCTAGTGTGGTCAGCTGGGACATAGTGGAGATTGCCAATTCTGCCCATCGGGAGGAAGAATTATTGTCCTCCAGGACAATATAGGCTCCTTGAGGTCAGGCACTGTTTTGTTTATATCCCAGGATTTACGATGATAGTTCTTTGAATATCTAATGCATCGGCTGGCTGCTTGGTGAATGAAATGGTGTTAACTGACTTCATGGTTGTTGTCTATTTGTGTGGGGATCAGATGAACCCCTGCTAAGGTTTTAAACTCCTTGAGACCACTCTGTCTTGATTGGCTCCTAGCAAGAACAGGGCCCTCAGGGGATCCTTCCCAAGTGGATGTCTGCTCTTGTATGGCATAGATGGACAAACTGAAGATACAGAAGCCCAGAAAGACTGAATTTGGAAGAGCCTGGATTTGGCTACTCATTCTTTCTCTTCCCTTCTCTGGGTCTCAGTTCTTCCTCTTCCAAAATGAGGGGTTGAGTCCCTAAAGTCTCTACTGGCTCTAATATTCTTTGCTCTGGGTGTGAACATTTCTTGTACTAAAACCCATAGACTTTAATCAATGCACAAGCATATAATAAGTATATGCTTAATATATATTATTACATATATATAATATACTTAATATTCTGTCATGCCTTTTCCAGATCTGTGATTTTTTTTATTTTTATTTTTTGGTGATTCTTAATTTCTGTTTTTCATTTTCCAGGTTTTGACAGAACCCGTCCCTAAATGGAGAAATGTCCGTGGCCACAATCCTCTGGTGAGTGAACTGTGGGGAGCCTGCTAGCCTGGAGGCTGGAGCATCTCCGTCATAGTCATCTTTCATGGCTGTGCCTCAGGACACTATGAGATGTTTGAATGAAAATAACAGTGGAATCAGATAGAGGCTGCTGGGCACAATTCTACCCATGATTAATTTGGGAATGTCAGGGGTGAAGGGAAGGGCAGGAAGCAAAATAAGCTGCCCATTTTGAAAAACCACAGTTTCGTGTTTGCAGTTAGATGGCAGGTCAGTTTGAACACTGCACCTAGAATCTGACATCAGAGGTTAGATCTGGCTTCAGCTAGTTGTGTGATCCTGGGCAGGTCACGTAACCTTTCTCTGCTTCAATTGCCTTCTCTGTGAAATGGCAATAATAATAGTCAGTCTCCTTTGCAGGGTTGTTGTGAGGATAAAAGAGATCATATTTATTAAAAAAAACAAACAACTCCCCCAAACCCCAACAAAAGCCAATTACTTTGCAAAACTTTTGCAGCTGTTATTAGTTGCTTATTTAGAGATAATATGAATTAAAATCCATAACTGTTTTTTTGTTTTTTTTTTTTTTTTGTGGGGCATGGGGATGACGAAATTGGGATTAAGGGACTTGTTCAGGGTCATATAGCTAGTAAGTGTCAAATGTCTGAGGTTGAATTTGAACTCAGGTCCTCCTGTCTCCAGACTGATGCTTTACCTACTACGTCATCTAACTGCTCCCCAATCCATCTTTCTTTAATAGAGAATCATGGATTTTGTGGGGGATTTCTGGCCTGGAAAAGATGAAGTTCAAAACTCTAAGGCTTAGGTTTTTATTTTTTTTAAATGAAGAAGATTTTAACCTTTTTTTGTAAAACTTTGAGCAAGTTCAGTCATCTCTATGGACCTAGCCTTATCTGCACAGCAAGATGAAAAGATGGAACTAGTTAATCACTGTGATCTGGGCTGGCACTGACATGCTATGTTCTAACATCACTTTCAGCTTTGACAGTTTTTTCTTTAAATTTTTTTCAATGACCAAAAATCTTCCTTCTTTCCCTCCTTGCCTCCCCCCTCCCCATGGAGAACAAAAGAAAAACAAAAGAAGATTCCTGTTCTGATATTGCTCATGCCATTTTATTTTCTAAAAGCCCTTTGGGCTTGAACATTCTGTGTTCTGAAGTCCCTTATAGTTCAAATGTGCCTTGGAGCCCTTAAGGCCCTTCTAACTCCAATATTCTGTTTTTAAAAGTACCTTGTGGTTCTCAGGTTTTATATAGGATCCCATATAACTCTAGTATTCTTAAATCTCTTTTAGCTTTAAAATTCTCTGATCCTGTGGTTGGCTCTGACAGTTGGAGTTTCTGAGAGGGCATATGTAGAGGGAAAATTTTTCCAAGGAAGCCAGAACCAATCCTGCCTGTGTTGCCTTGGTGACAGGGAGCTAAAGAACTGGGGAATAGAGAGAGAGACAGAGACTTGCAGACTTTCTTCCTTTGGGCTTACTACCAGAAAACCATTGGATGGTTACTGGCTGGCAATTACAAAGGGAAGATTGTCTCCTAATTGAATTCACCAAGTCTTTCTCTGACCTCTGCCCTGTCTATTCCTTTCAGCCCAGATAGGTATTTCCTAGTCACTGAATAGTCTTGGTCCTGTGGGTTTGGGGAAAGGTTATTTTCATTTTCAGATCCTTCCCCACCTTGTTTTATATAATCAAGAATCATCATAGAAAATTTTACATGATGACTGTTGCTGTGCAATTAGAATTGTAGAATCAGAAGGGTCCTCAGGGATTGTCTAGTCTGACCCTCAACCCATTACAGAAATGTATTACTGCTTTCTAGCTGAGTGACCTGGGCTAGTCAATAAATTTGACTTTTGCCATCTGAAAATGGGAGTAACAAACATACTTTCTACTACTAGGTTCCTGAGTTGTCTTGGGAAAAATCTATTTTAAAACATAATAGAAATGTGGGCCTTTATTATTATTAAGTTAGGGCTTGAATAGTAATAGATACATGGATAGGTCTTGAGAGATCATTTGAAGTGAGATGTTCTTCACCTTGCTTGTATCCTAGACCCCTTTAGCAATATCTGAGAAAACCCACTGGCCCTTTCTCCATTTTAAAATGTATTAAAAGTATATTAAAGTATACTTGATAGAATGTACAAAGGAGACATTCAGATAACTTTTCCAGTTACCCCTTTTAGCTGGAGGGAATCAGGAAAGGCTTGATGAAGGAGGTGACTTGGTTTGAGCAAGAAGTTGAAGGAAAAGAAGGATTTCAATAGACAGAGATGAGAAAGGAGTATGTATCAGGCATGGAGGATAACAAGTGCAAATGCTTGAAGGTAGGACACAGTAAATTTATATAATAATAAATAGTCCAGTTTGGCAGGAATGGAGAGTGTGTGTGTATGTATGAATGTATGTTAGGGATAGATACATGAGGTAAAGTTGGAAAGATAGTTTAGAGTCATATTGTGCAAGGTTTTAAATTGTGTAGTTTGTATTTTATTCTAAAGGCAACAGAGAACTATAGATTTTTGAGCTAGGTTGTGTTATGGCTGAATGAACTCACATATTTGTCACACATTTGACTCCTTGAGCTTATAATTCCTGGAACCCTCTGTTTTTTTTTTTTTTTTTTTAATGTGAACCCACAGCTAGGTGGTATAGGGCTGGAGTTGGAATCCAAAAATCCTGAGTTCATATTCTGCCTCAGAGACTAGTTGTGTGAACCCGAGTAAATCAATTAACTCCTGTCATTTTCAGTTTCCTCATCCATAAAATGGAAATAATAGCACCCCCCTCACAAGACCATTATGAGGAGATCAAATAGGGTAAAACAGGTAACACACTTTGTAGAGTGTTTGCTATATAAATGTTGGCTATTATTGTCTATATAAGGCAACTTGCAAATCTTAAAGGATTATGTAAATATTAACTATTATTATTATTGTTGTTATTGTTAATAGCTATCCAACCCTAGCTCTCCCACCTTGTTTGTATGCAATTGGTTTAAAAAATTCTCTTTAATCAAAATGTATTCATTATATACAAGTACCTCAGGTAAAAGCAGTTCCCAAGATGATTAAACCTCCAGACAAAAAAAAATTAAAACAGTACTCCAGGAAGTTTCCATAGAAGTCAAGAGTTCACTGCTAGGGGCTTACAGTTGATTTTATACATCAGTCTTGTGCAGTTGATTTTAAAGGGGTATATGTAGGGAGAGAGGGAGTATACTTATGAACATCAGATCTAGGCGCACTGTACAGAATCTGGACCAAGAGTCAGGAAAATTCATTTTCCTCAATTCAAATCCAGCCTTAGACACTTCCTAGCTTTGTAACCCCGGGCTTATCACTTCCCCATTTGCCTCAGTTTCTTCATCTATAAAATGAGCTGGAGAAGGAAATGGTAAACCACTGTAGTATCTTTGCCAAGAAAACCCCAAATGGGGTTATGAAGTGACAGGACTGAACAATAACAGGAAGAGGATTCAAGTCTATTCCAGTATTTGGATCTGTTTGTTATAGATCTCCCCCAAAGAAGATCTTATCTTTTCTTTCACATGTGACAGTATGCCTATGTCTTCTGCTGCAGAATTCTCTGGATCTGGCTCTTCTCTTCCTATCACAGGAGTTCTCAAAGCATAGTCTACAGACCCCTGGAAATCCTTGGGATCCTTTTGGGGGCTTCTAGTTCAAAAATTATCATCATGCTATTACTAAGACATTAATTGTCTATTAAAATATTCCTTTGCCTGATTGCTTGTCTGTGTGAGGCTAGATTTTCTTTGCATGTTCCGACCAAAACAGCATATCACAACAGATTGAATGCAGAAGCAGTTTGAGGATCCAGCTGTCTTCCGTTAAAATAGATTGCAAGTAAATTTACAAAAATATGTAAAAAGAATATCAGTCTTCTCACCAAAGTTTTTGTTTTGGGAAGTATACTTGTTTTTCATTAAATAGCTAATTATATTAACATATATTGAGTTTATTATAATTTTTGATGAATACATTTTTATCAGTTTTAATTTCTTATATTAAGTATCAGTAGATTGTTGTTCAGTTACGTCCAACTCTTTATGATCCTAATGAGGGAAAGGAAAGGGGGAATCCTATTTCTCGGTGCATAGATAGTAAGATAATCCCATGAGGTGCAGTGTCCCCTGTAAATGAATTTACAGGCCCGAAAACCTAGATTGAAAAAGGTTTATTGTAGGAATTTGGAAGTAAAGCTCAGTTAGAAAGACACCAGGACCAGAGGTGGCTGCTGGGTGTGCAGGAACCCCTACATGGCTGGAAGGATACCATGTGTTGGCGGGGAGGGCTCCTGCAAAGAGAGCGCTCTGGCTCACCTCTTTTATACCTAGAAGATGATGGGTGGTACCCCCAAGTTCTTGGTGGGATTTTCAGTTAGCTCAGATCAGGTGAGGGCTGGGGAAGCTGAGCTGATAGTGGGGCTGGGCCTGGGTATTCAAAAGGGTGCTTTTGACCAGGATTTGTGAATCAAGGTCAGCCATGGGCAGTCAGAGAGGAATCTTAAAGGGACCTCAACCCCCATCAATCCTACTTGGAAAAGATACTAGAGTGGTTTGCTATTTTCTTCTCCAGTTTGTTTTATAGATGAGGAAATTGAGGCAAACAGTGTTAAGTGACTTGACCAGGATCACACAGCTAATAATTGTCTAAGGGTAGATTTGAACTCATGAACAAGAACTTCCTGATGCTCTCTCCGTATCACTTACACATACAACAGTTATTTAGGTGGATAGAAGGTAAAAGGGTAGGAGACCAAAAAGTTGGAGAACCACAGTTATTTTTGCCTCTCTCAGAAGAGGAAAGACTCATCTAAAGCCATGGGATGAGCTTTGGATTTGGAGTCAGGATATGGCTTTATTTTCCAGCTGTCTTCCTTGCTGGCTGTACGACTTTGGTGGACACATTTCTCCTATTTTAGTTTCCTTCTTTGTAAAATCTCAAGTGTGATTCTGTTCTGCCCTAAATTCTGGGGACTTGTCATTTTTTTTTTTTAAATCTGTAATATAATTGAAATCTTTGTCTCCCTTTCTATACTAGGGCTTGATGTATCAGGATGCCTCAAGATGGGGAATAACCTTTCAGACTTATGTGCAGCTTACTATGCTGGACCAGCACACCAAGCCTCAGGTGGGTTTCACATGCTTAATTTTCCCTCCGTCCCTCCTTTTTCTTTCTCTCCGTCCGTCCCTTCTCTTTCTTTGTTTCTTTTTTTTATTTTTTTCCCTGTAAATTTAAGTAGAACTCTTTAAGAATAAGCTATTTTAGGGAACTTTTATTTTCATTTTTTTTAAGCAGGAAGAAATTCTTACATATAGTTTATTGGGTTACACCAAAGTATAGTAGAAAATCTGCCCATTAGACTGGAAAGAAGATCTTAGTTCTAGTTCTGGCCCTATTAGCTATATGAAGCCAGGTCCTATCTTTTTTTGGGGGGGCCTCAGTTTCCTCATCTGAAAAATGAGAAAGTGGAGGAGGTGATTTCCTTTCCTACTTCTAGCTTTTCCCCTTATCTTAGAGTCCTTTCTATCTCTTCTACTGCTCAGCTCTGACATTTTCTGATCAAAGGAACTTTCCAGCTTTGACATTCTGTATTCTAAGATCCCCTTCAGCTCTGACTTTGTCTGTCTTTTGACCCTGTCCAAGAACATTATCCATGCTAAAGAATGAATGTGAATGATTCTTCCCATGGTTGGGTTAACTGCTCCTTTATAATAATTAATAGTTAGAGTAAGGTACAGGCTCATATATGTGTTCTTGGAAAATAAATCCTTTATTTGTTTTTGCAAATCTGAATTTAACTTTTCTCAAGTAATATTTTTAAAGTTCCAGGAAAGAGGAAGAGAAACTCAAGATAGTCCTTAGAGAAAGTAGAAGGAGGTGATTTCTCTGTCTTTCACATTCATTAATTAATATAGATAATGTTTTTGGAAGGGAAACGAGAAAGCTAGAAGTAGGAAAGGAAATCACCTCCTCCACTCTCTCTATGGAGTATGAATGGTGGTTTCCATTGAAGTCAATTCCTTCAACCATGAAAATGGAAATCCTTGGGAAATTCATTACCTCATTAACCACCATCTTGGGGAAATCTGACGATGAAGAGAAAATTACCACCTGGAGCCATGAGGGTGGAGACAGTCAGGGTCTTCCTCAGAGGTGTGAAAAGATCAAAGTTGATATTATCTCAAATTTCTACTATATTGTTTGTACAGTTTGTACACAGTAACAAACAATACTGTGACTGGTTTTATGATGTATTAATTTTATGATTGAATCTGCATCTGCATAAAGCTACTTTTCTATGTCTTTCAATTGAGTTCAGGAATTCAACTTTCCCTCTGAGTTAATTTAAAATTACAAGTTAACTTGTTACCATCCCCAAAAGATGTCTGTCCTTGCCTAACCTTGTGCAATTAGGGCAATTTTTATCTCTTCCAAGGAGACGAGTCTGGTAGTTCTGATTTCTTAGCACATATTACAAGAGGCAGGCAGATGTATCCCATAAAATAGTGAACATTTCTTAATTATTGGTGAGCCCTATGTGGGTGCTAGCCGGCTGATGCTGTCTACCCTATAGCCAATTTTATTGTCTTTCTCTTTCTATTCCTCCAAATAGTGTGAAGGCTAGTAAACACTTTGAGTTTGAGGTATTTGATCATTGTGAGGCCCTATTTATTAATTATTGCTAGTTTAATAAATTGATCGTGCTAGGATGATTGTCTCTCATTTTACATTAACTTTCAAATATAACAGTGGGACATACAGAATAGAGAATGAAGAGAAGTGGTTTCTATGTGTTTCATACTATTTGTCCACATCAAGTACAAACTAGCGAGCCACTTTTTTTTTTTTTTTTTCCTGTAGATTTCACCAGTGCGGATGATGGAGCGGTCAATTCACAGTGCCAAATATATTTTTGTAGAAAATTTGTATAAAAGGTATAGTTCTTGGTTTTCTGATTTTTAAAAATAACCATTGAATAATTTTTGTTAAAGTGTTTTCCCCCTTCATTCATTCAACAGATTTATTGAGTATCTATGGGATGTGTGGTGCTGACTATAATTTTCATCTAAAACAATTATTTGTCTTAGATACATTGGAAAGAGAACTGTTTTTATTATCAGAAGACCTGGGTTCAAACCCTAGCTGGGCTGTTTATTTGCTTGGGAGACTGTGGTCAAGTCAAAACCTGTATTTAAGTCAGAAGTGCTATGTTCCAACCCTTGTTCTGCTACTTTCTCACTCTGTCAACATAGAAACCCACTTCCTGACTCTGACCTTCACAGTCTTCATATGTAGAATTAAGGGTGATCTCTAACGCAAAGTTAATATGCTTTGGAAAGTCTGGTGGAACTTCTTTAACCTCAAAACCTAAGACAAGAGATGACAACGTTAAAGCCCTAGTGTTTTAACCCCAATACTTCCATGATAAAGAACTTTGACTGTAGAATCCTAAAACTTAGGTCCAAATCCCAGATTTTTCCACCTATCAAACCGGGGTGATCCTGGTTCAACAACATCTAGCTCCTGGACTTCTTTCCTTCTATGAAGCAAGAGGTTGAACTAGATAAGGGGTTCTTTACTTTTTTGGGGTCATGGATCAAAATTGGCAGTCTGGTAAAGCCTGTGGGCTTCTCAGATTCTATTTTAAATAATTGAAGGATTTGTTGAATTTAGTTAGAGGCCAGTATAAAGAAATATGGTATGAGTTTTGTTTTGTTTTGTTTTTTAAACCCATACAGTTTCATGGACTCCATGAAATCTTTCTATCCTTGGAAGGTCAGTCTCTGGTCCCCAAGTTAAGAACTCTTGAACTAGGTCACCTGTCAGAATCCTTCCAACTCTGAAATACTAGGATCCTATGAACTTTGAAAATACTTCCCTCATTTGGACCCATGGTTCCTCCTTTTTAAGATGAAACATTGAACTCGATAATCTTAAAGGTCCTCCTAATTATAATCCTCCATACTCGGAATCCTCTCCCTTCTCATCTCTGCTTCCTGGCTTTCTTGGTGCCTCGGCCAAGATTCCACCTTCTCCAGGAAATCTTTCCCATCGCCTCTTAATGCTAGTCATTGCCCTCTGAGATTCATTGCCCTGCATCTCTCTTACTAGTATCCATGATGTGTATATTCTCTCTCCCATTTGAATTGGAGCTCCTGGAAAGTAGTTATTTTGTTTCCATCTTTTTTGTATCCCCAGAACTTGGCATTTCTACCTGGCATGTAGTAAGTGCTTAATAAATAAATCCTTGTTGCCTGATTATAACCTGTTTTCATGGACCATGTGATTCCCTAAAATTGCTAATCAATTCTTGATGAAGAAAAGAGAGCCGGTGTTCAACTTAGATCATAGATTCTTTGATTTGTAGTCCCACCAAAGTCATTGAGACCCGCCCCAACCTGGAGCAAGAGCCCTTCAATGCCATCTATGATGGGCAGCTGCTTCCTTCCTACCTGAAGTTCTTACTGAAATCGGGGATCTTCATCTTCTTCCTCAGGAAGTTCATTCTACTGCTGAATAACTCTAGTGGATAGAAACTTCCTCCTTGGATCAAACCTCTTGAAGAGGAGACAGAGGAACAGAAAAGGACTTTAAAAGCAGGAACAAAGAGGAGGATTTACTTGTCTTGGTCTGTTTGACTTCAGAAGTTAGGATTAGGAGGAAATTTTAGTCCAGAAAATTTTGGCTGGATGTCAGGATGAACTTTCTAAGGTCTGGCTCCAAATGAGAACTTCTTGGCGGGATGGTGAGGGCCATCTTACTTTAGGCAAAGGCAAGTTAACCAATTTATCAGTTACCTCCTGGAGGATTGGATGAGGCTTGGGGGTGCGGGGAAGTCGGGAATGGGGTGGTGGGGTATGGTCTTCTCCAGGAAGCTCCTCCAAGCTTTCTTTCAACTCAGAATTTTTGATTTTCTGAAACAGTCTGTCACCCTGTAACTTCTAGTCACAGGGCCACTGTTTGGGGCCAAATAGAAGCAGTCCTATCTTTCTTCCCCATAAGCCTTTGTCACCTTTATTAAGTTACAGCTCAAACCTTCTCTGTCTTCTATCACATGAAATCCTAGTGGATAGATCCTTAGACAACAGAACTGGATTCATATCCCACCTCAGATGGTTTTATTAAGCATCTTTATGAATGTGGGCAAATTCCTTACTGTCTCAGAGGCTTAGTTCCTTCCGC
The DNA here is from genome assembly GCF_048593235.1 of Sminthopsis crassicaudata. NCBI lineage: Eukaryota > Metazoa > Chordata > Mammalia > Dasyuromorphia > Dasyuridae > Sminthopsis > Sminthopsis crassicaudata. The sequence continues at coordinate 61,213,617 of NC_133618.1, forward strand.
TATAAAATGGTAATGATAGAAATCTACTTCATAGGATTTATCATGAGGAGAGTGTGTTGTTTCTTAAAAATGGCATTGAAATGTCAATTGTTATTATCATTAGAAACAATCTTCATTGTTTGTTCTTGTTCACTTAGAGTGTCTAGCTGTAGGATATATAAGACTTTACATTTAGAATCATAGAATTGTAGACTTCTGGGCTTAGAAGAGATCCTTAATGCGTCAGCTCTTGTTGGAGTTGGAGGAGATGTTGTAAATCATCTTATTTTAGAGAGGAGGAAGCTGAGACCCAACGTGGGAGAGTGCTTTACCTACTGTCACCAGCTTATTGTCAGTCAGAATGAGAGCTCACTTCTCCTAATTCTCATTCTGCTTTTCTTCCCAGCAGCTTGCTGGCTGTCTTTTGATTGTCTCATTCTTTTTCATGACATAGAAAAGAGAAGACCTAAAATGTCAACTAATGCATTTTGCTATTCACTCACCGCTCTGGTTTGAGTTTTGCTTGATTGGGAGGCTGAACCTATTGACTGCAGTCACATTTTTGGATTATTGATTAATTCCTTTGATTCAGGCTCTCCATGGCTGCCATTCAGTGACAACTAAAAATAATCTTTTAACCCAAGATAAATGATCATTTTCTTGAAGCTTTTGGTATTTTGGGTGTCAGTCCAGGGTGTTTGAAAATGACACCTTATCCAATGCAGTTTTTTGGATTGTAGCATACCAAGGTTGGACAGTTAAGTGGCGCTAGTGGGCCTGGAGTTGGGAAGATTCATTTTCCTGAATTCAAATTCAGACTCGGACACTTCTAGCTGTGTGACCCTGGGGTTCACCCTGTTTGCCTCAGTTTCTTCATCTGTAAAATGAGCTATAGAAGGAAATGGCAAACCATTCCAGTGTCTTTGCCCAGGAAACCTCTAAAAGAGTCACTGAGAGTCAGATATGACTGAAAATAACAAAAATACTGGTTACCTTTTTTTTCCTTCTGATTTTGGGGACCTTCTGTTTACTTTTTTGAGTCCATGCAACAGGATTTGATAGTGGTTAGGATTTATAATCTACGAAAATGTGAACAATAATCCACACATGCTACTTATAGTAATTGTTTTTTTTTTTTTTTCTTTTTGATGAACCTGATTATTAAATGGCAGCTCAATCTGGAAGAGGGAATTAATTACATTTATTGAAGACTTTGGTTCTGTTCCAAGACTGGTTATGGATGCTGCTCAATGAAAAGAAAATTGGATTTTGAGATTCGGAGGATTTGAGTTTTAATCTGGACTCTGCAATTTAGGATCCATGTGATTATGAGCAAGTCAGTTCCTCCTTTCTGGACTATAGTTTACTTATTTGCAAAATATGGGGATTAGATTAGATGATCTCTATGGTTCTTTGCCACTCTGTTGTCTGTGTAACCTTGAACCAGCAACTTACTCTACTTAGGCGTCATAGAACCTGTAGAACAAAGGGTTTGGATGAAAGGTTTCTTCTAGCTCTAAATCTATTGTCCTAAATCTTTGTTCTTATGATCTATAAGACCTCTTCATAGGATACTAAGGCTTTACTCAGGTATTCCCTCCTTCATGAAATCTTCTTGGATTCCTCCCTGCTCAGATTTTCCTTTGTCTGCATTCTCCTTTGTCTGCTTCATATTCTACCTTGTCTTATCCTTTCGTTCAATCCAGATCCCCTCACTAGATTATAAATTCCTTAAATCTATAAGGGACTATGTTGTACATCATTTTTCTGTTTCTGTGTTCTGCCTAGAACAAGCATTTAAGGAATATCTGTAGAATGACAGAGGCTTTTGGCTAATCCATGTCTGATAGACCTATTGGTCTATCAATAGAATCAGTATCTATCGATAGAAATTTATTGGAACATGGATGCTTTTGAGTCAGTTGTAACTTAATTGTAATCATAATAATATTGAAAATGTTGGTTCAGTTGTTCAGTTCTCTTAATAAATGTATCTTTTTTGATGAATGAGGAATAAGACCTAAGAAAATAAGAGCTTAAGAAAATAGTTTCTCTAGCTCAGAATGGTTTTATATCTTCTGGGAATTTTTTTCTTGGCGGAGGAGAATGAAGTGTTGAGGGCAAACCAATGTGACAGAAATTTAGTTTGATTTAAATCTTTTTTTTCTCATCATTAGATTATTATTATTTTTTTAGTTAACATCTATTCTGGAAAACAGTGACTTGTTGGTAACCACAAGATGGCATATGTGGTACATCAGTGATTTTTGTGTTTTCCCCTCCATTTCTGTCCTTGCTTTGGGGAAAAGCATTCTCAGATAAAATGATTAGGAAAACTCTTTTAAGATGCCAAGTGCTGACTTTCTGCTAATCACCATAGAATTGACCTTTGATTTCTAGGAGCCGGGACCATTTCAAAGCTCTGCAACCACGGGGAAGTCACTCCTCTCTTGGGCCATATTTTTTCTTCTGTAAAATGAAGGGGGGATAGGTTACATAACCTCTAAGGTTCTCTCTAGCTCTGACATTCTATGGTTCCATGTTTCAACATTTTTTGTTGTAAGGCTTGTCTACCTCTGACATGCTATGTTTTACTGTACATCTGACATTCTGTCTTCTATGATTCCTTCCTGCTCCCACATTTGTTTTCTGAGGTCTCTTTTGGTTTTGACATTTTGTGATTTTGTGTTCTGATATTTTCTGTTCTAAGGCTCTTTTCTAAAAACTCTGACATTTTAGGTTCAAAGGTCCCTTTTACTTTTGTCATCTTATAGTTCAAGTTTCTAATAATCTGTCATTCAAACACTTATTAAGCATTGGCTATGTGCCAGGCACTGTGCTAAGCTGTTGGGGATACAAGGAAAGGCAAAAATTGCCTCTGTTCTTAGGGAACTCACCATCTAAATGGGGAGATAACATAAATAAAAGCATACCTTCAAGAATGTACATAGTAGATAGAGGGGTAATCTTAAATGGGAAGGAAGTAGCAGCAGCAGGGCCAGAGTAGAGGGAAGGAGATATAGCATTCTAGGGCTGAGGATCAGTCATTACAAAGGCATAAATATGGAAGATAAGAGTGTTTTATATAAGGAATAATAATTAGACCAGTGTCTCGGATTGGTAGAGTTCATGGAGAGGAAAAAGGGATAAGATTATGAAGCTAGAATAGGTCCAGATTGTAAAGAGCCTTACATACCAAACAAGGGGGTTAATTTTTATTTATTTATTTTTCTTATAATCAATCCAAGAGATAATAGTGAGCCATCTAAGCTCCTTGAGCAGGAGAATGAGCAGGGAAATAATCACTGCCAATTTTGTGGTGAATGGAGTTGAATGGGCAGAGAATTGAGGCAAAGAGACCTGATAGGAGGCTATTAGAGTAGTGTAAAGAGAAGTGATAAGGATGTGGACCAGTATCCAGTTGTATGAGGAAGGGATAGAAATGACAAACTCACCAGTTATGTCACTAGTTATGTGGGGTGGATGGGAGTGGGGTATTAAGGATGGCAACAAGGCTGTGAGCTTGGTGACTGGGGATACCAGGATAGTGCTATCCTTGGTCATACTAGGGGAAGTTGGGAAGAGGGGAGGGTTGGAAGGAAAGATATGAGTTCCATTTTGCTCATGTTGGGTTTATGATGCTTGCAGGGCATGACCAAAAGTATGTAGTTGATGATAAAAGCCTATAATTCAGGAAAGAGACCAAATTTGGGTCTTTAGATCTGGGAATCATTATAGAGATAATTGAACTTGTGGAAGCCAGTGGAATCACCAAGTAAAATAGTATAGAGAAAAGGGTTCAGGACCGAGTGTTGGGGAACATTCACTGATGGAGGATATGACCTCTTATAGATATTGCAAAAATGATGATTCACAGGATCAAAGACTGCAGAGAAGAGAGAGAACAAGGAGACAGAGGTACATAGGAGCAGAGAAACAAAAGTTGTCCCAGAGAAATGGTGGATAGTGCCATTTCGTCACCATAGGAACCTCTGAGGGGATACCCAAGGCATGTACGTGTGTTCTGTGTGTGTGTGTGTGTGTGTGTGTGTGTGTGTGTGTCAACCAAGAAACATCCATTAAGCACCTATTATATGTCAGACCATAGTTCTTCCTCAGGAGCTTTTATTCTGACTAGAGACAACATGTAAATAGAGGAAGTATATATGGAACATATACAAATTAAAATTGCAGGGGAGGCAGCAACTGGGAGGGGAATTGGGGAAGTTCATCATGTAGGCCATGGTGTTTGAATTGAGTCTTGAAGGAGACAAAAGATTGCTAGATGAAGAGGCAGGTGAGAGAGGTCAACTGATGCAAAGGCAAAGAGCTGGCGTGGACTGGTCAGCCCCAATGGTTTTTGATACTTGGGGTATTATGGGGCACCTTATGGCATGGAGGAGAGTGGTGACGATTGCTTTTCTCCTTTCAGTGGCAAGATGCCTGAAGTGGATTATGTGGTCTTATCTGAATGGTTTGACTGGATTGTGAAGAACATCGATGTTTCAGTTGATTTGATAGGTAAGCAGTATAAATCTTTATTGCTTTGAAGTTTCTTTTTCCATGCTGAAGCTCTTGGACAAAGGAGGTGGTTAGAGGTAGTTAGCATTTATTATTCTCCTCCTGGATGCCTGACACTGTGGGAATAGAAAAAAAGGCAAAAGACATCCCTCTCCCCTCGAGAAGCTCATGATCTAATGGAAGAGCTTAGAGTTAGTAGAGTAGAAAAAACACTGAATTTGCTAGAAGTTAATAGGAGAAAGATAAAAGAATAGCTATGAAGCAATAAGAGCTGGAACCAGAGACCATATTTTATATAATTTTAACTTCAAATAGTTGAATTTGAATACATACAATTGAATATATACTTCGGAGGATTCATTATTTACACTGATTAGGACCTAATTGTAAAAGCAAATATTTACATTTATCTATACCCTGGGCAAGTAATTGAAAGTTCTCTCTGCCTTAGTTTCCTCATCTTGAGAAGATCAAATTTAGATCATATTTTGCAAAGCACTTTGCAAACCTTAAGTGCAACTTCTTATTAAGCTTGTGGAAGAAGCCAGCCCCATGATGTAGGAGTTTTTAGTGATGATTATTCTAGTTCCCATTTCTTTAGTTTTTTGCCATTCACTAATCGGCTTTTGCATACAGAAGTCAAAGGCAGTTTTTCAATAACTGTGTTGTAAAACTCTTCCCAGTGATTGCACATTCAAATATTGTTTCCTAATGGCAGTTTATCTCCGGACCTCTCCTGAGACTTGTTATGAAAGATTGAAGATGAGATGCAGAGAGGAGGAAAAAATCATTCCACTGGTAAGGAAACCCTTTCTGTATTCAGAGTCAAACCCCTTCTTTCCTCCAGCCTTATTATTTGTGCCTTTGCTGCTTCTCCTTCCTCTCTCCCTTTACTGTAATAATTCAAGGATCGGAGAGTTTGTTGTGCAGATTACTATCCATTGAAGGAGATTCCTGTCCCTGCTTGCCTTCATAGATAGTCTTCAGCACTATGTCTCTTTGCTGTGACTAGAAAAAAAATTAATCACTGAGCATCTCCAGACTTACTAAGGCTGGTCCCCTAACCATAGTTATCCAGTCTGTTAGTGGACGTACAAAAGCCTTTCTTCTTCCTGGTATTTAAGACATTCCACAGTCCGATGTGCCAACCTGCCTTTCTAGTCTTTTCTCTCATTCCTTCTGTGTCTTACCTAAATTTTGTGCCTCTCCCTGCCTAACTCCCAATATGCATACGTGCCTGAGAGAGATGTTTGTTGTTGGTCCTTCTAGAACTTCCTCTCTCCTTACGTCACTTTTGAGAACTCTCATCATGATGAGACATGGGAAGAAAGCTGTGCTTTTCTTCTCTGTTCTTATTTCCTTTTTATAGCCTGTTTTGCGCTATAATGATTGCAAAATTAATGTATTGCATATTTATGCAATTCCTTCCTCCAGGCCTTTCCCTAGATTCCAACCCCCCCGAGGGCAGGAATCATGTCTGACAAAGCACCATTTCTTCCCCAGTGCTAGCATGGTGCTCTGCACACAGTAAGTGCTCAATAATTATGAAATTAATTTGTTTTCTCTTTACTATCCCTACTAATTATGAAGTGGGAACTTTACATATAAGGACATCGGTTTTGCTAAACCAGTGTCACTGCTGCTGTCAGCCCTTAATTTCTCCTGGGTCTGCAGAACTCAGTAAGGAAAGGTCACTTCTTGAAGGAGAAACTATCACTATTGGAGCCCAACCCAGCAGCAAATGTTTATTAGACTTCTGCTGTATGCAGGGATCCCTGCTCTGTACTAGGGAAGAGTTAAAGGGTTACTAAGATGGATTCTGCCTTTATGGCGCTCCATGGTTTACAAGAAGAATAAGGCCCTAACACAGATACACTGTACAGGAATACAGTTAAGTGCAATTACCATGAATGATGATCATAGTGGTAATCATATTATAAAGTAGAGCTGCGCCAGCAAAGTCCAACTCTCTTATAGGCTTATAGCGGGCATTTTCTTAGCTGTTCATCTTTCTGAAAACCCAAGATCTGTCAGCTCCCTCTGGAAGATCTGTTAACATTTCTGAAAGCTGGTTTGAGAAGGAAGCCCATCACTGTGGAATGAATGAATAGAGCCCTGGACTTGGGGTCCGAGCCCTCATTCTGCCTCAGGGTGATCTTGGCCGAGGCACGTCATCTCTCTGCCTGGGGATGATAACAGCACTTACATCACAGGGTTGTTATAAGAATCAAATGACATGATAGAACGTAAAGCATTCTGCAGCTTTAAGCACTACATAAAAACTAGCTATTGCTATTAAGAGTGAATGAAAAGGCATTTTTATTATGTCATCTAGTGATTAAAAATCAAGGTTTTATGGTTTCTCAACATATTCCTTATTACAACTATGAGGGAACAGAGTGGTGTTTGTCCTTTTGGATGTTCAGAAAAGAAAGGGATGGCTAGGCTGGTGATTGATGCCTCAAGCAGACAATTAGATTAGATCCCAAGTTTTACCTAGTTCTAAGGCTTGATGATTCTTCTACACTGAAATAAAAATTTCAGCTAATATCCTAATAAAGAGACTTTAGCAATACGGCCCCCAAATTATTTGCTGTGACCCAGTTGGATTCATTCCAGGGATAAAAGGCTGGTTCAACATTAGGAAAATAATTAGTCGTGCGAACAACAGAAACAGCGATCGCATGGGCTCTTCCAGTGGTACCGTTCCAAGATTCTGGTTAGGAAATTGCCGTGGCTGCCAAACATTCAGAGGCCTAATGGAATGTGGGAGAGTTTCCTTCTCTGCCTCTTGTGAGAGTCGCTGTGAAGGTGACTGGTTTGTTGGCAGGAAGGACTGAAGGGTTGGGGTGAGCTGCCCGTAGAGAGGCAGTGGTCTTCTGGGAGAGGGGAGAGGCCAGGCAGGAGACCAGCTGCTGCTGGAGAGGTAAGAGTCAAAGCTGCAAGACAGATGGGAGTCTCATGCCTTGCTGGCTTGAAACTGAATTGCGACAGCTAGGAAGGCAGAAGTTTGCACTAATGAGATGAGAGCAAGATGTTTGGTGGAAAAATATCTAACTTGATGTATCAGATGGTTGTAATTTAATGCAATGCATAATAAATGTAGCCCACATTTATATAGTGCTTTATGTTTGCAGAGAAATTTGCCTATGTGGTCCTGCCTGATCCTTTCATATATTCTCGCTTCAGCCAGACTTCATCTCCCACCTCCATGTTCTTGCACAAGCTGCCTCCAAGTACAAAATGTTCTTCCTTCCTGCCTTTGCCTCTTAGAATTCCAAACTTCCTTCCAGACTTAGCTCATAAATCAGTTACCTGATCCATTGAGTTGTCAGTGAGCCTTCTATCTCCTCAAATGGTCAGTTGCATACTTCTCTGTCTACATGTTATATCCTTGCAAAAGGATCTTTGAGAATTTATTTCCCAAATTGTCTCTGCATCCCCAACACCAAGCATAATTCCTTGAAAACAGCATATGTTAATAAATGCTTACTGGATTAGATTGAATTAATCTTCAGAAGGTGGGTGAGGAAGGAGGTCGGGACTTCAAGGAGCAGCATCAGCATCTCCTGTGGAGAGGAGCATTAAACACCAGGATGTGATGTCTGTGATGCCCCTCTATGATCTTTGGGTCTCAGTCTCCATATCTGTAAAATGAGGGAGTCAGAATACATTTCCTCTGAGATCCTATTCGCCTACAAAATCTCTGATCAGAGGAATATCCAGAGGCTCAGAGAGGGAAGCCGCCCTCAGTTTCAGAGAATGAAATCCAAGGTCACACAGCTACTAAGTAAATAGTGGGGCTGCCATCCATTGTTCTGACTCCAAGTTCAGTGTTCTTTTTTTTTTTTTAATCATTCATTCAATCATTAATCAACCTTGTTAAAGCAGCTATTGTGTTTAGAGAATTAGGTTAGGTTAGGTATATTAGAGGTGCAAAGTTGAGCTCTAACAGCCCCTTCCCTGTGCACATTAAAGATTTAAAGATGAAGACACCTTAAGAACCATCTAATTGAATCCCTCACAGTTTACAGATAAGTAAACTGAGACCCAGAGGAATTAACTGATTTTTTTGAAAGTCACAGGCACTGAGTGACAGATCTGAGATTGGAGACATGGGTTTTCTGACTCCCATTCCAATTTCTGTTATACCAAGTCTTGGCCCATGGAGATTCAATGCATGTAACTAATTTACAATAACACGTGATAAATGCATCAGAGAGTTGCACAACCAAGTGCTTAGGTGAAGGTATAGATGGTCTGAGGATCTGGGAGAGCTTCCAGCTGCCCAAAATACAGAGACTTCTGTATGTTGTTCTGCCGGCCAAACTTCTCAATTGCATCTGCTATCAAAAGTTGAATGGTATTTGCCACTTTTTGTTACAAGTCTTAGTTCCAAGCCTGGTAGCTATATTTGACCGTCACCTTTGATGGCCAAAGTTGGAGTGCTGAGGGAGATTTTGTTGAAGTAGAGATTTCACCATAGCTTTGTGTGTTTGAATGGCTTTACAGGAATATTTGGAAGCCATCCACCAGCTGTATGAGGAGTGGCTCATTAAGCAAACCCTCTTCAAAGTGCCCTCTCCTGTTCTGGTAAGTATGTTTACCCCAGTTCTCACAAGAACAGCAGGCTGTCTTGGGGCTTTCCAGAAAGACACTCATCATGCTATGAGCTGGAATGAGGCACTAGCCATCTGTCAGGGGCTGGGAAGTCGCAGAACCTCAAGAGTTCATTTACAAGAGGAGCCAACATCATCTGGTTCTAAATAGGATGCCTCAACTTTCTTTTCAGGGGGACATGGTTAGATTATTCTGGGAGGGTAATAGTAGCAGTAGCTCACATTTCTAACGTACTTAAAAGTACCCACTGGGTGCTTGTCTCTTGATGTAAATGGTACAGGTGTGACCATCCACATTTTACGGATAAGGAGAAAGATGGTGACAGCTGGCACTTTTGTAGTGCTTCATGGAGTTACAAAACACTTCAGAACACTGGATTTGGAATTAGAAAATCTGTGTTTAAATCTCAGCATCGTTGTGTGTTCTTGGGAAAATCACATAACCTCTCTGGGGCTCAACTTCCTTGTCTGTAAAAATTATGATATTGTATTTCATAACTTTTAAGGTACCTTCCAGCCTTACATCCATGATAGTAAATATGTCTGATTCTCACAACAGCCTCTTAGGGAAGTAGGACAAATGCTATGTTTTTTCTCAAGTTAAGGAAACGAAGGCCTGTTTCCTCCACAGTAAGTGGAGGTAAATGTCAGAGCTGGGATTTGAACCCAGATTCTCTTTCTTCAGATCTAGCTGCAGCACTCATCCTGCCAAAGTGAATTGTCCAGATAACAAAAACACTTTTTATTTTAACCCTGAGAATGGCAGGCTTCCTGGAAAACCTAGAGTACACAAAACAAAATTCATACTTTTTTGGAAGATTCCTGTCATCATAAGGGGCTGTTCTGGGCCATGTCCAGTGATGGTCATCAAGCTGTGTGTGTCCCCCTTCACATCTCAGCTTTTAATATGCTGAGAATAACATGAATGGCAACTGTTCCTGGTCATTTTTGGCCGCTCTGTTTCTTCCAGTTGTCTTCCTCACAAGTGTGAGGAAACTGCCATCCCCTGTGACTGAAGATGCTAGTTTTATCCTAACTTGTTAGAGTCCTTTCTAAAACAAGCCAGTAGATTGGACACGGGCCAAAAGAGTTCTTCTGTGAATTGCATGAACTTAATTTATATTCTTGGAGACATTTGATTAGATGCCTCAGGAGGCCCTTTTTGTTATGGCTATATATTTCATGGACCACAATGGGGTGCCATTGTGCACAGAGTGCTGGGGAAAAACGAGGAGAACTCATCTTCATGAGTTCTAACTCGCCTCAGATACTTCCTCGCTGTGTGACCCTGAGCAAGTCACTTCACCCTGTTTGCCTTATTTTCCTCATCTGTAAAATGGGCTGGAAAAGGAAATGGCAAACAATTCCAGTATCTTTGCCAAGAAGACTCCAATGGAGTCATGGAGTATCAGATATGACTGAAATGACTGAAAAAGTAATACATTCTATGTAGATGAAATTGCTAAATTAAATTACTTCCAGATAAGTGAAATATTATATTTGACTCTAGAGCAAGGATTCTTAACTATATATATATATATATATATATATATATATATATATATATTCTTAACTATATATATATATATATATATTCTTAACCATATATATATATATATATATATATATATATATAAATATAAAATTTAAAGTTCATGGGCTTCCAATATGTGTGTGTATATATATATATATATATATATACACACACACATATATAAATATATGTGTATATTTAAATAATAAATAATACATAAACACATACTCTTTAATAACCATTCCAATATAATTGTTCTCTTTTGTAATCTTATATAGTTTTCTTATGCATTTAAAAACACTATTCTAGGAGTGGGTCCACAGGTTTCACTGGATTGTTACACGGTTAGGTACAGAGTCTACTTGGAAAAAAATTTAGAGCCGCTATTCTAGGATTAGTGAGCAGGACCTAAGAGAGGGTAGAGAATGGACCCAAGTTTGGGAACCAATCTGTCAGTTGTTCATTCAGTCTGTAACCATTTATTAAGCACTACTATGTCAGGCATTGAGCAGAATGCTGGGGATACAAATAAACACAAAGACAATCCCTGCTCTTGAGGAGCTCAATCTAATGTTATAACATTATCTGTAAAATATAAGGATTGGCTGAGATAGTCTCAGAAGTCCCTTCTAGCTTTGTCCTGTGATCCATAGAATTTGCATGCTGGGATGGGTTTGACCACTTCCTTTATTTGAATCTCATTGGTAAAGCAACAATTAACCTCTTCCTCTTTCAGAGAGGGGTCCTCTGGATAATTATAGAAATGAATTTCATCAGCTACCTTCTTTTTTGCTTCTTTTTTAGGTAATTGAGGCCAACCAGGACACGCAGACGATGCTGGAACTCTATGAGAAAAACCGGGACCAAATATTAACTGCAGGCGATATGAAACATCACTTGTAGAACCAGGAAAACCTATGTGATTGTAGTAGCAGCCTGTCAGGGTCTGTCATTTTAGTCATGAGGAAGAACTTTTTGAGGTACACTCAAGTGAATTTTCTATCATAAATTAATAAAAGTAAATGTGTATACATACACATGCAACATGCTATAACATGAAATGCATGTACGTGTATATGTATATATGTCTACTTCAGTATACTAACTATTGAAGTATACATGGATATACAGGTTTGTGTATACATGTATGTCTTCAGTACATTTCATGGGTGTTCTTCTATTACTTAAGTCTCTACCATGAAGTCTATTGGTGCGATCCACCTGATTTGAGGATGTGACCTGCCTGAGATTTTTAGCCAAAAAAAAAAAAAAAATCACTTAGCATAACTATGTGGCAGGCCATTTAACTGACTGCTGACGAGTGCTGCGCTAGCAAATTTGGACCAATTAATCCTAATTGAAGTTGAATGTCATTCATCATCTAATTAAGTTCATCAGCCTCCATAAGCATACATGGTCATTGCCATTATTGAAGACTTGGAATGATTTTTTCTGCTGTGTAGCTCAATTGTAGGAGGTAGAATAGTTGACTTCCAATCCTTTATTGTCCAAATCCAAACTTTTGATGACCTAGGAATAGCTGCAGTGGTAGAGTCAGATCCTCCTGACAACTGGATAGTCCAGCCTTTTGTTGTGAGCATGGGAATGGGAGCTTGTATTTATAGAAAGAAAGTCGGGGGACTGAATGGAGCCAAGTGTCATTGTTGTCTGGTAATTTTGTTTGCCAAGTTATTGAAGGGAATAAACAATTGTTGGATTTTTTGTTTTTGCAAACCAATGTTGTATTTGGTCTCATCAAATATTAACGGTGTTACATCCTGGTTTGAACTCCATCAAGGGTCTGGGTCTGAAATGCAGCTTACTTGTATTGGCATGAAATCATGTAACTTTTATGAGCACAAAGGCTTTATTTTCTGAATGACACCCTTTCTTACAGTCCTGTTCAAGGAGAGAAGAGATGACAATCTGGGGTGCCCTAACGCAGGGATCTCAGATCCACAGGCCTGCCCTTTGGGCTGCTTGTACCCCATTATACTTGGAGGCATGCCATTTGGCTTTTTGGCTCAAATAAATGCAATTGGAAGTGGTTTTAGGATCCTCAGTGAAGAGAAAAAGACTTAGAATGTCAGCAATAGAAGTGGATATATACTTCAAATAGACATTTGATCTGAAGTCACTGTTTTTAACTGGCAGACAGGAAATTAGACCAGTTGATTTCTGAGGGTCTTTCTCTCTGATGCCATTGCAAGTTTTCTGTGATATTCAAATATATTATTTTTTCATTTTGAGAGAAATTACTCTTTTCATTTGGGCATATTAAATGTTGAGGAAAGAACAGGATAGCTGGGGACCTCATTCCCCTCTTATTGACTACCTCCTTTTATCCTTTTAGGACTTACCTCAAGCCTAAAGTTGAGGGCAATATCACAAGACTCCATGGCCTCTAAGGAACTCCTTGCTCCATTGCTTATATTTTAAAAAATATATTTTTATTAATATCTTTTTTTTACATTATTGTAATTTCTAGGAGCCCTCCCCTAGTTCCTCCCACCCCAGAGTCTTCCCACAAAATAGCATTTCTTCAAAGAAACAAATAGGAAAAATTTCAGCATAATTGAGCAGTATAATGAAAAAAAAAATCACAAAATATGTGCAGTGTACAATATGGTAGATCTCTTTGCAAATAACTTGAGTTGAAGGTGTCTTGGGTTGTTTATTTTTTGTAATTTTACAACTTTCACTTTTGTGAAAGTTATTTTTATTTATATTGTAAGCATTTTTGTATATTGGTTTTTTTTTTTTTTTGGCTCTGCTTATTTCACCCTGCAGCCATTACTTCATTTAGATTTTTTCACGCTTCTCTGTATTCATTACATTCATCATTTCTCAGAGAAAAGTCATATTTCATAACATTAGTGTGCCACAATTTCTTTTCCCCAGTTATTGAGCATCTACTTTGTTTCCAATTCTTACAAAAAGTGCTGCTGTAAATATTTTGTGGGAACTTCTTTCTTATTTATATCTTCCTTGAAGAATAAACTTAGTAAGAGAATGTCTAGATCAGGGGTTCTCAAACTACAGCCCACAGGCCAGATGCGGCTGCTGAGGACGTTTATGTGGCCCAAAGGGTTATGACAAGTGGGCTGAGAGGCGGAGACGGAGTGTGAGTTTTTGTTTTTAACTATAGTCCGGCCCTCCCACAGTCTGAGGGACAGTGAACTGGCCCCCTATTTAAAAACTTTGAGGACCACTGGTCAATCATTTTCTAAAATGATTGTATTGATTTACAACTTCACCAACAAAGTATTAACCTTCCTATCTTCCCACCTTTTGTCATCTTTACCAATTTGCAAGGTGTGAAATGAAACCTCAGGCTTGTTTCAACTTACATTCCTCCACTGCTTTTAAATGGTTTTGAGCTTGTTCAAATGATTTGTTCTTTTCTTTATTCTAGAGGGATGACTTTGAAAGGAACATTGGGACAGGAATCAGGAGCTTTGACCCTATCACTAACTCACTTTCTGACTTTAGGAAAGTAATTTTCCCTCTCCAGGTCGCAGTTTCTTATCTGTAAAAACCAAAAGTTTGGGCTACAAATTGAGAATTATAGAATTTCAGAGTTGGAAAGGATCTCAGAGGCCCATGTAGTCTAGTCTACATCTGAAAAAACATTCCTTCTGTAACACACTCAGCAAGTTTTTTTGTCCCTTTCAAGTGAAGGGGAACCCACTACCTCCCAGGCAACTGACTCCACTTTTGGATGGCTCTCCTCATTAGGGATTTTTCCTGAGCTCAGGTTCAGAAGTTTGCTTCTCTGAAATGTCCACCTCTTGCTTCTGCTTCTGTCTCTGGGGCCAAACAGCAAGTTGAATCTCTCTTCCCCATGACAGGATCTCAAATGCTTGAAGGCACTTCCCATGCCTCTTGAGTTTTCCCTTCTCCAGGCTGTCTTGTACTGCACTAATCTTCTGTAGCTGGACCACAGGAAGTAAATCATAATAAAACACTTAAGACTTCATCTCCATGTGAAAGTCAGTGGGGTCATAGTTGTAATAGCATTGGATCGGGCACCTCGAGAGACCTGGCACATCTCAGTTGGAATGTGGGATGAAAGTTACTTTTTATGTCAGCCTTAAATACCCCTTTATCTTTAAAGGGGTGAATAAGAATTATCCTACTGTGTACCTGACAAGGTTGGGAGGACCAAAGGACTTGAGGGATGTAATGCTATGCAAATGCCAGCTGTTATTATGATGCCTTTTTTCTTTTCTTTCTTTCTTTCTTTTCTTTTTTTTTCCAATGTAAATGGCAAAGAAAGAAGCTGTTTTGGAAAGCATAATGAGCCCACATGTTTTTAAAAATCCTATTGGAGAGTACATGTTTTCTCTTAACATGTAACAACAGTCTTGTCCTAAGGACCCTTATAGTCAGGATAGTTCTGGACTTAAGTGCACCAAGGTCACCGGTGGGACCTTGCCCTCCATGGGGCTGTTTTCTTGTTAGGAGAATGAAGTAGTTGGACATGCTGACTTTCTAACTTACAGATCTTTGATCCTAGAAGCTCATATACTTATAGCAGCACAAGGTTCTTAAAGTCCTCTACATATACTCTCATTTGACATATGTGAGATATAATAACCAATTACAACTATTGCCTCCATTTTATAGACAAAGGAATAAAGCTGAGAGGAACTGACTTTCTTTGCCACGATCACACAAGTGGCGAGTGTTCTAAGGTGGAGAACACTTAGCGCATTAAGAGATCTGGAATCTAAATATTTTCTCTAGTCCCAGGTCTTTTCCCAACTCATGGAGCTGTTTCCCATGACATTCTGGGACTCTAACTTGTGCTTTGGAATGAAAAAAATACTTTGTTAGTTCATGTAATAGTTTATCTTTGCCCAACTGTTATAATCTTTTTTTTTTTTTTTCAAACTTGCTTTAAAAATGAAAAAAAAAAATCAATTCTTGTTAGTAAGAAAGGCAGAGTAAGCAGGTGGAGGTTTACAGACAAAATCAGTTGTAGCATTCATGATTCTTTTAATTGGATCACAATGTCCTCAAGGATTCAGGGAGATGAAAGCACTATTAGAATGTCAGCTATTATGAGTGGCAGCGTGGCAGAAGAGAAGGCTCGGACTGTCTAAGGTGGTGGTATTGCAGAGCAGTTATTAGTCCGTACTCATAGGAAGAGATTCCTTACCAAGAGTTCCCTACACTAATGAAATCACAGGTCTAGGAGTCCCTCGCCTCCCAAAAAAAAATTGTTATTGGGAAACTTCTAGCCTGAACTAAAGATCCTTCTCATCAGCTAAGGTGCTGGACCTGTAGTCAAGAAGACCTGAGTGTTTCACACAATTATCAGCCCTGCGATAACCTCTGCCTCAGTTTCTTCATCTGTAAAATGGGGATAATAACACCTCCCAAACTTGGGAACATCAAATGATGACACATTTGAAAAGTGCTCTGTATACCTTAAAGGGATAGAAAAGTGCTATTGTTACTGTTACACTGATTATTCTTACTTTCCCATTCTGTGGATAGCCCCACCAAGGACAAGGAAGTAGGTGTCCAGCCCTGAATTCAGAAGGACCCGAGTTCAAATGTGGTCTCAGACACTTAACACTTCCTGGCTGTGTGACCCTGGGCAAGTCACTTAGCCCCAATTACCTCAGCAAAAACAAAACCAGATATTTCTGTTTGAATTGAAAGCTGCTTATAATTCTGATTTAACCCTCTCATTTTACAAAAGAGGAAATGGGCCCAGGAAGGGGGGGATGAGACTTCTTTAAGAGCACAGAATGTTGTGAATGAATGCATGAAAAAGCATGTGTGTGCTAATGATGTGCAAAGCACTAAGTTAAATGCTGGGAATGCAAATGGAGAAAAACCAAACCAGTACCTTCCCTCAAGCAGCTTATATTCTAAAGGGAAAACAACACAGAAGGGACAATATAACACAGATTTTCAGATGGAAAGCTGCAAAGAAAATACCGATACATCTATGGTGTCATTTCCATTGATAAAACCATTTCCATTTTTGATTGGAAACTTTGACAATACCAAGGACTTTGGTGCCATGAATTTTCCTTTTTAGATCAGAGGATTTGATTGAGGAGAAGGGTGGGGCGAGGCTAGGTCATATTTCCAAAAGGGTGAATTTCCTGCATGGTGGCTTCAGGGATGGAGCTGGGATTGGTGATCCTTGGGGGAGGAGAGATACATTGTTGGTAGCAGGGCTTTGGGGCCCAGGATCCTGGACTGACTCCACTGGGATGTGATGGGATATGGGTGTGGTGATCATGGTGGTTTGGCTTGTCTGGCACTTGCCACCTCTCCTCTATCTTTTGTGGTCCCTTGCTGCATCAGCTAGTGCCAAAAAGAACTATCCAAACTCCCTCTCCAGTGTTCTTTGTACCACCAGGGCCCCTGTTCTCTTCTTATTAGAAAAGGATATTTATTGCCAAAAGTAGACCCCAGGGATGGATTGAGCTGGACTGGGGAAGACCAGAATTGAGCATCCAGAAAGATATGTGGAGTCTGGTAGCGCTTGGAGAGCTGGCTGCAGATTTCATGAAACAGCAGCTCTCAATCTAGAGATGGCCACATAATAAAGTGAGTTTAGAAAGCAGATTCAAGACCAAGAAGGTAGAAATCAGAAGATTTTGAACTGGAAGAAAAGTTAGGAAACTGTAATTTGACCTGCTTATCAGTTTGCAGGCAGAAGAACAGAGCACTAATCCTGAATCCTGAAGTTGGAGCAGAATCTGGGATCTGGGATGCCAATATGTTCAGAGGCAGGGATTGGGGTGGAGGTGGGGAAGGATTGAGGCTATGGACAAAGCCCGGCAATAACCAGGTGATGAGATCATGCTGATTGCATAGATGTCAGGAGGTCTAGACCTGCAGCATGAAGGTAAAAAGGGCAGGCACTAGGAGAAAAATAAGGGCTTAAAGACAGGCATTCCAGTCATTGGGAAACTGAGTCATAGGGGGACCAGCAATAAGAGTAGTGGCTCTGAGCTCAAACCCCAGTAATTCTGGGCTAACCAAGACCAAGATTAGTCTCAGACTATGCAGTAGAATTCATCAAAGACTATTAGAACCAGAAGGAACTATAATCATTATCTACTACAAGTCTCATTAAATTTGAGAAAACTGAGGCACCACAGGTAAAGTGTTATCCATAATAATAGCTGGCTAAGAAACCAGGCTCCCAAGTTAGCTGTTTGACTTCAAAGCACCAGGGTTCCTTGGTGCTGACAGGTGGTAGAATTGCTCTGCTATCTGTAGGAGAATGGAGGAGCAGAAAGTAAGCAAGAGTTAGGAAGCAGCAGCTACCACAGAAGGATCCACAAATAATGTCAGCTTCCCAATGTTTATCTAGTCCTTTTTATATATTATTTCACATCCCTCCTAAGAGGGAGGAGGCACAAGGATTACCATCTACTTTTAGCAGATGAGAAAACCAAGGCACCAGGAAATATCAAGATCTTTTCATGTTTACTTGGCTAGTTCAAGTTTTCCATGATTTTTCTAAGTAACATTTTTCAGGTAACACTCTTAGGTCTTTCTGTGATAACCCACCATCTTTGTGCTTGTGGTAGTGAAACTTCTCTGGCTTGTCTTTGGAAAATCTCTAATCTGTCTAACTCTCCTTCCTATCCAACTAGAAAGGACTTTGGAATATAGAATGTCCTAACTTGAATGGGCCTTAGAACATAGAAAATCAGAACTAGGAGAGATCTTAGAACATAGAATGACAACATAGAATCTCAGCTGGAAGAGATCTTAGAACACAGAACGTTAATATAGAATGTCAGCTGGAAGAGGTCTTAGAACATAGATTGTCAGCTGAAAGCGCTCTTAGAGCATAGAATGTCAACTTAGATCTTAGAACACAGAATATTAAAATATAAAAGCATTGGAATTGAAATGGGCCTTAGTCTAACATACTTATTTCACGTGTTGCTGAGGAACATGGTTCAGAGATGGGATGTGCTTGTCTCAGATCACAGTGGATGGTAGGGCTGGATTAGAACTTAGGTATTTTGAGTCCAAATTCCACATCCTTTGTACTTATCCAGATTGCTGCTCTCTTGTCTCCTGAGATGATGGAGTCCTTCATACTATTGCAGGAATAAGATTGGATGGCCTTGTGACAGAACCTGAAGGGAAGAGGGAGGACGTGTTGTTTCTATGTTCCTTACTTCTGTTTTCCTTGACGTTGCCTATATTCACAAAATCAAGCAGGAAATAGAAATGCCTTGCCTAGCCCTCGTTTCTGAGAATGTTCATTTCCCTTCCTGACAGACACAAAGTCTTGTTACCTAGAGGGTTTAAGCCAGTCATCGACAGTCATCCTGATGGTGTGTGCAGATGGTGGTATCTGGTGGAAATACCTCTAGACTTCTGGGAGGAATGTAGGTAATGTTTGGAGGCTCCTGGACTTGGCGGAAGGATGGTGTAGCTCTCTGAAGCTGCTGCCTTCTGCTCTCAGAACAGCTGCTTTTCTGCAGTCCACACACTAATTCTGAGGCTGGCTGAATGGTGGGATGTATATCAAGGCACTTGTGCTGTCCCTCAGAATGGTTGGGGCTTCCAGTAGCCTGGTTGTTAGTGACCTTCAAGTTCTCTTCAATAGAATATTCAAGACTTTCAGTACTGTGAGCTTTAATTTGGAGCCTGCTAAAGGAGGAGGAAAGGTCATCCAGATCATCCTCACTGGACCAGTCATCTCCCCAGGGAGCATTGTTATGAAGGGTAATGTTGGTAGGGTGGGGCTCTGGACTTGTATCTGGAAGAGTGGGCCTAGTGGCAATGCCAAAGTTTGCCCCCTCTGCTGGCTTAGGCCTTACCTGTGGGCCAGGGACCTTACTGCTGTCATCGGATGTTGGAGCTGTAAAAACTGTTAGGGCGGGGGGACCACTGGATGCCACGGGAGGCAGAATGGAGGTGATTCTGGACACAGCAGCCTTGCTGGAGACCAAGATGCCTTGGTCAGCACAGCCCCCTTGGGCCTGGGGCTTCCTCTGGCTGCCCAGAGGGAGGTCCTTGGGGAAAATGGGCGTCTGGCCAATGAAGATGTCCCTGTAGCAGTTCAAGAACTCATCACTCTCTGAACACTTGCTAATATCTTGGACTACTTCCTGGTCATGGGGGAGGACATCTGCAGGAGATAGGCCCGTGGGCAGACTTAGATCTGATTTCAAATGACAACCATCCTCTGTTACCTCACTCAAATGCCTTTCAGATTTGTCTTTGTCTACTGGATTCTGTGCATTCCTCAGGTTGGAAAGCAAGTTGTCTTTCTCCCTGTTGCTTGGGAAGACCTGGTTGGGATGATTCTCCATGTCTTTCCTGCATTTTGGAAGCCCCAATGGCTGGGCACTTTGTAGAAGGGTCCCCTCTTCCTCCCTATAAGCTGACTCAGAAGACATTTCAAGGATGGTTTCACATTCAACTCTGGTGAGGAAGATTTCAAATGCTGTCTGCATTGCTTCCTCCTCGTTTATTTTTCTGACAAGTGAAAATTCTGTGGCTGTTAAGGCAACATAACCTATTTTCTTCAGGATCATTTCCACAATGTTTTCTGGAAGCACAGACCGAACTGTGTAGACAAAATTACCTGTAAATGTCTGAAACAA
This sequence comes from Sminthopsis crassicaudata, assembly GCF_048593235.1. NCBI lineage: Eukaryota > Metazoa > Chordata > Mammalia > Dasyuromorphia > Dasyuridae > Sminthopsis > Sminthopsis crassicaudata. The sequence goes on from NC_133618.1 coordinate 61,233,878, forward strand.
AACAAGGCATTAGGAATGAGGCAAACCTTTGAGGAAAATCAAACAATGAAGGGAGAAAGATTCTGCTTACTATTTGAGAACTAGGGATCCCCAGGGTCTAATGGATAGATATGGAATTATGGGACTGCGGAGCTCAAAATCACAGAAACTTAATAGAATTGAGAAGGACATTAAAACAATAAAAAGTTAGAGTGAGAAGGGATTTAAGGACATAGGAAGTTAGAGTATGGTGCATAGCAATGGTAGAATAAACACTATGAAATGTTAAAGCTGAAAGAGATGTGAAAAGAGACAGGCATTTGTTAGAACACAGAATAGAATGTCACTGCCAAGAGGTACCTCACAGTATAGAATGTAAGAACCAGAAAGAACCTTTGAGCGCAGGATATTAGGATATAGAGTGTAAGACTTGGCAGGAAATGTAAAGATCATCTATCAAACTTCTCTATTTTATATGTAGAGAAACTGAGGTCTATCCAGAGACAGAAAGTAATTTTCTCAGCTTGGTAAATAGAATAAATCTCAGAGCAAGGGATTTCAACTTAATCCTCACTTTCAGAACAACACTCTTAAAAATAACTTTAATTGATTTTTTTGTTTTTGTATTACTTTGATTTCCAAATACATTCTCTCTCTTTTCCACCCCATGCAGAGAACTATGCTTTGTAACAAAAAGTAAAGAAAGAAGATGAGAGAGGGAAACAAGTTAGCAAAACTAACCACCCCATCAATGGAATCTAGCATGGATACAGTGTTCCACATTGTTAGTTCCCCCAGCTTGGCAAAGAAGGGAGGGGGGTGCATTGTCTCACTTCTTCTCAGGGGTCAGTCTTGGTTATTATAATTTCAGACTGATGTACACCACTAAGCTGGGGTGGCCTTTGTGGGGATGGGATAGGTGTCCAGGCCAGATAGCCTAGGGACTTTCTGTTATAGGTGAATACAGTTAGAAGATAAGAGAGTAATATGTCAGTAAGGAGAACTTGGAGGAAATGTAGATTGCTGAGTTGTGGGGTGGGAAGCTGCTGTTTCCCCCTAACAATCCTGTGTGATTTGTAGTATCCCATCAGCCCCATGCCAAATAGCATGTCAAAGAAAGATGTATGCTCCCCCAAATTCAACATTCTGGAGAGGAGAGAAGTGTCATCCATCATGCATGTTTGTGCTCGATGGAAAACCTCTGCTGGTCCCCTGCTGGTTATGGCTCTGCTCTGGAAATCAGCTAGGTGCTGTGTTTGATAGTGTTAGGAGATCTCAGTTCAAATCCGGCCTCCGACTCTTATTAGCTGTGTCATGCCAGACAAGACACTTAACCTCCCTCACCTCAGTATCCTCATCTGCAAAATGATTGGGAATGGGGGGAAGAGAGAACAAGGTTTGATGGTCTCTTCCAGGTCTAAATCTATAATTCTCTCTGAGAAATAGCAGGCACTTTGATTCTTCCTCCCAATACCAAGGATATATTGTTATCTTTGTTTTATTGTACTTTTATTGATTTTATTAAATATTTCCCAATTATATTTTAATCCGGTTGTGGATTGTGGGGCATTATCTTTGACACCTTTGCTCGCTAATGCTGAGAATAGGATTTTGAAAATATTAGGTATTTGATATATATATTTGCTGTCACTATTGTGGTTAAAAGACTTCCCATCATATAACCACTGCAATAGTAAGAATCTACATAGTACTTTGCATATTTACATGTTCCCCCTAAAGAAGGAAGTGCCCTATATCTACAAAGTGCTTTATAATCAATCTTGTTGGATGCCCATGACACTCCTGTGAGGTAGGCTGGGCAAGTTTTATTGACCTCATTTTACAAATAAGGAAACTGAGGCACAGAACCAAAAAGTGACTTGCTCAAATCCACAGGTGGTGGAACCAAGGATTTGATTCCAGACCTCCTGATTTCCTTCTTCTTCATCTTTGGGGAAGAGGGCTTTCTAAAAGCCATTTCCCTGCTGAAGTCAGAAATGGGGAGGGGAGGGGAAGGGAAAGGAGGGTAGGGTAGGGTGGACTTCCACCCTTTAATGCTGGACTTCCAGCATTAAATCTTAAGATTGTATGATTCCTAAGGAGCAGAAAGATCCCACGTTTACCCTCCTAATCTTTCTTCTTTCCCTTCCCTTCCTATCTTTTCCTCTTCTCTCTTCTGACACTCCCCTCCCCTCCTGCCTCAGAGCTGATAACCAAGTTAAATGCCTTGATGGTCAGTCCCTTACCTTCTGGGATCAGTACCTACCTTCAGGGACTTTATTTCTCTCCTCCAGGGGAGGAGAAAGAGGTTGACACAAACGAGCTCCAGGAATTCCAGTGCTGGCACCAGCCTTGGACATACATCCTCTCCCTGCCCCAGAAGCCCCTGGGAAGAGCCACCAGTGACTGCCTCCTCATATAAGCTGAGTCCTCGGGGTTGCCTGGTCCCTGAGGCCAGGAGCTGTCTGGCTTTCTGGGTGACAGCTGGCTGCCTGCAGGCCCACAGCCGTCCATCCCGGCCTCCTGCCCGGTAGTAAGTGATGTAGTCTTGGAAGAGCTCCAATGCCTCCTGCTCGGGGGCTCCTGGGTCTGTCTCTTTCATGGCTTTGGGAGCCAGAGGCCAGGTACCAGCGGAGAGAGGGAGAGAGAGCTCCCCTCTGTCTGGGGCACCCCGGGGCCTGGAGGAGGAAGTCCTTGGCAAGGGTTCCCATTGCCCTGTGATTGGCCAGCGAGGGCTCCTCCACTGGGAGACCCAGGTGGTTGGCTGTCAGAGAGGGCTCAGATTGGGAGGAGTCTGTCGAAGGAGGAAGTACAGAAAGACAGCAGGAAGCAAAAAGAGAAAATGGTTTGGAAGTCTGGCTCACCCCATACTGCTGTTTCTGGTAGAACAGAGAATGAGGTGAGACTCCTCTGTCAAGTCCGAAACTCAGAACTGGCAAGGCTCGTCCTGGCCTTCCTCCACTCTGGTCCGAAGCCAAGCAGCTGCTGGAATCTAGCCCTCAACTGAAAAGTTTTTAGGGATGTTTAACCCAGGGAAGAGACAATCAGTCAGTCAGTCAGTCAGTCAGTCAGTCAGTCAGTCAGACAGTCAGACCGTCAGTAAACAAACATCATGTGCCAGGCACCATGTTAAGTGTTGGGATACCCTTGCTTTCAAGGAACCCACAGTCAAATGGAGAAGACAGCATGTAAGACACTATGTACAAATAAGGTGTGGTTAAAGTCATGGATGACTCTTCATTATCTTATTTGGGGTTTTCTTGGCAAAGATCCTGGCTATTTTATAGCTCATTTTACAAATAAGGAAACTGAGGCAAATGAGGTTAAATGGCTTGCCCAGGTTCACACAACTAGTAAGTGTCTGATGCTGACTTTGAATTCAGGTCCTCCTGACTCTAGGACCAGTGCTCTGGCCACTGATTTCACAACTGGGAAAATCCCATAATATTTTGGTGCCCTTTAAGACTTCAAGTTGTAAAAGAGTCACTGATCTGTATTGGTGAAGGGTTTTTCTCCCTGGGAATTTCCAACATCTACAAAATCATATATCTTGACCTGCACACCTTGCATCTCTCTCCAAAAGAATGGCCAGGGCATCTCAGTTTTGTCTCTGTTTTATTATCACCCAGCTCCGTGGTCTAACAAATAAAATGAAATAAAAAATAATTATGAAAATGCATGCTATAAGAGTAAACTACCTAAGAGGTAGCGATATTTACAAGTCAAATAGGCAGTCTCAGGATGTCATGAGTCCCTCTCAGAACGCCTTTGAGCAGGGGCTGTATAACCACTTGTCAGGGATTTAGTAGAGAGGACTTCTGTTCAGTATGATTGAACTAGATGGTCTTTAGGGCTCTTGCCATCTCTGACATTCTATGATTCTATTGATAATTCATGTCTGGATTCAATTTGGAGGACTTCTCTATAATATGTATAATTGATGTTTTCACTCAAGGATGTGATTGTATGAAAACACCAGAATCTGGTTCATGTCTCTGACAGCCCTCAGCTCTTAGAATAGAGCCTGACACATACTAGGTACTAAATGAATGTTTGTTAACTAGCAGCAAGCATTAGGATAACAAGTACAAAAGTGTAGAACAGATTACTTAAGAGTAAAAGAACACAAGAAGGATTTGTATCTAGGTCTTTAGCGAAGCTAAGATCAGAGAGAACCCCTCCTGATGAGCTCCTTTTTCCAATCAACAAGTTTGACTCACACAGGCTTTGCAGACTCAGTACCAGCTGGTGAAATCTTTGCCTCATGGGGTTCCACTTTAGATTTAATGGAGGACCAGAATCCCTGAGGCAGATCAAAGTTCTCAGTGCCACCATCTGCCAGGAAACTCCCGCCACTACTCCAGCTAGCCACTGGTTGGTCTTTGTTATGGCTCCCCACTCTATCACTTAGTATGTCTCCAAAATTTCTCTGCATTTATCTGGCTTAGCTTTTGATTCACAGTGTTGATGATTGCATTATAGGTTGGAAGTGACGCCAAGTCTGGCTCACTCTCCATGTGGTTCTTCAAACTGGAAACCTAGGATGTGCTTCCCCGTACAAATGTCGCCAGACACTTGAGTACTATGTGACGAGGGACAAGTCTTTTCACTTGGGACAACATCAATTTCCTTTTCTCTAAAATGGGAGTAATAATTCTTGTACTGTTTCCTGAGCTCTATTCTCATGTCACCACCTACATTTTGGATGTCTCAAACTGGATGTCTTTTGGTACATCTAAAACATCATCTTTTCCCTCAACCCCATCCCCCCAACTTCACAACTTTCCTATTACTGTTCGGGGTACCTCTAGGCAGTGAACAAACCTTAGACTAATGGTCTGTATCTCAGTTTTGTCTCTGTTTTATTATCACCTAACAAATAAAATGAAATAAAAGTGACTAGTGGGAACACTGGCATCATTTGGAAAACCTACCACCATCAAAACAGGGCTGCCCCTCTCCTGATAAACCTTTATGGGGGAGTAAAATGCCCAGGACCCAACAGCATAGGGTTGCTCTGCACCTGGAGACAGCCTAACACTGATGTTACTTGGGAAGAAGGCTCCTAGTGATGCACTGGGAGGTGAGCATTTCCCTCTTTTCCCCATATGTACCATCCCTCCTTTTTCTCTTTCATGATCACTGATGTATGTATATGTGAGAGTATCCCACTGTGCTGCTGGTTTGGATTGCCCAGTAATTTTAGATCCTATAATTCCCTTGCAAGGCAAATAAATCACCATAGTAGTCAACACTTCCAGATGTCTTTCCTAGTTTAGCCAGCCCAATCACTATCCTCCCATCCAGGCTCTTCTCCTTGGTGTGTCATCCTGGACTTACTTTCACCAGCACAAATCCAATCGATAGCTATTTTATACTTCCCTTCCCATTCCCCATAACCACCAACCAGATACAAAAAACAATACAACAACAAAAAACAGGCCAATGGGAGGAGCCAAATGGCAACCCAGCTGAACCCAGATTGTTCTCACCCACTCATTCCACTAGGGAAAGTCTTCACATGTTTGGGGCAGGAACACTCCAACTCACTGAAGGGTTTGAGACCTCAACCTGGTTTAGCCTGTCCGCTGACAGTTTTACCAGGGTGTGGCTGCTGTGCCTGCTACACCTTCCTGAAACTACAAGTGAGACTTAAGTCTCACTAAACACTGCTGTTTTATTGTGTGTCCTTTCTTGAAGAGAATTAGGACCTCAGGAAGGGGGTGCCATGATGTGCAAGTGATTTAAGTAGGGAAAGGCTGTACAAAACCATGAGCCTCACTCTCTCTTCTGGAACCATCCAGAGCCAGTGTCAAAATGTGGCTCAGGATGACTGGAGATGGCCCTGGATGCAGTAGGAGATCTTGGCCTTTTTAAGCTAAGATCTTTCCCGGGTCTCACTTTGACTGAAGCAACACCCAATCAGTGACGAAGTAAAGCTAGGTAAGAAATGAGGCAAAGAATGGTCTCTTTCACCTCATTAAAAACTAAAGATAAACACCTCTGGTGTGAGGGCTTGCTGAGCATTCCCCCTTTAAATAAATATGTGTTAAAACAATTTTTTAAACATTAAAAAAAATGTTGAGTTCCAACTTTTCTCCTTCCCTTCCTTCTCCCCTCCCTGAGGTGGTAAGCTATCAGATATAGGTTATAAATGTGCAATCATGTGAAATATTTCCATATTAGTCATTTTGTACAAGAAGACAAGTAAAAGAAAAAAGGTGAAAAATATCATGTTTACTCTGTATTCAAACAATATTATTCTTTCTTTGGAGGCAGGTATGCTTTTTCATTAATCCTAGGGGATTTCCTTGAATCATTGTAATGTTGAGAATAGTTAAGTTATTCACAGTTCTTCATTGAACAAGATTGCTGGAACTGTGTTTTCCTGGTGCTGCTCACTTCACTTTGCATCAGTTTTTGTAAAATTATCCTTCTTGTAATTTCTTATAGGACAATGATATTCCATTATAATCATTTATAACAGTTTGTTTAGCCGTTCCCCAATTGAAGGGCATCCCTTTGATTTCTGATTCTCAGCCACCATAAAAAAGAGCTGGTATAAATATTTTTTGTACAAATAGGTTCTCCCCCCCCTCCTTTTTTTTTTTTTTTTTTTTTTTTGTTGTTGTTGATGTCTTTGGATATAGACCTAGCAATTAAAGGTATGTATGAAATATCACAGTTCCAAATTGCTCTACAGAATGGTTGGATCAGTTTGCAACTCCACCAACAATGCATTAGCATTTCCTCCAATATTCATCATTTCCTCCCCTTCCCTTTTTTGTCATATTAGCCAATCTGATAAGTATGAGGTGGTACCCCAGAGTTATCTTAATTTTTTGCTGGGCCCTTTTCAAGGCTCTTCTTCCATCTTTCATGGACTATAAGAGAGGAAGGAAAATTTTCTGCCTTCTTTTCCCTTTCCACCTCTCTCATCTAGGCTGGCATGAAGCAGCTAAGGGGCACTTAGTCAGTGCCCTAGAAGTCAGAGACTTCTTAGCTGTAAGTTATTATAACTCTGTCTATCTCAGTTTTATCATGAGGACCAAATGAAATTATATTAGTAAAGTTCTTGGTACAGTGTCTGGTATACAGTGAGAGGATATTATATAAGTGCTAGCTATTATCATTATTTTAATAATAATAATAATATTTCTCCCCAGCCCTGCTTTCAGCTGTTTTTCTTGCAATCAGGTTACCAATCCCTCCCTGCCCTCTTTTCCTCTTTTTCCGCTGGGATCACTGTCTCAGCTTGATTGTTGATCAGTAGGAGGTGGAGCTTGCAAAGAGTCTTTTCTTAGTATCTTGTTTCCCAGAAATAGATTGAGCAGGTTCATCTGATATCCAGAGTGTCCCTTGGAAACTACTGCAGCTTCAAGAAGTCTCTACCTGGATTTCTTATTAGATTCTGGTATGTTCTGGGCATTAGGTTCAAATCAAACAACTGCATCTATCCTTTTCTCTCCACTCAGCAATCTCTACCCCAGAGATTTTATCACCTTTGCCACCTTTCTTCTGAATTATTGGAATAGTCTTCTAATTTACCTTTCCACTTCTGATCTCTCTCTTCTTCAATTCAGCTTCTAAACGGATATTCCAGCCATCAAACTGATATGATCTAACCATATCACACCTCCAAAAAAAAAATCTTCCATGACTCTCTTAGAGAGCTCAGGGAAAAATACAAATACCTCCTAAGTTTAAAGTTATTATTAATTATCCCCTTTGAAATGATTTTTTAAAATTATAGTGCAACATAATAAAACAACACAATACAAAACAATTTATCTCTCCTTTGAATTATTGCAATATTTGATCTTTTTGCTTCCAGTCTTTCCCATTCTAATCCACCCTCCATGCAATTGCTAAAATGATTTTCCTGAAGTCTAGATTTGACCACATCCCTTCCTTGCAATACAATAAACATTTATTAAGCACCTACTAGATGCCAGGTATTATGCTAAGTACTGAGGATACCCCAAAAATTGCTTTTCAAGGAACTTACAGTTTAGAGGGGAGGAGAGGAAGCACCATCAGGGGTTAGCTAGAAGAGAGACATTATGCTGCTTGGAGTTCAAATCAAGGCAGGCTGCAGGCAGGAAGTGCAGATTTAGTTAATTCAGATTCAGACTTCTAGTCTATACAGCAGCTTGGCTGCTCAGTGGTTAGATTACTGGCCTGAAATCATGAAGAGTCATTTTCTCTTTTTCTCTTTTCTCTTTTCTGGTTTTTTTTTTTTTTTTTTTTTGGTTCCTTCTTTTTCTGAGGCTGGGGTTAAGTGACTTGCCCAGGGTCACACAGCTAGGAAGTATTAAGTGTCTGAGATCACATTTGAACTCGGGTCCTCCTGAATTCAAGGCTGGTGTTCTATCCATTGCGCCACCTAACTGCCCCTAAGAGTCATTTTCTCAAGTTCAAATATAGCCTTTGCTAGGTATGTGACATCCCAAATGAGGTCATGAATAGTTGGAAAGGACTGAACAACAAATACTTGTTTAATATATTAATTATGTATGTTATTAATTATATACCACCTAACTATTATAAATGAATATCATTGTCTCATTAATTACACAATATATGCTATTGAATATTAATATGTTATGTGCCATATAAACACATTAATATGTAATAATTAATGATGTAATTAATAATATAATAATGTGTAATCATTGTAGCTTACATATATTATATATAATTGTAAATGCAATTAGATGGCACAGCAATAAAGCAATGAGTTTGGGATTAAGAATATTCATCTTCATTAATTCAAATCCAGCCTTACTAGTCATGTAACCCTGGGCAAGTAACTTAATCCGGTTTACCTCAGTTTCCTCATAAGTAAATCAAACTGGAGAAGGAAATGGCAAACCACTTCAATGTCTCTGCCAAGAAAACCCCAAAATGGGTCATGGAGAGTCAGAAATGAATGAAATGCTTGAACAAGAGCAACAACAAAAGAATCATAATGTTATTTATGTCATAATATGTAATGTTCTTGAATTGTGAGGGACCGGTCGTCTGCTCAATTATAGCATGATAGCAAATAATTCATTCTGTTGAGTAGACTGAAAAGGAATCCTGACTACTCTCTTTATGGTTAAATCATGAGAGTATATAGCGCAAATATTTTCTTTGGAGGCATCTGTAAAGATCGTTGGTCTTTTAAGAGGAACCTTAGAAACCTTTTCTTCAAAAATCCATTGCCAATTATGTAGTAGCCGGGTTATCTTTAATGGAGATCCATATGCAAAATTTGGAGCGGTGGCCAATAAAATTTGCCATTCTGGGATGGTCTCACAGCATACATTAATTTGTGTGTTAGTATAGAATGTGTATATTTTTTCAGGACTTATTCCAGATAATTGTATTACTTTCTTAATAGCCTTTAATAAAATTCTAGCCACAAGCCCTGGGTAAGGAGTAAGGCTTTGTTCTGGTTGTGCTGGGAGGTTCACCCACTCAATCACTCTGTCTCCTTGATGAAGGACTGCTGTGGGTGCCTCTTTTGTAGCAAAAACTGATATTTCCAAGGGCTTTTGAGTGACTCTTTCAACCACATTGGATAAAGCCAGTTCAACTTCTTTCAAAGCCTCTTGTGCTTCTTTTGTAAGCTGGCGTGGTGAATTTAAAGCACTGTCTCCCCTTAAAATGTCATACAGAGGTTGCAGTTGATTGGTAGTCAAGCCTAACACTGGACGCATCCATTGGATATCTCCTATTAATTTTTGGAAATCATTTAAGGTGTTCAACTTCTCTGCTCTTAAAGAAAGCTTTTGTACTGTGAGTGTCTTAGGATATACTTCATATCCTAAATATTGTAAAGGAGTATGTCTTTGAATTTTTTCTGTAGATATATGCAGTTTGTAGTACTTTAGTGTTTCCATGGTCTTTTGTAGACATGCTTCTAACATTTGTTCCTCAGGTGCACATCCCAATATATCATCCATATAATGTAACAATATTACTTTTGGAAATGCTTTTCTTACTGGAGCAAGAGCAGCAGCAACATACATTTGGCACATAGTAGGGCTGTTTTTCATTCCCTGTGGCAAAACTGTACATTCATATCTTTTATAAGGCTCAGCCAAATTAACACTAGGTACTGAAAAAGCAAATCTTTTCATATCTTCCTTATCTAGAGGGATAGAGTAGAAATAATCCTTAATGTCTATAACCCATAGAGGCCATACTCTTGGCAACTGAGTAGGAGATGGAAGTCCATGCTGAAGAGTTCCCATACTTTCCATCTGTTCATTTACTCTTCTTAGATCAGTTAACATCCTCCATTTTCCAGATTTCTTTTTCACCACAAATACTGGGGAATTCCAAGGACTTAGAGAAGGCCGCAAGTGTCCTTGGTCAAGTTGTTCGTTCACTATGTCTAATAAGGCCTGAATTTTATCACTTCTTAAGGGCCACTGTTTACCCACACTGGTGAATCAGTCTTCCACTGGATAGGAACCGGTGAAAGTGCAGGTAGGCCTTCAACAGCAGCCCTGTCTAAAAAGCCGAAGTGCTTATTTGTAATCCTATCTGCTGTAAAATGTCTCTTCCCCACAGATTGATGGGGATTTTTTCAACCACAAAAGGAGTAAAAACTCCTGTTTCATCTTCAAATATCCATCTCAAAGGCTTAGCACTAACTTCTGCTGCTATTGATCCTCCTACCCCAGACATATAGGTGTCTGCCTTAATCTTTGGCCAATGACTGGGCCAATTGGCACCTCTAATAACTGTACGATCTGCACCCATGTCTACCAATCCTTCAAATGGTATTCCATTTATATAAATAGTAAGCATAGGTCGGTCAGCTGTCACAGCTGCTATCCAATATATTCCTGGATTTTGTTTATTGGAGTCAAAATCTAGGCGACTATCACCAGGTTGCTTATTAGGGGTACGTAACAATAAGCCTGATGCTACTACTTCTTCTGGTTGATAAATCACACGTTGTCTACCTGTGTTAGTGACTGGGACATTAGCTTCACGTTCTCCAGTTTCCCACATCAGTGTATGGATGGACACTGTTTTGTAGGCACTCTCAGAAGGTGAGATGGTCAAGCCTACTGTGCCTGGAGGCAAAAGATCAATAGGCTCAACAGGAACAGATTTCACTTCTCCAGGGAGTAACTCAGTAGTCTCTACTGCACACAACTCTATTTTTCCTAATTTCAATCCCTTTCTTCCATCTGATTGCCTTTTGGCTGATTGATCATGTCTTAAAATTCTCTGGATGTAACCTCAGCTGCCATCATGCCCCATGTTGGGCGCCAATATGTAATGTTCTTGAATTGTGAGGGACCGGTCATCTGCTCAATTATAATCCTTCTCTGAGAGGAGATCTGTAAAATCTTTTCCTCTGTGCGCAGGTTTCTTGGGAGCTCTGAATCTCCTCCAACTCTTGTCCTTCCTCAAATCAGACTGGTGTCCTTTCAGCCTGCCTGGCATCAAAACTCTATCCCAGAGTCGATTCTTTCAGACCAATGCTACCCTTCTTTTATCCTCCCAGAGAATAGGCACATGAGAACTCAATGGGGCGTGGGGAAATACTTCCACCAATGAACTTGCTCCTCTTAGAATTCCTAAGGTGTAAACTCCCTTTAAAGGCCCAAACCAAAGGTCTGAGCCAGAGAACTGTCAAATCAACCTGAGTTCTCACCTTGTAATTGTCCAGACAACCTGAATTCTTACCTTGTCACTGTCCAGACAACCTGAGTTCTCACCTTGTCACTGTCCAGACAACCTGAGTTCTCACCTTGTAATCCTAACAATAATATGTCTTGTTTTGTAATTCTTAAAGTGTTATGTAGATGCTGCTATTCTTTTTATTACCGATTCTGTCACTTTGTATCCTTGTGACCGGGGACAACTGACATAATGTTCCTGAGTTTTGCTATGCTTATTCATATAAAATGAAGCAATAATGTATGCTATGCTTAACCTGGTAGGAGTTAGGGAAAATTACTTTATAAGCTTTGAAGTTCCATGAAGATGGTCACCATATCTTTGTTGGGCAGTTTCTAAGGTCTTCCTCCACTATTTCATCTTGAGGTGGCTTCTAGCTTCTTGAAGGCCCTGCCAGCATACCAAGAGCTTTGGCCAGCTTCAGTAACCTAGAAAGGATTTAAGTCCCCATGATTGGGGTTCCACTCTCCCTCTGTGGTCTATAAACCTGGGTTCAAGTCTTGCCTTTGCTGCTTACTAGCTGTGTGACCATGGCCAAGTCATTTAAATTTTCCCATCTGTAAAACAAGGATTGATGACTTTAAAGGTCTCTTCCAACTAAATTTGTAGCTTCTTTGTCTCAATTGATACCTAGCCTTAATCACTGAATGGGTATAGCCTTAGTCAAATTGGGACCTGTGGAAAACCTTGGCTTAAAAAGACCAAGGTCTCCCATTTCATCCTGAGTTATCTTCAATCTTCTTGATCTATATCTGGCCACTGGACCCAGATGGCTCTGGAGGGCAAAGTAAGGCAGGTGACCTTGCAGAGCCTCCCTCACTAAAATCCAATTCACTTGCAAGTCATGGCATCACCTCCATGAGCCTCTTCGAGAACGAAGGACAAATGTTTGGCCAGATTCAGAGAGACCAGATTCACTACCAATTTCATTGAATACAGGGTGATAAAATTTTAGGCCCTAGCATATATCATTTATTAACTGAGGTTGTCATTCATTGGTGAGAAGACCCTCAGAACTAGAAGTGGTGATCTTTGAAATACAAAAAGTATTAATCAACCAGCTGGAACAGCTGACAGATAGACCCAGATCTGACACCTCCTTTCTATGGATGCCCATTCACCTTAAACCCCCTGCCAGAAGTCTCCAGAGTCTGGACCAGAGCCCATCCTTAACAGAGAAGGAAGACTGGGTAGGATTCAGGGTAGGCTATACCTTGAGAGGGACCATGCAGCATCACTCAAATGGCCTGTTTGGATTGGTCCTTTGTCGCCCTGCATGGACCACACAGGGACTGGGAGCCTCCTGTCATAAGAAAGGACTTGTCAGGAAGTCAGGATTGAGCTCCAGAGCCCAATGAGGTGTTAATTACGTTATTCACACTTTCCCAGGCTTCAGAATGATTCACTTCAGTGTGAAAATATTTTAGCTGGCTGCTCATGTGACAGCTGGCTTCCTTCACTGGTGGGGGGAGGGAGTGAGAGGAGGGGGATGGGAAAAATTGGGGCTGTCTGAAGGGAGGTGCTCAGGAGTCTCAGTGCATGTGGGTGTCTGTGAGGAATTATTTGGGACTGCCTGGGAGGAAGTATTGTAGTAGAAGGTACAATTGTCTGATTGTTACCTGAGGATTAAGGAATCCTGGAGTGACCAGGATCAGCTCAAGGGCCACTTCCCTATGAAGTCTCTTTTTTATCTTCCCAACTGTTGGTTAGGAAGGTATTAATTCACAACCATTCAAATTGGGAATGACATAACTGAGATTTGAACTCAGATGCATTGTCTTCCAATCTAGAGCTCTTTCCCAAGAACTATGATGAGAAAAACACTTTGTATCTTAAAATGCAATAGGAATAGGACCTATTATTATCATTGGAGGATATTTCTATTCAGGTATGGAGGAGCATTCTATCCTTCAGCCTTCACTCACCACCTCCCAATTTGGAGTTAGTCCTTTGGGTTCTGGCCCTGGATCTTTGAGCATTTCTCCTGTGTTCCCAACCCCAGATAGCTGAAAGCTTTGTCTAAAGGAGAAATAGATATGGATCTTCTTCTCTTCACCTTTCTCTCCCCATTCCCTTTTAGTGTAATGTAATGAGAGTAATGAGGTAGAAACAGTGATTTGTATCAAGGTCTTGATCCTATTCCTTGCTCTCTTATTAAGAGATAGATCTGTAGTGGGTTACTTTATCCCCCTTTCCCACGCCTCAGTTTCCTCATCTGTCAAATGGGCATAATAAGATATTTTAGAATTGTCACTTTACAATCATTTATTAAGCATGTATTTATTATATGATGGGAACTGGTAAAGACCTAGCATTTATACCACATTTTAAAGTTTGCTTGAGGTCATATGGCTGCTAAATCTCAGAGCTGAGATTCAAATTCAGATCTCCTGATCCCAAGGACTTTAGCAGATAATTTCCAAGAATCACTGTGGCCCAAATCCATAACCCTAGTGCCAGCTTTCAGTTTTTGAGTTGCCCATACTTGGAATGGTCCCTGAACAATAGAAGTTAAAGGAAGGCCTGTGGTCAGAGATTTTCCTGGCTTGGTAGTGTTTGCTAGAACTGGTGCTTCCCTGGCCCAGGCTCTAGGAAAATCAGGATCTCCATATCATGACAGAGATGTATGTGGGTAGAACAAGCATTTATTAAACACCTAGATGCCTCTATATGCTAAGTTTTTTTTAATCTTATTTGATCTTCCCAAGAACACTGGAAGCAGATACTATCTATTATTGTTCCCATTTCACAGATTAAGAAACTAAAGTAGACAGATTAAATGACTGCCTCAGGGTTACGTAATTAGGAAATATATAAAGCTAGATTTAAACTAAAATCTTCTTGAATTTAGGCCCAGTGGTCTATCCACCGAGTCACCTTGCTGTCTGAAGTTCAATTTCACAAAACACTTCCAGAGTAAGACTTTTGTTTTGAGGCAATCAGGTTAAATGACTTGTCCAGAGTCACACAGCTAATAAGCATCTGAGGTGGTCTTTGAACCCAAATCCTCCTGACTCCAGGGTTGGTGCTCTATTTATACACTGTGACACTTAGCTATCTAATATATTTTTATAAAACGCTTCCAGAATAGGAAAGCTATGAACCATTATTGCTGCAGGACCTCCTGGAGATGGGACATCTCTTGGCTTAGCTTTCTAGAAAGTCCAATCTTTTCATTTTAAATCTCTCAAAGATGGACTTAAAAAAGGAACTGCTGCTGTTGAGTCTTTTTAGTCATATCTGACTCTTTACAATACTATTTGGGATTTTCTTGGATAAGACATTGGAGGGGTTTGCCATTTCCTTCTCCAACTCATTTTACAGATGAGGAAATTGAGGCAAACAGAGTTAAGTGAGTTGTCCAGGGTCACATGGCTGATAAGTGTCTGAGGCCAGATCTGAACTCACAGAGTTGTCTTTGTGATTTCAAACCTAGTGCTCTATTCACTGTGTCACCTAACTGTCCTAGGTGCATGATAGAAAACGAGGCAGGGAAGAATCCCTTTGCATTGATTGGATTACATTTGTAGTACCATGGCCAGTGTTTTAGGAAGGACGGAGTGAAAACGTCACTCAGGACAATTTTAGATGGAGGAAAAAAAGACCTGGGGATTGAGAGTCTCATGGTTGTTGTCTGCAAGTGTTTGAAGGGCTATCATATGGAAAAAGAATTAGCTTTCTCCTGCTCGGCATAAGCAAATTTTGACTCCAGCCATTAAAAATCTTCCCAAATTTTGGATTACCCCCAAATAAAATGGGCATCATGGGAAGGTGATGGGTTCCCCTTAAACTTCCTGTTTGGCCACTTGATAACACTGCATATTTCTGGCCCAGGATTGGCCTTCGGTTCCCTCTCCAACTCAGATTCTATGGTTCTGTGAAAATGAGGATCCAGCATGAAAATGACCATTCTGCTCCACAAGTGGACATAAGGCTTCCTTATTTGACAAGGAGCTGAGTCTTAGAAAGGAGACAGGCAGAGAGCTATTCTTTTCAGAGGTGATGACAATGTGTTTCTTAAACAGTGACTGAGGCATTCCCAACAGCTCTATAAGAAGTGTGCTAAGGTAGGCAGATGTTCAACACAGGCACTAGCATGTTGTCTAGAGCCTGGCTTAAGGGCATTCAGGGTCTGGGTTCTAGCTTCAGGAAGTTGGATCATGGTAAGTCTGACATTGCTGTCATTGCCCTTGGATCAGCTGATATGGGGAGTGATGAATTACACTGGTATTTTATTAGGGTTTTTAGAAGTGCCAGTAAGGATGTATCTGGTGTACAGAAAGACTTGGGGGAAGAAAAGATTGGCTATTATTTGGAGGGTATAGCAAGTGTGCAAGGGACACTTATTTGGTGTGCAAAGAAGAATGAATGCCTGGCACATAGTAAACAAAAAATGTTTACTTACATTTTGAACTTACAGAATTTGGGAGACACAGGAAGCGAAAGTCAGTCAGTAAGTCAACAATAATTTATTAAGGACTTACTATGTGCCAGGCATATAGGGCAGCTGGATGTCAAAGTGGATAGAGTATCAGGCCCAGAATCAGGAAGATCTGAGTTCAAATTCAGCCTCAGATACTGACTAGTAATGTGACCCTGGGTAAATTGCTTCACTCTGCTTGCCTCAGTTTCCTCATCTATAAAATAGGAGAAATAAATGGAAAACCACCAGTATCTTTTCCAAGAAAACTCTAAGTTGCGTTACAAAGAATTGGATACAACCAAAATTACTTAACAACAATAATAGCTGATAATGAAGAATATAGTAGTTGATAGGATCAAGATTGCATGTTGGACTTGGCAAGGAGAAGGCCCTGATGTGAGTGATATCCAAAAAATACTTGGGGGAGATGTATGAGTGATGTGAAAGGAGGAGCAAGGGAGAAAAGGAAATAGTTTTGGAGAGCTGTTGTCTTCATGGTATTCATATAATAATAATAATAATAATAACTATTATTATTATAATTATAGGGTATTTTAAGGTTTGCAAAATTCTTTACACATGCTTTCATTTGATGTTCAAATGATCCTATTAGATAGATGCTATTCTTCTTTTTCTTTAATAGATAAACTGAGGCTGGTATTAAGTGACTTGACTAAGGTAAGATTCCCCAAGAAGCTAATTAAATATCTGGGTCAGGAAATTTAGGGCTTCCAGATTCTCAGTTCAATACTATGGGATTTGAGGACTAGATGGACGCTTAGAACATAAAATGTTCATTGAGAGTAAATTTCAACATTAGATACTAGTGCTCCTCGGAACCTGAGAGAAAATTTAGTCCAGTCTTTTAATTTTACAGGTGAAGAAATGAAGATCCAGAGAGATTAAATGATTTGTATGAAGTGGAATAGCTTACTTAATTTAGTGGCCCTTGAAAGCATTACTGCATTAAAACATGGTACAATAGTGATGTGATGACTTTGGGGAAAATTAACTTATACCTTACATTGTTCCTCCACTAATGTCTATCTCTTGTGCTTCTTTGTGACATGAAGACAGCCCTGGGCTCCTATAGGCTTTCTCTTCCTACTTTGCACATTGTGCCTGTGGGCATGCTTATGGTTATGGGTATAAGCCATTTATACATCCCATGTCATGCTGTGTGTTGGTCACACATAGCAAGTAACAATTTGGGGAAGTGATGATGATGACACTGTGACATTAGAGCTTGCCTTTCTGGTGTGTTCATTTCAATCTTCTTATTTGGTCATCTCATACTCTTTGTGATCCTGTTTGGGGTTTTCTTGGCAAAGATACTAGAGTGGTTTGCCATTTCCTTCTATTTTATAGGTGAGGAAACTGAGGCAAACAGTAGGTAGAGTAACTTGCCCAGAGTCACACAGCTTAGTAAGTATCTGAGGTTGAATTTGAATTCAGGTCCTCCTGACTCTAGAGCCAACACTAGATTCACAAAAATCTGATAGATATAGATCACAGATCTAGAACTCTAGGGGACCTAAAAAGCCAGCTAGACTAACTCCTTTATTTCCTAGTTGAGGAAATTGAGGCCCCAAGGATATCAAGTGACTTGAAGAAAGTAGTAAGGGCAAGAGGCAGAATTAGAACCTTGATCTCCTGACTCTTAGAGCTGTAGCTTTTTGCACTATTCTATATTTCACATCACTGACATGCATCCTTTAGACAGCTAACTTGCCTAAGATGGGCTCCCTCTGATTGATGACTCATTTGGTTCCATTGGTGTCTATTCTCCCATTCCTTGGGAAGAGCAGAGCTCTGCTACTAAGATTCAGACTAGCTTGGGAGGAGTATTATAGTTGGGGAGGGGAGTTTGGCAAGGATAATGTCTTAAAGAACTTGATTCCATTCAGGGCTAGGGGATGGGCAACCTTAGGAAACAAGATCTGGAGGAAGGGGATGAGGGAGGATAGTACAGAAGTTGAGAAACCAGGTGGCTGCTGCTGGAGTCTCCTCTCTGGCCACTGTTCTCTGTAGAGCGCAGTATAACACTGATCTGGACGAAGTGCAAAACAGTTCTTTATTGTGTAATTAAAAACAGCTCTACAGTTAACTCTTGATACATGTCTTCCCGGTGGTAAAAGCCAGAATGACCTGAAAGTTGAGTAAGGACTACTCTTTTAAAAAATGTGTGGTCCCCTGAAGTCCCCGGACCCAGTATTGCTGGAACAGGGCTAAAGATTGTAACCTATATCAAGGACCAACACATTTGTCATAATCTCAAAAAAAATGATACCAGGTTTCAGTTGAGATTAAAAAAAGAAAATAATTCCAGCAAGTCATTTACAGCATATAACCAGCTGCAAAATCATCCTGTGTGAACAATAAAACACTTTATACTGCTTACCGATTCTAATTTGAAGAAACGTTCAGGTGAAGGCTTGCTGGGTTAAAACATTACTTGCTAAATCGAGGCATTTTAATCAGCTGATGTTTTCACCGTTTCCTTTCCTTACAAGTTTCAAAAAAGCAAGAAAAGTCCAGCTGTGCACTCGATTACTAAGTTACATCTACAAGTGCTACATTGTTAGTTATTTATTTAGAATGAAGAAAGAATATATTGTTGCTCAATTCAGAGCCCAGTCCAGGAAAGAAAAATGTCCAGCTCATTTCTGTAGCCAGCTGCAAAAGCTGATGTGTCCTCAAAGTTTTTTGGTTGGTTACCCATGCTTGCTACAGTGTGAAAGGAGGACAGGTTTCTTAGGAGACTCAAGGCCCTGCAGTGCATGTAAAAATCTATACAGTACGACAGAGAGAGAAGATAGATATATTTCTCCCTATAAAACAGTAATACCACCAAGGTGAATAGATAGCTGTTTGTAAACAATCCCTAGTATCCACAGAATGGGTTAGAACATCAAGGCGTAAATAGAGCTAAAGAGAGCCTTTGAAAAGCAGTGAATAGCACTGGGAGAAATTCTCATTTTACATAGAGTAAAATATAAAATCTTCATTTTTTCCTCCCCCCTCCTGGCCCCCAGCTCCTTAAAAAGTGATTGAAGAAAAGTCATAGCCCTTCATTGGAGTTGGAAAATTTAATGGGGGGGGGGAGGAGCAAGAAATAGGATGAAAATCCTGGTATTTAAAAAAATGGGCCATAGGGACCTAGGAGTAAGGGATTGAGAGCAGACCCCGGAGATCCTCTAGCTCAACCCTCCTATTGTACAGATGAGGAAACTGCAAGTTTCCAGGAAGGTCTTATTTGCCCAAGATTACACAGGTTGTAGATAGAAGAACAGGGATTCAGATTCAAGTCTTCTTACTACAGCTCCCATGCTCTTTGGAAAATGCCACTCTGCCATTAGAGCAAAAGCCTCAGCTTTGGGGAAAAGCTGGGATTGATGACT
This sequence comes from Sminthopsis crassicaudata, assembly GCF_048593235.1. Taxonomy (NCBI): domain Eukaryota; kingdom Metazoa; phylum Chordata; class Mammalia; order Dasyuromorphia; family Dasyuridae; genus Sminthopsis; species Sminthopsis crassicaudata. The sequence continues at coordinate 61,253,372 of NC_133618.1, forward strand.
GGTTAAATGGAACTTCTGGGCTGCTTCACATTGCTTTTTTCAGGACCACTTCTGGAACCATGGCTGCTGGCAGCACCAGTGGCCCAATACCCAAAGCTCCCCCTAGTGGAGGTTCCGACACAACTCCATTTGGTCTCCACTTCCACGTTTTCAGAAAAGTCTGTGGCTCTGACATAACTTGATCAGTGTCTCCTTCCCCTCCTGAAGCAGATCCCCTTTCTTAGCCTCTGTATGGTCTTCTGGTCTGGTTAGCTGGATCCCAGGCGGATGTTTTCATGATGATCAGAGGACCATCTGATGGGACTACAAGATATGACAATGGCTGAAGAATTCTGGGGCTGATCCCACACTGAGTTTCCATCCTTCTTTTCTGAACTGTATCTTTCTTCTTTCCTTCCCAGGAGATTCAAAACCAAAATTGTGAGGCCTTTTGTCCGTGTGTTAAGTAAACATGCTTGGGTTGGGGTTGAGGAGGATGATTTAAGCACATCAATCTCTGGGAAAGTGTGCAGCCATAGACCCACTGAAGTTTAGACTTGTGTTTCCAACCCAATCCATCTCTCAGCCAAAAGGCTGTTTTCTCTCTGATTGAAGCATTTTTTTGAAGTAAATTTCTCTAGATTCTAGTTCAACAAGGACATGGGCCATATCTTATCTAGACTTTATTATGTCTCCTGATTCCCAGCATAGGGTCTGCATACAATAGGTATTTAATAGATATTTGCTTAATTGAACTAAGAGGGAAAACACTGACCAAATATTGAGAAATGGTTGTACTATTAGGTCCAGTCAACTCACTCTCTAGTCAGGACATCATCCATTGGACCGACTAGTCCAAGACCATGGAGAGGCAATCTGATGGAAGCTAATGATGCCAGAAAATGAGGACCAGAAGGTTTAGGTCTGTGAGTGACTGCCTCCCTTTAAATAAGTGCAGGTCCTGCCAAAATTGGGACTGCCACATTCTTCTTGGCTGCCATATTCCCCCACAGGCATGCTCACCAAGTGGGCCTTCTAGAAATAACTCGACAGCATGGCTTACTTGGGTTTTTCTGATTTAGGCCAGCCACCCTTAGGGTTGTGTTAGTGGTCTGAGAAGGATAAGTTCCAATTCAGGTTCTAGGAACTGGTTTGGAGGGCTTAAGAGTACCTACCATTGGGCTTCTTACTGGGTTGAGTCCCATGGATGGTGGATGCTAATTTGTTACCTACTCAAACTCATTTCATTCATTTTAAACATTTAAACTCATTTGATAGGGGAGAATTCTTTTTCCATTTGAGAGCAAGAGCTGCTTTTGACAACACTTGTCTATTTCCCCTGACTTCTGGTCCATGCTGACTGACTGATGGTCAGACTGACCATCTTGTGTCTCTCTGGAGAAAGGACAGGGATGGGGACAGAAAGTTCAGGGAGGACGGAGGACTGCAGAGATGGCCCAGTGGCCCAGCAGTTGAGGGAAGAATTTCTGATTCAGAAATCAGACTGCCTACTTGGGTTCCACCAACTTTGAGAACCTGCTGGGAAAGTGTGGAGAGTGGAAGGGGCTGGGAGGAAAGAAAGCTAATGCCCCTGCATGTCCCAGATTCTGAAAGGGACAGCGAACAGAAAAGGAGTTTGTACCTTGGGCTGGTGGTGAGAGGTTCATTCTATTATTGAATGACATCTGCCCCCAACCTCGTGGGTTTTGTGTTGCTGTTTTTCTCTGCATGTGTGTACGTGTGTTTGCAGTTAGTCAGGCCCCCTATGGAGTGGGGCTGGTGAAGGCCTCCCCTGGTTACACAGTCCTATCGAGAAGGGTCTGGTACTCAGCTGGGGAGCTTTTCAGGCTCTGAAGGGGAAGTAGCACATTTGGGTCATGCACTACAGTTTCATAGGGTGGTGCAGTTTCTAGGGCAATAGTGGAGATGGCCGCCTGTCGCGGGGGAAATCTGATGGAACAGCCAGGATCCCCCTCGGCCACAGGCAAAGAGGCCCCCTCTTCTTCCTCATCCCTCATTTCTGCGGCACTGATCTGGATGGAGACATCCCTGTCTTGGCAAGGGTCATTCAGTGAGTATGGTGGAGGGTCTTCGGTGGGGATGTAGATTTGAGCTGACCCTGGTCCCACACATTCTTCATAGCTGAAAAAGAGAGAGAGAGATTTAAAACCCAAGTCTTAGATAAAAGTCCTTCTAGCTCTCAAAATATTGTTTTCTATGTTTTTACATTTAAAGCTTCAAAGTGTATCTCAATTCTGACATATAATATGCTGACATTCTATGCCCATAAGTCTCTTCTAATTGATGTCTATGTTCTAGCATAATAATAATACCATAATAATTATATAACATAATAATGCTATATAAATGTACCTACTATGTGCAAGACACTGTGCTAAGTGCTTTACAAATATTATTCACTTGATCCTCACACAATCTGGGAGGGTGGGTGCTAGTATTAATTCCATATTATAGATGAGGAAGGGCAGCTAGGTGATACAGTGAATAGAGCACCAGGCCTGTTCAAACCTGACAAAGATAGCTTCAGATATTAACTGTAGGATCTTGGGCAAGTCATTTCATATTTCTTCATCTATAAAATGAATTGGAGAAAGAAATGACAAACCACTCTAGTATTTCTTCAAGAAAACTCCAAATCGGACCATAAAGTCATTCAGACATGACTGAAATAACTGAATAACAAATGAGGAAACTGAAGTGAATAGGGTGAAGTGATTTTCCCAGTGTAAGTGTCTGAGGCTGCATTTGTATTCTACACTGTTGTTCATTCCAAAAGCATACTGAGAAGGGAAGGAGAAGAATAACTTGAAAAGAATCAGGGAAGGCATGGAGAGAGAAGAAGAGGAGGAAAGAGGAGGAAGAAAAGGAGGAGGAAGAAGATGATAACAACAAAACTGACCTTGAAAGATGACAAAAGATCTAGTTGAGGGAATTTCAGGTCAGAGTAGTACAACCTAAAGTTGCAATAAATAAAGCACAGGATTCATAGACTCAGATAATTGGAAAAAGAAGGGGCCTTTGACCAAAAAATACTATTGCTGGAATGTTGGTGAAGAGGATCTTCGATGATGGAATATTGGAACTGGATGAGAATCCTTCAGATGAAATATTTGAGCTGGATGGGACCTAGAACATACCATGATAATGACACCATCTATTCTAGCTCAAAGGGAATGTGGAATATGGGATCTTGATGTAGGATCTTTAGACAATGATTTGAGAGATAGAATAGACTTAGGAATCCTACAGTCTCAGTTTACCTTTTCAATCTTACTACATCTTACTCCCCTTCACAGACTATGGTTCTGTCAAACTGGCTTTCTTTCTGTTCCTCATAGAAGATGCTCTATTTTCTATCTCTGGATCTTTGAACTCTGGAGTGAACAATCTTCTCAATTCCATAGACCTTCTCCTTTAAGGCCCTACTTCAAATCAGACCCGAATATGAATCCCACCTCAGACATCTACTAACCGTGTGACCTTGGCAAGTTGCTTTGCCTCTGCCTCAATTTCTCATGTGTACATGAGAAAATAATGGCACCTAGGAGGTAGGTGCTACCTCCTAGAGTTGTTATTAGGATCAAATGAGATAATATTCATAAAGCACTTTGCAAACTTAAAAGTGCTATATGAACGCTATTATTATTATTATATGAAGTCTCTTCTGATCTCTCTAGCTGCAAATGCCTTACACATAAAATTGTTTTATATCAATATTATATGAAAATATATAATATATTACATTATATGTAAATATATGCATATATCTCTTGTTATAAGCTCCCCAAGGACAGGAACTATTTAATTTTTGTTTTTGTATCCCTAGCACCTAACATATGCATGGTATATCACAGGGACTTAAAAAATGTTTGTTGTAGGACTAATTGAAGTAACCTGCTCAGGGTCTCAAAGCTTGGTTGTGGTCCAACTGGGACTAGAACCTTGTGCTTTAGAAAAATCTTCTGTAGAGGTTCTTCTGGTTGGGGCTGGGAGGTGATTCTTGAGTAACTTTTTGGTAGCTACTTTCCTCTCCAGGATCATCAGCATTCCTCCCTCTGTATCCTTACATGATTATTTTTTTCTTTTTTGAGGTAAGTGGGGTTAAGTGACTTGCTCAGGGTCACATAGTTAATAAGCTACATTTGAATTCAGGTCCTCCTGACTCCAGGGCCTTCATTCTTTTCTGATATTTCCCAGAAGCCCCTGTCACCCTTCACACTCTGCTCTCTTTGTTCTAGCTACCTCCATCTGCCAGATTGCTGTATTTTGCTCACTTGAACCCTATCCATGATCCCACCTTCACCAGGATGTCTCCCTTGTAGATTAAGAGGGGAAAAGAGAATTTCTTCTTTGCTTTCCTGTAACAGAGCCCTAGTCAAGTGACAGCCTTTAAATATTGATAACTTGGCAGATCAGGTCATGTTATTCAAAGTGAAACTCTTCTCCATGACTCTCTGTTGTCAACCACATTGAGTTCAAACTCTTTCCCCTAGCACTGGGTGTCTCTAATCAACTGCTACCCTCTGTAGTCATTTGGTGGTTATTGTTCAGCTGAGTCCTACATTTTGTGACTACATTTGGGGTTTTCTTGGCAAAGATATTGGAGTGGTTTGCCATTTCCTTCTCTAGCTCATTTTATAGATGAGGAAACTGAAGCAAACAGGATTTTTCTCTTTTTCTTTTTTATTTTTTTTTTTGCTGAGGCAATTGGGGTTAAGTGATTTGCCCAGGGTCACATAGCTAGGAAGTATTAAATATCTGAGGCCAGATTTGAACTCAGGTCCTCCAGACTTCAGGGCTGGTTCCTGACTTCAGGGCTGGTCAAACAGGATTTTCTTGACAAAAATATCAGAGTGGTTTGCCTCCTTCTCCAATTCATATTACAGATAAGGAAACTGAGGCAAACAGGACTAAATGACTTAGCACAGTATAACACAGTTCCCAAATGTCAGAAGTTATATTTCAATTCAAATCCTTCTGACTCCAGGCCCAATATTCTTTCCCAATTGCCCTGCAAAGAATTAATATTGATAAAATCAAAGGTAGCCAAATCATTGTGTAAATAAGGAGCAGACATTTATTAGGCACCTACTAGATGCTGACACTAATGCTAGGTGCCTGGGATATAAAGTATGGTTATTATCTAACTTGCATTAACATACATTGAAGTTTCACAAAAACTTCAAAGTGGGCAGGATGCCCATTTTATACTGGGGAAACTGATCATTCAGAGAAGTTGTGCTTTGATATAGGTCAGTAAGATGAAAGGTTAGACTCAAAGGATTTTAATGGTCCCCTTCAGATCCAAAACCATGTCACAAGGCTGGGACTCATGCTCTTTCCTTTCCATCCTACCACATTTTCTGGATTTGCAATTTGGGGGGATGCTGGGTTCAAATAACTATCCTGTCACTCATTAGCTGTGTGACTTTCTTCAGTTTTGTTTCTTTACCTGCCAAAAGAAGGGATTAGACTTGTTTCAAGCCCTCTTCTACTCTAGATTTTAGGATGTGGGATCATTCAATTATTCTGACATTTTTCTTTTGGAAGCTAAGTGTTTTGAAAGTGATAGTAAGGACAGGGTTAATATCTCTATCTGAGATTGTTCCCTTTGCACCAGGAACAAAAGATGATTGTAGGAATAGTGAGTGAGGGTACTAGGACAAATAAATCCAGATCTGGCTTTATCATTTTCACTGAGATTGAATATAAGTTGAGCTTGTTGTCACGGAAACCTAAGAGAATTTAAGTAAATAGCTGTCATTCATGAAGAATGACCTTAAGTGGCTCTTGAGAGGGGATGCTGAAAGTTGGGAGGACTTCTGACCTTCAGGATCAAGATGCAAAGCTGAAATAAACAATATGTATCTTTGATGGAAATGTTATTTTTGGCTTCATAAATCATTCAAGAACCAGATTTCCAGAGAGATTCAGAAAAAAGAACAGGGATAAGAAGAAGTGGCATTGGGTCCTGGATCTGACACTATGATTCGTGGGTTTAACTCTGAGCAAACCCCCAGCATCTTTGGGCCTTGATTTCCTCCTCAGTAACATGAGGAGGCTTGACAAGATGAACTCTTAAGATTCCTTTAGAAATGACTTTGTCTGTATTCTGTACTTATCTGTGTACATAGTTTTCCCCTAGTAGAATGTCAGCAGTGATTGTTCTTGTTTCATTTCTGTATCTCTAGTGCCTGGTACAGTTCCCAGCATATAGCAAGTGTTTAATAGCTAGCCTTTAAGATTTGTAAAGTGCTCTGATTAGAGAAATGCAAATTAAAACAATTCTGAGGTACCACCTTACACCTATCAGATTGGCTAAGATGACAGGAAAAGGTAATGTCAAATACTGGAGGGGATGTAGGAAAACTGAGACATTAATGCATTGTTGGTGGAGTTGTGAACTGATTCAACCATTCTGGAAAGCAATTTGGAACTATGCCCAAATGGCTATAAAACTATACACACACACACACACACACACACACACACACACACACACACACACACACACATATGTGTGTGTGTATATATATATATATACATATATATATATATACACATCCCAAAGAGATCATAAAAAAGGGACAAGGACCCACATGTGCAAAAATGTTTGTAGTGGCTCTTTTTGTGGTGTCAAAGAATTGGGAAATGAGTAGCTATCCATCAACTGGGAAATGGCTGAATAAGTTATGTATATGAATGTAATGGATGGTGATGAGCAGGCTGATTTCAGAAAAGCCTGTAAAGAATAACATGAACTGATGTAAAATGAATTGAGTAGAACCAGGAAAACACTGTACATAGTAACAGCAAGATTGTGTGACGATCAACTATGTAGACTAAGCTCTTCTCAGCAATTCAGTGATCTAAGGCAATTCCAATAAAATTTTCCCCCCAATAAACTTTGAATGGAAAATGCTATCCACATCCAGAGAGAGATCTATGGAGACTGAATATGGATCAAAGCATACTATTTTCACTTTTTTTTCCTCTCTCTCTTTCTTTTTTCTTTCTCATATTTTCCCCTCTTTGTTCTGATTTTTCTTTCCCAATATACCTCATTTGAAATTATGTTAAAAATGAATGTATATGTATAACCTCTATCAGTTGCTTGCTAGTATGAAAAAGGGAGTGGTAAGGAACTAGGGGAAACATTTGGAACTTACAAAACGAAATCTTACAAAAATGAAAATCATCTTTACATATGATTGTATAATAATGTACTATTAAAATAAAAAAAAAGATTTGTAAAGTGCTTAATGTGCATTCTCTCATTTGAACAACCCTGGAAGATGTAATCATTATTCCCATTTCACAGATGAATAAACTGAGGCAGATGGAAATGAAATGACCACCCCACAGGGTCACACAGGTAGTAAGAGTCTGGGGCAGGATTAAAACTTCCATTTTCCTGACTCCAAGTCCAGAACTCTTAACTACTGTACTGCTTGACTGTCAAATACATGCTTGTTGAATTCAGTTGAAATCAGGGTTCCATATACACCATCTGTATCTATCACATTTGTGCCCCAAAGGAACCTGGGGAGCCAACAGTGCTTCAAAGATTCTGCCAATTAAACCCAAGGAGAATTTGGCATCCTCAGCAAGAATGAGGTTCAGAGGTTTGTGTAACATGATGGCTTAGTTAGGACCATCTGTTCTAAGCGTGTAAACCTTACCAGTTCTCACTGTACCTCTCAGCCACCAGTACTGGTACTATACCCATCAATTATCACCATCTTTCATTCAAAAGCCATTTAAGTGCTTACTATATACAGTGGTTTGGTAAATAGAGAGCCCAGCTTGGAGACAGGAAGGCTCCTTTTCTTGAGTTCAAATCCAGCCTCAGACACTTAGTTGCTGTATGATTATGGGTGAGTCACTTAACCCCATTTGCCTCAGTTTCCTCATCTGTAAAGTGAACTGAAGAACCATGGCAAACCACTCTAGTATCTTTGCCAAATGGGATAATGAAGAGTTGGACACAACAAAAAGCAACTGAACAACAACAGCAAAATGAGGATAATAAGGATAATAATACTTCCACTATTGATAATGTAATGAAGCTCTATTTATATAATATTATTATCATCCTCCCTAGTTCATTACAAGATTAATAAAAACAAAGATGTCATTGATGTTGGCAGTTAGAAAACTTGATTTGTTCATTTTTTTCTTCCAGAAAAACTTTTATCTCTGTTGATGGATTAACTAATTTATTTTCTTTCCTTTACTAAGACCTATTATGTGTGAGGAAGTGGATCAGTCTTTGGAAACACAAAGATTAAAAATGGCAACCCTTGACCTTAGAAGGTGATATTCAATTGGAATGGGAAGCATTGGGTACTGTATTTGAAGTCAGGAAGACTATCTCAGTTATGCTATGTGACCTTGTACAAGTCACTTACCTAATAGTTTCAATTTCTTCCTCTATAAAATGGGAATAGCAATAGCTAAAAATACTTGTTTCAGTTGTTGTGAAGATCAAAGAGATTAACATATGGAAAGTGCTCTAATAATGATTAGTGACTAGAGCCTCTCCTCTGAAATTTTAAAAATTTTTCTATATATATTTTGTATATGCTTATAAAGATACATGTTTCTCCCTTGGTAGAATTTGTAAACTCCCTGAGGAGAGGGACTGGACTTGTGATTTCATTGGTTCTAGGTCAGGGAATTCCTAAAAACGTAGCCTGGAGATTGATGGGAGTTCCCAACAACTTTTCAGAGGGTCCTTAAGGTCAAATATATTTAAAAAGTAACACTAAGATATTTTAATTTCTAATATAGTAAATGCCAATTCACATAACCCATATAATAAGAACTCTTTAGGATCCTAAATTTTTTAAGAGCATAAAGGGGTCCTGAGACCAAAAAGTTTTGAGAACTTCTGGTTTAGGGAACTAATGAAACAGCTAGGTGATGCTAGGTTAAAGGGTAGGCTTAAACTCAGGAAGTCCTGAATTCAAATTTTTTCTCAGACTTTTATTAGCTAGCTATATGACCTTGGACAAGTCAGTTAACCATTAATCAGCTTCAATTTCCTCATACATAAAATGAGGGAATTGGACTTCATGGCCTCTCTAAGGTTCCTTCCAGCTGTAAATCTGTGATTTAGATTTAAAATAGATTGGGGGAAGCTAGGTGACACAATGGATAGGATGCTGGGCCTAGAATCAGTAACCTGAGTTCAGATTTAGCCTCAGATACTAGCTATGGGCATCCTGGGCAGCTGAGTGGAGCAATGGATAAGAATGCCTCAGAGACTAAGTAGTTGTATGACCCTGGCCAAATTACTTCCCCCTTTTGTCTATTTCCTCAGCTGTAAAATGAGCCAGAGAAGGAAATGGCACTGAAGAGTGGACAACAAGTATGACCTCCTAGATGGGGAAACTTTTTTCAATACCTTCTCTACAACTTGTAGAATCTTACTTGCTTTGAATAGTAGTATCAAACTCCAGTAGAAAAGCTGTAGATTGGTTTAGAAAGCCATAAATTCACACCATCTATGTTGCACTGTATGTTTATTTCTTTTGTTAAATATTTCCCAATTATATTTCAATCTGGTTCTGGTTCAGGCGACTGGACCTCTGAACTGATGGCTCTGGCTTTGTCCATTCAGAGGCTTAGAGATTTGCTTAGTATCACAGAGCTGTCACTTGAACCCGGTTTTCCTGGCTACCAGGCAGGCTCTCTAACTATCATACTATTCTATTTTGCCTTTGTCTACTGGGGAATTAACAAATGCTTTTTTATCAACAGATAACAAATGCTTTTTGATTAACTGATTGGATACAGACATGAACAGTCATAGGCTATTCAGTGGTCTAGAAAGGGAGAACTTTGTGTTCAGAAGAATTAATTCACCGTACAGATGAAGGTCAATTTTAAAAACAAACAGTTCCCTTAGAGCAGGTGGGTGAATAACAAGAAGCAGCCTCAATGAAGGGAGGGAAGGAATTTAAAAGTGTGGATCCCAGCTGCTTCTGGTGAATTAAAAAGAGCTTTCCCCTCCACAAACTTAAGGTGAAATGGAAACCTATTTCCTCAGAGATGGAGATGGAGAGAAGTTATTGGAGCACTTAGCATCTCTGTGGCCCTTGGTAAGGTTTTCCCCAGCAGTTTGGTGGTGATTAATCTACGCAGCCAGCTCGAGACCGGAGAGGTGGCCCGAATTATCACTGCTATTTTCCCAGGGAGGGAAGGGAGCCACAGAGGTTAAGTGGTTGGCCTCAGAGCTATAAGAGCTCCAGTCCCAGAGTTATGAGCTGCAGCTGAAAAAGGCGCATTTCTTTCTCTTCTTTGAGGATACTGTCTTGCTTATAGTAGGTGCTTCATAAATGCTGGTTTTCTTCCCTCCCTCCCCCTCCTTTTCTTCTTCCCTCCATCTTTTTTTTCCTTCCCCATTCATCTTATATATATTTTTACTTTTCCCTTTCTTCCTTCCATGCCTCCCTTCTTTCTTTTTTTTTGCTCTCTCCCTCTTCCTTTCCTTTCCCTTCCTTCCTTCTTTCCTTCCTTCCTTCCTTCCATTTCCCCTCCCTCCATCTTTTTCCTTTCCTCTCTCTTCTTCCTTTCCTCCTTCATTTCCTTCTTCCCTCCCTTCATTCCCTCCTTCCCTTCTTTTCCTCTCTCTTTTCTTCTTTAATAAATATTTGTTACAATGAACGAAGGGCCCAAGATCACCTGCTAGGTCTTAAGAGGTGCTTTCTTAGTGTTATGGCATGCTGTATAAGCAACATGAAATGGGAAAAAAAATTCCCAGAAGGGCAGTTTGGATTCTCTTGTTAACTGTCACTAACTATGGTATGAACTGGCTATGAATCACCTTCTCTCCTTCCTTTCTTAGTTTCTTTCTCTGTAAAACATGACATTTCTGGCTCTAAGAGTCTATATTCCAAGATACCTTCCTGAATTGACATTCTATATCCTGTTGATTGTGCTGGGGCACGTCTACAATATCTGCTACTGGGAAGGCTGAGGCTAATGGATTGCTTGAGCACTGGAGTTCTGAATTATAGTAGGCTGGGGCCAATTGGGCATCTTTTCTATGTTCAGTACCATAATGTATTGCTCACTGGGGGCACCAGGCTGCCTGAAGAGTGAGACCAATGTAAGTTGGGAATAGTCTTCATTCTAATCAATAATGGAGTTGGGCTGGTGAATAGCTGTTGCTTTTCTGGTCAGCAGGTTAACCAAGTCTCAGAAATTCCCTCAAAAGTCAACCATTCTAGGTTCAATGTTCTAATACTGCATGTTCTCAGGTTTCTGGTTAAAGCTGGAGCTTTAACATTTTATGGTAAGAAGAAAAGAAAGAGAGGAGATTTATTACTATGTGGTATTGTTTTTATTATTGAATGAGAGGAGAAGGCAGAAGTATGAATTATGAGAAGGATAGAGAGGGAAACTTCCAACAATGTCCTCAGGTGTGCTTGATGTTAAGGGGTCTCTTGTCAGACCTATAGGTTACCCCCTTGCCTGAGGTTTACCAGTATCTCAGAGCAAAGGAAACTCCAAAGGAATGGGGCAAAAGCATATTTTGTCTAACTAAGCCCACTGGAGGCTGTGAAGGGCAGAGATACATCAGCTTGTCTCTTTTCCCTTCAGGGCTGTCATTTTGTAGAATATCTCACATGAAATCAATGTGACAGGCAGTGCAGAAGCTGGTGGATTCTTGAGGGAATCAGCAGCCCCTGGGGAAGGGTGTTGGTGACCTCTTCAGGGCTGTCAGGATGGATTGAGTGAATAGCTATTTGGGATGGGACAATCCTGGAGCCCCTCAGGACCCTGACCAAATCATGGGAATTTGATGCCCAATTTCTCCTAAATGGGTATAGAAAACCATTTCAAAGGACATTCAAACTCTTTTGTGCAAGCAGCTGCTTTTAAGAAAATATATCTGAGAGGGTTCTGATCTAGCCATTGGCCTCTGATTTCCAGCTCTAATATGCTATGTATCTACTTTCAAATTTCCTGAACATTGAACTCATAGGACACTGAGGCAGGGCAGATGATAGGCAAGAGAAATAACGAGTGAAGAGAACCTCACTTATCAGGCTCTCCACCAGTTAAGTTTTATGGTGGTTCTCTGGTTCCAATATCCCAGGATTCAAATGTTCATCCAGTGCCACCCTTTCCTTTTACAAATGAGAATACTGAGGTCCAATTAAGGAAAACAACTTATTCTACATTGATTTAAGTTAACAAATGGTAGAGGCTAGAATTTGAACTCAAGACTCTCAAACTGGTTTCTTCCCACAGTACAATATTCTTAGGCAGAGCCTTATGAAAGATTGAACCCTGAATCTTAGGCCTTCCTCATCCAATTTGGCCTGGGGAATAGCCTGGGGAAATGCCTGGAGTTGGAAGATGGAGGTATCTTGTGCATGGAATGGCAAGGAGGCCAGTGCCATGGAGAATGCAGCATGGAATATGGTGCAAGAAGACTGGAAAGGTGGGGAAGGGCAGGTTAGGAAGGATTTAAAAGTCAAATGTAAGATTTTCTGTTTGTTTATAGGGATAATAGGGAGTTATGAGAGTTTACTAAAAGGAAGGGGTAACATCACATGTCTGTGATGACATGTTTAAGACCCCCAAAGGACCAGAACCAGAATCAGGTTTCTAGCTCTTTCTAGTATAGGATGCTGCTTCTCTAAGGCCCAACAATCTGTTCTGAGCCAGTCTATCTCCATAGGTTTAGAAATCTACCACATTCTATTCCTACTCACCTCTCCCCCCTTTCCCTCTCCCTTTCTTTCTCTGTCTCTGTCTCTCTCCCTCTGTCTTTATCCCCTGTGGCTACAATTCAGCTTTGGGCCATTGGAGTGTGTTTTCTAGGGTTCATTCACAAAGCAAATAGAATATACAAAATGAGAAATGATATACCAGGGAAAGGTCATTAGACGTGCAGATAAAAGCAGTCTACTCCAGTTCCAGACTTAGTGGCACCTAAGCTTTCTAATCTAATCTTTAAATTAAATTCCCCAGGCTTAGCATGGCCTGTGTTCCTTGCTAGGCCAGAAACCCCAAGCAGAACACAGACTCCCTCATGGCTCCATATAAGAATGGCGCCTCTCTCCTTCAGCCCCCCCTCCAACACTCCAGCACTGATTTGAGCATTCACCCATCTGTGCTCAATGGACCAAGCTTATTGGCTCATCTTTCCAATCAGACACTTAGGAAACCACCAGATGGCATGAGGGGCTGTGGGTGTTTACACTTAGGTTTCCATGGCTTCACGTTTCTGACTGATTAGTCCCTCAATCAAGAGGGAAGAAAATGACATGTAACCAACATAGGCTGTCGTTCCAAGATCTCAGAAAAATTAGAATCATTCCACTCAACATTCAATTCAACCCTGGAGTTTGAAAAACACAAGTCTGTTCCTTGAGGCTGTGTAACAGAGGAATAGAAAGAGGAAGAATTTGGAACTCTAAGACCTGGATTTGAATACCAGCCTTGCCCCTAGCTGGGTGAGCATGGGCAAATCACCAAATGTGTCTGAATTTCAGTGTCCTGGTCTATAAAACTGCTGTTGTGAAGAAGATCCATTGCAACTTGAAAGAACTATGGAAATACTGGATGGTTTAAGGTGATTGCACAGACCCAGGGCCATATTGCCCTCCTAGCTAAAGTAATACTCCTGCTACACAAACTTCCCTCTCCTTAGACATGGGGAATGGCTTGGGACTCAGCTTAGTAGACTGACTGGTAATGTTCTCCACCAGCTACTAGAGCTTGTATTGGTTTATGGAATAATAATAATAATAAACAATTTTTGTTATTACAACTAATATTTGTGTAGTGAAAGAAGAAAAGGATTTCCTTCCCTTGTCCCCTTCTTGGTTACTTGGGTTCTAAGAAATGGGTCTGACCAGTTCCAATGATCTTATGATGAAGAGAGCCATCTACATACAGAGAGAGGACTATGGGAACTGAGTGTGGATCACAACATAGCATTTTCACTCTTTTTGTTGTAGTTTGCTTGCATTTTATTTTCTTTCTAATTTCTTTCCTTTTTGATTTGATTTTTCTTGTGCAGCAAGATAATTATATAAACATGTATGCGTATATTGAATTTAACATATATTTTTTTACCATGTTAAACATATATTGGATTACTTGCTAACTAGGGGAGAGGGTAGGGAGAAGGGGAGCAAAATTAATGTTGAAAAATTATCCATGCATATCTTTTGAAAATTAAAAAGCTTTAATTAAAATAAAAGAAATGAGTCTGGGAGTAATAGTTTCATTTCTGTTTTGTTTGTCCTCAGTTTTAGTTCCTGGTAGTAAATTCCAAATAATCCAAGAGTTTGAGTCATGAAAACCTAGTGCCACCATTCCAGGTGGGATGATGTAACTGGACATCTCAGCATGGAAACCCAGAGAAATGCCTGGGACTTTGAACCCTAAGGAAGTTTTGGGGGGTTTCTTTAAACCTTGAACCCTCCCCTTATCCCTAGACATAGAGGTGATATAAGGGTGTGGGGCGGTGGGAGGAGAAGACATGTTCCCAAGATGTGAGGAAATAAGTTTATTTATGGTCATACCTATGAAGGAACTATTCCTTTGTAAAAGTTAATCTGATAATTAGTGGTTAAATAATACTGAGATTCAGGGATTATTTCCTATAATCAACAAGAATAGCATTGACGGAGTTTGGAGCTTTTTACAAGGAACCTAAAGCCCCCAAACCTCATAAGGGTACCTTAGAACCTTGGGGGATGAATGGAAATGTAACGTATCTGGCCTTCAGTCCGTGAGAGCTATGGTACTTAATGGGACATTTGTATCCTTAAAACTTAGTACAGTGATATATAGTAGGAATTTAATAAATGTTTGTTGACTGACATTTAAAAAAATAGCAACAGACATTTAGAGAACACTTTTAATGTCTAAAAAGTATTTTATCTTTCTTATCACATTTTAGCTTTACAAAACCTATGAAGTGGGTCCCAGAGATGTTATTCTTCCCATTTTCTAGGCCAGAGAAATAAGACCCAGAAAAACTCTGTTGCTCTGGTCCCACAGTGTCACAAGTGAAATTCAAATCTGGTTTTCCCTGCTTCTGTGTCTGGAATAGAGAAACTATGTGAAAGAACACTAAACTGGGAGTCCCTGGGACTGAGTTTGAATTTTGGCTCTGCCATTTTCTACCTGTGTGACCTTAGGCAGGCTGCTTGATCTCTCCAGGCCTCAGTTATTTCAGCTATAAAATAAGACAGTTGGGCTGGATGAACCCCAAGGTCTTGTCTAGAAATTTAGATCTAGATTTTATGAATTCCTTTGGCTGTCAGAAGAACAACTCTAGTGAACAGAAAACAGGTTCATGCATAGGAAACCAGGGTCCTATTCCTAGTAAAATTTTCTAAATTCATACATTTCTAAATAAATTTACTAGATTCATTTCTAAATTCAGTGACTTGGTTTTCTCATCTGTAAAAAGGATTAATTGACATTTGCACTACCTATGCTTTACAGGCTGGTTGTCAGGCACTATGAGGTAATGGGCATCTGATAAGTTAATAAGGACTTAAAATGGAAAGACCATGAACTCTTGAGTCAGAATCCTATCATGACTACTTGCTACTTTGTGACTTTGGACAAGTCAGTCCCCTTTATGAGCCTCCCTTTCCTCATCAGTAAAATAAAGTTTTAAAACTAAAACTAGCTTAAAATCCTCTGGTGAAATTATCTCTAATTCTGTGATTTTTTTGGATCCCAAGATCTTTGAGAATTCCTTACCCTGGTGGTGAGTCTGGGTACAGCACGTTGACTTGGGACAATGTCTCCATGTAGGCACCAAAGTCAAAGGCGGGAGGGAACTCCTCGATGCAGGTGGATCTCAGCTCTCCAATAGAGCCACCATAGGAGAAGCCGTCTGGAGCTAGAAAAGAACAGGCAAACTCTCATTTCCAGAAAGGAATGGCAACTGGTTTGAGAGAGGAGTAGAAACGGACCGTGGCTGGTGAGGGGAGTGGTGGAAAGAACACTAATCATGGTCTCTGAATGGATGGGTCCAACTCCTGGCACTTGCTGTCCTGTGATCTTGAACAAGTTGTTTCATCACTCTAAATGTCTTTCTTCAATGATCAAAATGGGAATAATGCTATGTGCACTATCCAACTCAAGGACTCTTGTGAGGAAAGACTTTTATAAGCTTTAAAGCCCTACAGAAATGGGAATGTTTATTATTATTATTAAGCAAAAGTCTGAGCTCAACAGGGTTAGGGTAACCACACCGTTGGGGGAAAAATTATACAATCAACTCAATTTTCTTCTGGTAGATTATTCAGTGTGAGAATTATCAGTGGAATATGAGGAGAGATATTTATTTTTTCCCTCTGGGTGCTTTTTGGTTGCCTTTCTCCAAGGCTATAATGGAAACTCATCTGAATATCTACCCAGGGAAAAAGAATTGGGGTTGTCAACTACCATCCTGAAACTGAATTGAATCACTTTTTTTGGCTCAAATTCCATGCTAGTATTTTCTGGCTTCTTTATCAGCATGGAAAATGGAGAATTTGGCTTTTTTCTTAAAATTTGTTCCTCCCCTGTCCTTCTTTGATTTCTTCCTACTCCATAATCCAACAAACCCAGGAAGGCACATACATAGGTCACCCTGAAGGTTTTGAGGAGATCTTGAAGCATCATGGCTCCAGGGGTCCTATACTGCTATAGACAATACCTTGGCTTCCATTTATTTATTTATAAAATGCAGGGGGAAGGGGAAGAAAAAGGAGGGATTATTAGAATTGATAAACTAAGGTTTCTTCTAGCCTTTGCAATTAAGATCGCATTCATCTCTGATATTATCCATTATAAGGTTCTTTCTACTGTAACACTAGAGTTTTAAAAAATACATTTTATATTCTATTGATATTATATCTAATGTCCCCACTGGCTCTAACATTCTGTTCTGAGATTATTCCAGCTTTAACAGTCGATGTTCTAAGATTTCTTGGCTTTAAAATTCCATGAATACTCTTATGATTATACAGCACATAAACTGAGTTTCGTTTACCAAATCCATCATGGTTTGATGGCCCCTGAATGAACATCTCTGTTGTTCTTTGTCCAAACCGACAGTCTCTGAATGTCGCTATGTGGAATTATCTTATCTCAGCTTATTTCACTTGCATCAGCAGATTAATCTTTCCACGCTTCTCTGATAGAAGATATGACTTACATTGTTGTTTCTTTAGCTTAAATAAGAAACAGACCATTACATTCTGGTACCACAATTTGGTTATTCCTCTCCCAGCTGATGGGCATTGATTTTTGACTCTAATTCTTTGCTACCGTTAAATGTTTTGCCATTAAAATGTTGGTGGTTGTACAGTTTTTTCTTTTGTCAATGACTCTTTGGTGTATATTCCTGGAAGTGGAATCTCTTTGGTAAAGAGTGTGATGATGGGCAAGTCACTTAACCATTGTTTGCCTCGGTTTATTTCTTTGTAAAATGGGAATAATAGCACCAAGCTCCCAGAGTTGTTGTGGTGCTCCAATGAGATAATACTTATAAAGCACAGAGCACTGACACATAGTGACTACTATATAAAAGTTTGCTAGTAGTAGTAGTGGTGGTGGTGGTGATAGTAGTAGTAGTAGTAATGATAGTGATAATAGTAGTGATAATGGTAGTAGTAGTAGTAATAAGAGTGATAATAGTGATGGTAGTAGTAGTAGTAGTAGTAGTAGTAAAATAATAATAGTAGTACTAGGTAGTAGTAGCATTAATAGTAGTAGTAGGTAGTAATAGTATAGTAGTAGTAATAGTAGTAGTAGTAATGAGAGTGGTAGTAGTAGTAGTAACAGTGATAAGATAGTAGTAGAGGTGGCAGTGGTAGTAGTAGCAATAGTAGTGGTAATGAGAGTGGTAATAGTAGTGATAGTGGTAGTAGTCGTAATGATAGTAGTAGTAGTAATAAGAGTGGTGTGATAGTAGTAGATAATAGGGCTGAGATTTGAATCCTATCTTCTAGCCCAGTTCTTTTACCACATTGTCTCCCTGGGATAGCCGCATCCTATATGTGTGTGTGTGTGTGTGTATGTCTCCTATGCTACAGATTCATCATGCTATCAATGTGGGTAGGGAGAAAAGACTGGGGATGATTCCTGAGGGGGAGGTTGAGGCTCCTGGACTCTCCTAAGTTTGTTTGTTTGTTTCTCTTTCTCTTTCTCTCTCTCTCTCTCTCTCTCTCTCTCTCTCTCTCTCTCTCTCTCTCTCTCTCTCTCTCTCTCTCTTTCTTTTCTTTCCTTTTCTTTTTCTTTCTTTTTTTCCCCCTGAGGCAATTGGGGTAAATGACTTGCCCAGGGTCACACAGCTAGGAAGAGTTAAGTGAGGTCACATTTAAATTCAGGTCCTCCTGACTTCAGAGCTCTACCCACTGCACCACCCAGCTGCCCTTCTCCTAAGTTTCTAAGCTAACCCAACACCCTGCTCTATTCACCTTCTGTGGAGCACCAGGGCTTTTGTTTCAGGGATGAGCTAGCCAAATGGATCAAAGATTACCAACATACTGCTGTACGGAAGGTCAGGGCCCTCCAGAGGATCAGGAAGTGGGCAGGAAATCTGTCCCCCCTGAGCTGCTGACTGGTCTGGGATCATGTACAATGAATGCCAAGAGTCTCCTCCCCTTTGCTTTCCTGGCAGGAAGAACCTCCTTTGTGCCTTGAAGCATTGCAGAGTGACTCTCCTTAATAATGGCAATAATAATTCCCAGTTATATAGCACTTCAAAGCAATTTGGGTGTATCATCTCATATTAACTGTTTAACCATGGCTAAGTCAATAAGAGCCAAGTAGTACAGAGAAGGTGGTACAGAGAACATAGAATGCTGGAATTGGAGTCAGGAAGAGCTGAATTCAAATCTTGCTTCAGACTTGGGCTAGTGATGTGACCCTGGGCAAGTTAACTTTCAACTTTATTTTCCTTGTCTGTAAAGTGGAGAAAATAATCATACCTACTTCACAGGGTTATTGTAAGGATCAAATAAGATAACATACATAAAGAGGTTTTTTAAAATCACACTATAAACATTAACAGTAATTAGTAATAACTCCGAGTCTCAGTTTCTCCACATGTAATATTATTATTATAATACTTGTCCTATCTAATAAAATATGAGAAAATCCCTTGGAAAACCTTATTGTAATATCGACATGATAATTTTTAATTTTAATAATCCCCACAGACACATTATGAAGTAGATGGTATGGATATTAACTATTTTACAGATGAGGAAACTGAGGCTCAGAAAAATTCATGGCATCACAGAACCACAGATTCAGAGCTGAAAGGGAGGCCATTGCATCTAAGCCCCTCATTTTATTCATGAGGAAACCCATCAATAAAGGCTGAGAAAGGTTAAGTGATTTTCCAAGGAAATAAACAAGAAAGTCTGAAGTAGTATTTGAACTCTGGTCTTCCTGACTCTACTGATGCCCCTAGCTGCCTCCAAGTTAAGTGGCTTGCTTAAGTGAACACCTTAATAATAAATGTCACAAAGAAGACCCGCACCCAGGTTACTTCTTACTCATGTACTAGTTTTTCTGTCCTTATCATCAAACAGTTTAAATCCTGCCATAGCTATCATAATCTTGTTGACTGGGTTGTATGTTATCTGTAGGAACATTTCCCAATCTGCCTCTTTCCCTGTTCCCTCAAGCCTCAGGATGAGGGTTTTTTTTTTTTTAACAGTCTTTTTTATCTTGTACATATCCTGATTTTCACTCAATCCAAATTGTCTCTGCCAAGGCAGGCAATCTGATATGGCACCTGCCAACTTATCTCTCTGACACCATAATGTCCTGCCTCTTCTCTGGATGTCTAAACCCTTGTATTCACACAGCTTAGTGAATGTGAATGATTGCAGATCAGAACCTGTTTTAAAGCTGAGGGAGACCTTAAGACCATCAACCTTTCTATTTGACAGATGGTGAAATTGAGGCTTAGTGATGCGGTCATGTTCAAGGTCATTCAACGACTTGGTGGTATAGCTGGGGCTCAAGCCCAAGTGTCCTGCCAGTATTCCAAATGGAAACAAATCGAATTAAATAAATATCTATAAAATACATTACTGTGCACAAGGGAATTGGAATTGGTCTTGGGTATTGCAAAGATGAAAACACCAGTTCTTTTCCTTAAAGAGTTTTCAATTTACCAAGAAGGGTTAAAGGCCATTTATACCCAGAAAAAGTTATAAGGTAACTTTTGATAGGGACAAAGTGATCTGGGAAAATCTAAGGAGGTCCAGCACTTCCATTGGAAGGAATAAAAAAAAAGACTTCATTGAAGATTTGCTGCTGGCCTTTGAAGGAGGAGAAGGGTTCAGAGAGACAAGTTGAGCTGAAGGCGTCTAAGACAAGAGAATAGCTTCTTCGAATGCACAGAGGTGGGTAATGATGAGTTTCAAGAACAGTTAGTTCCAGTGATCCAGTAGGGCAACTGAGTCGGAATAGAGGTTATATGAAAGGTAATAATGTAAATAAGGCTGGAAAAGCTGTTTGGAAACAGATTGTGGAAAGCTTTCAATTTCAGGATAAGGAACAATATGCACCAAATATGTTTTATTATTTATGTAATTATCTTCCTAATGTACTACTATGATTATGCTACTTTTCTATTCCAAACTGAGGGTGGCTCTCCACTACTGCTTGTTGCTTGTTCTTTGTTTGGGACCAATGACCCGGGAGGATGATGTCTTGACTTGCAAGTGAATATAAGAGAGGAAGGAATGGGCAACTTCATCAGCTTTACTCTTTGTTCCAGTCATTTAAGTTCAGTGGCAAGACCTAGATCAGGATGACTGATGATGGCTTTAATGCAGGCTGAGACCCTGACCTTTTTAAGCTAAGGTCTTTCCCAGATCTCAGTTTGTGTATTTAGTGATTTAAGACTAGGTAAGAAATGAGACAAAAGATGACCCAGTTTACTTTCTCAAAATCCCCCCCCCCAATAAAAAGCCCCCAAACCTCAAACTGGAAGGAAAAACCTCTCAGGGTTTCTGACCAGAACAGAAATAATTGCTATTTACCCTCTTTTTGAACCATCAAAACGCAGTCAATGATCAAGTAAGGCTTGGGCTGGGACCTATTATTAGCCAATCAGTGAGAGCCAAAGTGATTTGCGTTTAAGGCATCGTCAAGTAGCTCCATTTGAATCCCAATTTCCTCTATTTCAAGAAAGCAAAAATAAAACTACATGGGACAAAAGAGTTTAAAAATATGGTAGAAGAAATCTTTATAAAAGAGGAAAAGGTATAGGCAATTTGGAAAGAGCACTCACATGTAAGAGTCCCTAGGTGGACAGAAGAAGAGAAGGAATGAAGGAAAGAAGGGCAGAAGGAAGGAAGGAAAGAGAGAAGAAAGGAAGGAAGGAAGGAAGGGAAGGAAGAAAGGACAGAAGGAAGAAAAGAAGGAAAGAAAGGAAGGAAGGAAATAAAAAAGAAAAGAAGGAAAGGGAGGAAAAAAGGGAAAGGAGGAAGAGAGGAAGTAAGAAAAAAAGTAAGAAGGAAGGAAATACAGGGAAGAAGGAAGGGAAGCAAAAACAAAGAAGAGAAGGAAGGAAAGACTCTCCACTGTTGAATAAAGGAAACATGTCTAATTCTGCCATTCAAAAGTTTTTATAATCATGCTATAATCCACAAGTCTACTTCAAGTAGAATACTTCAGTATTCTCCATGTGTTCTATGTTCCAGTTCAACCTTTCATTTTTGTTTTGCTCTTGCTCTGTCCCATCTTTGGGCTTTTTCTCAGGCATTCTTCATGCCTAGAATGTTCTGCTTTTTCCAGGAAGCCTTCCTCTCCCTCCTCTCCCTCCTCTCCCCACTCTCCCAAAGAGAAAGTGAGCTCCCTTTCAAATATCTCAAAGCACTCAGCAGAGAACTCAACTTTGGATGTATCTCACTCTCTCTTATACCATACACATACCTGAGTATTTCTTCTTTGTTCCATTAGACCATAAGCATCTCAAGAGCAAGCATGTCCTACATGAACCACTGTTTTCCCAGTATCAGGCACAGATTTTTAGAAATAATGGATATTTTAAAAAATCCAGTGAGTTCAACTGAATCCTATGTCTGAAAGACTCTCTTCATGGTCTAGATAAAGACTAGGAACCCCAAAGTAACCAAGCAATGGAGTCCTGCTCACTACATAACAGCAAAGGTCATGGGACTGTATGTATAGAACTGGAAGAGATGTCAGAGACCATCACCTTTATTTTACATATAAGGGGGAAAGGAATAAGCATTTATATAGTGCCTTATTGTGTGCCAGGAATTGTGCTGAGCACTTTTCTTCAAATATGATCTCATTTTATCCTCTTTTTAAAATGGCAACTAGTCTGTAGCCATCACATTGGAATCAACTTAAATGATGCAGTAGAAAGAGTGCAGGCCTGGAAAGTCTCAGACACTTACTAGCTGTGTGACTCTGCCACTTAACCACTGTCTGCCTCAGTCCCTCCAATTATATGGGTCTAATAATTGCCTCTATCTCCTAGAGTTGTTGTAAGGATCAAATGAGATAATATTTGTAAAAGCACTTAGCACAGTGTCTGATAAGCCTACATGGTAGACTCAACAAATGCTTGTTTCTCTTTTCTAACTACATAGCATGTACCCCCCAAATCAATGACTCTTTATTTTGTTTTTCCATGTTTTTAGTAGATTTACATAGTAAATCACATGGAGACTTTGAGGGACACTATTTGGGAGTGCTCTGGACATAAATGGAAGCCTCCTCTACCAACGGACTCAATGACTTCTGGCTTGGAGAAAGGAGTATCAGGTTGACTGGATTTATAGTTAGATCTGAGTTCAAGTCCTAAGTCTGCCATTATGTGGTGGGAATTTGGGCAAGTCTTTTCATCTCTGTAAGCCTCAATTTCCCCTTCTGTTTGATGAGGATATTACTCTAGGTCAGAGATGTCATGGTGGACAGCAAAACTCCCAAGAATGAACATTGAAATGCCTTCTAACTCTAACATTATAAATTCAATATTCTAACATTCTAGGTTTTTTTTTTTTGGATTTTTGGATTCCATTTATTGATCACTGAAATAACTGACTTCTGCCACAGGGTCCTTGGGCCCATTGAGGGTTTGTGACATACTGGACAACAAAGGGCTCTGATTAACCTAGAGGGAAGGGGCTAGTTATCTCTCACCATAGGTAGGGTCCCTCCTCAGGTGTGGGTGATTCCGAAGTCTCCCATCCTTCCGCAGGCTGCCCACAATGATGGTCACACAGGACAGAAATAGCACCAGGCCGATGACCACCCCAGCCACCAGCAGAGGAGACACCAGCAGGCTGGGGTCACCGGTGCTCTCTGTGAAGACTGGGTACTTGTTGACAGGGCCGCTCTGGTTGGAGTGAATTTCTGTTGGCAGGGATGACGAGGGGGAAAAAACATATGAATACAACTGACAGATAGGGGAATCAATTTTACCTCCAAAATGCCTCATGAATTAGGACCACAATCTAATTACAGTCCTCATCATCCTTCACTTGATCCATAATAACAACTCATATTTCTTCAGTATTTTAAGGTTTACCAAGTGGCTTCTCCATAACAATCAAGAAAAATAGCATAATTATTATTATATCCATTTCTAAGAAGAGAAAACTGAGAAAAAGAGGTCAAATGACTTCCTATGGTTACATAGCTAGTACTGGAAGAATAAGTTAAGGGGGCAGCTAGGTGGTAGAGTGGATAGAATACCATCCTGAAGGCAGGTGGAATTGAGTTCAAATCCGGCCTCAGATACTTACTAGCTATATGAGCCTGAGCAAGTCATTTAACCCTGTCTGCCTCAGTTTCCAACCCCTTGAGCACTGGGGATCTGACCAGTCAGTCAAATAGAACTGGGATAGTAGTTGCAGAGTAGTTCCTAGTTAATATTGTATTTGTTCTAGCCTTCCTTCCTTTTAGATTGCATCCGGGGCCATCTCCAGTCATCCTGATCTACATCTTGCCACTGGACCCAGATGCCTCTGGAAGGAAAAATGAGGCAGGTGATCTTGTATAGCCCTCCCTCATTTAAATTCAATTTACTTGCATGTCATGACATCATCTCCCTGAAGCTTTGGTCCTCTTCGAGAACGAAGGACAAACAATAAGAACAATTTCTGTGACAACTGTGTCTTATTCTTCTCTGTTATTTCCTCCTGTGGCTATCCGGCAGAAATTCTGGGGCATAAAAATCACTTAGTTAAAAAAATTTTTTTAATTGAATGTAGACTTTCAGCTTCTGCTTTCCAACTCATATTCCAGTGGTCTTCCTGAGTTATGTGACCCTGCCCTGAGGAGGTGTCTGTTTTGCTACTGGCCCAGTCGATCCTTTGTGGCTTAACAGCTGGCATGTTGGGGCAAAATGTAGCCATCAGATTGTGGGACCTTCGGCATATGCTGACATTCTGGGTGCAGTCCTCCCTTCCCCATTTGCTGTGGGGCTAAAGAGCACTGAAGCTGAACAAAGCAGGGAAAAAACAAAGGCAAGCAATGTCAAAGCACATTTGTTAGGCTTTATTAAGTAACTCCAGGCATTAATCACAGTGGGAAAAGATACAAGGATGAAGAAGAATTGATGTAAGGGATCATAGGATAGCCCTAGAGCCATTTAATTTAAGCTTCATTTTACAGATGAGGAAACTGAGGTACATAGAATTTGATCTTTCTAAGACCATGCAGCTAGGAAGGAGCAAAGTCAGAACTCTGCTTAGTAGGGCTGGCTTGCAAAGTGTGCAGGGAAAATATTGGAAAGGTATATTGGAGCTGGCCCAGAGAAATACTTGAGTGGCACGCTAAGGAGGCTGGTCTTCCTTTCACAGATAGGAGGATATCTATGGAGGTTTTTTGAACACTGATGGTAAGAGTGGGTAGATGGGAAAAGGGACAGAGAATATCAATTTAGAAACCTGAATACAGTCCTTCAATTTTTTAGAGAGCTTTACTGTGTTTCCACCCCCACCCCCCAACCCCACACTAAGGCCATCAGGGTTAAGTGACTTGCCCAGGCTCATACAGCTAGCATCTAGTGTCTGAAGTCAAATTTAAATTCAAATTCTGACTCCAGGACTGGTGCTCTCTCCACAGCACCACCTGGCTGCCCCTGCATGTTGTTGTTTAGGGGGAAAGGGGAAAAAAAAAGCATTTATTAAGGACCTACTATGTGCTAGGCACTGTGCTAGACACTTTTACAAATGTGATCTCATCTGATCCTCATAGCAACCTTGGAAGAGAGGTGCCATGATTATCCCTTTTTTAAAGTTGAGGAAACTGAGGGAGAAAAAGGTTAAATGACTTGTCCAGGATCACTCCATCAGTAAGCATCTAAACCTGGATTTGAATTCGTCTTCTTGATGCTAGATTCCAACTCCAGCCACTGGCCACCTAAGCTCACTGTAAAGCACTTTCCTCATAAGTACCTGGTGAAACAGGCATTCCAATTATACAGGGGAAAACACTGAGCCTCAGAGATGGAAGATTACTTTCTCAGGGTCACAAAGATAACACACAGGTCAGAACTAGGATAGACTTGAAGGAGAAAAATGGGGTAGCCAAGGCCATTATGATATTCCAGGTAAGAGGCTCTTCTCTCCTATTCTCTTTATCTCTCTCCCTTTCTCACTCTCTCTGTCTGCTTCTCTCACTGTCCTCTCCCATTATCCTCATTTGTTTCATTCTCTCTTCTCCCCCTCTCTGTCTCTCTTGCTCTCCCTTTCTCTGTGCCCCTCCCTCTCTGTCTGCTCTCTGTCTCTCTTTCTCTCCCATCTCTCTCCTTTTCTCAATTTGTCTGCCTCTCTCTCTGTCTCCCCATTTCCCTATTTCTTCCATTCTATCTTCTCTCCCTCTCCCTCTCTCTCTCTTCTCTGTCTCCCTCCTCTCGCTTTCTTTCCCTCCCTCAATCTGCCCCCTATTTCTTTCCCTCCTCTCTCTCTCTCTCTCTCTCTCTCTCTCTCTCTCTCTCTCTCTCTCTCTCTCTCTCTCTCTCTCTCTCTCTCTCTCTCTCACACACACACACACACACACACACACACACACACACACACACACACACAATGGGGACCAAAGAAACCAATAAACAGTACCTTTTTCAGAGAGGCTTTTGACAGAGAGAGGCTTTATTGATGCAAATAGGGTGAAGGTCCCAAGACTTTTTGCTTACAGGGACATGTGGAAGAATATTTCTAGGC
Source organism: Sminthopsis crassicaudata (assembly GCF_048593235.1). Classification (NCBI taxonomy): domain Eukaryota; kingdom Metazoa; phylum Chordata; class Mammalia; order Dasyuromorphia; family Dasyuridae; genus Sminthopsis; species Sminthopsis crassicaudata. Next base: position 61,279,576 of record NC_133618.1, read on the forward strand.
TTTCTGAAACAGCTTGCATTCCTTGTTTGCAAACAAGAGCCGCCAGATTGGAAAGCTGCCCCCAAGTCTCTCTGATAGACTAGGAAGAGGAGTAATTACTGAAGCCCACCTGGTAACCTGGCTGTGACTGGGGTTGGGGGAGGGAGGAGAGAAGTCCATCCTGGAACAAAATCATCCTTGTGCTCACTATGGCTCTCTCCAGACAGACCAATTTCCCCGGGGTACTTCTACCCATTCTCCCTGGTCCACTTGGGGAGCCAGGGCCAGGGCAGTGCAAAAAGTGACCTCATTACCGCGGACCACTTAGCAGCTGAAACTCATTACTCCAAGATCCTTACCCTTGCTCCTCTCTTTGCTAAATTCTCGAATCCCTGCAGGCTATGGCACTTTCTCACTTTCTGAATGAATCACAGAATTAGCCATCAGAGATGAAAGGAATTTGGGAAGGTTGAGTGTTAGAGCTTGAAGAGAGGGGACCTCTTACAATATGGAATCTTTAGGTCACAGGATATCAAAGTCGAAAAGGGCTTTAGGACATTGAAAGTGAGAGCTTTGGGGATTTGGGGTTAGGGATCAGGATTAGTTAGGGTTCTTAGAGATCATCTGATGCAATCCCATCATTCTACACAGAAGGAAACTCAGGTCAATGCTGCCTTCTCCCATACCACCCAGGGAAATTAAGATTTTTTTTGATGTGCAGTATTAGTGGGCCTGTCCAACCTACTCTAAAGAAGAAATCTGCTTTGGTTCCTAATGGAAATATTGTTTGCATGCACAAGGGAGCTCCCAAAGCATTTATTTCTTTTGGGTAGATTAAAAGTGGTCCTTGTTAAACTTGCTTTTGCTATTTATTTGATTAGCAAACTCTTCCAATATAAAGAGCATAAAGGCAGATATAAGGTCGCAAACATTTGAAGATTCCTGAATCTCACCAGGCTGAGGATAATTGAATAAAGTACACACCCAGGGGCCAGGCGCTTCCTAGATCCGGCTTGGCATCCTGTCAGAACTCCATGGAGAAGGCTGCTAAATTGAATTTGTATAATGTCAATTTGTGTATCTGCATTCAAATGCCTAATAAAATGATCTTTCAAAAATTATTATTATTCAGGCATTATTCTTAGTCAATTTTCTTAGATTACTGAGACCTGTCTCATAGATTAGTGGTTAATACTGTTCTCTGATCATAGGATTTCTCTACTGAAAAACCTCCAATGGCTCCCCATGGCCTATTGAATAAAGGATCAACTCCTGCTTCTGTCATTCAATGTCATTCAACAACCTGGCTCCTATTTACACATTGTAGTGGATACCATGCTGGTGCAAAACTGGCTTTAGGCAATTATTTACTATCTATGTGAAACTGGTCAATGCACTCAACTTTTCTGGGTCTCCATTACCTCATCCATAAGAGTGATGGAGTTGGACTTAACAACCTCTATGATTTCACACTAAATGCTCCATTCATGTACTTTTAGTTTCAAACGAATTGGACAAGTCTTCACCCCCTTTTCCTGCTCTGCCTTCTCTTTTTTCCTTGTCTTTTTTCATAAATCTCCTCTGCTAAGTTTCTTGCTTTCTTCAAGGCCCACCACAGAGGCCACTTCCTCCATGAAGCCTTCCCTGGTAACAATTTCTTCTTCCCTTCTCCAATTGTTCTCCTTTTCTTCAAAATTCTCACAGCAATTTCCTGGAGCACACCTTTGCTTACTCCTTCTAATTCCTTGTGGTATAAATAAGCTCCTTGACTGTTGTTGACTCTGTGACCCCATTTGGGGGTTTTCTTAGTGAAGATACTAGGACAGTTCACCATTTCTTTCTCCAGTTCATTTTACAGATGAGGAAACTGAGGGAAATAGGGTATATAACTTTCGCAGGATTCTAGCTAGGAAGATGGGTCTTCTTAATCCCAAACTCAGTTCTCTATTCACTGCACCAGGAGGGGTTGTTTTATTTTTGTCTTTGTATTTCCAGTGTCTGGTTTGCAGTACGTATTTAATAAATGCTTATTGATAAGACTGGTTGATACATGTCGCTACCATCTTACTGCTTTTGGACAACAGGATGCTTGAGAGCGATCTCTTTATTATGTTTGTCTTTGTATTTCTGGCACTAAGAATATGAATTTGCAAATAGCAAATACTTAAGAAAATATATTCAAAATTGAACTACCTTAATGTCTGGCATATTTCATCAAATAACAGAGAAACATTTGGAAATATCTGCTGTCAAAACGAGAACAGGAATTGGTCTCTGGCATCTGGAGGAGAGAGCTGGGTTGCCTTCACTCCCATCCCCCTCCCCCTTCTCCTCTATCTCAGAGTGGGTCAGAATGCCTTAGGCAGCCTGAAGGTTTGCTCACATTTGTCTAAATGACAAGACCCATGAATCCTTTCAAACCCTGCAGCAGCCCAAGAATGGGCTTTTCTCTGAAAAATCAATACCCTCTATAGATTTTTTCCTATCTTCCCTTGGTTTCTCTTCATGAATACTGTCTTTTCTCCTTTTGGTCCCTGGTTATGAAGCAATAACTCTGTGAACCTTGCAGCTCAATGTTCTATATTAACAGCAGCCAAGTACAAAATAGCCTTATACCAAGGGGACTCTGGCTTCCTCTCTCTCTTTCCCCCATTTCAGCTGGCTTTGGTCAATGAAACAAACAAGATGTGTATAAGTCCAACATTGCATGAGTCTCCAGGGTTTTCACTTTCAATCCCCTAGGTAAATACTCAGTTCTTGTATTGACTGGACTCCATTAGTGCTAGAATGGACTGGAGAACAAAGAATGACAGAAGACAGAAGGTCAGAACTAGAAGGGATCACAGAACATGGAAAACTAGAACATAATGAAAGATGGAGAGATGGCAAGAGAGAAAGAATAATGGAGTAATAAGTATTGGTTTGGAATTCAGCTATGCGAATGTGGGCTGTTTTGGATCCCAGATCTCATCTGGACTATCTAGTGTTTAAGGTCCTCTCCAGCTCAAAATCTTATGTTATTATCCCATTATGCAGACTACCCTCCATATCCAATACCTCTTAGGAACCAGAGGTGGTTCATTTGTTGTCTCTTGCAGAGGAGACTTCCTGATCATCCCAGATGCCCATGTCTTCCCTTCTGAGGTGATCTCTCTTATATGTACTGAGTTATGTATATACTGTCTGAATATGCATATATTGTAAATTTCTTGAGAGCAGAGATTGCTTTTATTTTTTACTTGTATCCCCAGAGCTCAAAGAATAGAGAGTGTTCAATTTTATCTGACTTTGTGACCCCATTTGGGGTTTTCTTGGCAAAAATACTGGACTGGTTTGCCATTTTCTTCTTCGGCTCATTTTACAGATGAGAAAACTGAGGCAATCAGTGATTAAGTGATTTGCCCAGGATCACATGACTAGTGTCTGAGGCAGATTGGAATTCAAAGAGATGGTCTGGCACTTTATCTATTTGATACCCAGGGGCTAGAGAAATGCATGGCATTCAGTAATTGCTTAATGAATGCTTACTGATTGATATGTTATGGATAGAAGGGAATTTTAGAGATCATTCAGTCCAAACTTTTTACAGATGAGGTACAAGTAAGGACCCAGAGATAAGGTGATTTGTTACACATTCCATTCAATTCAAATAAATGATTATTTATGAAGCACCTCTGTATCAGGTACTATGCTGAATATTAAGAATGCAAAAATTAAAAAGCCTTATATGGTTTCTGTCCTCCAGGAGCTTGCATCTTACTGGGGGAAATATAATACAAACACAGATAAGTAAATATAAGTTAATATGAGAAAGAGAAAAGGAACAACTTGGGAAGGATCAAGGAAAGCTTTTTAAGAAAGTGGCATCTGAATTGGGCTTTGGAAGTTAAGGATTCTAAGACACAAAGGTGAAGAGAGAGAACATTCCAGACATGGCACACAATCTAGGCAAAAGTATAAGGCAGGAACAGAATGATGATTTTCATAGTTAGTACTACAGCCTGACTGAAACCATGAAGGAGTTGTTAAATTAGTTTGCTAATGGGATCTGGCTGGGTGGTACAGTAGATAGAGTTCTGGACTTGGAGTCAGGAGAATCTGAGTTCAGATCCAGCCACAGATACAGACATGTGTGACCTTGGGCAAGTCAATTAACAATGTTTGCCTCAATTTCCTCATCTGTAAAATGGGTTGGAGAAGGAAATGGCAAACTATTTCACTACCTCTGCCAAGAAAATAGCAAATGGGGTCACAGAGAGTCAGATATGACTCAACAATCAAGTAGAGACTGGAGCCAGAATGTGAAAGTGCTTAAGTACCAGGTTGAACTTGTTTTTAATTCTAGAGGCAAGAAGATTTTTGAGCTAGAGAATTATACTGTGCTTTAGGGAGAGATTATCTGTGCTAATGTGTGGAAGTTGGATTGGGGAATCACTGGAAGGAAGAACAATTTGGAGATTATTCTAACAGTCTAGGGAAGAGATGATGAGAGCCTATAAGAGCCTATACTAGGATGGTGGGCTGTATGAAGGACAGACAAAGAATTGATGAAAGGAATTTCATTTTAATGTTTTATCAATACTCTTATTTATTAATACCACTCTTACTTCTCAGGGATGAATTTTACATTGCTGTATCCCTTCCTTCCCTTGAAGTAACGAAGTAAAATCAGGTAAATAAATCAATACATTAGCCATATCTGAACCGCACTGCCTCACTCCTCACTTACAGTTTACTATGGCTGTGACTTAAGATGAGAGGTTGGCTGATGTGATAAGCCCAGAGATGGAGCTGACAAGACTTGGCAATTGCTTGGATATAATAGATTATGGAGAGGGGAGGGAAGATTGAAGGATGACAAAGCTATGAATCTGGTGCTATTCTTGACAGAAATAGGTATGTGTGGGAGAGGGGTGAATTTATGGGGAAAGGTAAGGATGCATTGGGGAATAGAGGAATTGAATGTGAAGTCAGCAAGACCTTGCAAGGTTCATACCCTATCTCCGATAGGAACTGACTGCGTGACCCTGGCCAAGTCACTTAATTTCTCTATAAAACGAGGGGGCTGGATCAATGACCTCTAATCCCTTTCAGCTCCACAGGATTGAAGGATGAATTGCTTTTTGGCACCGAGTTTGAGGCGTTCCTGAGACACATTATTGGCTCCATGTCTAAGGTATCCAACCTTGACGGTGACCTTGAGGAGCTGAAACACAGCAGAAAGGGTGGTCTGTCCTCCTGAGATCTCTAACTCTGCTTTTCCTTTATCGTGTCTGCCAGCTATCAGATAATGACTTTTCTCTTCTTGCACTGACATCCTTATTATAAAGGCAGGATGGATCAGATTGGCTCACCGGCTGCCTGCAAATTGAGAATGTCAGAGGCTTGCATGAAGGCCTAGAGAATAAATCTTTACAGCTGCTGTGGCTTGAGGGCATTATACTGACGCCACACCAGGCCTGGCAGGGGCTGTTTCAAATTAAGAGGAAAAATCTTCCAATTTTCCAACCCGAGGCCTATTTTATCAACAAGATAAATATGACTACAGTAAAACAATATAGTGAGAGATCTCCCCTGCTCCTGCAACCCCATGCCTTCCACCCACACCAGCAGAGTTCAAACGGACCTTATACAGAATTCTGGTGGCGGTCTCTCCCCCAGGAGAACAAGGGCTGCACATATAGGAAGGATGCCCCAGGGTGCCACTGGTTAAAAAAAAATCTAAGGATCTTAATATAAAGTAAAGGATAGATCACTGAAATACCAGTATTTGCTAGAGCCCATTGGAAATTATAATTTAGGTTTAACAACAGTAGATTTTTCTGCAGCTGAGAAAAGATTGCTTTCTTCCCTCAGGTTAATTCATCTTAAAATGAGAAATCAAAAAGAATTGGGGGAAAGAATCAAAGAACTGTGTCTGTCTTTGTCATTCCAAGTATAAAGCAGAGGGTGAAGACTGCCTTACTTGCATAAGCTTATATTTATGTGACTTTCTTTATGCTGCTATGCAGAGGTGGGAGAGTAGTGGGAAGAAGACAGGATTTGGGGGTCAGAGGACCTGAGTTTAAGCCTGGCTAGGAGGTACAGGGGATAGAGTTTCCAGGAGGGAGGCAGCAGTTGTTGTTCAGTTATTGGTGACCCCATTGGGGTACTCTCGGCAAAGATACTGAACTGGTTTGCTGTTTCCTTCTCTACATCATTTAACAGATGAGAAAACTGAGGCAAATAGGGTGAAATGACTTGCCCAGAATCATATAGCTGGTACTGTCTGAGACCTGGGAAAGTCACTTTAATCTGGTTGCTTGAGTTTCCTCTTCTATAATACAGGTCTAAGAAAAGCCCCTCTCTGCCAGACTTGTTATAAGGATCAAATAGAATAATACTCATAAAGCACCTAGCACCAGTGCAGTGACTGGTACACAGCAAGTCCTATATAAATGGTTAGATGATGACGACGACGACGACGACGACGACGACGACTACTACTACTACTACTACCCGATATCTATGGATCTCAGGCAAATGATTTCCCCTCACTAAAACTTAATTTCATTGCCTGTACAATGAAGGGATTGAAGAAGTGGTCTCCAAGTTTCCTCTCAGCTTTGACATACTTTTTCATTTTCTAACATTTTACATTATGAGATCCCTCCTAGCTCTGAAACTCTAAGGTTTTACATTCCTTTGAGCTCCACCATCCCATGATCCATTGGTTAGCCAAAAACATGTAGCTGGGAACTCAGACTACCTCCACATATGGTCAATCTCTCCCATCTGTCTCCTTCTCTCTGTTAATACAGCTGCCACTCTCAGTCGGGACCCATAGTTTCTCTCCTATTTAGATCAACGAAATGACAACTTTATTGATTTCCCTTTTCTAGTCTTTCTGCATAACAATCTATCATGCACACAGTAGGTCTGACTATATTACTGCCTTACTTCAAAATGCTGAATGATTGCATTCTTCTAGGAGAGTAATTCAGCTTGAAATTCCAAGCAATGGATTCTATTTTCTAATCTGCCTTCCACCTGCCTTTGTGGATTTGGTTCATATTGTTTCCCTTGACACACTCTACATCCCAACCAAGCTGGAGGAATAGCTTTTCTTTACATTTCATTACATTTCTATCCTTCTGTACAGACAGTTCTATGGGCCTGGAATGCCCTCCCTTCTTGGCATTCCTAGCTTTTTCTAACATTCAGTCTAGGTTCCACTTCCTAAAAAAGGTTTTTCTTGATACTCCAGTGACAATTGCTTTTATCCTCTTCAAATTAGATGCTTCCTTCCTTCCCTTCTCCTTCCCTCTCATTTTCCCTTCCTTCCTCCTTTATTCTCTTCCTTTCTTTCTTTCCTTCTTTCTTCCTTCTTTTCCTTCTTTCTTTCTTCCTTCCTTTCTTTCTTTTTTTCTCTTTCTTTCCTTCCTTTGTTCCTCCCTTCCTTCCTTTCCTTCTTTCTTTCTTCCTTCCTTTCTTTCTTTTTTTCCTCTTTCTTTCCTTCCTTTGTTCCTTCCTTTCTTCCTTTCTTTCTTTCTTTCTTTCTTTCTTTCTTTCTTTCTTTCTTTCTTTCTTTCTTTCTTTCTTTCTTTCTTTCTTTCTTTCTTTCTTTCTTTCTTTCTTTCTTTCTTTCTTTCTTTCTTTCTTTCTTTCTTTCTTCTTCCTTCCTTCCTTCCTTCCTTCCTTCCTTCCTTCCTTCCTTCCTTCCTCCCTCCCTTCCTTCCTTCCTCCCTCCTTCCTTCCTTCCCCCTCTCTCTTTTTTACTTTTTTTTTTAATTAAAGCTTTTTATTTTCAAAATATATGCATGGATAATTTTTCAACATTGACCCTTACAAAACCTTCTGTTCCAAATTTTCCCCTCTTTCCCCCTGCCTCCTCCCCTAGATGACAAGTAATACAATATATGTTTAAAATGTTAAAATATATGTTAAATCCAATATATGTATACATATTTATACAATAATCTTATTGCACAAGAAAAATCAAATCAAAAAGGAAAAAAAATGAGAAAAAAATGCAAGAAAACAACAACAAAAAGAGTAAAAATGCTATGTTGTGATCCACACTCAGTTCCCACAGTCCTCTCTCTGGGTATAGATGGCTCTCTTCATCACAAGATCACTGGAGATGGCTCAATCATCTCATTGTTGGAAAGTCTCTTTCTTTCTTCTTTCCTTCCTTCTCCCCTCCCTCTTTCCCTCTCTCCTTCCCTCCTTCTCTCTGTTTCTGTCTGTATCTGTCTCTCTTCCTTCCTTCTCTTTCCTTTCTCCCTTCCTTCCTTCTTTCCTCCTCCCTTCCTTCTTTCCTCCTCCCTCCATATTTCTCTCTATCTCTCCCTTCCTTCCTTCCTTAATTCATCCCCGCTATCTATTATCTATTGATCCATATGTACACATGTTGTACCCTACCCTGTAGAATGTCAGTCACTTGGTATGCATTTTTTAGGCACTGGTCTAAGTGCTAAGTGCTTAGAGAAAGGCAGAAACAGTTCCTGCTCTCAAGGAGCTCATTCTAATAGGGAAGATAGCATGAAAACAACTATGTACAATACGTGGGCATTGGGAATAGTTAATAGAGGCATATTGGGAAAGGTCTTTTGTAGAAGGAGGGACATTAATTGAGACTTGAAGGAAGTCTCAGGGGAGCCAGGAGGTGGAGATGACAAAAGAGTGTTGCAGGAAGGGGCAAGACTCAATGAACATGTTTATAGTTGAGAGATAGTTATGTTTTTGGTGAGGAACATCAAGGAAGCTGCCACAAATTTGGCTGGAGATTTCATTGACATAAGAAACTCACCATGAGGATAGTACCTCCTGTTCTGTACTTAGAGTCTTAGTGAGCTCTCTAGGCCACTGAGATGTGAAGAGACTTACCTAGGGTCACACAGTCAATGTATACCAGGGGTCAGACTTAAACCAGGATCATCCTTACTCTAAGAGTGGTTGTCAATCCACTATGGCATGATAACTCTATTGTTCATTATGGAAAAAAGGAAACAAGCATTTATTAAGTGCTTACTATGTGCCAAGTACTGTGCTTTACAAATACTGTATCATTTGATCTTCACAACTCTGGGAAGTAGGTGCCATTATTATTCCCCACCTAATATTTGAGAAAACTGAGACAAGCTGAATTAAATATCTAATGGTATCTTATGGTTCTTAATAAATATTTGTTAATTTGAATTATAGAAGCCAAAGGTTCATAAAGACCTCAGGGATCATATAGTCTAGCTCCTTCATTGGACATAGGAGATGAAAAGAAAGTGACCTGTCCAAGGTCACACAATGAATTAATGGCAGAGGCAGCAATAGAAGCGAGATCTCCAGATTCTTCATCTGGGACTTATCATTTATTATTCACTCATCCCAACTAGAAACAAGCACTATTACAATAATAATCTTTTCCCCTCAAAATTAGAGTAGTAAAAACTCCTTTCTTTAGGAGTTTTCCAAGTGAATTATTCACTGTAAGAGATACATTTCCCTCTCCATTTTATAGATGAGAAAACTGAGTTCCAGAGAAAGAAAATGAACTAACCATGGTGATACAATTGGTCAGTGACTAAGCCAGATCTGGAATGAAGGTCTCCAGACTCCTTTCCATTATATTGTGTAGTTTTTCTTAAGCTTTACTCAGTCATCTTTCCATCAATAGTCAGTCCATTAATAATCAATACTGTGTGCCTGTTACATGCACAGCTCAAGGTCAAATGACAGACACTATCTCCTCTCCAGGAGAAAAGGGCTTGATGTCAGAGCTGAGCCGCACAGCAATGATCCAAGAAACACTGAGCTTCATGAAGATCTGAAGTGTGGGGCCACTGGACTTGGCTGGGAATGGTGGGTTGGGTTTAAATCCTTGCTGTAAGGTCAGTTGTGTGACCTTAAGCAAGGCTTTCTAACTGACTCAGTTTTTACCCTTTGCAAAATGGAAAAAAACAGTGGATCTTCTCAAGAATCAGAAATTAGAATGTTAGCAGTGGGGAAGGACAGAGACAGCGACAGTGACAGAGACAGAATGAGAGAGAGAAGAAAAAGGAGAGAGGAAAGAAACAGATGGAGATAGAGATAGAAAGAGAGAGACAGTGAGAGAGACAGAGAAGAGAGACGAGAGAGACATACAGAGAGAGAGAGAAGGAGAGAGGGAGAGAGATGACAGAGAGAGACAGTGAGAGCAAGAGAGAGAAGAGACAGAGACACAGAAAGAAAGAGAGAGATAGATAAAGAGAGAAAGACAGAGAGAAAGAGTAGAGAGGAGAGAAATATAGAGGCAGAGACAGCAAACAGAGAAAGAGAGGGAGGAAAGGAAAGAGACAGAGAAAGACAGAGAGGGATAGAGAGATGGGGGAGACAGAGAGAATGAGTCAGACAGAGACAGAGAAATAGAGACAGAAACAGACAGAATGAGAGAGACACAGAGACAGATAAAGAGACAGAAAAAAGTGTGAGAGACAGATAGTGACAAAAAGAGAGAGGAGAGAGACAGATAGAGTCAGAGAGACACACAGGGAGAGACAGAGAGGGAGGGAGATAGAGAGACAGAGAAAAAGAGAGAGACAAAGATACAGAAAGACAGAGATAGATAGATAGGGAACCAGAGAGAGAATGGGGGGAAGGGAGAGAGACGAGGGAGAGACACCAGAGAGAGAGAGACAGAGACAGAGACAGAACTTGTTTAGTACAACCTCTTCATTTAACAGATGAGGACCCAAGGCCCATCGGAGGAAAATGACAGGAAAGTGCTTTCTAAAGCTTAAAATGCTATATTAATGCTATTATTATAATTTCTAATCTGTATCATCTTCATCATTTCCTTCATTATCAGCATCTTCGTGGCTGGGTCTGGTTGGTAGGCAGTAGAATGTACATCTATTTCTGATGTTTCATCCAGAGACATGGGAGGATAGAACTGGAACCTACTGATACCTTTCTCATACCCTCTTGTCTCCCTATAGAACTGGTCCTGCCTGCGAAATAACGGGACCACAGGTAATGGAATGCACTGATTGACATCACTTGTCCCAGGGAGTGTCGAGTACCTCCATCCCAGCCTCCTTTTCCCTGGTGAATCTGGCAGCCAGCTATCCTTCTGTAACTCTCCTGTACTCAAGATAAATGTAGCCAGAGGAGGGCAGGAAGTACCTTGTCTTTGCTTTCCCACCACCGCCTCCACCTACGGGGCTGAGAAAGCCACCATTACTCACCAGTGACCCAACTCTGGCAAACAGAATAGGCTTTGGAGAATAGGGGCTGAGAGGCGTGCATCACCCCCTGGGGCTGGGCCAATCTGGGAGGAACAAAGCTTGGGTTATTAGTGGTTACAGAAGGGAGCAGCCATCCAGACCTGCAGGGGTGATAAAGTGATTTGGAGTTTGCTCTTTTCCTGATTTCCAATTTTCTTTCAATGCAGAGCTGCTTGGGTGGGGGGGGTCTGTGTGACCTTGAATAAGTCCCAGCCTCTGCCTAGTTCTTAGTTTCCTCACCTACACAATGAAGAAGGAGATTTCTTTCAGGAATCAGCTAGACTAAATAGTCCCTTTATATTTCAAAAATTGTATAATTTTATTCTGATCTTTAAGGTCCAGTGTCCCAAAAGTCTCAGTGCCACAGAAGCTTCAATAAACACTTATTTGACTCCATCATTTAAAGCCTAAAATGGCAGTTTTTGGGGCACCCTGTATTCCAATGTCCTGTTGTATTTTAATTTTCTATAATTCTAAAGACTCATTTGAATTATAACATCCTTTCCAGTTTTGATGTTTTCGGTTCTGAGGTCCTTTTGAGTTCTAAGTTCCTTCCAGGACTGACACTTTATAACTAGTGATTCGGAGATTTATGATTTGTCATGGAGAACAGCAAAGAAGTCAAGTACATCTGCAGGGTTACTTGTAAACTAAAGTGATCCTAACAGGATCAGGGCCACATCTGAAGGGTACATCTATTATCCTCACAAAAAAACAGTAAGCACTGTTATTTTCCCAATTTACAGAATAGAAAACTGAGGCCTAGGGAGATAAAGTGCCTTGTTCTAGGTCACAGAGAGTATGTGTCTGAGGCAGGATTTGACCCCAGAATTTCCTTTTCTAAGCCTAATACTTTATCTACTAAACCTTCCTGTTTCCTGTACAGGGCCATTTATGGCTGCATTAGAGGTATTTTCAAGTGAGATCTTATTCTAGGAAGTAAGTTCTGTCCTTTGTTAATGCCCTTTAGTGGCAGTAAAGTCAGAATTTTGTGAAATGTTGTAAAGTTTTCTCCTTTTTAATTTTTGCCTTGAAAATTTTAAAATTAGCTCAATGTTTATGGGTCATAATGATCTCAATTTCATTTGTTTCATGCACGTTTGTCTTGTCTCCTTAACTAGGCTATCAGCTCATTGAGGGCAAGATATCATCCATCTTTATGTCCATCTATAATGTCTACTAGAGGAGTATGCATATTGCAGGCATTCAAAAAAGATTTGATTGATTCAACTCAATTCAACTCACATTGATTAAGCACCTGCTCACATTCTACTGGAGGCAGGGAACATGTTTACAGATAAGTAAAAGTAAAGTAGGAGAAGGGAACAAGAATTTATTAAGCACCTACTATGTGTCAGGTGCTAAGTGCTTTACAAATATTATCTCATTTGATCTTCAAACAATTCTGTGAGATAGATGCTCATATGATTCCTATTTCATAGCAGTGGAAACTGAGGCAGACAGATAGTAAGTGACTTGGCCGGGGTTAGTATCTGAGGCCATATTTGAACTCAGGTCTTTCTGCCTCCAGGTCTAGTACTCTATCCACTGTACAACCTAGTTGCCTCTAGTCTAAATGAAAAGTAAATACATTTTTCTTATGAATAGAGTCTATCAATTCTCTTTAGACCAAAACATATCAATAGTGTCTTATGGTCTACAAAATAAAATTAAAATTCATTCTGGCATTCAAGGCTATCTGGTCATATAACAATCTATGCTTCTAGCCTTCTTTCGGGATTCTCCACTTTATGCCAAATTGGACTACTCAACAGTCCTCACCTTGTCCAGGTGTGTGTGTGTGTGGGCAAACCCTCCCTTCCTCTTATGCTTAGAATGGAATCCTTCCTGTCCCTGATGAAACTCTTTTCCCTCAAGCCTCTTACATGTATTCTCCTGACACTTCTTCCCTTCCCTTTTATACCCCCCAAACTGAAAGTGATCCTTCAAGTCTAATTCATAACAAATTTGTATCATAGTTATCATGTCCTAATAACTTGATGTTCAATAAGGCAGGGATTATGTCTTATTTATCTTTATAACTTGCAGGCACAGAATTCTGCACACAGCAGGCATTTAATAATTGCACGTTAAATTGATTGTCTTGAACATTATCAGAGAGATTCATGATGTATGTACTCTGATATATTTCTCTTTGTAGTAGTAGTCAGTAACCTTGATATTTAAGTCCAGAAGACTGGAGGTTTGATATACAACACCCCCCCCCACATCCCCACACATGAACAAAAGTTTATGGAAAAAGTTTTTTGGTACTCAATAGTTAGTAAACTAGGGTGGGGGTTTAGAACCTAATTATTTAATGAGAAATGTTGAGATTTTAGTGACTACTAAGAAAATCTCTAAAAATCTCCTTTGTCTTAGAACCCAGAATGAATATGAATAAGGAAAATGAACTAGAAGTAGGTAGAGATAGGATCACCTCATTTAGGTTATATGGTTTATACATAAAACTTGGTTATACAACTTTCTCTTGGCTTTCCTCTTCCCTTTCTAAGCACTCTTTCTCAATCTCTTTTGCTGTCTCATCATACAATGTTAAGCCCCCTAACTGTGGGTGTACCCCAAGGCTCTGTCCTAGGTCCTGTTCTTTTCTCTTTCCCAATGACCTCATCAGTTCCCATGGGTTCAATTATCCTCTCTATGCAGATGACTCAGAGCTCTATTTATTCAGCCATAATCTTTCTCCTTAGCTCCAGTCCTGTATTTCCAGTTGCCCACGGGATATTTCAAAGAGGATGTCCTGGAGGCATCTTACACTCAATGTCCAAAAAATGTCTTCCTCCCCCCCAAAAACCACTCCCCTTTTGGAATTTTTTAATTTCTTTTAAAGGCATCAAAATTCTTGCAAGTCTCTCAGATTAGTAAACTTGATTTTGTTCTAGAGTCCTTATTTTCCCTTATTTCATGAAATAACCAATAGGTTGCCAAATCTTGCCATTCTTATTTCTACAACAGTTCTTGCATCTGACCCCTTTTCTTTACTCACACAGCCACCATGATCCCCTCTCAGTCCAGCCCCTCATTGCCTCATGCTAGGACTATTGCAATGGCCTTTTAATTCATCTTCCTATTTTATTTCTCCTCATTCTTCACCCAGTCTCTAAAGGAATTTTCTAGCTGATCTGCCTTTGTTATTCCCCTCTTTAATCAGCTCAACTTTATTGCCTCTATAATACAATATAAACTCTGGCTTTGAAACTCTTCACAACTGGCCATTCCCTACCTTTCTAGGCTCATCAGACATTAACCCCTTCTTTCATTCTATGGTCCAGTCAAATAACTGGTCTTTTTTTGGTTCATCCCACATGACTACTCTACTTCCTATTTTTGTGCTTTTGGATTGGCTGACTCCAAAGCAGGTAGGTGGTGCAGTGATAGAATGCTAGAGCTAGAGCTAGAGTCAGGAAGATCAGAGTTCAAATCCATCCTCAGATGTTAGCTGTGTGATCCTGAGCTTTATTTCTTTTTTACTTTTATATGTCCTTCCTTTACTTTACTTCTGTATGTTTCAGTTTTTTTTATCTGTAAGACGGGAACAATAACAGCACCTACTTCCCAGAGTTCAAGGTCAAATGAGATTTTGCACACACAAAAACACATAAAAATGTGTGCATTATAATTTGTGTATGCATACTATACACATATATACATACTTCTCTTCTGTGTGTGTGCGTTGCGTGTGTGTGTGTGTGTGTGTGTGTGTGTGTGTGTGTGTGTATGTGGTACTCTATCCACTGGATCACCCAGCTGCCTCAAGATTATATTTTTGGATGCTTTCCAGACCTTAAAGCACTTTACAAATACACCTATTATTGTAATTTTTACTATCTCTGATTCCTGGATTGGAGTCACCTCTATCTCATAGAATCTCCTGGCTCCCTTAAAAATACAGCTTAAATACTACCTTCTAAAGAAAGCTTTTCTTCTCTGCCTCCTCCCAATAGTTACTATACTCTCCGACTACCTTGTAGCTCTATTGCAGTTTTTCTATATAATATGAAGTATCCTAAAAGTGTCCTTAGTGCAGTTTTATACTGTTAAAGCTTAAAACCTCACTAAGACTTTTGGGATACTCTGTATTTATGTATTTACATGTTGTCTTCCCTGACAGAATATGAACTTAGCAAGAACAGATGGTTTTGTTTGTGTCTTTGTATTCCTAGAACTTAGCACAGTGATTACACATAGAAGGAACCTTAGTAAATGCTTGTTGTTTGGCGGGTTGATTTAGGTAAAGGTCAATGTAGGGAGAAAGAGCAGTGCTTTTGCCAACAAAGTGTATTACAGATTACTCAGAAGGAAGAAATGTATGAGGAATTTAGCAAACAGATCACAAGCCTGGCAGGGAGAAATGACAGAGCACGGATGGCGGACTTCATTTATTCAGACATTCTCATTCTCCCTCTGTCTCCCTTTCTGAAACTCTGTTTCTGTTTTTGTCTTTCTCTGTTTTCCTTTCTGTTTCTTTCTGTCTGTCTCTCTCTTCCTGCCTCTTTCTCTTTCGGTCTCTTTCCGTTTCACACCCACCCACACCCACACCCCACCACACACACACACACACACACACACACACACACATCCACCCCCCCACCTCTTTCCAAAGCTTCATTCCTCAAACCAAAGTGAAGAAAAACAATCCTGGAGTTGATTCTTACTAACAGGGAAGATTAGGTTTGATAAAGTGGACATAATAAATATCTGAGGAGAAATGAATTCTCCCTTCTAGAATTCATAATGGAGACAAGAAAAACAAGACATAGTCTGATATGCAACTTAGATTTTGAAAGAGTGGATTTCAAAGGATTCAGAGGAAAGACAGGTGGAAGTCTGTGGTCTAAAATTTTAGTAGAAATCATTTCAGTAGGGAAGGGAAACACACAAGAATAAAACTCTGAAGACACAAAAGGAAATAACTATTAGGAAGAAAAATGGAAGTTGTTTGAAGAGACAAACATGGATGCACAGGAAACTTACCAGTCAACTCAGACTTTAAATTTATATGTACAGTAAATATAAGTGAAGGCAGGTAACAAATGATAAATTCAAGTCCTTTAAGTAGACTGTCAGGAGCATTAATGCTCAGAATGAGCTGAGGTTATTTAAATTTTTTAAAAAGTAGATTAAGCTATAACAGGAAAGAGAGGATCAAAAAGGAGATAGGACTGATGCTTGAGGTGGATGAGAAGATGGTAAAAGGCAACAGAAGGTAGAGATGCATATGTGATTCCTTTTTTGCCAAAAAAAAATGGCTTAACAAATAGGACAAAAATGGTGAAAGTGAGTGGATATCCAAGATAAATGTACAGTTAATAAGAGACCATTTCAAAGAATTTAAGTCACTTTGACCCTAGGAACTACATTTTTGGTATTGAAAGAACTGATAGAAGTAACTGCTGAGCTGCCATTAGTGATATCTGAATGATGGTGGAAAATGGGAGAAGTATCATAGAACTAGAGAAAAGCAAATGTCCCAGTTTTCAAAAAAGAGAAACCATTTCAAAAAACGGATTATACAATCTAGTCTGGTGAGTTTTATTTCACTTCCCAGAAATTTTATAAAAAGAATTATTAAAGAGAAAGAGAGGGTTTCAACAAAAGCAGGTCATATCTGTCTAACCTTTTCTCTGTTTAATGATAGGGTCACCAAACTGGTAGATCAGGAAAAGGTTACAGATCTGGCTGACTTAAATTTTTTTTAGCAATGTGGGATGTTCTGCCAGGTCTTCTCTTTTTCAGGCTAATCATTCCCAGTCCCTTCAGTGAAGCTAGTTTCCACTTCCTTGTGCAGGGTTAAAATTCAGGGACCCAAAGTTCTGGTTCTGGATTCCTAGGGCTCACTGGTAAAGTAAAAAAACTTACAGCTGGAGGAATCCTTAGAGATTGTCTAATCCTTAACTATAAAAGGGAGATCATTATAGCTTCTATATTGCAGATTTTTCATGAGGATCATATGAAATAATATTTAACTTAGCTTCTTCCTTTCCTCCTTTTCTCCATCCCTTCTCTTCCTTCTCCAACCTTTTTCTCTCTTCCTCCTTTCTTCTTTCCCTTCCTCCTTTTTTCGTTCTTCACAACCACCTTCTTCCCTCCCTCCTTCCTTCCTTCCTTCCTTCCTTCCTTCCTTCCTTCCTTCCTTCCTTCCTTCCTTCCTTCCTTCCTTTCTTCCTTCCTTCCTTCCTTCCTTCCTTCCTTCCTTCCTTCCTTCCTTCCTTCTTCCCTCCCTCATTCATTCATTCCTTCCTTCCTTCTTTCTATTTTCTCTCTCCCTCCCTCTTTTCCTTTCCTAAATAAAAATGACCAACAAAGAAAGCTTGTCTGACAGTGTATGTTTTTCTACTCCCATAATCTTTTGACTCTCTACTGAAAAGTCATAGGATTTATTTTCTTTGATTAAAAAAAATTAAGCCACCAATTTAAGATAAGTTACAAGAGGAATAAGTAAAAAGTCAGAATGAATGAGGCTTTCTAATTTGCAGTCCTGGATTTGAAAGTGAGGTGGGTTATAAGCATATAAACTCTTCATTTCCTCTCAACAATGGGGCCTGAAGCAGAATCACCTGAAATTCTGTACAAGCGGTCGAAATGTAATTTTCTTTCAGTTATGAAAAAACTCTTAAATAGAACAGGTCCTGTCTGTGTCTGCCTCTGAAATTGTTTTAGCCTCAAAGAGACCAGAGCACCAGTGAAAATCTAATAAGGAGACCAAGTTACTTTATTTAATACTCTTGGGATTAAGGAAGCCTGTTCAGTATTGGCTCCAAACGTTAGCTTTGGAGAAGACTGTTTCAGCCAGAGAATTTCTTCCTCTGATTGTACTCTCAGATACAAGCCTAATCTATTCATTCATTCATTTATTGAACATTTATTCGGTGCTTTTTATATGCAAAATATTCTGCCAGGTAAAAGGGATATTTGGATGAAAAAAACATTAAGTGTCTACTATATGCCAGGTACTGGGCTAAGTGTTTTACAAACATTATCTCACTTAATTTGGATTCTCACACTGACTCTGTGAAGTACATGCTGGTATAACTCCCATTTTATAGTAGAGGAAACGAAAACAGACAAGAGAAGGCTTACTTAGGGTCATACGGGTACTATGTATCTGAGGCCCAGTATTCTGTAGCCCCTAACTGCTTCTAGATAAAATACAAGACACCCTCTGTGCTGAAGGACATTAGAATCTATTAGGGAGATACATGTGATTCAATGTAGTAAGTGAAGAGAATGGAAAGAAGAAAACAGGTAAAACATTTTGGCTAGGAAAATTTGAGGAAGGAGGAAACCCCTTCAGTTAGAGCACAGGTTCTGACCCTTTTTGGTATCATATCACCTATGAATTCCTTTCACAAACCATGTTTTTAAATGAATAAAATAAAATATATTAAAATTAATTATATTGAAATACAGTCATCAAAATATTTTTAAAAAACACAAAAAACAAAACCAAGTTTATGGACAACAGATTAAAAAGCCAGAAGCTAGAGGAATCAGAGAAGGTGCCCACAGAAGAAGGTTGTTCTCCTCACTGACTTTGACTAGTTCTACAACTGCCTCTAGCCTCCACTGGACCAGCAGAGCACCGAGTAGGGATCCTGCATTTTCTAGAGATGCAAGAGGTGAGATGCATCTTCACCCCCCAGACACACACACACACACACACACACACACACACACACACACACACACACACACACATGCAGGCCCCATGAACACAGTCTGGATTTGAAGAGGTGAACATCCTTAGGAGGTCTTAGTTTATAAAGAATTCTGCCTGAGAGTTGCCTTGTCCCCGTCTATTTAAGTCAGTAACCCAATGGCTCTTTTTAAAACTTTTTCTCAAGCTGCAGATAACAACAGCTAATATCTCTACTTAATACCTTCATGTTCACAAAATATTTTACATATATTATCTTACTTAATTCTTAAAACAACTCTGGAAGGCAGGGTATTCTAGACATTATTACCCCCATACTGTAGATATAGAAATTGAGGCTTGAAGAGCTCAAGTAATTTGTTGACTATCACCCAGTTATTAAGTGTCAAAGGCAGCATTGAAAGCCAGAACTTTCCTGATTCGAAGCCTAGTGCTACCATACCACAAGGGCTCAACTTTCTGTTACACTTGAGAATTTTCAAAATGCTTTCTTTGCAAAAATTCTGTGAGTACAAATATTATGGATATTTCATGTATATAAAAATCAGCTATGATATGACTCCCATAGGACAGGTGTGACAGAGGCAGTACACACACCTAGGTTTATATGATGATACTCTGCCTGTAGCTAGATTTAAGGCAGCACTACCTCAAAGGGAATTCCAAAACTCATGGCTAGAGAAAAGAATCAGACGGTTTCAGCTTGGAATTCTCAGAAGAGGAGGATGCTTCAAAGAAGGGTGCACAACAGAATTCTGGATTCCTGGTGCTTGTTTCTGCACAGGAGTGGGGACAGAGGGCAGGGCAGAAAGGGACCATTCCTTACCTTGCTGACTGATTATCAAACCTAGTTTGGGTCTGCAGTGAGATGATGAAGAAGACACATGGAAGTTAGGAAAATTTTGATGCTTCTTTCTCTCTCATTTGTCCCTTCTTTTCAACTCTAGAGTTGGCCTCCTTTACCTTTTATATTAACTATTACAATAGCCTTCATCTATTTTCTGCTACTATCCGCACATCCTTGGATAAGTCACTTAATTCCTTCTAGAGCCCAATTCTTCATCTGGAAAAATGAAAAAGTTAGACCAGATGACATCCTTATACTCTTAACATTCTGTGTTTTGCATATTAATAATACTCTAGGGTCTTCCATCCCTATATTTATGTCCTGAGTTCTTCTTTCCACTTTCTATATTTTAAGGAATCCTATGATTATGATATTATATGATCTTCTTCTATTTCTACTTCTGCCATTTGATGTTTTCAAGGTCTCCTGGCCTTCATTTGCTTTTTTCTTCAATCCATCCTATTACCTGTTGCCAAATTAATCAATCTAATGCACAGCTCTGATCACATTACTTCCTTAGTGGAAAACTTTCAGTGGTTTTCCATTTTCAATGGAGGAAGCCCAGAAAGACTTCTATGTTGTAATGGGATTAAGCATTGAACCTGGATTCAGCTAGATGGTGTAATGGATAGATTTACTAGATCTGAGTTTAAATCTGTCTTCAGAAACCTAACAGGTGTGTGACTCTTGGCAAGTAATTTAAATTCTTCTTGCTTGAGTTTCTTTAATTGTAAAATGGGGGCAATAATAGCATCTTCCTCTCAGTGTTGTGAGGATCAAATGAGAATATTTGTAAGTCACTTGTTCCCTTCCTTATGTTGACTTATGTTAAAATACCATTTCAGATAATGAACCTGGGCAAGTCTCTTTATGCCTCATATTTTCTTATATGAAAAACAGAGGAGTTGGATCGGATGACATTAGGTGGCTTCTAATTTTAAATTTAAGATCCTATGGGAGAAGCTAGCAGAGAAGCAGCTTTGTATGGTACAAATTGATTTTAAAAGGACTAAGGATATCAAAGCCTTTAGCCAAGAGTTGAGTTACCCCAAGGTGATTTGGGTAAAAGGAAAAAAAAACAAACTCATATGTTCTAAAATATTTACAGCAGTTCTCTTTGTGGTGACAAAGAACAGGAAATGGAGAGAATGCCTGTCAGTTGGGGAATGGCTAAACAAGTTGTGGTATGTGAGTGTGATAGAATAATACTGTGCTATAAGAAATAATGAGTTGGTTGATTTTCGAAAAACATGGAAATACTTGCATGTAATAATGGAGAGTGAAATGAGCAGAAACAAGAAAATTTTATGCACAGTAACAGCAATATTATTCTAAGAACAACTCTGAATGATTAAATCATTTTGAATGTTACAAATACCCAAATCAACTATAAAGGACCTAGGAAGGAAGATGCTATCTGCATCCAGAGAAAGAACTGATAAATAGAAGTTGCATAGTATTGTTTTACATACACACATATATATGTATATATACATATATATAATATACATATACATAGAAAACACGCATTAATGCTTAATAGTAGCCTTTTTTTTAGGGAGGGGTGAGAAGGGAGAAAGAAAAAAAGTGCATAACAAAAAACAAAAGAAAACAAAAAAAGCAGTATAACTCTGAAAATGATGTCGAGGAGGTAGAATTAAGATGGGGCAGAAAAAGCAGGAAGTTGCTTCTGTTCTCCCCAGTTTCCTGTGAAACAGCATTAAATCAAGCCACAAAATGAATTTCAGAGTGATAGAACCCATAAAATGATGGGGTGAAACAATTTTCCAGTTCAAGATAGTTTAGAAGGACTGTAGGAAAGGTCTATCTCACTTGGGTAAAAAGGGAATGTAGTTCAATGCATTGGTCTGTGCAAATCAGTAGGAGACTCTTAGTTCCAGTTGGAGACTAAGAACCTAATTGGGGTTCTGAGGTCCTGTCTCAGCAGGCAAGTAACACAGTGTGCCAGCTGTAAGGCCTCCAGTTCCACTATAGCAGGTGAACTGTTAGCCTTGGAACCTCTGATGCAGAAAGATAATGCAAGAAGCTTAGGAAAATGCCCTCTGTATCCCAGGAGCAGAGCTCAATTTTAAAAGTCATTTAATAGGCTGTAAAAAGAGCAAAAATAAAACAAAAAAACCCCTCTATCTATAGAAAGATGACAGGGAAGATTAAAACAAGCTCAGATAAGGACAACAATGTCAAAATGCCTACATATGAAACCTTAAAGAGAAATAAGAATTTATCTCAAGCCCCCCCAAAATCCTCCTGGAAGGACTTAATTTTTTTTTAAATCAAATAGGTATATAGTAGGTAGAATAAAAATTGGGAAAGGAAATGAGAATGAAAAAAGTCAACAGTTGGAAAAAAGAAAACAATTACTTTAAAAATAGAGTTGGCCAAATGGAAAAGAAAGTACAAAAGCTAAATGAAAAAAAATAATTCATTAAAAATTGGAATTGGGCGACAGGGAAAGATAATGTGCAATGTTGGAGGGGATGTGGGAAAACAGGGACACTGATACATTGTTGGTGGAATTGTGAATACATCCAGCCATTCTGGAGAGTAATTTGGAACTATGTTCAAAAAGTTATCAAACTGTGCATACCCTTTGATCCAGCAGTGTTACTACTGGGCTTATATCCCAAAGAGATCTTAAAGAAGGGAAAGGGACCCACATGTGCAAGAATGTTTGTGGCAGTCCTCTTTGTAGTGGCCAGAAACTGGAAGCTACGTGGATGCCCATCAATTGGAGAAAGGCTGAATAAATTGTGGTATATGAATATTATGGAATATTATTGCTCTGTAAGAAATGACCAACAGGATGATTTCAGAAAGGCCTGGAGAGATTTACATGAACTGATGCTGAGTGAAATGAGCAGGATCAGGAGATCATTATATACTTAAACAGCAATACTGTGTGATGATCAATCCTGATGGATATGGCCGTCTTCAACAATGAGATGAACCAAATCAGTTCCAATAGAGCAGTAATGAACTGAACCAGCTACACCCAGCAAAATAACTCTGGGAGATGACTATGAACCACTACATAGAATTCCCAATCCCTCTAATTTTGTCTGCATGCATTTTGGATTTCCTTCACAGGCTAATTGTACACTATTTCAAAGTCCGATTCTTCTTGTACAGCAAAATAACTGTTTGGACATGTATACATATATTGTAACTAACATATACTTTAACATATTTAACATGTATTGGTCAACCTGCCATCTGAGGGAGGGGGTGGGGGAAGGAGGGGAAAAACTGGAACAAAAGGTTTGGCAATTGTTAATGCTGTAAAATTACCCATGCATATATCTGGTAAATAAAAACTAAAATTAAAAAAGATTGGAATTTGGCAAATGGAAAATAGTGACTATAACACATCAATAATCAATCAAATAAAATCAAGAGAATGAAAAAAATAGAAGAAAATGTAAAATACCTTATTGGAAAATAGATCCAGGAGAGAGAATCTAAGAATTATTAGAATAAGATTAGCCATGATTTAAAAAAAAGAGCCTGGGCACCACCTTTCAAACAATTACCCAGAAAGAATGCTCTGATATCCTAGAACCAAAGAGCAAAATAATAATTGAAAGAATCCATTGTTCACTGCCTGAAAGAGATCCCAAAATTAAAGTTCTCAGGAATATTGTATCCAAATTCCAGAACTCTCAGGTCAAGGAGAAAATACTTCAAACAGCCAGAAATAAGCAATTCAAATATCAAGGAGTTACATTAGGATTACAAAAGCTTTAGCAGCTAGCTTCCATATTAAAAGACTGAAGTCCTTAGAATATTGTTAGGATTACTAAGTGAGAACTCAGGTTGTCTGGACAGTGACAAGGTGAGAATTCAGGTTTTCTGGACAATTACAAGGTGAGAACTCAGGTTGACTTGATAGAGGGGGCAAGCTCATTGGCTGGGGTGGTTCTTCCCAGAAGCCCTTGCATTATCCCACGCCCATTCTCTGGGAGGATAAAAGAGATAGCACTGGGCTCAGAGAGCAGATCGGTCTGGAGAAGGATAAGAGCTGGAGGAGATTCAGAGCCAGGATTCAAGAGAAAGACTCTGCATTGCATCAGGCTTGACGGGGCTCTCTGCAGGAAGGGAAGTCACTTCTAAGGACAAGAGTTAACAGCAACTACCTGGAGACAACGGTTCATTACAGGAAGAAGAATCTGTCTGAGAGATTTGAGTAGACACAGCAGATCTCTTCCCAGAGAGCGATCCGGCAGCTTCTGGAGACGACAGCTCGCTACAAATTGGCGCCCAACGTGGGGCAAGGACTTTTGCTTATCCTGACAAGAGGAGCTAGACCAGACCTTTGCAGAATATGATATTCCCAAAGGCAAAGAAGCTTGGATTACAACTAGGAATCAATTAACCAGCAAAATTGAGCATAATCTTCAGGGAGAAAATGGACATTCAAAAAATATGGCACTTCAAACTTTTCTGGGTATCAAACCAGAGTTGAACAGAAAATTCAATTTTCAAATACAAAACTCTAGAGAAGTATAAAAAGGAGACTTGACAATCACAAAATGTCAACTAGAAACAGGCGCATCAGTAGAACCTCAGCATCCACAGGGAATCTTTCTTTGACCTAGACTCTGTACTAGATTTCTTCCATCACAGTAGTATCCTCCTTTGGTGAGCATACATCTTCCTTTTTTATGTTCTCCTTCATATTTACTGTAAGAGGGTTAGTTAACAGTTGCCATGATTACCTTTTTCAAGGAATCTTGGATAATTATGCTACATGGATAGGAGACAAGAATCCTGAAGGTGATGTTTTTGTTCTGCCAAATCAAATGCTTTTCATTATCAAGAAATAAACACAATTTATATTCTCTACTTCTTTCAGTTAATTGTAAAATGATAGATATAGGGTTCACTGATGGCTATCATTTATAGAAACTTGCAAGTTCCACAATAAAAGCTAGTTTGTATAGGTGTTTAAGAGTGCTGGATTTGGAATCAGGAAAGCCCGCATTCAATCCAGCTTAGTAACTGGGCAAGTCATTTAATTTGTCTGCTTCAGTTTCATCATCTGTAAAATGAGGATTATAATAAAAGTACCTACATCCAAGATTGTTGTGAAGCTAAAATGAGATAATAGTTAAGTGCTTTGCAAATCTTAAAGAACTGGAAATAGAAGGGATGCCCATCAATTGGGAAATGGATAAACAAGTTATGGTATATATTTGTGATGGCTTACTATAGTACAATAAGAAATGATGAGCAGGATGATTTCAGAAAAAACCATGGAGAACAGGATCTGATGCAAAGTAAAGTAAACATTACCAAGAGAACATACAAAAACATCAATGTTGTATAATGATCAACTCTGAATGACTTAGCTGTTCTAAGCAATAAAATGTTTTTAAGACAATTCCACAGGGTTTATGATGAAATATGCTATTCACTTTAAGAAAAAGAACTGATGGAGTCTGAATGTAGATTTGAAGCATGTTTCTCTCTCTCTCTCTTTTTCTCTCTCTCTCTGTATGTGTGTGTGTGTGTGTGTGTGTGTGTAGTGTATTTGCTTTCACAACATGACTAATGGGAAAATGTTTTGCATGGCTGCACATGTATAACCTATTTCAAATAGCTTGTCTTCTCAATAAGAGAGGAGGAGGTTAGGAAGACAATTTGGAACACAAAATTATAAAAAGTGAATGTTAAAAATCATTTTTACATGTAATTAGAAAGGAAAATAAAATAAATCTTATAAAAAAGTATAAAAAGGAAGAAAAATGATAGCTACTATTAATTACATAGTTTTAAAAAGCAAATAGTGTGAAGTAGAATCATGGTTTTATATTATACCTTCTTTTTATGTTGTGCTGTGTACATGGAAATGTTTTGGGTTTTTTTTTTGTATTTAAGTTTGTGGGGTTCTAAATATCTACTTCTATCCAATGAATCATTTCTTAAAATAAAGAATAAAAAAAGGGGGGGGGGAAACAATTCAGCCAAATACATCAACTGAATTTGATAGTATACTCAATATTCTACTACCATAATCCACCACCTCTGCAAAGGGAGAGAGGTTCATTTTCTCAATTTTCCTCCAAAGCCAAGCTTCTTGCTCATTATAATTACACAGAATTGTTTTGGCTTTTTGTTCTTTCCAATTACATTGCTGCAGTCATTGTGTACATTGTTTTCCTGATCCTTCTTACTTTACTCTGTACCAGATCTTGATGTTGCAGATATTTTTTACAAATGCCAGGGGATTACATGTTGCATACATAAGCACTTCTGGGAAAAGGTGCTAGGCATTAAATGCCCTTAACTCAGAAGGATTCCAGCAACAAACCCTTGGGAACCATTCCAGTTGTGCTGGCTTTGGTCACGGTGATTTGGTGACAAAGCCATTAAGTAAAAGATGAGTCCCAATTATGCTCTGCCTCTGGAATTTGTGAGAAGATGCAGCCAATATAACAAGAAAGGAACCATTTCCAAAGGTCAACACAGTTTTAGCTTTTAGATTAAAAAAAACATGTTTGCATGTGACCCTTGAACTCACATTATACTCTATAATACATGTTGTTCATGCTTTTCTTTTTATACAGCACACTATCTCCTGACTTCATGCTTTTGCATAAGATGTGCCCTCCCATGTCTGAAATGGTTTCTTTTCATCTCTACCTCCTGGCTTTTCTTTCAAGATTCATTTCAAATCCCACTATTGCAAGAGGTTTTTCTTTCTTGTACGTACCTTAGTCTGCATAATATATTTTGTTTCCCCAAAGTAGTTTGCACCCAAAGACAATATATGAGCTCATTGAGGGCATAAATGGGTTCTGATCTGGCTTGGTTGAGGGAGCTCCTACACTAAGAGTTTCTTATAGTGTCAATATAGCAACCCCTCTAAATATCCTGTGTTTTCTTCACATGGGTACCACAAGGGGCTATTATGAGAAAGGGGCCTTTGTGAAAGGGAAAGCATTACAGAAAGGAGAGCCCTTTAACATCCTCCTTATCCAAAGGAATTATCCAGTCCTCCTTTCTAGAGAGGAAGAGTGGTTTAATAATGGTTTTGCTTTAGAGGGTGAAGATAATAATCTAAATGACAATCAATAAAGGAAAACAAATCAAGAGATTCTTATCATCTGCCTCCAAGGGCATACAGGAAGGCCATTCTCTATGCCTGGAACATACTCCCTTCATCCTTTCTGCCCATGGAAATTTTTCATTTCTCAAGATTCAATTTTTTATCTTTCTATGAAACCTTCCCTAAGTTGCCAGTTAAAAAGAGATAAGAAGAGAAGAGATTGAATATTTGTAAAGTGCCTGTTATGTGCCAGGCACTGTGCCAAGTGCTTTACAAATACTATTTCATTTGATCCTCACAACAATCCTGAGAGGTAAAAGCTATTAAGACTCCCATTTTGCAGTTGAGGAAACTGTGACAGAAAGAAGTAAAGTGACTTGTCTTGAGTCATACCGAGGTATCTGAGGCTGGATTTGAACTCAGGCCCTATACTTTATCCACTTTACCACTCATCTGCCTGCTTTCCTTTTATTTCTTCTCAAATTTTCCTTATTCTAGATCTCTTTTTCTCATTATTTCACAACTTAATTTGGATTTATTTGTATGCATGTCAGATCATCACTCTTTCTTTCTCCTAGGGAATGTGGACTCCTTTAGGCAGAGGTTAAATATTTAAAAATATTTCCATCAGTATTGCCCAACCCAGGGCTTTCTACATAGTTGTTTTTGTTTGTTGTTTGGTTTGTTTTTGAAGAGGACTGATATCATGGGGGCTGTCTTGACTCTTCCAGAGTCATCATGGTCCAGTGGGCAAGACAAAAGTTAAGATGACCAGAGATGGCCTGGGATGCAGTGGATGACCATGGCATCTTCAATATCTGACCCACAGTACCAGTGTTAGCCATCTTTATGGCTGTTGGCACAAATCATTCTCATCTACCTATTCTTCCAGGGGAAGTTTTCATGTTCTTGGGGTAGATATCTACCTAATTTACTAAGGGATTTGAGACCTGCTGATTGCCCTTAACTTGGTTTAGTTTATCTAGCCCTAGTGGGGACAATCAGAACTGAAAGGAGGAAGGTACAGGAATGAACTCATTATCACAGTGTTTAACCAGAGATGTGTCCATTTGGATGCCCCATATTCCTGAAATGCTCCCCCTCCTCACCTGTCTCCTAGCTTCCTTTGAGACTCAGCTCAAATTTCAATTTTTGCAGGAGAGCTTCCCCAATGCCCTCCTTCAACTCCCAGCGTCCACTACTGGTGATTTCCTTCTGAGATTACTTTCCATTTATGCTACCTTAAGTACAAAGATATCTGTAAGTTGCCTCTCCTGTTATTTTCATTTCTCTCAAGACTCAACTTTTTACCTTTCTATGAAACTTTGAGATCAGGGGCTCTTTTTGTTTTCCTTTGCATCACTAGCCTTTAGCACTGTGGCACTGTGTCTGCACATGGTAAACACTTAACAAGAACTTGTTGACTGAAGGACTGATTGATGACTTTGACTGGGATGCTAAAGAGGATTCCTCCTCATTGAGGGCTTAGGCTAGATGACTTGTTAAGTCCTTACAGCTTTAAGAGTGTGTTTCAAAGTCAGATTTTTCCTAGGAAATAATAATACATTTCTGGAGTACTTATAGACTCCAAATACTCTTCTCACAACTACAAGAACTAAAAAGGGCAGGTATTATGATTATGATTATAAATTATTTCAAGTCACAACAAAAAGAAAACTTTGAAAGGTTCACTGCCAGTGATTAAAATTTTTTTTAAAGGTATGAAGGGTCATAAATAACACCAATGGAGAGAGTATTCATACTCATGAACTATTAATTTCTTGAAGTAAATAATTATCTCCATTTTACAGATAAGTTTTGCCCAACATCAATAGCTAGCAAGTGCTACAATTGAGATATGAACTCAAATCACCTTCTAAGCCAAGGGGGTCCATCCTGTAATACTAGCTGGGCTTTCCAATGCAAAAGCAGTGAATAAACATAGTAGCTAAGCACTTTCCACAAAGTATTGCTTCCTGATGACTATCTTACTTGTAGGTATCTACAAGGTATATAAATTCAGTATCCACATCTCATTCTAGGAAGACTTTCAAACTGAAAAAAAGTATATATGTAAATCCATTTTGTCAGTTTGTTTTGCATAATGAAGTGGAAAGAAGTTGGAATAATAGAAACCCAGAGAATATCAAGCAGTTGAAACCATTGCCTTCCTATCTTATCTGCCTTTAAGTGGATCAGATGCTCCTATCTTCACTATTTTTAGGATTTGTCTGGGATTGGTGAGCTCAGTTGGTAATAACTAAGAAGGCCAAGGTCATAAGTGTTGTCTCTCAGCTTCATTCCACTCTGAGAAAATAGCCTAAACTCAGGTCACAGACTGAACTCTAACCCTTGTCACACATTAAACTTTAACCTCAGTCATAGAGAAGATCTCATACCTGATGACTGCACAGGGATTCTTAACTTTGGGGTTGCAAACTTCCAAAAGAATTTTGAAAATATATTTTTCACATATATTCAGATATATGTCGTATATTTCAATATAATTGACTTCCTTTGTAATTCTATGTATTTCATTTTATGTATTTAAAGACATATTTCTGAATGGGGTCCATAGGTTTCTTCAGGCTGCCAAGAGAATCCATGACACAAAGATTAAGAACCTAACTGAAAGCTTTAGCTTGGCTTCTGTCACAAACTAAAGCCTAATTCTGGTGACAAATGTAGCTCTAATCCTGTTGACATGCTGAACCCTAACCCTGATGATCGCTTGAGCTCTAACTATAGTGATAAACTGAGTCTGAGCCTAAACTAATGGTCCTATAAATGCGGACTGACAGTGATCAAGAGGATGAGGAAAGAGAATAAGAAATGGCCAAATGCCTCTCATGTCCACCAATGGCACCGTGCCCCACTGGTATTGTTTCCTTGGCTTTGACACAACTGATGGATCAGTAAACACTTTGTGGTTCCAAGTCACCTCATATAAAAGTATCTTATTGGACCCAGTTCTGTGAAGCGGGGTGATACAAGGAGCATTTTCCTACACAGTTCCTAAGTATAAAGAGATAGGTATACTGTCTCCCCCTGCATCCCAATATTCTTTTCCCTATAAGATACCAGTCCTTTGATTGTGGTAGTGGCAATACCCAATGAATAAAATTAGGTCTACATTGTAGCTTAGTCTGCAACATCCTGTCTGATTTATAAGCAGACAAAGGAGTTTTTAAGGAGGTGCAATCAAGCACATGATAGCCAGTTTCCACATCCAGATTGCAGATGGTTTTATTATTCTGTGGTCTACATTTGAAACTCTGGGACTAAATCAATCAGTAGTCAGCCAGTCACAGTTTGTGAAAACGAAGTGGCTTGATGCATTCGAAATTCAGAAAACCTGAGTGAGATGCCTGATTTGGATACTGATTAACTCAGTTACTTTGGGTAATCTCTGTCTTCCTCAGTTTCCTAATCTGTGTAATAGGAGTAATAATAACACAACTCCCACGGTAACTAGGAGGAGTTTTGAATGAAGCTCCAAGCCTGGAAGGAAGATACCCTGGGTTCAAATTTGACTATAGACACTTACTAGTCATGTAACCCTGGTCAAGGTTCTTAACCTTTTTGTCTCATCTCTAAAGTGAGCTGAAAAAGAAATGCAAAATCACTTTAGTGTCTTTGTCAAGAAAACCTCAAATGGTGTCACTAAGAGTCAAGGTTGAAACAATGACTGAATAACAACTTCCCAGGATTGTTGGGAAGACCAAATGAGATAATAAATGTAAAGTATTAAAAAAAACAACACTTTAAAGTGCTATATAAATGCCAGCTTCTCCTCCTTCTCATGTCCTCCTCCTCCTCCTTTCTTCTTCCTGTTTTTCTTTTTGTTCTTGTTCTTCTCAGGACAATGGGAGGAAGAGAATCCTTTGATAGTTTTATAGTTTCCTGAGCACTGATTAGGTAGACAGAACATTTATTAAGTACATACTATGTACCAGACTCAGTGCAAAGTTCTCAATGAACAAATACCAGTAAACAAGACAATCTCTGCTCTACATTCTAATGAGATAGCACAAAAAAGGGAGCAAGGAAAAGGGAAGTGGAAGGTGGGAAAGCCCATGACATGGTGAGGAGTTTGGCAAAGAAATAGATTAGAGGCCTGCATTCTGTCAAGGTAAAACTTACTTCTCAGAACAGGAATTTAGGGGCAGAGTCCAAAATTTTGGTGGGAGGAATATGAGGATGATGAATAGAGAGCAGATGGCATATGTGAAGATAGCAGGAGGTTACTAATCCCATGAGCCTCTCACATCTAGGTACTAAAGGACCTGTTTCCAACAGAATCCAAGAATAAATAATAATAGTGTATAACAGAAAGACATGTTGAGGTTTGTTCAGGAATTTCTTCATGACAATCCTGTGAGGAAAAGGTAATCCCAGTGTTATTCTGTTTTATAGCTGAGTAAACTGAGGTGGTGAAGTGGTTTGGATGTTCAGCTAGGAGAAGACAGTCAGGATTTGAACCCCAAAGTTCAGGCCTTGGAATTCTAGCTTCTTTTCTTTCAAATAACCCAAGCCTCAAGCTGTGCCTTAGCCCCAGGAGACAGTCTAAACAAGTAAGAATGGTAAGACAATCACATTCGGGTGAGAGGACTTGAGCAGAACTCTGGAGTATCCATGAATGCACACATCTTTACTCTCTCTTTCCATTATCACCAGCTGCTTGGGAATAATATTAATTGATTCCATTATAAAAGTGTCCTACTAATTACAGGAGAAAATAGTTTTCCGTGCAAGTAGTGCTCCGAGGATAGGGCTGACATCTGGCAAGTACTGCCAGCCATGTACAATATCTTTCAGTGCTTCTTGGTATCTATTATAAATGGAGCAAGTCTCTCCTAAGGAGATCTCCATTCTTATTGAGGAGATGAAGCATGGTAAATGCATGCGCTTATAGCTCACATCTGCCCATGGATCTGGGGCTCCTTTCAAACCAGAAAGGAAGGTTTGGGTATCAAATAAACTATAGCTAAGGTGCCAGGTGATATAGAAGATAGACTGCTGATCTTTGGAATCAGAAGGGTCTGAATTTAGATTCTATCTCAGACTCTTGGCTGGCCAAATCACTTAACTTTGGTCAGCCTCAGTTTCCTGATCTGTTAAATTATAATGGAACTTATTTCATAGGGTTGTTGTTCAGAATCAAATGAGATAACATATATAAAATGCCTTGTGAAACTTAATATTATTCCAAATAGTCATTACAGTGCAATGGAGAATGTAGGGAAAAGGAGGCAAAAAAGTTCTAACTTTGCCAATTACTTACTGGATGCCTTTGGGGAAAATTGTTCCTTTTTTCCAAGTACTTGTCTCTAAAATGAAAAGCTTGTTGTAACCTTCAGTGCTCTAAGGTTCTGATCGTCTGTGTTTTGCATTCCAATGTTTCATGTTTGAAGGCTCCTACCCTTTCTAACATCAATATGCTATGTCCCTTCAAGTCTTAACATTACATGATAAATGGTGAACGTCATAGCAAGTGTGACTATCCAAGAGCAACAATTCCCAGCTCTCATTTTGCTTCAGCCTCATATGTGTCTCCTGTTATCTCTCAAGGTGTCACAAAAATCTCAAATCCAATTAATGTTAAGGTACTTTAATTTACACCCTAACAGCCATCTTGCACATATCTGCTGTTGGATAAAAGAGATCCAGTGAGAGATCGTGAAAAGGCTAAGCGTAGCCCACTCCCCTCTGCTGGAAAAAACATCTTGAACCAAGCATATGACCTGTTTGGAGTACCAACATTTTCTTTTTCTTTAACCTATTTGCTTTATATGATAAAAACTTTATTGTGAACGTCTCAATAGCTAATTTCACTTAGTAAGTTGGTCAACAAGCATTTATTAAGTGCCTATTATGTACTTAACACTATGATAAGAGTTGAGATATGAAACAAGGAAAAAACTGTTCATACCCTTGGAGACAATCTAGGGAGGAGACAACATGCAAAAAGCTATATACAAACAAGATATGTTACTATAAATTGAGAATAGTCTCAGAAGGAAAGCACTAAGATTAAAGAGAATCAGACATATATAGGAATAGGGACTGATCCTATACTTTCTTAGTGGGGAACTCCTTTGACCAAGGGCAGTTAGGTGGAATAATGGATAGAATGCTAGCCTGGAATATAAAGGATATGAGTTCAAATTTGACTTCAGACACTTAGGGAAAAAATGACATCAATGTGTTGGGGTCAAGGTACAATGTGTTGAGAATGGTTGAGCAGACCCATATGAGCTTGGAAGGCTCTATCACAAGTCAGGCACAAATACTCCTCAGACACTAGTTGTATGATCCTGGGCAAGTCACTTTACCCTGTTTCCCTCAGTTTCCTTGTCTGTAAAAAAAACTAGAGAAGGAAGTGACATATCTCCATATCTTTGTTGAGAAAATTCTAGAATGATTCAGGCCAATTCCAATGTTCTTATGAGGGAGATAGCCATCTACATCCAGAAAGAGGACTATGGGGAGTGGATGTGGATCACAACATAGTATTTTCAACATTTTTGTTGTTTGCTTGATTTTTGTTTTCTTTCTCATTATTTCCCTTTTTGATCTGATTTTTCTGGGCAGCACAATTGTGGAAACATGTAATAGAAGATTTGCACATGTTTAATATATATTGGATTACTTGCTGTCTAAGAGAGGGGGTGAGGGGAAGGGGGGAGAAAAATTTGGAATTCAAGGTTTTGCAGGAGTGAATGTTGAAATCTATCTCTGCATGTATTTTGGAAATAAAAATCAAAAAGAAAAAGAAAAGAGAAAATCCTAGAAATGGTTACAAAGAATGGAGGAAATATAACTCATCAACTATCCTTTTACTAGGGTAGATCAATACCTTTACATCAACTTTGAGTCTCAGAGAGCTGCCTAGAACTCTGAGAACTTAATTGATCTGCTGCAGGGTCACTGAGCCAGCATGTATCAGGAGCAGGTCTTGAATTTGGATGTTTCTGGATTCAAGGCCAGTTGTCTTCCCACCATGCCATTCTGCTTTATTAATTTAATTAATATCAATACATAAACTATCATAACCTTTCAGTCCTTCTCTTTGAATTTCCTTTAGAATTCTTGGTTTATACATTTTCTTTCATTTTTTCTCTTGCCTTGTGATAATTAAACCATATTCTGTTCTCCTAGTTCTGCTTCTTTGGATCATTTCATCAATCTAGTCCCTTAATATTTTTCATATCTGTATTGTTATTATTAATTATAATTGTCAGTATTAATTAGTTTCTACTATTTCATTATATTATTATAATATATTCAATCATTCCTATATTGTTAGACATTTAGGTTACTTCCAATTTTTTCATTTACAAATAATTTTGGAGGAAATGGTAGGTGGCAGCTGATATCCAGACTTGTGATTTTATTTGTGTATTACTTCTACAAATCCCTGTTTGTCATTGAAAGCCCTTCAAAATCTGGTTCTGATCTACCTTTCTGGTCTTATACATAACTTCTCTTCATGCTTCTTTCTGTGGTTAAGCCAAAGTGGACTTCTATGGTCCCTCAAAGACATCACTGTCTCCTGTCTCCATCCACAGCCTGGAATGTACTCTCTTCTCATTTCCACTTCAGAAAAATCCTATATCTCCTTTAAGGCTTCCCTTACTTGCCATCTTCAATAGTTAAGATCTTCTTGATCCTCCCAGCTATTATAGACTTCCAACCCCCAACCCCAGTCACCATCGTGTGTGTGTGTGTGTGTGTGTGTGTGTGTGTGTGTGTGTGTGTGTGTATAGTCAGCCATTTTTCAATCATGTCTCTGACCCCATTTTGGAATTTTCTTGGCAAAAATGCTGGTATGGTTTCTTGTTTCTTTCTCAATTACAGATGAGGAAACCAAAGCAAGTAAGATTAAATAACTTGTCCAGGGTCATACAGCTAGTAAATATTTGAGACTAGATTATAACTCAGGAAAATAAGTCTACCTGATTCCAGGCATAGCATTCTATGCACTGAGCCACCTTGCTGCATATTTATATATAGATTTTATATATAAAATATATATGTATATGCACACACACTATATATATACACTCATGCATATATAATGTGTGAATATATACAAACAAAAATATATGTATATATATTCACATATATGCATGTGTGTGTATATATATTCATATATATATATATATCTGTATTCTTATGAAATTAAATGTAAGCTTCTATAAGATAGGATTGTATATATATATGTTCATATATATAATATGTATTTTTATGAAATTAAGTGTAAGCTCTTATAAGACAGAACTGTATATATATTTTGATATATATGTATTTTTGTGAAATTAAATGCTAGCTCCTATAATACAGGACTGTTATCTTGGCTCACACATCCACTACTCTAGCTCAATTCTTTATCACTCTTTTCTTGGGTTATATCAGTATATTCCTAGTTAGCCTTCCTACCTTAAGTTTCTTCTTACTCAGAACCATCCTCCATACAGCTGCAAATGTGATTTTCCTAAAACCAGGGTCTGACTTAGCACTTAGAACCTGGCAATTTATAAATGTTTATTGATTGATTTAAAGATATGAAAAAGTTTGGAAGAGGGAAAAAGGGATCAAATCTGTTTAGAACATGTTGATTTTGAGATTCCTAAATTAGAATATCCAGTTTGCATATCCAAATTGCATATCTAGTTTGAAATGTCCAGTACAAAGTTAGGGGTGGGGTGGGGTTTGGCGTTATTTAGTAAGAATGGTGATATAGATTTGGGAATCACTTGAATAGAGAGAGATAGGAAGAGAGTGCTCTGCCCACAATTACAAGGCAGAATTCTGATGAGGACTCATCAGAGGAGACTGAGAAGGAACAGTGAAACAGATAGAAGCAGATCCAAGGGAGATCAGTGTCATAAAAACCCTCAGAAGGATAAAGAACAGGAGGAGAGTGTCAAATGATGCAGAGATCTAGAAGGATGGAGAGAAAAGACCATCACATCTGCCAATTAAGAGATCAGTGGTAACTCTAGAGACCCAGTAATTTTAGCTAAGTGATGAGGTCAGAACCCTGGCTGCTAAAAGGTCGAGGAGTGAGTGAGAAGACAGGAGGAGAAGTTAAAACAGTTTTTCCTAGGAGTGTGGATTTGAAAAACACAGAGAGATAAAGAGGATGATAGCTGGGGATATGGTAGAGTTATTTATTAGGCAACAAGGAAGGAATGAATATAATAATAACAATGTAGCACATTGAGGTTTTTGCAAAATCTTATATGTAGCTATCTTATTTGAGCCTTACCGCACTCCTGAGAGGTAAGTGTTTTTGTTATCCTCATTTAGCAGATGACGAAACTAAGATTGAGAGAATTTGACTTTCCCAGGGCCATACAACTAGCAAGTGTCAAATTCTTGTCTTCTTGATGCCAAATTCAGGACATTGTCAGTGGCGACACTTAGGTGCTTGTATACAGGGAGAGCATGAAGCACCCCAGGGGCAATCAGCTGGAGGAGATGGAATCAAAGATAGTGAGAGAAATGAAGAGAAGGACCATCTCTTCATTAGAGACTGGAATGAAGTAAAAGAGGAAAAGGAAGATTTTAAAGGCTGTTTTAGATATAGAGGAAGGAAGAAGAGGGAGATCAGGATGAACAATTTCTCTTTTTTCAGTTAAGTTTGAAGCAAAATCCCCAGCAGCCAAGGAAAGTAGGGAGAGACTTGAGGCAGAAAGATTGACCAGTTGCAAGGTACAAGACAAGGTCACAAAGTGGGAGATGGCCATTGGACACCAGTAGAGAATCTCTGTAGAATGGCCTTCACCCAATCTCCCCCCCTTCCTCCCCTCAATTCTCTCTTTCATTAACACTGCTCTGTAAGTGATTGGTCGGAAAGGCTTGTAAGTAGATGAGTATATAATAATGACAACAAGACAACCTTGTGGTCACCATGGAAAAGTTGCTGAGATGAAAGGCCCTGAAGCAGAGAACCTCTTGATTTAAGGAGGATGATTAAAAAGCTGCACTTCCCAAAGAAATATATTTTCTAAGCCATGGACACTGGTCCATTGGGTATTTTCCATTATCAAATGTCACATTGCATATTAAGGACAAGGATGGCAATCTGTCTTTGTACAGAAAGCAGAGAAACATACAAATAATTGTTCTTGCCTCTCTTTGCTTCTCTCATGTCATTGTACTAGAACCATCAAAGAAGGGGAGACGGTCCAGCCTTCTTGCTTAGGTGTCTTTGCTTGTAGTAGAGATGGACACAGTTTTCTAGCCAGGGACCGGTTTTCATCTGTCAGGATTATCTTTTAGCAATGTGAACTTCCTGATTTTTTCCTCGATATTCACAGAGAGATGAATGGGGAACCCTACTATAATCCCTGTTGTGAGGAAATGTAAGGACAGAATATTCTCTTCCTTGGGTATTTTCTCTTGTCAGAAGGATGCACACAAGGCTCACATATGTGCTGTAGATGTGAGAAAGTGAAGAATGGTAGAAGATCAGGGTTTGAGTCTAGTACTGAAACTCACTAGAAGCATATCTGTGGACAAACCACTTAGTCATTCTGACCTTCAATCTCCTCTTCATTTTATAGAGCTGACTGGACTAAAAGATCTTTATGAATCATGGAACTAGAAATACTGAAGCCCAGGCGAGAAAGGGGTCCCAGGTATTTCTGAGGTCCAGTTCTCTAGGTCACACGGTCCATATGAGTGATCTTTCTGGAATTACAAAAAATTTTCTGGTCTACAAGAACTTCTCTCAGATCACCAGCACCAGGAGCCTTTAAAAGAAAGATACAGTCTCTGAGAAGGGGGTGCTGTGCCCCTGCTTCATGCCTCTGAGCTCTGCTGGCCAGTGAAAACCAGGTGGTTTTCACTAAGGGTGTAGCCACATTGTTCAAATGCTAAATGCAATTGGCTTAAATTACTATTTTATGAAGAACTCACACAAGGTAAGTGCTCACATGGAGGGCAGAAGCAGCAATACAAGGACACTTGAGGTCTCTCTGAATCTATTGTGAGACATGGGAGACATTGGCACAAGACTGCCCAATACGGCACACCCACATCAAAAAAGCTGCTGTGCCCTATAAGCAAAGAATTGTAATAGCTCAAAAGAAATGTGAGATGCACCAATTTAGAGACCTCTCCACTTCCAGCTTGTATTGGTCTGGTCAGCCATAGTCAGACACACTGTGTCAGGATGTCATTTTGGTCCTCTTCAAGTCTGAAGGACAGTGTGTGTGTGTGTGTGTGTGTGTGTGTGTGTGTATGTAACTGTTATTTCTATTCTTTCAGGTGCATGTACTATTGGAGGATCAAGACTGTTTTCTCACTGACAGCAATGGAATAAAAGTTGTAGTTTCAAGGAGAAAAGGTGATTTGCTTCAAGGAATCAAAGCAATGCCAGGGATTGTTGATGCGGGTATCCTGGCAACATATTCTGAATGTCTGGGTAAGGAGTCAGGTGCTTTGTAGACCTGAGAATGGGAATGCAGATTTTTTTCTGGGGTGACTAAGGTTCCAGGTGTTCACAGTTCTATCGGATACCTCCAGACAGAGGTGGGATGAGCTGTTCACATGCCTGTCAACACAGTCCAGCCAAGCTAGTTGCTAGAGGGGATCAGCAACAATATCCTCTCCAAACCCTCTAAGGGGAGCTGGCCACAGATGGCACAGAGTTTTTGTTTTGAAATGGCCTGAAAGACTCTTTTTTATTTTTGGTCCCAATTAAAGATGATAAGGGAGTATATTCTCCTGCTCAGTATTGTGACTTCTTCTCCAGGAAACAGAGCAGGTACCTATCTACTAGGAATGATTTCTATGTATGACAGAATAGAGAGATAGTGTGGTATCCAATGGAAAGTAAGCTGATGTAGAGTCAAAAAAAGCTAGGTTTGAATCAAACCTTTAGTACCTAAGCAGTCACTTTGGGGAAGCTGTTGCTCCTCAGTTTCCAAATTTGTAAATGGTTTGGACTAAAGTAAAGTCTCTTCTTGCTGTAGTTGAGGGGAAGTTTGGAGAATGACATTATTGCTGCCTCACAATATCTGAGGGGCTGGCAAGTGAATGAAGGAAAATGCTTGTTCTATATGACCATAGAGGGCAGAATTAGGACCTCACAGGAAAATGACAGAAACATATTTTGGTTCAATTATTTAACCCAATAAAAATTCATTAACTGTCTAAAATGTTCAAGGTCCAGTGCTGAGCCCTGGATCTGGAAAGATGGAAAGTGACATAAACTGCTCTGAAAGAATCTATATTCTATTAGAAGGATTAAAACACAGAGACGGATAGGTATGCTATATAGATTGGGAGTTATCAGCTCAGAGATGATTGATGAATTTATTGCAGTGGAGGAGACCAAAAGGAGAAATTGACCAAAAACAATAATTTGAGGAAGAAATATTCTACTTGGTAGATGATGGCAAATGAAGGGATCACAGAAAATGCTCTAGAATAATTCTGTCCTTACAAATTCTCCTAGGTAGAGGGACAGCCAAGGTTTTATGGAAAGGCCTTAGCTGGGCCTTGAAAGAAAAGGCTTTCAAAGATAGAAAAAACAATTGAGTATATTCTTAATATGGGAGATAGTTTGCATGAAGGCAATCAAAGCAATAAACATTTATTAAGAGCGTACTAATTGTGATATCTTGTATATGATTGATTAATGCCAAAAATTGTATAAAGTTCTAGGAATACAAATACAAGCGAAAACAAAACAAAACAGACAATACCTGCCCTCAGGGAGCTTAACTAAGGAGGAAGGGAAAGGAACAGTGAGAAAGGGATACCTGAGCAGGGGCATCATGACAGAGCTGGTCTGGGTCCTTCCTCCACATGGAGTTTGGAAGGAACTCATCAATAATAAAAGGGGACACAAGGATGGGGAAGCTGAGCAACAGGAAGAATGAAAGATGACAAGAAATAAGAGGATTAAATGGAGAAACACTCAGTCAGCTGGCACAGAATATGAGAAAGTAAAAAAGGATTCAATAAGTCTGCAAGAGTGAGCTAGACTCAGATTGTAGAGGGAGGGCCTCAAATGTCAAAGAAATTTGTAATTTATTCTAGAATCGGCAATGAGCCAAAGAAGGGTTCTGATCAGGGAGTGTCACGACAAAGAACCAATGGGGGAGAGGAGGGAGACTGCAGGCTGGGAGATTAAATTAAGGTTCTGTTACACTGCTCCAGACAAGAGGCAATAAAGGCCTGACCCTGCTTGGTGGTTACGGGAGAGGAAAAGAGGGAAGGGGTTTGAGAGAGGTAGAAGAGACATTGTTTAGTGGGCGGAAGGGGAGCAGGGAGAAGGGAGAGGTACAAATAGCTCATCGCTTTGAGGCTAATGGTTGTGTCATCAGTACACTAAAGGAAATGTGGAGGCAGGGCAGGTTTTCAGAAGAAGATGAAGGGTCCCATTTTAGAGACTTGAGCATGAGGTACTGACAGAATCTACACTCCCTGAGAGGGAGGACTTTTGCTCTTTGGTCTTTATATTCCCGATATCTAGTCCTGTTCTTTCACATACTAATAAATGCTTGTTGATAAGAAATCGGCTGGCGGTAGGAGCCATGGAATAGCTGTGGGGGTAGAGTTAAAGGGAGAGAGATTAGCTGTGGATATATAGATTGGAAAGTTATCAGCGTGGAGGTGATTGATGAACCCATGGGAATAGGGGAGAACAGGAAGAGAAATTGACCAGAAACAATAATTGGGGGAAGGGCACCCAGACTTGGAGCTTGAGACAAAAGATGAGATTTCATTCCTGTTGGAAAATGGAATCATTTGCTTCAAAGATAGAGTTCCCTCTTAGTGGAAATATTCTGGAAGATGACTGTTAATGTTCCTATAGAACAGGTTTTTGAACTGAATGGAAGGCTGGACTAGATCTGAAAGTCTACAATTCTATCCCTACAGGGGAACAGTAGGATTATTTTGGACTAAAATTCATTTCCTTTTTACACTCCTTTATGCTGGGCTTGCCTTCAGATCCTTCCCTCCCTCAAGGGCTCCCTGAGAAGCTGATGGGGCAGAGAGGAAGAATAATTCAATGGAAAGTCTCAGTAAATCTACTCCTCCTTTCTGTTCTATTCAGCTCCAATCATTATTCATATTAAACGGAGAAAGTCCCCTTCCCTTCCCCCAGTAAAAGCAGAAAGCCTGAAGAAGCTGTTGCTGAGATTAACAATCAGGGACAGAATAGGGTAAAAGGGCTGTGTGTATGTGGGGATAACTGCATAGGACAGCAGTTTTGCTTTATTTAGTCATTTCAGCCATGTTCAACTCTTCATGACCCCATTTGGGGTTTTCTTGGCAAAAATACTGGAGTGATTTGTCATTTCCTTCTTTAACTCATTTTACAAATGAGGAAACAGGTAAACAGAGTGAAATGACTTGTCCAGAGTCACACTGCTAGTAAGTGCTTGAAGAGTTGAATTCAGAAAAAAGGAGTCTTCTTGACTCCAAGTTTGGAATTCTATCCACTGCATCACCTATGTGCTCTATCTGTAAAAGGAGAGACTTGGATAAAAGGATTTTTGG
Source organism: Sminthopsis crassicaudata (assembly GCF_048593235.1). Taxonomy (NCBI): domain Eukaryota; kingdom Metazoa; phylum Chordata; class Mammalia; order Dasyuromorphia; family Dasyuridae; genus Sminthopsis; species Sminthopsis crassicaudata. The sequence goes on from NC_133618.1 coordinate 61,320,915, forward strand.
GGGTCACTTCCTACTCTAAATTCATGATCTGATGATTTGCTAAATCACACAGATAGAATGCAATCTTCATTGGTAGAGAGGATTCCCATGCTAGGAGTCCTCACACTGTACAATCACATATGTGTATTATACACATTTAATGTTGAATACTCTTTGAAGCACTCTCCTGGAATCAAAGAATGCCAAAGCTGGAAAAGCCTAAACACTTAGGATGATAGATAGAACATAGACTCTTAAGAGTTGAAAGTGACTTGGCACATAGTAGGTTAACAAAAACTTATTGATTGATTGATCAAATATAGTGTAACCTTAGATGGGACCTTAGAATGTGGAATGTCAGAGACCACAGACTATCTAACACAACCCTCTTTACTTTCCAGTTAAGGAAATTGAGGCACAAAGATTGGACATGAATCCAAATTTCCTGACTCTGACCTTAATACATAGATGCCTTTATGGATGCTTATTATAGAGAAGATTCGGTAATTTCTTTTACAACCCTCTGCTGAGGGTTGTAGCTTCTTTCTAAAGCCAAATAAATTTTATTTTTCCTCTTTATGTAGAATCACCCCTTGTTCCACCTTCCAACCCCCTTCTTGGTATGTGCTGGGCAATATAATTATATTATCCAGATGATCCTGGAAGAGAAGATTGACTGTGTGCTATGAAAATAGGGTGGGAAGTTCTTTCTGAGGAATGGTTGGCCATGATTAATGGCGCCAGAGCCAGTCAGGCTGATTTTGATGGATTGTATGCTGACAATCTCTTCCTTCTGACCAGGGCAGGCCCAGGAAATCTTAATGCTAGTTTTAAGGTGGAGGCAGACTGGCCAGCTCTCTTCTGCCTTCCCTCAGTTCTCCTCCAAGTAATTGAGCTGTTTATTGTGGTGGGGAACGACAGTTTAGGGAGGTCTGCAGATATCTGGCCAACTCCGTAATGACCTGTCCAAGAAACTGTTGACCAATTCTGCTCATCTTCTCCTGGCTTTTGGTTGGTTTCCTTCTGTAAAAGGGCCCCTGAAGCATTTCTGGAAGATTTCCTCCTTCCTGTCATCTGTCTGTCAAAAGGTGAAAATAATTTCTTCCCTACAAGTCTCTAGATATAATCAAAGTCAAGGAGAACAAGAGGAGCTTTGTTTTAAAAAAAAAAGTTTGCCTGCCTTTCTTCCATTTCCAAACAATATTGGGGAAAAAAAGTGAAACATTTTTAAAAATTAAAAAAAAATTAAAATTTCAATCAGTAAATTAAAAAAAAAAACAACAACAACAAACAACAAAAAAATTTCTTAGGAGTTGAAAGGGAACTCAGAAGCCCTTTTAACTTTCAGAGTAGCTGGGTGGTGCAGTGGATAGAGCTTTGGACTTGGAGTCAGGCAGACCTGACTTTCTATTTCAGACACTTAGTTGTCTGCCCTTTTAGAACCCATTTAACATTTTTTGAGCCTCAGTTTTCGCTTTTGTAGAATGGAGCCAGTAATGGTATCTCAGAAGGGCCAAGATGAACACATGCACATGTATGCATTTAAGTGCATGTGTGTCTATATACCTCCCCACAAAGTTGCATCTTGATGCACTTAAAACTGCACTAAATGCTGTTTATATACACTCATTCATACTCACAAATACAATACCCACAAACACACACAAATACAAGTATACATATATTTGTTGTTCATTCTTTGTTCTTAAAGTAGACCCCTGACATCTTGACTTGCACATGAATTGGATTTGAATGAAGCAGAACTGTGCATAATATAGATGTGCTTGTTGTCATTTTTGTCACTCAGTCATTTTCAGTCGAGTCCAACTCTTCATGACGGCATTTGGGATTTTCTTGGCAAAGATATTGGAGTGGTTTGCTATTTCCTTCTCCAGCTCACTTTTATAGATGAGGAATTTGAGGCAAACAGAATCATACAGCTAGTAAGTATTGGAGGCTCATCTTCTTGACTCCAGGTCTGGCACTGTATCTACTGTACTGTCTAACTGACCATAATTTATAATCTTATGTATTTTATTTTAGACATTTAAAAGTACCATTCTGAGAAAGAGTCCATAGGTTTCCTGAACTGCCAATGGCCCCAGGACACCCATAACATTAAGAATTCTTGCTAAAGAGGCATAGGTCACCAAAATAAATGCATATATTTTCCTCCCAATGCACCGTTCTCTCCTCCCTGCACCAAAGCTTCAAAATTTATGGAAATATTTCACCTCTGCCCGATTCACAAAACGACCATGAAAATGAAATAAAACAAGTGAGATAGTAAAAAATACATCAAGCTCAGAGTCAGAAGAATTGGATTCATGTCACTTAACTCTTTGGGCTTCTGTTTTCTTACATGCAAAATGAAGTGGTTGGAATAATTCATCTTTAAACCCTAACACTGAGTTCTAAGGTCATATGTAAGGTGGTGGTATTGTTTGTCCTTTGGAAGAGGACCAAGGATATCACAGGGTCACATTTTGACTCATGTGTGAACTTGATTTAAGGGAGACAGAGTTGCACAAAGTCATCAGCCTTTCTCTTCCAGAGTCATCAAAGTTCAGGGACAGGACCCAAAAAATGTCAAGATGACCAAAGAAGGTCTGGGACGTACGGAATGATCCTGATGTCTTCAATATCTGACCAAGCACTAAGCACTCCGTAGTGTTTGGACAAATGGTTCTCATTCACTCATTTTCATGGGGAAGTCTTCACATGCATGGAGACATGTACAGAGATACTCCCCTAACTCACTGACAGGTTTGAAGCCTGGGTGATTACCCTCAACCTGTTTTACCCCACTTGCCAGGATGCTTTACTGCTGTGTGGCTGCTGCACATGCTAAGGCTTCTTGGAACCATAGGGGAGGATTGGGTGAAGGTAGACATTATAAGTAGGTGAGTAGTCCTGAAAGGGCTTGGCAAACCCTCACACCAGAAGGGCTAGTTTTACCTCAAAGTAAGTTCTATGAGACTATCAATTAATCAATCACATTTGTTAACCACCTACTATGTTTCAAGTCTAACATTCATTTAAAGGCCTCTTCCAACTCTTACAAACATTTTTGCACATGTGGGTCTTTCCCCCTCTTTCATGATCTCTTTAGGATAAAAGCCTAGTAGTGTCACTGGTGGATTAAAGAATATGCACCATTTTATGGCCCTTTGGGCATAGTTCTAAATTGCTCTCCAGAATGGCTGGATTCTTTCACAACTCCACCAACAATGCATCAGTGTCCCATTTTTCCCACATCCCCTCCAACATTCATCATTATTTGTTCCTGTCGTCTTAGCCAATCTGACAGGTGTGTAGGGGTACCTCAGAGTTGTCATAATTTGCATTTCTTTGATCAGTAGTGATTTCAAGGATTTTTCTCAAATGGCTACAAATGACTTTAATTTCTTCATCTGTTCACATCCTTTGACCATTTATCAATTGGGAAATTGACAGACCCCTTCCAACTCCTAAGACTCTATATTGTATGTTCTTTTTTCCATTCTAAGTATTAAGGCCCTTTTGAACTTTGACATACTCGAATTCTATGAGAGTGCCTCAAAGTTTGTTGTCCTAGTTGAGTTGTTTCAGTCTTCATGTCCCCCTTTTTTTTTTTTTTTGACAAAGACACTGGAGAGATTTGTCATTCCTTCTCCAGCTCATTTTACAGATGAGGAAACTGAGGCAAACAGGGTTAAATTATGTGTTATGGGTCACACACCTAGGAAGAGTCTGAATCCAGATTTAAACTCAGGAAGATGAATCTTCCTGATTCATAGCCCAGTGCTACATCCACTGTGCCACCTGCTTCCACTTGAGAGTATTAATCTCTCCCCCACCCCTGTCTTTGTCTCTGTTTTTTCTGTCTCTTTTTGACTCTCCCTTCCTCTGCCTCTCTCTCTTTTTGTTTCTCTCTATCAGTCTCTCTCTCTCTCTCTCTCTCTCTCTCTCTCTCTCTCTCTCTCTCTCTCTCTCTCTCTCTCTCTCTCTGTCTCTCCCTCCATTTCTCTCTCCCTCTATTTTTCTCTTTCCACATATACATAATATATTTATATATAAAAATGTAAATTAGCCTATATGTTAATTAAACTCCCTTCTTATTGCTCTCTCCATATATATATATATATATATATATATATATATATATATGTGTGTGTGTGTGTGTGTGTGTGTACACACACACATATGAAAGATCTGTGATTTCTACATCACGAAGATTCCTAGAATGGGAATTCCATCCTGTATCCTCTTTTAGCAGATCCCTGAATTATGGTTTTAGAGTGGGAAGTGATCCCTTGAGGTCTTTTTTGTCCAAATCCCTCCTTTTTCAAATGAGAAAAATTGAGGCCCAAAGGATTCTGAAGCTATTGTTCAGGGTCACATAACTAGTAATTTACAAAGCTAGGATTTGAATCCAAATTCCCTGACTCTAAGTTCAATATTTTCCCTGCATACCACTATCCTAAATGTTAGGGAATGATTTGAGGTCCACAGAGGCTAAATGACTTGCCCAGGTTTCTATAGCTATTAAATATCTAAGGCAGTGTTTGTACCCTTGTCTTCCTGATTCTAAGCTCAGTGCTCTACCCACTGTACCCACTGCCTTTATATGAATGTAACTTGTAGCAATAGTTGTTATTTAAAAGGATCTTTGGATTGCATACAGATTCCAAATGATGTAAACAGTTAATGGTGTTTCCTGGGATATTTGGAAGATAAGGGCAAGCAGATGCTAAAGTGGAAAAAGTTTCCTGCCTTAGAGTTAAGATGACATGGATTTGAATACTGCCTTAGACACTTATTAATTATGTGATTCTGGACAAATTATATAAGGTCTCCAGTCTCAGTTTCTCAGCTGTAAAATGGGAATAACAATAGCACCTACCTTACAGAATTGTAAGGATTAAGTAAGACAACATATGTAAAGCACTTTGCAAGCCTTCAAAAACTATAGAAATGTTCTTGTTGTTATCAGGTCTTGATTCGTTGTTTTGTTGGTTACCTAAACTTAAGGTGGTGATAGGGAAAATGTTTTAAAAAGCAGATTAAATTTAAAATTAAGGATGCCTTTATTGTCCATCTCTATAAGGAAAAGGAAGTAGATTATCCTGTGACAATCACAGGGGATGGAGATTCTCTCTCTTAATCATTGCCTGTAAGATTCTTGTCAGCGTCCTCCTTAATAGGCTGATCCTTCACCTGGAAGATGGTTGTTTACTTGAGAGCCAGGTGGCTTCAGAAAGGGCTAAGGAATGGCTGAAATGGGAGAAAGAAGGAAAAGGAGAGAGAGAAGAGGAGAAGTAAAGGAGAGAGAGAGAAGGAGAAAAGAGAAAGAGGGGGAGGAGAGAGAAATACCGACATAGAGGGAAAGGAGAGGGAGAGAGATAGGAGGAGAGAAGAAGGGAGAAAGGGAGAGAAAGAAGGAAAAGGAGAAGAGGAGGAAGAGAGAGAAAGGAAAGAGAAGGAGTGAAAGAGAGAGAGGGAGGGGAAAGAGAGAGGAGAGGGGAGGAAGGAGATGGAAAGGGAAAGAGAGAAAAAGAGAGAGGAAGAAGATGAAAGTAATTTGAGAAAAGAATGATATCTAGCATTTATATAATGCTTTAAAGTTTGCAAAATATTTTGCAAATATCATCTGATTTTATCCTTGTAATAAATCTGAGAGGTAGGTACTATTATTTCTATTTTACAGAGGAAGAAACCAAGACAGATTACAGTAAAGTGGATTGCTGAGGGTCATGGAGCTGGTGAATGTCTGAGGCTAGATTTGAATTTGGGTTTATTCTAACTCCAGAACCAGTGCTCTACCTACCGAGCCTCCAATTTGCCTCTACTAGGTACTATTACCTTGAGGCACAAAAAAAGCCTTCTACAGAGGTGAGATTTGAGCTGGATTTTAAAGGATGCTGGGAAAACTAAAAGGCAGAAATGTAGAAGCAGACTATTCTAAGTATGGGAGGCCTTTTGCAAGTGGAAAAGCAAGGAGAAAAGAGATAATAATAATAATAATAACAAAACAATACTACCACTACTACAAAAATAGTAATAATTAGTTAGCATTTATAAAGCACCTATTATTCCAGACATTGTGTTAAATGCTTTACAACTATTATCTCCTTTACTGTGTTTCAAGAAATTGCAAATAAGCTGTAGATCCTAGACTATGTGAAGGGTAATAAAATATAAGCAAGGTAGAAAGGAGCCAGGGGATGAAGACTTTAAGTAAAAGCCAAACAGAAGATTTTATATTTTATCCCAGAGGTAACAGAAAGCTACTGAAGCTCACTGAGCAGGGGGCTGACATGGTACTTTAGAAATATCACTTTGTCAGATGACTGGTCCATGGTTTGAGTGAGGAGAGACTTGAAGTAGGGAAGCCAATTAGAAGTCCATTGCAGTAATCCAGGTGCCCCAGGATGAAGGTATTTATGAATATTGAGAAAGGGACACTTAAGTGATATCATGAAGGTACAAATCATGAGAACTGACAATAGATTTGATAAGGGGGTGAATTTGAGGGAGAAGCTGAGGATGGACAGTGTGTCTGGAAGGATGGTGATGTCCTAGACAGTAACAAGGAATTTGGGGGAGAAGGATAATGAATCCTGTTTTGGGGATGTTGGATTTGAGATGCCTCTGGGCCACCCAATTTAATCCAAAGGGCCCTTTAATGAAGATGAAATTAAAGTGACTTGTCCATGGTCTCACCATTTAGTAAGTAGCAGAGCTGAGGCCTCTGATTTCATGTCAGGTGTTCTTTCCACTGTAATACAAACATTTCCCCTTTTCCCCCTCCTTCCTGCCCTCCCTGGGCACTCACTATTCGATTAATTTAATTCTTTGGCAAACTCCATGATAAAAACACCAACATTCTTCCCAAAGCATCCAAGCCAGGGCCTGGCTGGACAGGGAGGCCCCCATATCAGGCGGTCCAGAGCTTGGGAGGCACTAGCCTTGGGAATGGGGTGAGGGAGAAGACTTACTGGAGCAGGTGATTTTGATGGACATGTAGTCTCGACTACAGTCCTTCTTGTAGTGACAGCGTAGCCAGTTCAGCAGGCACAGCCCGTTGTCACACTGCAGATCCTCCTTCTTACACGGAAGGATGCTCTGCTCATCTGAAGGACAGAGAGACAAAAACAATGACTTTTAATCCCTCTGCTAACCTAGAAAATCACAGAACATCAGAATGGCAGTCAAAGAATGTCAGAGCCGGCTGGGTTGTGAAGGATGATCCAGTGCCAGCTCCTGATTTTACAGATGAAGAAACTGAGTCTCAGAGTGATTAAATCACTCACCCAAGGTGACACAGCTATTTGGTCACATATTAGACTTAGACCCAGAATATGTTCCAAATCCCAGTCTAGCTCATTGCTTTGTACCATGCTGGCTCCTTCTGAACCCTGTATCCCTCATCTGGTACAGTCCAGTACAGTGACTCCCTCAGATTGAGTTCCAAGAGATTTGTGACTCAAGCACATCACCCTAGCTCTTCTTTCTCTGCTTCAGCATTAGCTCCTCCATTCTAGGAACACTCTTCCCTCATCTCAGCCTTTTAGTTTTTCCCAGCTTCCTTTTAAGACAACTCAAATCCTACCTCAACAGGAAAAGGAGATCCTTCTTGGTCTTCTCCAAGCCGGCAGTATTTTCCCCTTCTCCTTGGAAAGGGGACTTTAGTTTGAGCATAGGAATAAGCCAGCTATGATTTTTTTGCTGAATAAGATCTGGGCTCCAACAACATGTTGGCCAAATTTACTTGGTTGTCTAAGAGAATATGATCTGGTTACTACATAGAAGTTAAATCTAGTCATGACTAATCCCATGATGATAAATATCCCAGCCCCATATTCTCCTTTTCTCTCTCCCTCCCTCCCTTTTTCCTCTTCTCTTTTTTTCCCTCCCTCTTTCCCTTCTTACCTTCTTTCTTCCCTCTCTCCTTCCTTTCCTTTTTCTCTTCCTCCCTCTTTCTCCCTTTCTCCTTCCTTCCCTATCTCCCTCTCCTTCCCGCCTTCTCTCTCTGTCTCTGTCTCTCTCTCACATTTACCAATGCAAATGAATACATGCTCTAAAATTATGGGCATTAATAAAAGGTCAAGTGACTTGTCCAGGATGGCATGACTGGTATATGTCACAAGTGGAACATGAAGCCAGGATGTCCTGGTTCAGTGGCTTTTTCTCTGTCTACTCTGTCATGCTCAAATATCTTAGGATAATGAACATTTTGGGACATTTACTATTTTGGGACATTTACTATGTGTTGGGCACTACGTGAAGACATATGAAATAATCCCTTGTTTTGAGAATTTTACAGTATAATTGGGAAGTAAGCTGTATACAAATAATTAGGAGACAAATTGCAGGATGATGAGGGGTACCAACAGAATTAAGATGTCCCCAGGGATCAGTCACCAAGCTGATCACTAGAAAAAAGCCTTCAGACTAAAGATTTTGAATCATGTGAGTCCTATCTAGCTTGAAAAGGTTACAAACAAAAACTGACGTGGAGGGAAAGTTGGTACATGAAGTTTTGATCTAAAAACACTCTCAAAAACTTTGGAATCAACTGTATGACCTGGGAGAGCCTGGGAAAGGACCCCCAACATGATAATGATATAGTAACAGAATTTAGACTAGATGATCTTTGGATTTCTTTTTAGCACTGAGATTTTATGATTCTGTGATTTCTTGAAAGCATTAAAAACAACAACAAAACTTTTCTCCTTCTGGTGTGAAGAGGTTGGGACAACTCCTTTATAAAAGCAGAGAACAGAATTTCAAAACATTTGAATAATCTGCCCACATTCTGTAATCCTATTGTTAAAAGATTTGAGTCAATTCTTCCTGGTATGTTCTGGAGCAGTGTGTGAATGTGTAAAATAGAATGCAATTTGGTGATTATTTCTTTGGGATTGTGGTCACTTGTACATCACCACCAAATGAACTATAGTTGATGAAAATGCTGATTTAATCTGTATGCTAAGGACTTAATTAACAATCAGTCATGTTCACTGGAGGTGAAGGCTGTCTTGCCAAGGAAAAACAGACTTCCCTACTTCAGGGCACACAGATCTCTTTCAGATACTAGGGCTGGTGAGTCAGAGTGCAAACAATGCCAGCCTCTGGGATTGACCTAATTCATTCATTCATTCATTCATTCATTCATTCATTCATTCTTGTATATGTGTATGTTTGTGTATGTGTGTGAGGGGGTGTTAGAAAAAAAAAAGGTGCTTGAGTTTTTGAAACATCTCAATTGTTCTTGAGGTTGTCACCCATTTATAAAGGATACTCTTTAGATCCTGAGTCATCAAGATAAGATTAAATCACATTCACAACATCTTTTGTTCACAAAGTTCCATAATGTCAGAACTCAAAGGGACTTTTAGACTTGGAAGGTCTTGGAGAATGTTAGGAACCATAATGGGAGGCCCATTGGACTGTGTGAATAATCAGGGGCTTTAGTTTTTTCTCATAATCTGGCGTATCTTTCATTTCCACTGCTGGTGGAAAATAGCTGCTTAGAGTTTGCTCAAGTTCCACATATCTGTCACTAACTCCATTCACTGAGCCGTGAGTGAATGAACCCATGGTCTCTTAGCTCAGCTTTTCTCATTTTGTTGCCGAAGTACAGGAGGATAGTACTTCCATCCTTTTCTCTGACTCATCTCTAATTGGATTTCCTAACAAGGGGAATTCAGCGTGCAGTACTTTGAGCTATTAAGTGGTTCTGTAATATACACGAAAAGTCTGCCTCATTTCCCTCTCATTTCCTTGTTCATCAGCCTTCCCACTCTGGGGGACTCTTAGAAATGCAGATCTAAGAAGGTATCATGCTAATTAAATCATCAAAGCCCCCCCTCCCATCTTCACTGAAGTGAATTGGGGGGTGGGAAGAGGAAGAAGTGACTCAGGAGAATTTTATGACTGAGCAGGGCCCAACTTTTTCATCACCGAGGGGATGATTTGTAATAGATGCTCCATGATCATCCAAGAGGAGAAAGATTTATCCTGATCAGGATATTTAGACTTGATGCTTCCGTTACAGGTAGAAAAAAAATTGTTGTTATCCAGCTACGTCAAGCTTTATGTACCTTCAAAGACTTTTTTGTCTATGGAGTTTTCATGGCAAAGATACTGCAATGATTTGCCATTTCCTTCTTCACATGTCCCCATTTTACAGATGAGGAACTGAGGGAAATAGGGATTAAGTACTTTGTCCAGGGTCACATAGCTATGATTGAAGTCAGATTTGACTTAAGATTTTCCTAACTCCAGGCCCAGTAGCTGGTTATTTATATTCAGTAGAGTTTTAAATGAGCTGGCTAGTTCTCTTCCCTGCAAATCTCTCTTCAACTGAGGGGTCCTGAGGTTTGCCTCATTTAAATCCAATTCATGAACATGTCAAGGTATCACTATCATGATGTGTCTGATCCTCTTTGAAAATGAAAGATGAACAATAGCAGTCATCGTGTCTAAAATTCCACCACTAGCAATGTATTTCATGGACTATGGAAGAAGAAGTCAGACTAAGGGCTAGAAGAGGGAGGAAAAATTCTTCAAAATTGAAGGAATTACAGCAGGCTTATTTCAGAAAGGCCTGGAGAGACGTGCACAAACTGATGCTAAGTGAAGTGAGTAGAACCAAGAGAACATGGTACACAGCAACAACAAGATTATGTGATGATCAATTCTGAGGAATGACTCTTCAAAAATGAGGTAATTCAGGCCAATTCCAATAGACTTGTGAAGAGAGAGGACTATGAGGACTGAATGTGGAGTACAACAAAGCATTTTTATCTTTTTTGTCATTCATTGTTCGCTTGCTTTTTGTTTTCTTTCTCATTTTTCCCCTTTTTGATCTGATTTTTCTCATGCAACATGATAAATGTAGGAATATGTATAAAAGAATTGCACATATTTAAAACATTGGATTACTTACTGTCTAGGGGAGGGATAGGGGAAAGGAAGGGAGAAAAATTTGGAACACAAGGTTTTGCAAAGGTGAATGTTGAAAACTATCCTTGGATATATTTTGAAATTTAAAAAAATTCATTTTTTTTAATTAGAGGGATCCAACAACGAAATGGTCTGCGTTGATAGGGTGTAAGATTTCTGTTACTGAAAATTTGTAAGGAGAAGTGGGGAACTCAATGGGAAAGCTGCAAGAGGGGATAAATGCCTTAACTAGATAACAAGTTAGATGCTTTTTAACTCTGGGATTCTGAGATTTCTTAGGTTCCTTTTTAAAAGACACATACTTCTGGGAAGGGCAACAAATTAAGCCATTAAAATCTTGGTTTTAAGAACTTCCCATAAATGCTAGTGATGGGGTGATTAAGACCCAGAAAAAGGGAACTGACTAGTTCATCTTGACCCCATAGTTACTATGTACAATCAGGGGACCAAACTACAGGTGCTGACCCCAGAGATTATTATATATAACTTTCTGAGCAAGCAACCAGCATAGTATCAGCATCTATAAAAGGTTCTCTCTTTCCCTTTGTTAATCATGACTTTTTAAGGAATTTTGCCTGCCTCATGGCATCATAATAAAGCTTTCTGCCCCATGAATGGATCTGAGTCTGTGAATTCATTATGGAAGACTCCATGCATTCTCGACTTCTTGAACCTCATCACTGAAAGGGACCTTATATGGGATAACATGTGTGAAGTACTTCGAATCCCTTGTTGTTATTCAATCTTTGCTGACTTTTTGTGACCCAGGATTATACTGTCCATGTGGCTTTCTTGGTAAAGATACTGGAATGGTTTTCCATTTCCTTCTCTACTGGATTAAGGCAAACAGAGGTTAACTGACTTGCTAAAAATTGTCAGAGACCAAAATGGAAGTCAGTCCTTTCTGACTCTAGGACCAGTGCTCTGTCCACTGCACCTAACTGCCTACTAGACCTTGAGCTTTACAAAAATTTACCCACTAGGAACTCACATTCCTAAGAGACTTACATTCTCTAAGAGAACTGGGCTTCTTACCCACTTAACATATGAAAGTAGACTGACATCATTTTGCCTCTAAGACTTCTAATCATTTGTGTGACCCAATAAAACCATGTGGATTCTAAGGGGAGATAGTACATATATATATACTAGCTATTATCATTATTATTTTAATTTATGTAAGAATTAGAATCTAACCTTTTGATCTAAAGAAATCTCTGTCCAATAGGAGTCTTAGTCCCTTGGATCTTGGTAAAGACATCCAGATACCAACTTGGCTTGCACCTCTCCATTTCCTGATGCCATTTTCCTTCCTGCACATGGGATATATGTTTAGCCCCCAGCATTAGTTGGTCCTGCCCTCAGTGAGATATGTGTGGAAAAGTCACCTGGAAAAATCACTGTCTGCCTCAGTTTACTCATCTATACAATAGGAATCATAAGAGACTTATTTCCCAGGATCAATGGAGGATCAGAGAAGATACACTATATAAAGTGCTTTGCAAATCTTAAATTACGATATATCTGCTATCATCATTCCCTCCCTGGTACTTGGGGCATCCCTAACTTTTTCACAACTCCTAAGAAATCCAAGACTAGCCTTTACTCTGGAAAATGAAGCTTCTTGGCAAGAAGAGAATTTTTAATAGTGTAGTATGTAGCCATATTAAATAAATGATGCTCAGCAAGAGAAAATGGATCACTATTGGAGAGGTCCCAGAGAAGGCACTAGAATTCAATCTCATTTCATATGTGGATGATAAACTTTTCTTTATCATCTCAAATAGAGATTGAAGACTCAATAGATTTCAGGAAAAAAAAAACAAGGAAGAAAAAGAAATCTATAAAATGCACTTGGACCCTTTGGGAAAAAAACTGTTATCTCAGGTACTATCTCCACCATGAAACTTCCTTCCTACTAAGCACCTAGATGTTGATATATAAATGAAGGCTATGGAAATTTTTAGGACTCGCATCCTACCTAATGGGCCTTGCAATAATAAAGGGATGGGGAAATGGTGGCAGGAAGGATGAATTTAAAGACCACCTGAGTTTGTGTCTCAGAGTTCGTAGGCCCAATTTTGGCATCCATCAAGTGAGAAAGCCAGACCAGATGCTCTTTCATCTCTAGATGCTGTGACTGAGAATAGGATGTAGTTTTAAAGACCCACAGATGGAAACTGGCAAACTGATAGATAGGACCTGCCCTCAGCCAGAACAAAAATAATTATAGCTTACAGTTACATAGTGCCCTACAGTTATGAAGCACTTTATGTATATTATCTCATTTGATATTCACATCAATAAAAGTAGCATTTAGTGTGCTTTAAGATTTGCAAAGCACTTTATAAACATTGTTTTATCCTTATAATAGCCTTGAGAGGTAGGTGCTGCTATTTTTTCCATTGTACAGATGAAGAAACTGAGCAGACAGAAGTTAAGTGGCTTGCTCAGGAATTGCTATCAGAGAGGCAGGCTTTATTTTCTGGTTTTCCTGATTTCAGGCCCAGTACTCTATCTGTTGCTTAATCTAGCTGCTACAAGCCTGGAAAAGCCTTCTGACAGATAGTATAATTCTCATTTTACAGATAAGGAAAATGAGGCTAAAAGGGAGGATGTGACTTGCTTAAGATGACGAGATATAATACAATTCAGGTTCTCTGATTCAAAGTCTTGTGAATGGTGCCATAAAAAAGTGATGAAAAATTAAAAAAATCTTTTTGAGTTAAAAACCAGTGAGTTAAAAAATAATTGAGTAAATAAAAGTCTCACTCTTTTTAACTTAATGAAAGATTTCTTGAATTAATGTCATTGTTTTCTCCCTTACCATCTGTTGACTCAGTAAAGTTGTTTTTAAAAATTAGCTTAATTGTCTATGAAATTGCTGTGTTTGCACTCAATAAAAAAACTTTAAAGAAATGATCTTAGTTGTTTTAAAAATCTTGACTTCCTTTATGTGGGCAACAAAGTGCTCAAGGTTTGCCCTTTTTTAGTGCCTTTCATAAGTGCCATGTGAGATGCAAGGATAAATATTACACAGTCCCTGGCCTTTGAGAAATTGTTATCTTGGTGAGAAGAATGATGTCAATGATGAGCCAAAAGGACACTGTAATACTAATGATAGCTGCCTAAAGGAAGATGATGTTTAATGGCAAAGAACCTTGGGCCAAACATAGTGAACGATGCTGGTACTGGGTTGTTTAAACTAAATCACATGTCCTTTCTTCTTTTAACAAAGGCCAATAATAAAAATTACAATTACATGTCCTGGCAGGCACAATCGATTGTGAATCTGGATGACTCTCATAATGACTGCATAATTCTTGGAATTTATTCTGTTGTGTATGACCCATCGGTTGACTTTTTATTTATTTTTTTTACTATGAACCCCTGAAGGGCAAAGACAGCTTTGGGTTTCTCCTTGTATTCCCACCATTTTGTTTTTTGTTCTAGCATCTCACTAGAGACAAGATAGAATAAATCATTGTTGAATTAAACAGAATGGGATAGTGGAAAGAACACTGGTATACGAGTCTGGGATGAAGCCTTGGGGAACTGGGTTCAAGTTTCAGTTCTAGTAAGAACTAGCTGTGTGACTAGACAAGTCACTTCCCCTCCATGAAGCTTAATAAAATGCAACATGAGGAGGTTGGATTAGATGCTCTTTTGATGTCTCTGCCAGTTCTCAGAGCCTATAATTCCAACTTTTGTGTCAATTTATAGATGGGCTGGTTTTTGCATGTGACAATACAAAGAATAACATAATGCATAAGACTAGGATGAATTAATGCAACAGACTAGGACACATACAAATGGACTTCTTTTCCTTTTTGGTGATCTGTATGCTTGGCTATAGCCACTGTTGTTGTTATTCAGTCATTATGCAGGTGGGTCTGACTCTTTGTGGTGACATTTGGGATTTTCTTGGCAGAGACACTGGAGTGATTTGTTATTTCCTTCTCCGGGTCATTTTATAGATGAGAAAACTGAGGCAGACAGGGTTAAGCATCTTGCCCAGAGTCACACAGCTAGTAAGTGTCTGAGGCTGGATTTGAACTCAGGAAGATGAGCCCTGACTACAGATCTGGCACTCTATGTACTATGGCATCATCAAACCATCCCTAAGTACTGAGAGCAATCCATATCACCAAGTTACTCTCACCCATGCCATGAGTCCTAGAAATTTCCACAGCTTTCATTTCTATATTATTGGTAGAAAGTAAAAAGTAGAAAGGAAGGCTTCATGGAGGAGGGAGTACCTGAATCACACCTTAAAGTGAGGAAAACATCCTGGAACACAAAGGAGGAAGCATCATACTCAGATAGTCTACACTGATGATTTTTGAAATGTGGTCCAGTTCTTGGGGAACCCAGGCCTTTTCAAAGATTCCAAAAGTCAAAAACTTCATAATAATACTAAGATGTCTTCATCTCTAACATGTTTATATTGATAGGTAAAATCCACAGCAACAAAGCTTCTTGGGGGGTTTGTGATAATTTTTAAGTGCTAAAAGCAGCCCTGAGGCTAGAAAGTGTGAGAATTGCTGGACTACACAAATCCTTAAAAAAAGGAGCATAAACTTAGACCAGGAAGGGACCTTAAAAGGCATCTCATCTATTCCTTCTCATTTTAAAGATGAGAAAATTGAGACACTCGAATGGCAGATGAGTTACCTAAAATCACACAGATGAGGGGGCAGAGCCAAGAATCAAACTCAAGTCCTTTGACCAAAATTCAATGCTCTTTTCACCATACTATAAGACTTCCCAGAATAGGGTGGGATGGAAAAGAATGAGGAGTCCAGTCTGCTTAGAACATAGAATGTAGAAAAGGAAAGGAGGGGGAATGAGACTGGCAAGATTTTTCAAAGCCATGCAGAGAATGTTTGTCTTCCTTCTACCTCATCAAGAGCACTGAATGTTAGTAGGGGAAGTGCCTTAGGTGACTATCCCTCTAGGGGCATCCAAATAAATATTTTCATATGGTAGATGACAATTCAAATTTCCGCCATTATCCCTAATGATTTTTGTTTCTAAACGCTGTGTCAAACAGTAGACATAAAACCCTTAATTAGTTCACAATTAATTAACTCCTTTGAGAAAAAGAGGAACGAGGAATGAAGATTATATAAGATGGAGTGATATGCCTAGGGGGAGGAAAAGACATACATGTATACACATGCATGAATGCACGTTTCCTAAAAATCAGGATTCAAAAGGACCTCTCTGGGCCTCTCATTTAACCTGTACTTGAGCAAGACTTCTTACACTATCCCTTACAAGCTTCCGCTTGAAGATCTCCATTATTGATGAGTCAATAAACATTCATTAAGCTCCTACTATGTACACTGGGCTGAGTTGGGGGATGAAAATTAAGACAAAAGATAGACCCTGCTTTCAAAATGCTCCATCTAATGGGAGAGAACCGGAGAATATCTAGGTGCAAACAAACTTTATACAGGATAAATTGGGAATGATCAACAGAAGGAAGGCATTCAGTTTAATGGGAATTGGAAAAAGCTTCTTGTTGATGGTGAGATTTTAGCTGAGATCTGAAGAAAGCCAGTAAGTCAGGAATTATGGGTGAGAGGAAGACCATTCTAGGTATGAGGGACAGTCAGTGAAAATGGCCAGACATGGGAGATGGGGTATCTTGTTTGAGGAACAGTGAGGAGGCTAGTGTCACTGTGTCAAAGAATATGTTGAGGTGTATATGGTGTAAGGGGAGCAATGTTTAAAGTGCCGGGTCTGGAGTCAGAAAGATGTACTAGCTGTGTGACCCTGAGCAAATCATGTAGCCCTGTTTGCCTCAATTTCCTCATCTGTAAAAAGAGCTAGAGGAGGAAAGGGCAAACCACTCCATCATTTCTGCCAAGAAAACCTCAAATGGGGTCATGATGAGTCAGACACAACTGGAAAATGACTGTATAACAGTGATCCCATTCATTCTATTAATCCTTCCATCTAAAATCAGGTAGAATAAGTCCATTACATCTTCCATTTAACTCAGCTTTGAATACCTGTGGATTAATTATGTCTCTGCTAACTCTCTTCTCTAGGCTTAACTTGCTTCTTATTTCTTGAATAAATCTCCAAATTGTCCAATCTCCAATCCTCTCCCCATTCTGTTCACCTCACTCTCCTTAGAGCAGTCTCTGGTTCATAAATGTCCTCCTTTAAATGTGTGCTTAAGATAGAACCCAACACTACAAATTCCATCTGCCTTGGAAGGGGGACAGAGGAACGGCACTGATATTTCTCCCTGTGTCTGGAAATTTGGCTTCTTTTAAAGCAGCCCTGAATCTCTAACAGAAACCTGGAGTTAGCCTTCTGGCATTTCCTGATTAAATCCAACCACAGCTATCAAGAAATTCAATATTAGAGTTTTTATTGGCTTAATCAAGACTAATAATAGCTGGCATTAATGGGGTGAAAGACTTAAGAGTCAGGAAGATCTAAATTCAAATTCAGATTTAGATACTTACTAAGTGGCTGATCCTGGGGTAAGTCACTTAAACTCTCCCTGCTCCATTAACATCATTTGTAAGATAGGTTTATTAACAGCATCTATCTTCTAGGGTTGTTGTGAGGATAAAATGATAATTTTTGTAAAAAGTTTTTTAGATCTTAAGTGATATATAAATGCATTACTACCATTGCCACTACCACCATTTCTACTACTACTACTTCTGCTACTGCTACTACTACTACTTTTACTACTACTATCTGTGCTGCTGCTACTTCTTCTACTACTAATATTATTACTGCTGCTGCTCTACTCCTCCTTTTCTTCCTCCTTCTGCTACTGCTACTATTACTACTACTGCTAGTATTAGTACTATTACTACTGCTGCTGCTCTACTACTACTATTCATACTACTACTCTTATTGATGCTGCTGCTACAACTATTATTGCTACTGTTGCTGCTACTACTACTACTATTGCTGCTACACGATTACTACTTTTTCTACAACTGCTACTGCTGCTGCTGCTGCTACTACTACTACTGCTGCTGCTGCTACTCTTCTACTGCTACTGCGGCTGCTGCTGCTATTACTATTATTTTTGATTTTCAAAATGTTTAGTTCCTATTATCATATTCGATCTTTTCAATAACCTATCAAGGTACAAATTATCACCTGTATTTTAAAGATGAGGAAACTAAGTTGGAGAGAAATTAAATAATTTGACTGAAGATACAGAGCTAATAAGTGGGAGATACAAATCTTATGATTCTAAATACAGTGCTCTTTCCACTCCACCACAGTGCCTAGAATTATGGAATTACTTGGGAATGTTTAGCTTGGAGAAGAGAAGCTTTTGGTGATGTCTATATTCTAATATTTAAATGCCAAAAAGACATTAGAGAAGAAGGATTCAATTTATTATCTTTCCAGTATCTTTCCAGCCCTCTTTGAGGGCAGGAGTTTATCTTTGTATTCCCAGTGCCTACTTCATGCCTGGCACATTGTTAAATTCTTAATAATTGTTCATTGATTTGAATTGCTTGGTTCCTGGGGGCAGAGCTTGGATCTTTGCATAGAAGTTGCCTAGAAGCAGATCTGTGTTGATATTAAGTGTAAAGAGCCAATGACAGCTCAGTCCTCAGAACATATTCAGATTTGCCCTTCCTAGCCAGCAGACATGTCTGCCTAGTTCCATTTCTACAAGTAGTACTTTGGAGAGCCAGTTTTTGGTCAAGAGTAATTGAAGGGTTGGTAGAATATTATGACAAAAAGTCTCTTAATTGGCAGGAACTGAGAGAAATAATGACTCAGGAGGGCTGAGTTCAGGTACAAAAGGGGCTACTGATCTTTTGATTTCTTTTTCCTTCCTGGTAGTGACATAAAACTGCTGTGAGATGCCAGGTAGGGGGAAGAGTGGTTGCCCTATCTCCCATTTGGTTGTTATATATCTGTGTTTCTTTTGTACTTATTTTCCTTCTTAATCTTAGGTAAATTAATATCCCCAGATGAAATTGTTCTGGCAGGAACCACATGAGTCTGAGATGTTCTGAGATTCCACCAGTCATGTTCACAGAAACAATAGTAGACAGTGACATAAGAAGTGTCTAAAGACCTCACAGAGTTGTGGTGGCCTGGATTATCATGATCTGTAGGGGCAGAGAGAAGCATTGGTTAGGGACTCTAGAAATGTGTTGAACCTACTGTATTGAGCCCAGTAGTAAGCTTCACTTAAGGAGAACTTCTTGAGGACAATCAAGAGAGGAAAATGGTGTTCTGAGGTTAGGAAGTACCTCTTTGCCAGATGAATTCTCTCTGTATGTACACCTTGACTACTCTCTATGAATTAAAATTTGTAAAGCACTTTTAACAGTGCTTGGTACATAGTCAGTGTTTAATAAATACTTATTCCTTCTCTCTCCTATCTTCTCAATGATCTTAAATGTGTAAGGGTTGAATACAGTCTTGTTTGGGAAGGTTGTTTTGTAACAATTGTTGTTTTTTTGCTATTCCTTCTCAGTAAACTCCTTTTATAAAAGCTAATAGAATTGAACTGGCTTATTGATAATGGGGAACATATTGGTGAGCGCTCAGGAACTATATTACCAGAGATCTCAATGCCTCAGGGTTAGCCCTAGAAGCCTTCATGGAGTTGTAGTCAGCATCCTCTGGGGCCTCTGCCTGGTAATGGAAGTGACAGTTGGGGAAGTGTTCCAGAAGGGAAAACACATAAGGAAATTGACAATTAGGGTTGTCTAAAAATGGAAGGAGCTACCTTGGTAGGTAATACGTTCCTTATTGGAGGTTTTCAAGTAGAGGATTAGCATCTGTTGTAGAGGTGATTTCTGTACAAGTAGTTGTGAACTGGATTTTTTCTGGCATCCTTTTCAACTCTCAGATTGAGAAACAACTAGCACAATCCTTAAAAATGTTCACTTTTGTTTGAAAAAAAAGTTGACCTAATTTTGTTTCAGTGCAAAAAAACCCCTCTTTTTTAGCCAACACATAAAAAAAATTAATATATCCTGCATACTTATAATTTTTTTTTTAGCCATGCAGGCTACTGTTGTAAAAGTTAGGTGCTCCCAGGAGCGAACTGGTAAATTTTCAATAAGCAGATCTCTTGGGGATAAAAGAAATGTTCATTTGAATTTTTAAGTTTAATCTGCGTTAAAATTTTCCCTGTCACTTTCTTAAGTTGAGATAATCAACAAAACAATTTTTAGTGTTTGTTGATTTTGAGACATTTGCCAATTCCCTAGGTATATAAATGCTTGCACTGAATTTTTAACAATTGATTCTCCTCAGAGCACAAGCATACACTTGGATGCTCCTGAATTGCATGATTCCTAAAGTCCCTTCAGCTCTAACTTTCTAATCTTCCATGATTATCCATGAAATCTCATTTAATTTGACTTGCTAAAAGAAACTGTAGTCATTCCAGTCTCTCAGCACAATGTGAGATGGAAAGAACACTCGTAAAGCAGTAAACATGGATTTGAGTTCCAACTTGGTTATTAGCTTAGAGTGTGCAAATCCCAAGTCACTGACCCTTTTCAGACTGTATTCTCTCCACCCCCCAACTTTTTTCAAAGGATGAGTTTAAAATAGATTCCCTTTAAGATCTCTCTAGCATTAATTGTCTGATTTCCATAGATGTAAACTATTTCCTTTAGCTCCCCATTCTCATCACTTTTATTTGTGTTCTAAGAATCAGAGGCAAATTTTAAAAGGAGTAAATGGAATTTGGCTCTCTCCAGTTTCCTAGCCTGCCCTCCCTGCAGCCAGATCACTCCTAAGACTTTCCTGCTGATTGCCAGAACCACTGGAATTTCCCAACAGCCTTCAACATCATCTTTCCTTTCCCGGGGCTCCAGCTAAGCAAAAGCTCCCAGCCAAATGCTGAGAGGCTATCATTGCCCAAGATGGAAATGTAGCATGGTTCAGTGGAAAGAGCTCTAGTTTTAGAGCCAGAAGTTCTTGGTTCAAATTCTTTGTTATTAATTTACTCCAAAGAGCTATTTTTTCTCTCTGAGCCTCAGTTTCCTCACTTGGTCAAGATGATTCCCAAAGTCCCTCCCAGTCCAAGATCTTATGATCCTAGGTGTTAAAGGCATGGAAATGATCCAAAACATATTTGAAATGGAAAACCAATCCCAGAGCAATTATGAGGCAATAAGTGGGAAGAGGTCTGACTTCTAGCATATTTTTTTTTCCTCCCCTATCTGTCTTTCAGTAGAAATTAGTTTGCTTGTACTTGCAATGGCTTCCTGACTTACTAGAGCACTCCCAGAAGAATATTCACAACCATACAGCTGAATGTGTTTTACTGTAAGGCAAGCCTTTGTAGTGAGGAAAAGAAAAGATTAGTTATAGACATCAAAATAATTGCTTTTTCCAATATATAAATGGAATTTTCAGAGACTCGGGAAAGAATGAAGGAAAAACCTAAGCATGTATGTGGGGGTAATGATTCATAGTTTCCTAAGATTTAGTTTTAGAGGGAATCTTAGGAATCATTTTGCCCAACTCTTTTATTACACTGATAAAGAAATTGACCATCCATGACAACACAAATCCTGTTCTAATGAGTAATCAAAGGATATGAACAAATAGGTCTCAAAAGCACTGCAAACTATTAACAATCACATAAGAAAGACTTCTTCAACTTACTACTAGTAGAGGAATACAAAGCTAAACAATGCAGAGATTTCATCTCACATTCAGTAAACTGACAAAGATGATAAAAGATGGGAATTGTCAATGTGGGCGGGGTTGTGAAAAGCTAAGAACACATGGTGGTGGAACTGTGGCTTTGTCTACTCATCCTGGATGTATGCTAAGAATGGGACTAAATAAAAAGTCCACACAATGAGATCCAGGGAACTCATTGCTAGGTATGTATCCTAAAGAGATAAATGAGAAAAAAAGGTCCAATAGGTTTATCAGGCCCTTTCTGTCATTGGAAAGACTTGTAAACAAAGCAGGTGTCCATGACTTGGAGGAATGGCTCAACAAATTGTGGTACACAAATATAAAAGATTATTACTTCACCATTAGAAATAAAGAATAAAAGTAACACACAAGGATATGGAAAGACTTAGAGGAACTGATGAAAAGTGAAGAAAGCAGAATCAGAAAAACAGTATACACAGTGACTACAGCAGTGTGACTGGGAAGAACAATAACAATTAATGTCAAAATTGGACACTGTGATTATCATGACCAAGCCTGATCTCAAAGAGATGTAAAAATATATCTTCTTCTGTCTTTATAGAGATGGGGAACAATAAAGGTAGAACATAGCATACACTGTCAGATTTGATTCATGTTTTGGTTAGTCTTGCTGAACCGCATTTTATGTTTCTTTTAAAAAATTCTTGATTACAAGGGATGGCCAGGGGATCCAGGATACATTAGGAAAATGAAGGCAATGCAGAAAGACAATTTGTCTCTTTTTTATTTATAAGCAGAGCTTGAGATCCAAGCCCCCCACTTTTTTTTTTCTGACTTCAAATTCAATATTCTTTCTAATACACTGTATTTATTCTTATGCATCAGGGGAGGGAACAGACAAAGAGAGTTGGGAAGGACAAGATCCTTAACAACAGCTGATTTTTGTTTGGTTGCCAGATGTTAATAAATGACACATGTTGTTTTCCTCTCCCCTCTTTGCCTCCCCAATTAGGGTCCTTTCCTGTTATTTCCATACCAGCCCAAAGTCCTGTTTTTATACATCAGAACAAATTGCTTTTGATCTACAAATTTCTTTGGGGAAGGGTTGCGGGGAGGAGGGAGGTACTAGAATCAAAGGCTTACCCAGAAGGTAGACCTAAGTCCTGCTGCCTTCTAAAAGCTGAGTGACAAGGAAGTCTCAGTCACTTCTAACTACCTGTTCTCACAAGCTGCTGCTCTCTCCTGTTTTCCACCTCCATTTTCCTTTTTCCAAATCTTCACCAATGACTTTGAAATCTGACTCAGACAGGACAAGGGCAAGGAAGCAGGGTAAAATAGTGGATAGAATGCTGCTCTTGGAATCAAGAAAACCTGGGTTCAAATATCACCCAGACACATTAGCTATGTGACTCTGGGTAAGTGACTTGATAGTTCTGTACCTTAATTTCCTCATCTGTAAAAAGGAAGATATTGTTTTATTTATTTTTCAAAATCTATGATCCAATGATTCCCCAAATATCAACTCAAAACACTGTTAATATGATCTAATCTTGGAACAAAGGGTCAAGTGACACGGAACAAAAGCTTAAATGAAATGCCTGGAGACCACCAAGCTAAATGCACAGGAACCACGGACTAATCACCAGCTAAATGTTTCTTAAAAAGATTAGGAAAAAGCTGCCTAATTAGATGAAGAAAAGAGTTTTCTGGCCCCTGGGAGTTTGCCACCCACTAACCTACACCAGGAACATGCCCTGTTCTTGCATATAAAAGTCATCTGGATAAAATGCAGCCTATGCTAAAACTTCTTTTTCCACAAAGATATTTTAAATACGAAAGAAGCACTTCTCTGTCTGGAGGGGGGGGGGGGTAAATAATAACAATCCACATGGATTCAGCTTACAGAGAAAGTCATTATTTCAAAACAACAGTAGGAAGGTGGGACAACCATTATTTTTACATTTTACAGATGAAAAAATTGAGGTTTAGGAGTAAGTACTTCCCATTCTGGACGAAGTGAATAGTTAGGTGAAATAAAGAGAATCATAAAGCTGGAAGGTCCCTTAGCCACCATCTAGTCTAAAATCTTCATTTTTCATTTAAAGAAACTGAAACCCAGAGTCTTTCTCCAGGTGACCCAGGGGCCACATGAGGGCAGTTACAGGAGCTCTTCCCACAAGCTTTTTGATTTCAAAGTCTAATTTGATTTCGTCTAATGCTCAGCCCATTATTTGGATTCTATAAACTTTATAAGAGGATGAGGAGTGCAGGTGACGCAGCTCCTGATGTTCCCATAAACTTTTCTCTAAATATTTTCCTACACAAACCCTTCTTCACCACTTGTGTGCTTAGATTAGCTCAGGAATAGAGGGCCTGGAAGATGATGGCGAGGGCTTGGGAAATTAAACCTTACTCTTCTCTTGAATTCTGCTCCCCTAAATAAGCTGCCTCTGTAGCTCTTACACCCAAGGATATTTTCTTCTTTCAAATAACAATTCACTCTCGGATCTGGATTAGTTTTGCCTCCTTTGTGGCTATGAGGTGGTGATTTCAGGTGGGACAACAGTGGGGAAAAAAAAGGTTCCAAAAGTTCTCTCTTTCTGTTCTGGCTCATTCCTCTGCCTCTTAGAATCTTTCCAAGCGGGACCCCTAACTCCATTCAGGAACTGGATGCGAAGATTGGGGAAGAGAAAACAGGAGGAGAAGAAGGAATGGAAGAGCAAGTTGCAGAATAGAAACTTTCACAGACCTGAGACTGAGGGGGAGGGGGTGCGGGGGTTGAGCTCTCCCCCTCACAAAGTCAATGGGTTGAATTAGAAGAGCTCTTTAAAGTCCTTTCCATTTCTAGAGCTTTTGATCCTAAGATTTAACCTTCCCACCTCATTTCACCCATGAGGAAACTGAGTCGAGAAGGGATGCTTTGCCCAAGGACTCCTTCTCTCCTCTGTCCTTTGGCAGGGGCCACAACTCCCAGCCATAAAAGGGGAGGGTGTCAGTGTGTCCGTCTGCCAGTTCCTTCGGCAGCTGTGACCCAGGACTGGGTGAGCGCAGGATGATGGGCAGAAGGGGGTGGGGGAGGGGGAGGAAGGTGGTGGTGGGGGTGTTGCAGAGACCAGGAAAGGGACTGCGGGGAAGCGAGACGGAGGATTTTCCCTTCCCCCACCGTCCATCCCTCATTCTTGTCCTCTTCTCCTCCCCCTAACCACCGACCCCGTCCCCCCATCCTCCCGCAGTCCGCCTAGCGCGGCGCCCCCTTACCCGGGCACACGCAGCCAGCCGCGGTCCTCTCCATGCGCCCTGAGCTCCTGAGCTACACCGCGGGGGGCGGAGAGGGGGCCAGGCGTCTCTCCTTCTCTCCCTCCTCGGCCGGGCTGGGCGGGGCGCAATGGGACTGGGCGGGGCAGGGCCCGGCCCCCGTGGGCTCCGGCTGGGGGAAGAAAGGCCGGGGAGGGCAGCCGGGAGCCAGTGGCGAGTCGGTGAGAGCTGGGCTGGGGGCTGCCGCTCGCCTCCGCCTAAGAGCGCCCTGGGCGCATCTTGGCCAAGCGGGATGCTCGGTCCCCTGGGGCCGGGCCGGGGGCGGATCTGGGCGCGCTCCAATCCCTTGCAGTCCAGCCCATACCCCGGGGGACTGGGGGCGCCGGGAAGCCCGGGAATCCTGAGCCGCCTCCTTCAGGACGAGCTCCGAGCTGGGCCGCTGGCCGTGGCGAGCGGCGGCCGCCGGGATCGCTGGCCGCCGCCCATCGCCCCTTCTCTCCTTCTTTCCCCGGCCGGGTGTCTCGAGAAGCGCGGTGGAGTGCGATGCCCCCGCGCTTGCTCGGGCTCGGGCTGGGGCTCCGGCTCGGCTCCGGGGCTCCGTGCGCTTGGCTGCTCCGCCCTGGCTGCGCCTACTCTGGGGCCGACCGCTTCACCCCGCGGGATGTGTCACATTTGAAAGAGTTCAGGGGAGAAGGGAGAGGGAGGGACACACGCGCGCGCGCACACACTGTATACACACACTGTACACACACACAGACCTACACGGCGGAGATTAGGGGAGACAGGCGGACACGCGCCGAGAGAGCCAGACAAGGGAGACGAGCACACACACATAATGGGAGAGACACATGGATGGAGAAGGGGAGAAAGGAGCCAACCCTTCCACCCAGAGCGGGGGAGGACAGACAGGTGGAGAAGAGGGGGGTGGGGAAGAGCCCGAGAGAGGACCGAAAGACGGGGTGGGGGCGGGGGAGGTGCCGCAGGATCTGCAGTCGCCGTGCCCAGGGGGTAAGGAAGGGCAGCCGCCTCCGGAAAACAAACTCAACCGCTCCTCTAAAGCAGGATGGGGAGAGGGCAAGAGTAGTGAGGGAAAGAGAAGGAAGGGGGAAAGGAGCGGGAGAAAGTGACCCTAGTGCCGAGGTCTCTTCGTTAATTGATTGGGCTCCCGTGGCAGGGGTTAGTTATATCTTCGCAGAATCACGGAATATCAGAGATGAAAGGATCTTGGAAGCTGCAAGGTGAAAGCCTAAAGGCATGTTCGGATAGAATGGGAATCTTAGAACTGGAAGGCAGCTTTTTGTACCTTGGACTCTCTGGGCAGTCTGGTGACGCCTGTGAACCCCTTTCTCAGAATGATTATCAATTCATATGTAAAGTACACAGCATTGCAAAGGAAATACATTATATTGAAATAGTTATTAAAACATTTTTTAAAAGTTCATGGACAGCTCTTCCCCACTTCCCCCTTAATCCAACCCTCTGAAAAGTTAAGTGACTTGCTTAAGATCACACAGCCTATTCCTATAAATCCTATAACTTCCTTGAAATGCCAACCACTCCTCTTCCCTACCCTCCACATGCTTAGCCAAGCCCTGGGTTTGTCCAATTACAGAAGAAATAGTGAAGGCAAGGCAGTGTGAAGCTTTGGCCTAAGGTTTAAACAATGAGGTTTCTGATGATGCCTTAAACCAAGGACACTTGTGGAGGGAGGTAAGGGAGGAGAATAATAATATTAGAGTATGGAGATGGCAGCTAAGAGTCGAAGTGGATAGCGCTCCAGGTGCTGACTCAGGCTTCAGACTCGTGCAAGTTCTGGGACCATTTGCAAGACAAAGTCACTTCACCCTATTTGACTCAGTTTCCTTATCTGTAAAAAGTGAACTGGAGGAGGAAATAGCAAACCACTTTGCTAAGAAAATTTCAAATGGGGTTTCAAAGACAGACAGGACTGAACAATAACAACAATATAGATTTTAAATAGATTTGACCCTCAATTTAGCTATTTCCCCTCTGTGATAGTGGGCAAAATTTTTCCTTTCTTAGCTATTGTTTTTTATTTGTAAAATGAGATGATTCCCAAATCCCCTCCAAGTTATATAATATATATGATCAGATTCTCTGATCTGTCCTAATGATCTGATGGGGTGTTTATATGGCTGAGAAGAAGGACTTAAGAAAATGGCATGCTTTGCAAAGGGACATAGATGCAGGGAGAAGGCAAGGATTGAGAGTTGCTTTTACCTTTAATTCTAGCTACTCATCTCCATAAGATCTTTTATCCTCCAAGGAATAGGGGAGGTAAAACTGATTGAATTAAATGTTACTACTCCAAGTCACTGTGGAGTAGCTTATTGAGGGAGGGGGACTTTTACATAAAAAAAATTTGTTGAACAAGAGACATTCACAACATTCACTGCTCAGCACCTCCTTTCCCACTTCCTGTCTGGAGGCAGTAGCTTCCTTTCCTATGTTCAGTCTGGAAATATGAAGAGTAATAAATAATAATAGCTATAATTCACATAGTGCTTGAAGGTCTTTAATAATATTTAATTTATTTAATAATAAAAGCTAATATTTATGTTGTAATTATGTGCCAGGAACTGTGCTAAATGCTTAACAAATATGCTTTACAATCCTGGGAGGTAGATATTATTATCATCATCTTACAGTTGAGGACACTTGATTTATCCTGGGTCACAGTTGATGTCTGAAGTAGAATTTGACATTGGGTCTTCCCAACTCTAAGCCCAACCCTTCCATCCACTATATCAGCTAATGCAACACTCCACTGAATGTCAAGCCAGTGGTTGAAGCCAATTGGTTATTGAAGGCTGAACTCAGGTAGTCCAGTGGATTGACCATCCAGCAGAAATGCTGTGTCCTGGGAAGAACTCAGTGGTCAAGCAACATCACTGCTTTGGCTCAGCCTAGATGAACTTGGCAACAGTAACTCTGTGGAAGAGAACTTGTTTGTTCCCATCCAGTAGCCTCTGCTCAATAATAATCTTCACCATCACTTTCAGCACCTCATACACATCAAGGCAATATGGTATCCTTGTAATGATGTCATTATGGGTTGGTTCACAGACCTTAATTTTGCAAAACTCACCTTTGTGAGCCTTGGACAATTGATTTATTCGATGGGAACTCAGAGAAGATGGTTTTTCAGCTTTATGACCCAGTTTCCTCTGGCATCATCTTGCTAAATAATGTCAAGAGTGTCCTATCCAAACCATCCAGCAGCAGGAATGTGAACCAGCATCACTGCCTAGATATCTGCTTGACCCCCGAACAAAGTGGTCTTTGCAGCTGAAGTACATTACCTTGTGAGAAGCAAGCCCAGCTTAGCCAATCATTTATCTAAGAAAGCATTCCCTGAGAGAAGTCATCACAGCTGTGTACCAGAAGCAACTTGTCTTTCACTGATGCTACACTCTACAGACAAGGTTGTATTGACCTTGAGGAGAAAGAAAAGGCAGCAAGGCCCACTAATTCCAGAATTATTACTTGCTTTGGCCATATGTGTTCACTACATTTGTGCCTCACTTTGTATTTATTACAATTCTTTCCCTTGTTGACTCTGTATTTGTGTGTGTGTGTGTGTGTGTGTGACACAAAGATACAGAGAAACAGAGAGGAAGAAAGAAAGAAACAGAGAATGGAGAGAGATACATACAAAGACACAGAAAGACACACAGAGAGAGACAACTAGAAAGAGAGACAGAGAATGGAGAGATAACACACACACACACACACACACACACACACACACAGACCGAGACAGAGAGACAGAAACACAGAAAGAGACATAGAAAGAGACAGAGAGAGAGATAGAGAGACAGAGAAAGTGTGAGAGAGTACTCTGATTTGGAGGAAATGCTTGTAACTATTGTTGTTAGGCCATTTTAGTAAATGCTTTTGCTAATGAACTGGCTATTGGCTTTGTTAAGGAGAAAATGTTGAGGGGAAATCACACTAGTTGGGGCTCCTGAGTTAATACTAAGCAACCCTTAGTGTTACCTCTAGAACATTGAAAAACATCCCAAATATCAATGCCAGTGAAAGTTGGAGAGAGAGCCTGGAAGGCAACTAGTATTATACACCCTCTCCCCTACACATATAATTTTCCCCTCCCATAATAAAGGAAAAAACATTTAAGCAAAATCAGTAAAAAGTAAATGAATGTGATAGTGTATGTAATGTTCTACTTATCCTCTATTTTAGAGGAAGGAAATGTGCTTCATTATCTACTCTAGGACTATTGTTCTTAGTCTGAAATCAAATGTTTTTTAGTATATATATATATTTTTAATTTGCAGTTTTTACGTCCCTGGTTCTTCTTTCTTTACTCTGCCTCATTTCATGTAAGTCTTTCCATGTCTCTCTGAAGTCCTTCTATTCACTCTTTTTATGGCAAAATTGTGTCTTATCACATTCACAAATCACTGTTTGCTCAGTTATTCCCCAATTGATGGGTATCTACTTTGTTTCCCAGTTTTTGGTTTGTTGAATCACTGTGATCTATGTGATGTGATATTAGTGGAAGAGACTGGAGGAATATTTGAGAAATGTAGCCATGTTGGCAGAAAGGGCAAAATCATGCTGAAAAATAATAAACCCATCACAAAATCCAGTACCTCATAAAAACTTAGGTTTTTATATTGGCTCTGCTGTTTTCAAACTTTGTGACCCAGAGCAAATTCCTTCACTTCTTTATCCCTCAGTCTCCTCATTGGTTGGAGATAATTTCTGAAATCTCTTTCAGCCCTAGATTCAATCTGCCATTTTTGTCTTTATTTGCCCTTCACCTGACAAATAGTAGGGGTGGTGAATAAATGTTAATTGCAAGTATTTATTAATTGCTTAATATATTTCAGCTACTCTGCTGGGCACTGAGGATAAAATAATTTGTCATCAAAGAATTTAGTTTCTGTCAAGAGAAGTTACATATATATTTATAGATATCTTCTATCTTTCTACTTAATATATTTCCTCTGGGATATTTTCTCTAATCTACTTTTACTCAAAGTTTGGGTTTCCAGAGGATGTTGAATATCTTGGTTTCTAAGGGCGACTTGTGAGTCTGTAGTCCTAACATTACATAGTTTATGAGCCCCCATGGTATGCGCCTCATTAACAGTTAGGTAGTAAACATAATTAGCTCAAAGAAAAGGCATTTATTATAAGGATAGAGTTAGAACAGTAGCAACAAAATATTCCCGCTATAAGCTAAAGGAGCGTTTTCACACAAATACAATAATTTTCATAGGAAAAGAGGACATTAATTTAAATTATAACTGTAGTATTGTACACATGGAGAGAATATGCGACCAATTCGTGATTCCACAATTTCAGGACTTTGATGTCTCTTCCATATGGATTGCTTATGAAACTCTCTCTTTGAGTACAGCATCTTGGCTAGGTAGGTTACTCAACTCAGCTTTTGACTACTAGGACCAAGACTCTCTTGAGTCCATTGCCAAATTTTTCTTGTTTTGCCAGAGCTTACAAATTTCAAAGCTGTTTCTGACTTTAAGTGACTACCTTTTTGCCTCTTTGGTGAATGTATGACCCTGTTCCCTGCTTCATGCTTAGAACTATGATTAGAACTTATTTAAGCTGAGAAACTCCAACTGCTGAATGGGGTGTATCACACTGGATGAATAGCAACTATTCACTGGGTGAATAGAAATTCCTCTCCTTCCATTTGCTTTTCTCTGGTGTAGGCACAGGTGTCACACTTCATAGCTGCCTATATATTTGCTCCAAATAGGATCTTTTTTTACTGGGGTGGGGTGGGGTTTGAGGATGCAGCTGATTTCTTTTAAACTTGCGACTGATGCCAGGATTTAAATTCTGGGCAAGTTGTTAATTTTTTGTTCATCTGATGGTCAGATTCTCTTTAATTTCATCAGATAAAAATGCTCATACTTTGTAAAAGATAACACCAAATGTTAACACCTTGTTTAAGTATTAGTATTTCTCATCTATGATTATATCTGCTGATTCCATCAACTACACTTGAGTAAGAGAGTAGAAAATATCTAGCTGCCCTCTCTTTTATATATTACACATAAGGCATATCTCAGAGATATTGTGGGTTTGATTCTGGACCACTGCAATAAAGCAAATGTTGCAATAAAGTGAATTACACAAAATTTTGGTTTCACAGTGCATATAAAAGTTATGTTTATGTTATACTGTAGTCTATAAAATGTGCAATAGTATTATGTATAAAAAACTCAATGTATATACCTTAATTAAAAACTATTTTATTGCTAAAATAATTGTTAACATTATCTGAGCTTTCAGTGAGCTGTAATCTTTTTGCCAGTGGAAAGGCTTGCCTCAATGTTGATTGCTGCTTTTTGATCAGAGTGGTGGTTGCTAAAGGTTGGGATAGTTATGGCAATTTCTTAAAATAAGACAGTAATGAAGCTTGCCTTATCAACTGACTCTTCCTTCACTTGAATTCTTTGAGGATTATTTGTAGGATTATTAATTGCCCCATTTTCAATTTTATTGTGTTCTAGGGAAGATGATCTGGAGAGAGAGAGAGAGAGAGAGAGAGAGAGAGAGAGAGAGAGAGAGAGAGAGAGAGAGAGAGAGAGAGAGAGAGAGAGACAGGGACAGTTGATTGGTGGAGAAGTAAGAGCATACACAACATTTATTAAGTTTGCCTCTTATATGGGCAAAGTTCCTGGTACTCCAAAACAATTACAACAGTAACATCAAAGATCACTGATCACAGATGATCATAACAGGTATAATAATCATGGAAAAGTTCAAAATATTCCAAGAATTACAAATATGGCACAGAGACACAATGTGAAAATATCTATTGGAAAAATGGCACTGATAGTCTTATCAGATTCAGAGTTGACACAAACCTTCAATTTGTAAAAAAAAAAAAAAAACCTTAAGCTTCTTAAAGCACAATAAAGTAAGGATCAATAAAATGAAGTGTGCCTGTACAATGTAAATACAAGATAAGTTTAAGGTAAGAAAGCTATTGGGAGCCAGAGGGATCATAAAAGGCTACATGTGGAAAATACCATTGGAGTTGACCTTTGAAGGAACCAAGAAACAGATGAGAGGAGATAGCATGTTTCAGGCCCCAGGGGTAAATGATGCAAAGACAAAGTGATGGAGAATGCAGTTTTGTATATGAGGAATAGTATGAAGGCAAGTTTGGCTGGATGAGAGTGGGTATAAAAGGGAGTTATGTTTAATTGGAAAAGTAGGTTGAAGCCAGGGCTTTGAATGCCAAAAGGAAATTTGAATTTTATTCTAGAGGTAATAAGGAGCCACTGGACTTTATTGAGTAGAGGAGTGCCATGGTCCTGTTTTAGGAGTATCACTTTGGGTAGCTGGGTGGAAGATGGCTAGAAGAAGGGGGTGGAGAGACTTGAGACAAGAATACTAATTAGGAAACTATGGCAATAGTTCAGGTGAAAAATAGATAACCAAAACTTAGGCTTTCTAAGGAAGATGAAAGGAAGCTAGAAGTTGGCTACACAATTGATATGAATTATTTGAAACCTCTGTTGGTTCAGGGACTCAGGTGTAAATGGGGGACAGTGAACAAAAGATCTCTTTCCCTTGAATATTACTCAAAATAAGTGTTTTCCTATTGGGAATTCTTGTTCAGAAAGGGATGTAACCAAAGTTCTGAGATCTTTTTCAATTCTGAGACTCCAAGATTCTACAGTTATTTGGGAGATCTGTTTAATGTCAAAGGGATAAATTTTCTTTTTTCCCTTCACTCTATTTCTTTGCACTTTCCTCTTCAACAGAGAATTGACTCTATAATTATTGTTCATTGATATCCTTTGGGAACTACTGAGAACTAGTCCTTTGCCATCCTAGAAAATAAGGTATGTTGGAAGGGAATATAATCCAAAGCTTCTTAAACTGTGGGTCACAACTCCATATAGGGTCATGTAACCAAATGTGGAGGTCATCACATTATGACTTACCATCAGTAAATGTTTTATTTTATATACCTGTATAACTGAGGGTTGCATAAATATTTCTAAGCAAAAAAAAAGCTCATGAGTGGAAAAGGTTTAAGAAGCCCTAATAACCAACCCTTCCCCTGAATATCATTCACTCTGAATTATTTCTCTAGGGCTAGGGATAGACTTTTTGCACCATCATTTTCTTACCAAATCCCACAACATATAATCAATAGAAGTCGTGCAAGATAGCTGGATGCCATTAAGGTTCACTCTGGGGCCAAGATTACTTTTGTTCTCTACAATAGTTAGTGAATAAACCCTAACTTGAAGACTAAAACCAAGGAACATGCTCATCAATTTTATTGGAATAATGGGAATAAAGATTGAGTAGAGAGGATGGAGCCAGTTTATGGAGGGCTTTGAAAGACAGTCTAAGGTAAAAGGAAGCCAAAAGTTGAGTAAAAAAGGGAAAAGATTGATCTCAACTTTTCCATAAATTCTTATGGATCCTCACAAGCTATGGTTGCCAGAAAAACACTTTGTCCAGGTTTCCAAAAATCTTGAGGCCTGGGAAAGCACTTTGATAAGAAGGTATTCTCTTTCTACTCTCTTTGTCACCTCTTTAGAAGAGAAAATCAGAGTTTGAAGCTACTTCTGGATATAGAACTTTAAAAAATAAAACCTCAGATGAAATGTTTTAGAGCAGAGGTTCAAACATATGGTCTACTAGACCACTGGGGCTCCCAAGGAAAAGGGGAACCAGATTAAAATGAAACTGAGAAATATTTAACAAAATAAATAAAAATCCAATATATCATAGAAAATGTTCATTTATGGTTTTCTATGACATTCTGCAGTCTGCAGAAATTCTTATATATGGTATAGAGGTCCTGTTTTTTTCTCAGTTTGATACTACTGTCTTAAAACAGAATGTTAGAAAAAGAAGAGATAGCAGAAGATAGAATAAGGGATAGAAAGCATATAAGAATATGTGATATTAAAAAAAAATAAGGGCAGCTAGGTGGTACAATGGATAGAGCACTGGCCCTAAGATTCTAGTTTAAATCTGACTTTAAGACACTTAGTAGCTGTGTAATTCTGGGCACTTAACTGATTTCCTAAAAAAAAAAAAAAAAAAAAAAAGGAATATGTAATCTTACAGCCAGGAGAGTACTATGCAATGGTAAAGAACATTAAATTTGGAGTTAGAAGACTTGGTTTAAATCTTACCTCTGTCACTTGTTCCTTATGTGAACTTGGGCAAGTCACAGTTTTCATTGTGCCTCAGTTTCATTATCTATAAAATCAGTGTTTTGGATTAAGTTATGAATTGGTTGTTTCAATTTTGTCTGACTTATCACGACCCCATTTGGGGTTTCCTTGGTAGAGATATTGGAGTTGTTTGTCATTTTCTTCTCCAAGTCATTTTACAGATGAAGAAACTGAGGCAAACAGGGTTAAGTAACTTGTCCAGGGTCACACAGTAGTTAGTCTCTGAGACCCAATTTGAAGTCAGGAAGATCAATTCTCCATGACTATAGGTCTGGCACTCTATTCAGGACATCACCCAGCTCATAGGTTTGGATTAGATGACTTTTATTGTCCCTTCTAAGTGTAAATGTATAACAATTATCTTTTTTTTTTTGGGAAAAAAAGAATTTGACACACTTTTAGGCTTAATCTGTGTTATTGACATTTTCTCCATCACTTTCTTAAGTCTATACAATTAACAAAAGGATAACAGACTCCAATTTGTAGCATTTGTCAGTTTCTGAAGTATAGATGCTTACACTGAAAATTTAACAACCCGCTTCTGTAAGCAGCTTGGCGTTGACTCTAGGTAGCACACGCCCTCTGCTTCCAGCTCCAGAGTTATCATTTTGTGATGTTAGAGCATAGAATGTACAACCAAAAGGATCCTTAGAAGGCAGGACGTTGATAGAGGATGTTGAGTTTCTCTTGTGTTGTGGGCAAATATATCACAAAAGGAACACTGAATTTGTGTTTGAAGACTTGAGTTTGAATCCTGTCTTCACTTCTTGCTATCTGAGTGAAATGGGACAAATCAGGTAAGTTCTATGAGCCTGTAAAATAATAGGGATGAACTAATTGATCATTAAGGCACCATCTACCTCTTAAATCCTGTGATCCTATTTAAGCCCTTTTAAGTGGAGGGTAGCATGCCTTGTTATTGACAGAGATGAGCCTGGAGCTCCTGACTCTTAGTACAGAGCTATTTCCACTGTCTCTGATCATTACGAGGTAAAATTGCTGATATTATTATTGTATGGGTGAATAACTGGAACAGATTATAACATTCTACTACTTTGTATGCTTTATGACTACATGATGGGAACATTTTCCCATGAGGAAAAGGATGAAAGTCAGCAAAAAGATCTAGAGAATCATGACATATAAATGGATAAGCTCTGCTCTTAGCAAGGCCCCTGAAGCTAGGACTTGGTCCAGAGAGGGTAGTGGCTTTCAGTCCTAACAACACTAGCCATTTGATGTTGTGAAGAGGACCATTGATTTGCAGTCAGATAAAGTGCAAATATCACTGAATCTCAGTTTACTCATCTAGAAAATGGAATTAAACTAGTTTATATCTTAAGGTCCTTTCTAGCTCTAAATTCCATGACCAGGAGGGAGAGAATAAATATGGTTTCCTGTTAGGTTCTTACTAAGTGCTAATGAGATAATGAGATATTAGGTTTTTACTAAGCGCTAAGTCAGTACTTGACAATTCTCTAGTTCCGGCCTTTCCCAGGGAAGAGCTTGTATGCTTAGGAGGAGCAAGCTCATTGGTTGAAGTAATTCTTCCCAGAAGCCCTTGCATTATCCCACGCCCATTCTCTGGGAGGATAAAGAGGGCAGCATTCCAGAGATAGAGTCTCTGCTCTAGACCAGGCTTGACGCGGCTTTCTGCAGGAAGGGAAGTCACTTCTCTGGACAAGAGTTAACGGCAACTGTCTGGAGACAACGACTCTCTACAGGAAGAAGAATTTGTCCGAGAGATTTGAGTTGACACAGCAGATCTCCCCCCAGAGAGCGATTGGCAGTTTCTGGAGACAACAGCACGTTACAAATTGGCGCCCAACGTGGGGCAAGGACTTTTGCTTATCCTGACAAGGACTTATTCTGAGCCCTTCAGAGGAGCTAGCCCAGACCTTCGCATTTAAGAACTTATTCTGAGCCCTTCAGAGGAGCTAGACTGGACCATAGCAGTTTCCATTTATTTATTTAGCAAGAACTATATATTTTTCTGATCCTGCTTGATAGAAATTTTCCTTATCCCTCTTTTAAATTTTCTACATATTTGGTAAAGTAATTTGAATAACTAGATCAAATTGTCATAGAATGACAGGATAGAGAGAGAGCAGTGGGTGTTTCCCCCAATTCTCTAGGGGAGGAAATATGGGTTAGGTGGGAACTGAACTAATTTTGGAGCTAGAGGACCTGAGTTCTAACAATAACAACAATAATAGCATTTATATAATGCTTATATAGGCTTGCAAAGCACTTTACAAATACAAATATGATTTCATTTAATCTTCACAACTAGGAGATAGGTGATATTATTATCTTTATTTTATAAATGAAGAGACTGAGGCAGACTTTGGTTAAGTGACTTGTTTAGAGTCACACAGATATTAAGTGTCTGAGGACAGATTTGAACTCAGGAAGAATGAGTTTCTTGACATCAGGTCTGGCTCTATGGTGTCACCTAGCCCCTGAGGTTGGATTAGATGACTACTATTGTCCTTTTCAGCTAGGGATATGCTTAACAACTGGCTCTTTGGAAAAAAAAATAAGTGTGTGAAAAACTTTTAGTTTTAATTTACATTATTGTTAACATTTTTTCTCCATCACTTTTAAAAATCTAGACAATTAAAATGTTAACAGAAGCCCTGAGTTGTAATATTTGTCAATATCTGAATGTACATGGTTATATTTAAAAATATTTAACAACCAGCTTTTACAGGCAGGTTGGAGTTGGCTGTATTACAGCAGCTGCTTCTAGCTCTAGAGCTGTGGTTCTGTGAAGATCTGAGCCTGGATCTGAAACTCAGGTCTTCCAGATTACAGTCTCAATGCTCTATCCACTATCTGTCTAGCTTGCCTAAATCTCAGATATGCCTTTTACTATTCATGCGACCTTGGGTAAGACATTACATGTCTTTAAGACTCAATTTCCTCATCTAAAATTCTTTCTAGCTGTAAATCTATGTTTGGATGATTCCTGAATCCAGAAGGAAGTGTTAATGCAAGCAGGACACACTTTGTTTAGATAATTGGGAGAAAAAAGAGGTAAATAGTTATGTCACCATGAGTCTATGTTGAGTTAAAGAGAGATAAGCTTATGAAGTACAAAGAAGGAGGAGAGTCCCTACAGCCCATAGGAGCACTTTTGTGCATGCATGCTATGTGGGAGCTATAGAGACTCTGGGCTAAAGAAGATTTAAGAATAATGCAGGTATATTTTTAGGTTAGTTATAGAGTTGTTCCTTGGAAAGTTAATGAGCATGATCTGCAGGGCTGGTAACTAACTATTACGAGCTTGGGAAGCAGATGCTGTGGACTAAAATGACTGCCACTCATAGAGAGTTTTAGTAGAGATACAGAGAACAGAGATGGGGGCAGCAATTGGGAATGGATGACTCTGAGGGCAGTGAGAGGCTAGGGGGACAGGAGGAAATCAGTGCTACAAACAGAGGGGTAATAGAGGGAAGCACAGAGACAGAGGAGGGATCCCTGACTGTTCTCAGCCGACGTGAAACACAAAAAGTCCGACAAATTACTGAGACATAGTTATCCAGCTCTCAAGGGAAGGTTTCCAATTTGGGAGTATTGTTACTATTTTACAGAGATTCAGATTTTAATTTTACTTTTTATATTACCTTGGAAATGTTTTGAGTCTTGTGAACCTGTGCACTTTTAAGAAGAAAGAGCGCCTAATTTTGGAGAAGTATTGTATACTAAAATGGTCAGATCACCTGGAGAGGAAGGAGTGAGAAATCCCCCATACTGTACCTAGTCTCTTACTATCAGGTGAGAACTTAGCAACTGAGGATTTGCATCAATAAGCTTAAAGTTTAGAAAATGCTTTTCCACAATTGTGTGAGGTAGGTAGTACTTCCCCCCCCCCTCCCTTTATAGATGAGGAAGTTGGAGCTCCAAGAGGTGACTTGTCTGTTGTCTCACCCATCCGATTTCCATTGACTCTGGAAGCAACTGTGATGAACTTGTAGCCAAAGGACCTGAATTCAAACCCTAATGTTACCTCTTATTTCCTGTGTGACTTTTGGAAAGTTGTTTAATGCCTTTGAGCCTTCATCTGTAAAATAAAAGGGTTGGACTAGATTAGATGAGCTCTAAGGATCCTTCCAACTCGATGATTCTATGATGCTCTGGCCTTTCATGTTATAGAGTAGTGTTTTCAGAAGAAACTCTCTGGTAGAATAACTTCGGAATTCAGTGGCTGTTCTTGGCTTCTGAGGGGTGTTTTTTCCCCAAGACCCTTAACAGTCTTCAAGCATTAAGGCCATTGTACTCTTTTCCTTTGATGCTCTGGCATGTCTGTCCATATCATCAAAGCTGAGAGACTGTTTCAAGCCTCTGCTCTCCTCCCCTTGCAATTTGCATTCTAAAATCTCATTTAATTTCCCACTAGTCATGTCTTGATGTTTCTCCTAGCCTCTTGAAGTATAGAATTTGACTGCCAGCCTACAGTTAAATATGCTTGTGTGACACATCAGGATAATGGCCTGATGTGAGTAGGAAGTCATGCAGTTAGTGCTTTGAAAAGTATCAAGTGCTATACACACAAACAAAATAAAGATCAGGAGTAGAATTTATTAGGTTAAAAAAAAGAAGGGATAGTAATCAGGATCTCAGACAAAGTTAAAGCTAAATAGACTTAAGCAAAAGAGAAAAACAGAGAATCTACACTAAATATCAACCATATTAATCAATCTTCCTTTAGACTATCTCGAATAACTAGACAATATAAGGGTGGAATATTGCTGTGGTGCAGGAAATGATGAGTGGGCAGATTTGGAAAAATATGGATTGACTGGGATTTATGAAGGAAGATATTATCTATCTTCAGAGAAACTGAAGACAAGTAAAGTACAGTATTAAATAGATGTATCTGAATGTATATGTGTATATATGTGTATGATTACAGAAATCTATATGTATGTACATGAAAGTGTATTTGTGTGCATATGTGTATAGATGCACGTATGTGTGTGTGTGTATGTATATGGACATGGACTCTATTGCAGCTTTCTGGAGGGAGGAGGAGAAAGGGGGAAAAAGAATGAAGTAAAAATGATATAGCAGAAAACAAGAAAATCAACAAAGAAGCAAAGAAAAGATGGACAGCTCTGAACACAATATGTATATTTATTATATAGGCCTTCTTGAAATGGAAATTTATTGCTTTATATTTTGAATCATTTCTTATGTTCTACTATGCATATGGCAATTTTTCCTTTTTTTTTCCATTTTATATTTAAATTTTAAATAGATGAAAAAACCTACCAATAAAAAGTACCAAAACTACACAAATACAGAGGCAAAAAAGCTTCCCAGTGGCCTGTTGAAAGAAATACTATTTTCATTTTGACTCTGAGGAAAAGGAAACCAATTTGTGGAAGGCTGCATTAAATCTCCAGTGTCCTCCCCACCCAAATCAAAGAAAATGACAAAATTAGAAGCATTAACTTAGGTTGGAGTACAGAATCATAGAATGACAGCTCTAGATGGAAATTTAGAACATGTAGTGATAAAGCTGAAAAAGCACCTTGAAATATTAAATATAGAATACTGGAACATTGATAGGAATCTTGAAACTTAGAACATAAAATATGAGACTCAGAAGAAGCTTGACAAACTATGGTCCAAAGATCAAATGTGACTGTTGTTTTTTGTGTGGTTTGAGAACTAAGAATAATTTTTATATTTTAATATATGGCTCATGGGTCATAGTTTGTTGACTTCAAATTAAGACCACATGATCTGGTCTGGAAGAGTCTTTAGAACACAGAATTTTAGAACTGAGACAGAAAACAGAGTGCATCTTAGTCTAACCACCTTAATTTACAGATGGGGAAACTGAGATCTAGAGAAGTTAAGTGACTCATCTAAGATAGGATAGGTAGCAAAAATCAGAGGTAGTGTTTCAACTTAAATATTGAACTCTAGAGCCAGGGCTTTGTATCCAGTTTAACACTTTACCATAATGTTTTTGTGAACATTGCATATTAGGTGACTTCTCCCTCCTATACAACAGAATTCAGAATCTAATTCATAATCTTCTTCATCCCAATTTTTATTTCCTTATAATGTAGCTTTAAAATTCTTCAATCTTTTTAAATTCTTACTATATTTATCTTTAGTCTACCTCAATGAAACACAGAAGTGATTATATTGCTGATACTGTCTGTTTCTAAAACGGTGGTCTGGCCATGTCTTACCTTCCCTATTCAATAAACACCATTGGCCCCCAGTTGCCTTCAGAATTTGGTGATTGAAGTTCTTTATAACCTAACCCTATCCTGACTTCTCGAACTTTATTTCTGTCCATATACTCTGTAATCTAATGACACTGATCTTCTCTGCTCCCCACACAAAACATTTCATCTCCCAACAAGGCATTTTCACTGGCTGGACCTCAGGCCTGGAATGCTCTACCTCCCTCCCTTGTAGTGCCTTCCCTCTGAGACTATCCTTAACTCATCCCTTATATCATGTGCACATAGTTTGTTTGCATATTTTCTCCCCATTAAACTGAGTTCCCTTGAAGGCAGGGACTATATTTTTTAATTTGGGGAGGAGGGAGCTTTGGCCTTTCTTTGTGTCCCAATTTAAGAGTAGACACTTAAGAAATTCCAATTAAGTAACTGAATGACTTCCCCAACTGCTCAAATATATTTTTACCAGGTGCTGGAATTCTGAGTTCCAACTCTTCCTGGAAACAATCAGAATACAGAATGCTATAAATTGTGATTGGTATAATGTTTCCCCTCCTTTCCCCCCTTCCCTCCTTTCCCCCCTTTCCCTCCTTTTCCTCCTTTCCCTCCCTCCCTCTCTCCTTTCCCTCCTTCCCTTCCTTCCTTCCTTCCTTCCTTCCTTCCTTCCTTCCTTCCTTCCTTCCTTCCTTCCTTCCTTCCTTCCTTCCTTCCTTCCTTCCTTCCTTCCTTCCTTCCTTCCTTCCTTCCTTCCTTCCTTCCTTCCTTCCTTTCCTCTCTCTCTTCCTTCCTTTCCTTCTCTCCCTCCTTCCCTTCCTCCCTCCTTTCCCTTCCCCGCCTTCTGGTTCTGATAATTTTTCTTTGCATCAGTTCATGTAAGTCTTCCCAGGTTTTTCTGAAAGCATTCCATTCATCATTTCTTACACACAGTAGTATTCTACTACAATCATAACAACTTGTTTGACCATTCGCTTATTGATGAATGAACATTCCCTCAATTTCCAGTTCTTTGCCACCACAAAAAGAGCTGTTATTAGTATTTTTGGAACAATGTTTCTTAAGGCCTTAGTAGCCATGCAGATTAGACTAGTCTTTCCTAACATTTCACTCCACCAAAAGCTAGGCTAAATTTCCTTAAATGTACTGAAATTGTAGTTGTGATTTAATTAGCTACAATAAAGGCAACAGAAATTATATGATTATCTCAACAGATGCAAAAAAGCTTTTGAAAAATATAACATTTATTTCTATTAAAAATACTGAAGAATAAATGCAACTTTCCTTAAAATGATAAGTAATATTTATCTAAAGTCATTAGCAAGTGGCAGCTAGATAGTGCAGTGGATAGAGTACCAGCCTTGAATTTAGGAGGACGCAAGTTTAAATCCAGTGCCAGTCAGTTAACACTTCCCCAGTATAAATCAGAGGTCAAGCAAAGATGCCTATTATCACTTCTGTTATTCAGTATTGTACTAGAAATATTAGCTATAGCAATAACAGAAGAAAAAGAAATTGAAGGGAATTTAATTAGCCCCAGGAACTAAGGCTTGAACCATTGAAGTAGTTTCTTGGTAGCTTAAGGACAAGCATCCATTGTTCAAGCAGTTAGGAATCCCTATCAGATTTCTGATTAGAGAATTTTAATGGCCAACAAAGAGCCAGACTAAAATTCTAAGTAAAGGACTGTCAGATCATTTTGGAAAAACTTCTCCTTACTATGACTAAGAAGACCTCCGTTTATCAATTGTTAGACTGTCTACAAGTCCTCCATTTTATCCATTTATCTGAGGCACTAGATGAGCCTAAATCAGCTTACAACAGAATCAAAAAGACTTTAAATGGTAGGATATTAAAGCATAGAATGGTAACTTTAGAAGAGTCTAAAACATAGAATGCCAGAACTGGAAGGGATCTTAGAACAAAATGTGGTGGAACTGGAAGGGATCCTAGATATCGATTGCTAGAATTGGAGGACAGCTCACCTTAAAGAATATTAGAAATATCTCTTCAGATACTTCATTTTGGAGTTGAGGAAAATGAAGTGGGCCTCATTAATAAAATATAATAATGTTTGAAATTATTTTTCTTAGAGTTACAAAATTAGAGGACTGAATTCAAACACAGCTTTCTGACTTCAGGTCCAGTACTCTTTTCACAAAACCATGTTGCCTGTCTCATTATAAGAATTCAACTCATTACGAATACATTTGTTAAGTGCTTAGTGTGTGCAATATCCTAAGTGCTAAGTGCTGAGATCGCCAATGTTATAATTAAATATAAATGCAAACCCTTGAAAAATGTCAATCTGACAGTGAAATTGTTTTGATTACTGAAATCTATTTTCATCTAAAAATATTTCCTGGTACTTGTGACTGGGAAAAAATAAAGTAGACTAAAAGTAACTATTTTATTTGAGATGTGTGTGTGTGTGTGTGTGTGTGTGTGTGTGTGTGTGTGTGTTTGAGACAATTGAGGTAAATGACTTTTCCAGCTAGTTAAGTGTCTGAAGCTGGATTTGAACTTAGGTGCTCCTGATCATAGGGCTGATGCTCCATCCACTGCACTACCTAGATGCCCCCAAAGTCATTTTAAGACAAGATTTTTAACCTTTCTGGAACACAAAAATAAGTTTACTTAGCATGACGTGATCTTGACTTATTTCTCCTTGAAGTATCTACATGTTCTCATTCAAAGAATAGAATTTGTCTTCAATGGTTATTAAAACTTTGCTGCTCAGGTTGTTGAGCCTATAGTTCTAAAGTAAGAAAATCCTTACAGAACTGTCAGGGGTGAAGCACTATTACCAGGGAGTGGTGCATCTATTATGCATAAAAATCCATAGAAGAGAATAGAAGGAAAGCTAGAAGGATTCACATTCAGGGAATGTTTGAAAGCAACATTAAATTTATTATATATTCTAAAAGAAAAACATGTTGTCTAGAAAAGCAATTAGAGCTTTCCCATACAATTCTTGTCCTTTTTCTGTTTAATTGTGAAGATGAAAAACTCATTTTGGCTGATATTTGTTAAGTTCTGAACTTTGAAAAATTGGAAAAGAAGATGACCTTTCCCCTTACCCCAATCTCCTAGAACTCTCTATCCTTAGTAGTTGGACCATGTTCCATCTTAGGGGACTTAGATATTATTAGACTTCTCTAATAATATTAATGTCACTTATATTTATTCCTATCCAGTAGTCTCTGTCTGTCTGTCTGTCTCTTTTTCTCTGTTCCTCTGTCTCTGTCTCTCTTTGTCTCTGTCTCTCTCTTTCTCTCTGTGTCTCTCTGTCACTCTCTCTCCCTCCCTCCCTCCCTTCATCTGAATCTGATTTATTTATAACTTTCTCCTAAATACTATATTCAGGTCACTTGCAATGAATCAATAATAGTCAAATATAAAGCATATTTATTGCAGAATATGTATAAGAGATTCTTCTTATAAGCCCCTTTTCATATGGTGCAGTGTAATGCTGAAGAAGAAGGAAAAAAAATACTTTGTTTGTACTGGGTGAATGGCCACTGAGTCCAGAAGCAAGCACTGAGAGATGCTGATGCAGTTTCTGTTGTGGGAGAGGCTGGGGAGCCTGTATCTGGTAAAGTTATGATGACAAGTACTGAGTGCCTTGGAAAGACTTTGGAGAATGCATGGGGCTGTCTGTGCCTGGTTCTGGTCTGTTAACCCCCGGGTAAGAAGGAATCTTTTTGATTGATTGGGAGTGCATTCAAGAGGCACTAAGTCTACAGTCTGACTAGCAGCCTCATCATTCAACTGAAACCCATCTCTCCAAAGTTACCAATGATCTCTTAGTTGACAAATCTAATGGCCTTTTCTCAATCCTCATCCATCTGGACCTCACTGCAGCCTTTGACACAGTCAATCACCCTCTTCCTCTTGATACCCTCCTTTCCTCTTCTCCCGAGACAGTTGGATAGATCTTTAAATCCCACTTTAAAGACTTAACTTGAAAGTAATTTAACTTCTATTTGATTCAGTTTACCCAGCTGTAGAATAGGGAAAATAATAGCATCTACCTCCCAGGGTTGTTGTGAGGATCAGCTGAGATAATATTCCTGGCACACAGTAGGCATTTAATAAATACTATTTCTTCCCCTTCTTCTTCTCTCTGTAACATTACTGTATTCTGGATCTCTTCCTATTTGTCTTTTTTTTTTTTTACTGGATCTTTATCCAAATCACACTTGCTTAAGGTAGGTGCTCCTGAGGGCTCTATCTTGGGCCTTCACTTTTCCATCTGTATACTATTCACTTGTTGGTCTCATCAATTCTCATGGTTTAAATTATTATCACTATGCTGATTATTCCCAGATCTACTTATCCAATCCCAACTTCTCTGCTGACCTCCATTCTTGCAGTTCCAATTACCTTTTTGACATCTTGAATTTGATGTCCCATAGATACCTTCAACTCAATGTATCCAAAGTGGAATTCATGATCTCCTCACCCTCTCCCCAAACTCTATTTAAT
Organism: Sminthopsis crassicaudata; assembly: GCF_048593235.1. Classification (NCBI taxonomy): domain Eukaryota; kingdom Metazoa; phylum Chordata; class Mammalia; order Dasyuromorphia; family Dasyuridae; genus Sminthopsis; species Sminthopsis crassicaudata. Next base: position 61,365,667 of record NC_133618.1, read on the forward strand.
AGTAAGTTATTATTAGCTTCCTTACTACTGTTGAGGATTCTACCATCCTTCCAGTCACATAAGCTTAGAGTCTATTGAGCTAAGAATCATCCTTAACTCCTCCCTGGTTGTCACCCCCATATACAATCTGTTGCCTACTTCTGTTGATTTTGTCTTCCTGTCATCTCTTGTATAATATGTCTCCTTTCCTTTGACTCTGCCATCACCCTGGTGCAGGCCTTTATCATCTCATGCTTGGGATGTTGAAATAATATTTTGTTTTTTTTTTTCTTGCCTCAATTTGATCCTCACTATAGTCCATCCTTCACTTCTTTATCAAATTAATCTTCCTAAAGCATAAATCCAACTATTCCATCCCCCTATTTAATAAACTCTGGGTATTCCCTGTCACCTCCAATATCAAATATAAAATACTTTTACTTTTCCAGCCTTCTTCTTTCCTTCCACTCTATTCTGTCATTCAGTGACACTGACTTCTTTGATATTCCTTGTCAATAAACTTCATTTTCTTTCTGCAGAAATTTTCACTGACTGTTTCCACTGCTGGAATACAATCCCTCTTCATCTCTGCTTCCTGCTTTCCTTCAAGTCCCAGCTATAATTCCACCTTCTATAAGAAGCTTTCTTCTCATGATACCAATACTTACCCTTTTTTGTTACATCCAATTTATTTATATGTTTATCTATGTTTATGTGTATCTATTTATCTATCCATCTATCTATCCATCCATCCATCCATCCATCTATTTATCTATCTATCCATCTATCTATCTACTTCTGTCTGTCTGTCTCTTTTTCTGTCTCTTGTTTGTAGATCATTATTTACATGTTATCTTCCTCATGAGACTGTGAGCTCCTTGAGAACAAGCCCATCTTTTGAGTTTTTTTTTTTATTTCCAGTGCTTAATGCAGTGCTGGACCCACAATAAGAATTTAATAAATGCTTATTGACTGAGTTCTCATTCAGCTAGACTGAGACTAAGTACCCAGGCTATTCTTTTATGGTTTTGATGATGGACTTCCTAGTCACAATACCTGTCATGGAGTCCACTCCTGGACCTCCTGGTTGTTTGCTCTCCTTTCAGAACTCATAGGGTCACTGTAATCTCCAACCTCTTCATCTAAAACAAAAAAAGAACAAATGCATTGGCAAGGAATGGAGGCTCAGATCCATGGGCTACTTCTGGGTCTTTGCAGTGGAGTAGAGGAAGCTTGAGACTTCTCCCCTTACACCATAGTTGCTTACCTGAAACAGCTAAACTGGCACATTTAATCAAGGCTCATTGGTGCAATTTTTAATGCATCCTAGTCCTGATCATGTAATACTCAATAGGCCACTTCTTCATTACATAATTAGAATCTATTTATATAATATTTCACATACTCCATCTGGGAGAACAAGGTACTTTTATTAGTTATCATTACTTTCTGGAAGCAGGCTTCCTAGTATGTTAAAACTTGCTCACCAATGCCCTGTTACACCATAGTAATATAAATTTTTTCATCATTAGGAGAGGACTTACTATATATGGACATTAATTCTTCAATTATTTAGAAAAATCACAAATAATATTAACAAAAATGTCACTCAAGAAAACATCAATTATTGCTTATTAATAGATTGACTTTCTCATATTTATAAAATCTTTATGAGAATTCTCTAAACTCATATGAACAGGATCCTTGATGAAATGTAAGTAGAGACTTTTACAAATAAACCTTTACATGAAGGATCCTTTTCAGATTTATTTTTACACCATCAACTTTAAGATGCTGAGAATAAATGACTCTTCTTTGTTTATTGTATATTATTGTTGTATTTGTTGCAGATTATTATTATGGTAATACAGGTGTAATATGGACAAATCATTTAACCACAGTCTGCCTTAACTTCCTCATCTGTAAAATGAGAATCTTAATAACATCTGTTTTACAGGGTTATTGTGAGAATCAATTGAGGTATTTGTTAAATAAAGTGCTTAGCAGAGTGCTCATAGCACCTCATAGTAGGTGCTACATAAATATGTATTCCCTTCCTTTCTCCTTCCTTATTGATTTTTAAAATAAAAAATTTTGACTTGATAAAGCAAAATACACCCTTTAAATTTCTCCTCCAACATAGTATGTACATTGTGTACATACTAAAAAAATTCCTTGATAAATTATTTCACAGCGATAATTCCATTGGTTAATTCTTTAATTATTAAAGTCACCCAAAGAATAAACTTGAAAGATAAATGTTTGGCAAAGTTTGCCACTGTTATGGAAGTTATCTTTTACACGATCCAAATGGAAGAATGAATAATTTCCTGAAGATAGACTTCAGATGTTCCTATATGTGGGTTTGATTGTGCTGGCCAGCTACATTGTCCTAGAATCTTGAAGATATTCTGATTTATGACTGTGAAGAGAAAGATAAAAAGGACTTTTATCCTTTCTGCAATATGCAATTGGATGGCCAATCCATTGAGTCAGTATATTATTACATAGATTTGGGGCAGTTGCTGGCAGATGGACAAAGAGTTGGGTCCAGAACTAAATAGGAAGGAGAGAACAGGCTGGACTGTGTCTGGGAAATAACAAATTTTATTTTTAGACAGTTCCAAGATCTTCTATCTTTTCAACACAAACATTTTCCTGGCAATGTTGTATTATTAATCTTGACAAGCCATAATCTCCGAGGAATGAAAATTGTGATTGAATCAAAGTTCATACAGATAGGTTATAAGTCAAGACAAGTCAACAAACATTTATTAAGCATCTGCTGTGTAGCAGACACTTTGTTAACTGCTAGCAATACCAAGAAAGGCAAAAAACCACCCCTGGTCTCTAGAAACTCACAGTCTAATGGAGGAGACTCCATGAAAGTAATAAGATACATATTCAACAGGGGAAGCTTCAATAATTCCAGACTCCTAATGGTGCTTCTTATTGGAAGTAGACCTAAGTATAGCTACCAGTAAAGCAGGGATACAAAGGTATTATTTTTTAAAATAAATTTTATTGATATATTTTATTTTTATGTTACTTTTATTTCTGAATGTATTATCTCCTCTGCTTCCTCATCTATTATAGAAGCAAGTGAAAATAACCACTGTATAATAACTATGACTGACAGTGTATATAACATTTAGCTCTCCTAACCTCTTACCTCTTTGCTAATGGGAAGGAAATATGTTTTATTAGGTATTCTCTGGGATTACTGATGATTTTTCAGTTACTCAGAATTTGACTTGCTTATGTATACATATATTGTATTTAATTTATACTCTAACATATTTAACTTGTATTGGTCGACCTGCCATCTGGGGGGGGGGGAAGGAGGGGAAAAGTTGGAACAAATGGTTTGGCAATTGTCAATGTTGTAAAATTACCCATGCAAATATTGGTAAATAAAAACTATTAAAAAAAAGAATTTGACTTGCTTTTATATAATAATCATTGTGTATATCATTCTTGTGATACTGTTTATTTCACTTTCTATCATCTCTTCCAAAATTTCCCATGTTTTTCTAAACTTCTCATATTCAATTTCTAACCATACAATACAATTTATTTTCATTCAGATCTCTCATTTTACTTAACTATTCTCATACTCACCCCTCAAAAAGTAATATGTGAAGTACTTTGTAAACCTTAAGGTTTATAACAGTGACATTAGCTATAACAATAATATTTCCTTGTATTTCTTTCCTCATTCCCTTTGTCCTACTCAAAGAGGATGACTGAAGGAAGCATCATGGAGAAATAACTGACTGTTCTTGAGCTTATATCTTCACTTTTAACCCTACTCAGTTTTCTCTAATTAAATTTATGGTCAATTATGCAATTTGCAGTGCACACTGACCTCTGAATGACTTGTTTATGGAAGCAGAACCCTCTTTTTATTCCATTTTGGAAATTTTTTCCTCTCCATTTCTCCTTCTCTTCCCTTCCCTTCCTTCTTCCTATTCTCCTTTGGTAGCAGAATGAAACCAACCAGCTCTAGAAATTTCCAATACAGAAATGACAATTTAATCTCATATGGCCAAGTGTCCCCAGTGAATGTTCTCTGTACTGAGACTTGAGTCAACTTCTAGATCTTGGCTGGATCAGTCACAGTCATCATCAGGACCCTGGTTCAGGATGTGCTTTAAGATGAAGTTGTGAGACAGATTTACAAGGTTGAACAAAGTCTGGAGAGGACTGTGGTCTGAACTTGGGAGTAAGGTCAGGATTTAATTATTCTAAGCACAGACACTCAGAGCTGAGATTCTTAAAATAGGATGTAAACCAAGAGATCAATCCCTGAGGAGAAAGGAAAGGTGGAATGGAAATACCATTGCTAGAAGGACCAACTCTTCTGGTCCAAAAGTTCCATTGGCTCTCTGTTGCCTCTAGGATGAAATACAAACTCCTCTTTTTTTTCTTTTTTCTTTTCTTTTCTTTTCTTTTCTTTTCTTTTCTTTTCTTTTCTTTTCTTTTCTTTTCTTTTCTTTTCTTTTCTTTTCTTTTCTTTTCTTTTCTTTTCTTTCCTTTCCTTTCCTTTCCTTTCCTTTCCTTTCCTTTCCTTTTCTTTTCTTTTCTTTTCTTTTCTTTTCTTTTCTTTTCTTTTCTTTTCTTTTCTTTTCTTTTCTTTTCTTTTCTCTTCCTTCCTTCCTTCCTTCCTTCCTTCCTTCCTTCCTTCCTTCCTTCCTTCCTTCCTTCCTTCCTTCCTTCCTTCCTTCCTTCCTTCCTTCCTTCCTTCCTTCCTATCAATCAAAGCTCTTTGAACCTGGTTCTAGTCTTTCTTTCAAGACTTATTGTATAACACTTTTTTAATGTGGTTTAATTCCATTCAGACTGGCCTGCTTGCCCTTCCTAGTACTTGTCATTCTATCTCCTATTTCTTTTTTTGCATCAGGCTGTGCTACATGCCTGGAATATACTCACTCCTCACTTTTGTCTCCTGGACCCAGTAACTCCATTAAGATTCAATTCAAATGTCAGCACCTATTTAAGGTCTTTACTAATTCTCCCAATTACTATGGCCCTCTAAAATTACTTTATCTTACATATTATTACATAAGCTGGAATATTTCTGAATTTTTGGAGTATAAAGAAGACCTGTGTAAAAATACATGCTTGCATGTAGCAGGGAGAAAAGGTGGGCCTTGAAATCTCAGTGCCACTCAATCACAGAGCAGGAAAGGACCGTGTTATTGTTGTTATTCAGTCATTTCAGTTGTGCCTTATATTCTTTAAGATTGTATTTCTTGGTACCAAATAGACTGTCATTTCCTTCTCTAGCTCACTTTACAGTTGGGGAAACTGAGGCAAACAAGGTAAAATGACTTGCTCAGGGTCATACAGTTATTAACTGCCCAAAGCTAAATTTGAATTCATGAAAATGAATCTTCTTGATTCCAAGGCCAGTGTTTCTCCACTGTAGCTAGTCTAGGGAACATAGAGACCATTTAATTCCCATATCTGAACAATAATTCCATCTACAACATGCCAGAGAACTGCTCAGACAGCTTTTACTTATAGACCTTTAACTAGAAGGAACTCACTCTCAAGATAACACATTACAGTTTTAGAGAGCTCTAATTCTTAGAATGAACAGCTAAGAGACATAGTGGATAGAGCACTGGGCCTGGATGCAAGAAAACTCATCAAAACTGGCTATAAATGTATGATCCTGAGTAAGTCACTTAATCCTGTTTGTCTGTTTCCTCATCTGTCAAAAAATGGTCAATCACTCCAGTATCTTTTGCCAAGAAAATCCCAAATGGGGTCATGGAGAATTGGACATGACTGAAAAAGAACTGACCAACAACAATTCTTAGAATGTTTCTCTTACATAAAGCTTAAATAATCCATCCTTCAACTTCTGTTTATTGTTTCTTGTTTTGCCCTCTGGATACAAATAAAAAAGTCCATTTTTTCCTATTTGATAGTCTTTCAAATACTTGAAGATAATTATCAAATCTATATTCCCACTTACCCCTCTTCCTTCCTAAGCTTCCTCTTTTCTAAGCTGGGTTATTTAACCCAGTTCTTTCAAATGAGCAATATGGTACAGATGTATTCCTGCAACAACACTCATCACTTTCCTCTGTACATTTTTAGTGCACAGAACTGAGCACATTTTCCCAGATCTGCTATCCCTATTAATTTTATCTAATTAGAATTGGCTTAATCATTTATTTAGTATTTCATTGATCTTTTTGATTCAGACTGTTATTTAATAATTCCATCATTTCTCCCATTTTTGAGTTATTTGGATAGTTAATGAGCATGTCATTTATGCCTTTATTCAAGGTTATGTCTTAAAGAATATTGAGCCAAGCATAGATCCTTAGACTGCCTAGCTTCTTAAACTGTGATTTGTGACCTCATATGGAATCTTGTAACTGAATTTGGAGGTCATGAAATTAAGATTTATTATCAGTAAATGTTTGATTTGTATACCTATTTTATATACCTACATATCTAGGTCATGTAAAAAATTTTCAGACAAAAAGGAGTTGTGAATGGACAAAAGTTCAAAAATGCTTGGGGTCTAGAATCTTTTTCCAAGTTCATATCAGCTCATAGGTACTAATTTTAGGGGGGCTATACCTTTTTGCCATGTATCTATCATGCTATATCCATTTATTTTTACTGGGGCCATTACTAGAAAATTGAGCCCTGCTCCTGGAGTCATGAAGAGTCTTATAGGGAAGTTTTGTCTTTGTCTTGTTTGGATCTATGCCATAGAATAAGGAAAACCCCACTCTTCACCTTTCTAGCTCCTCTTTTCAGAGCCTTTCCTCATTAGATGGTAAGCTTCTTGAAGGTAAAGACTGCCTTGCTTTTTTATATCTCCAATGTCAAGCAGAGTTTGAGGAACATAGAATGCATCCAATAAACACTCTATCTAGTCAGTGAAACAGTTATTAATTTATCTAATTTTACTGTCATCCAGCCCACATCTGTCTATCTTGTTGACGAGGAGAATCTGAGAGACTTTCTCAAATGTTTTACTAAAACCTGTGTTAAGGAACACAGGGGCAGTTAGATGGAACAGGGGATAATCAGGAAAACCTGAATTCAAATCTGGCCTCAGAACTGTGTGATTTAGGCACGTCACTTAATCCTGTTTACCTCAGTTTCCTTATTTAGAAAATGAACTGGAGAAGAAAATGGCAAACCAAAGATACTGGTGTATCTTTGCCAAGAAAACCTCAAACAGGGTGACAAAGAATCAGTCAATGACTGAACCACAACAAAGTCTACAGTTAAGCACCCAATAATAGAGAGCCATCTTTAGAAACAGGCACTTTTAATGAAGTTTCTGGAAAAAGAAACTAGGCGGCTGAAATGTAGAATTCTGCCCCTCAAGAGTAAGTTTCACACTGAGGTTTTTATATACGTGTAAAGATCTAAAAGTGGTCATTAAAAACAATTTGTGGTTTGGAGAGGGGCCAAGCACCAGAGCAAGAGATCTTCAAAGGAAAGGAACATGAAAGAAGGTATAGCCATTTTTTCTTTCTGGAACTATTTTGCATATTTCTTACCCGTGAGCTTTTTGCATAGTTAGGAGGAAGAGGCTTTTTTGCTTAAAAGAACATTTTGGGGTACTGAGACCATCTGCTGCCTTCTTGAAGTAGAGTTTACTATTCAGTTAAGAATCAGTGCATTTTAGGTATATGAAAATATAGATTGTAGTATTTTGTAGTAAGTTTTAGAGTTGGGAGAATTGAGTTCAAAGCCCATCTTTGACATTCACTATAAACGTAAACCTGTAAATCTTAATTCTTCTGAGTCCAGCTTCTATAAAATGGAAATATTTGTACTATTCACTTCACTGAATAACTGTGAGAAATGCTCTTTGTCAATCTGGAAAGATTATAGAAATGGAATGATAAATAACAAGTATTATTATTGTTAACAACAAGGATAATGATGCTATTTTGTAATATATTATCAGGCTATATAAGATTCTCCATCTATTTCACTTGGATGTTTAATGACATGAAATGAGGTTTTTGAAATAGTCTTCTGGGACTCTGGGTAGGTGTTCATCATTATTTTAAGGTCAAATTTCTGAACACAAGAGAGTACTAGGAAAACCAGGATTAAAAAGGATGGGAGTCAGGCAACATGGGTTCTAGATGCAGCTCTGGTACTAACTGGCTTTTTGATTTGGGACAAATCATTTCAACCCTTTGGTTATTGACTAGCATTTCTGTAAAAAAAGAGAGTTGTCTAAAGGATTGGTGATGGACATTCTGGATCTAATACCATATTATTTCTGGGACAATAACCCATTTCCTAGACCTTTTTTCCCAGCCCCAATTTTCAAGACTTCCTTGTACCCTAATGGGCTACTAAGTCATTTGAAGCTGAATCAATGAATTGATGAAAATAATAAATGAATAAATAATGGCTGATATGAATGTATTATTTCCTTCAGGCAATAAATAAGAACCAAATGTGTGGTTCAGGAAGTGTATAAAGCATATTAAAGCTGAAAAGATGCCTATTATAGACAATTAGAACATACCCAACAGGGACTCACATGACTAATCCTTGGCTGCTTTTAAGGCATTTTGGGTATTCATAGTTATAAAATATGTCTCAAGTCCCCATCCAGCACATTTTCTATCATCAGCATACCAGGATGATTCAAATAGCAAAGCTTTTTTAATTAGGATAAAACAGCCAATTGAATAACCAAGGAAAATAATTCTCCACATTGTATTCCCTGTCCTTCTCTATCCTGACTATTTCCCTCTATCTCCACACACAAAGAGCCATAATCTTTTACAGCAGAGATATCAAACATGGCCCTGTTTGTGGCCTGCCAAGTACTGTCAAACCAGATTAAAATGTAATTGGGAAATACCTAATAAAATAAAATAAAACAATTTGTAATTTATAATATAATATAATATATAATAAAATATAAATATATGATATAGTTCCTATATCATATATTTATATTTTAAAACTTAGTCAATATGTAGAGCATAGGGATCCTTACATAGGGATTAGCAGCCCCAACTCTATCTGAGTATGATACCGCTGTCCTGCAGAGTCTCACTCTGGTCAATGAAAGAATTCTTCTTGGTCAACTTGTGCTTACATCTGTCATGGTTTTGTGTCCCAGAAATGGGACTCTGCGCTTCCAGAGCTGCCATTTAGCACCCTCTGCTGAGCTAATGCTATCATCTGTTAGACTTATCTGCTACAGGGGCTTCTCAGAAAATACTGCTTTTTTGTGATACTGACTGCTAATGTGTCTGGTGGTACAGATCAACACAGTTTCAGTTCTTTTGTTAGTTAGGACTGTTGCATGATGGCTAGCTACATATAAAAGGGCTTTCAAAGTAGCTGTCAAAGCCTTTTTTTTCCCCTTTCACATTGATCCCTTCCTTTTATCTCCTCCTTTTTAGAAAATTCTTCTAGCATCTCTCTCCCCTCCACTCCTTCCCACTTTATTCCCATGGTTTAGGGCAACTAAATTTCTTTCTTAAAAATGTTTTAATTGATATTTTCTCTTTTTTACATGATTGTAGTATACCATGTATCCCTCCTCTTCTCTGCCTCTGAGAGCCATCCCATAAGGCAGATAGTAATTTTTTTTAGAGAGGAAAAGAAGTTAGCACATCTGATTGATACATTGAAAAAGTCTGAAAACTTGTGCAATGTGTAACAATTGGGAGCCTCTAGATTCGAAATACTGTTTTATATCTCTTTCTTTAGGTCCCACTTGATCTTTATAATATTATTTTTTATATTTACATTGTGCATTTTGTTTTCTTAGCTCTGTTTACTTTACTTAGCACTGATTCATATCAATCTTTCCATACTTTCCTGCATTCATCACACAATCATTTCTTATATTATTTCATTACATACATATACTATAAAATTGTTTAGTTATTCCTCAATTGATAGGCATCTATTTTGTTTTTAATTCTTAGCTACTACAAAAATAAAAGTTCCTCTAAAAATATTTTAGAATTCATGGGGACTTTTTTCTTAATGATGTCTTCCATAAATCATACATCCAGAATAGAGTCTCTACTTCGAAGAGTATGACTATTTTAGTCACTTATTTACATAATTCTAAGTTGCCTTATAAAATGGTTGTACTGTTTCACAGCTCCACCAACAATGTATTAGTATGCCTGTCCATATACAACCCCATCCAACATTTACTGTTGCCATCACCCCCCCCCATAGTTAGCTATTTTGTCATTTGTAATTGCCTCTATCTCTTATTGGTTAAGAATTCAGCTCTTATTACTAGTTTGTGAGAGGTTTATGGTCTGTTTTTCTTCTAATATTTTTATTGGTATGATCTTTGATATTAAGGTTGTATCCATTTGGAATGTATTGTGGTATATGGTATAAGGTATCAATCTAATCCTAATTTCTACCAGACTGCTTTCCAATTTTTCTAGAAAATTTTTTTTTATTAATTTTTATAATTATAACATTTTCTTTGACAGTACATATGCATAAGTAAATTTTTTTTTACAACATTATCTCTTGTACTCCCTTTTGTTCTGAGTTTTTCCCCTCCTTCCCTCCACCCCCTCCCCTAGATGGCAGGCATTCCCATACATATTAAATATCTTATAGTATATCCTAGATACAATATATATGTGCAGAACCGAATTTTGTTGTTGTTGTTGCAAAGGAAGGATTGTATTCGAAAGGTAAAAATAATCTGGGAAGAGAAACAAAACAAAACAAAACAACAAAAGAAACAATGCTCACAGTTTACACTCATTTCCCAGTGTTCCTTTTCTGGATGTAGCTGATTCTGCCCATCACTGATCAATTGGAATTGGATTAGCTCTTCTCTATGTTGAAGATATCCACTTCCATCAGCATACATCCTCATACAGTATCATTGTTGAAGTGTATAATGATCTTCTGGTTCTGCTCGTTTCACTCAGCATCAGTTGATGTAAGTCTCTCCAAGCCTCTCTGTATTCCTCCTGTTGGTCATTTCTTACAGAACAATAATATTCCATAACATTCATATACCATAATTTACCCAACCATTCTCCAATTGATGGACATCTGTTCATTTTCCAGCTTCTAGCCACTATGAAAAGGGCTGCCACAAACATTTTGACACATACAGGTCCCTTTCCCTTCTTTAGTATTTCTTTGGGATATAAATCCAGTAGTAGTACAGCTGGGTCAAAGGGTATGCACATTTTGATAACTTTTTGGGCATAATTCCAGATTGCTCTCCAGAATTGTTGGATTCTTTCACAACTCCACCAACAATGCATCAGTGTCCCAGTTTTCCCACAGCCCCTCCAACATTCATTGTTATTTGTTCCTGTCATCTTAGCCAATCTGACAGGTGTGTAATGATATCTCAGAGTTGTCTTAATTTTCATTTCTCTGATCAGTAATGATTTGGAACACTCTTTCATATGAGTGGAAATAGCTTTAATTTCATCATCTGAAAATTGTCTATTCATATCCTTTGACCGTTTATCAATTGGAGAATGGCTTGATTTCTTATAAATTAAAGTCAATTCTCTGTATATTTTGGAGATGAGGCCTTTATCAGAACCTTTAACTGTAAAAATGTTTTCCCAATTTGTTACTTCCCTTCTAATATTATTTGCATTAGTTTTGTTTGTGCAGAAACTTTTTAATTTGGTGTAATCAAAATTTTCTATTTTGTGATCAATAATGGTCTCTAGTTCTCCCTTGGACACAAACTTCTTCCTCTTCCACAAGTCCGAGAGGTAAACCATCCCATGTTCCTCCAATTTATTTATGATTTTGTTCTTTATGCCTAAATCTTGGGCCCATTTTGATCTTATCTTAGTATGTGGTGTTAAATGTGGGTCCATGCCTAGTTTCTGCCATTAGAAAAATTTTTAAAAGATAATGATGTTTTCCGTCCTTCCGTCCCTCCCTCTGTCCCTTCCTTCTTCTTTTCCCCTCCCTTCCTCCCTGCCTTCCTCCCTCCTCCCTCCCTTTTCTCCTTCCCTTCCCTCCTTCCTTCCCCCTCTTTCTCCCTCCTTCCTTCTTTCCCTCCCTCCCTTCTCTTCTTCCCTTCCCTCTTTTCTTCCCTCCTCCCTCCTTTCCTTCCTTCCTCCCTCCCTTCCTCCCTTCCCTTCCCTTCTTCCTTCCATCCTTCTTCCTTCCTTTCCCTCCTTTCTTTCCTTCCTCCCTTCCTTCCCTTCTTCCTTCCCTCCTCCCTTCCTTCTTTCCCTTCTCCCTTCCTCTTACCTTCTCTTCCCTCCCTTCTTTCCCTTCTCCCTCCCTTCCTTCTCTTCTCTCTCCTTCCTTCCTCCTTCTTCCCTCCCTCCCTTCCTCTCTCCCTTCTTTTCCTCTTCCCTTCCTCCCTTTCTTCCCTCCTCCCTTCTCTCCTTCCTCTTTTCCTCCCTTCCTTTCTTCTTCCCTCCCTCTCCTTCCTTCTGTACCTCTCTCCCTCTCTCCCTCCCTTCCCTCCTTCCCTCCTTCCTTCCCTCCCTCCCTCCTTCTCTCCTTCTTTCCTTCCAAAAACAGGGTTATTGTAATGTCTTTAGTTCCAGTTGAGAGTAGTATTGAAAACATGAGCTTCTTCATAGATATATAGAAACCATTTCCAACATCTATCTTTAAATGAGAAAAGTTATACATTTGTAATCAAAACTGATTGATTTCATCTTTCTACATATATTTCTTACCTTCCACTCTATCCCTGAATTTGATGCAATAAATCCCCACCTCTCTAGCTTATAGTAGGGGGTTATATTAAACTATAAACAATATCATCAATGTTTAATTATGCACACAAATAATGTATTGGCCAGTATCTACTTTCAGATTAGATTCTTAGAACTTGACAAAATATATGTTCCATTTTCAAAATAAATTAATAAATACACATTTTGTGTGTGTGTGTGTGTGTGTGTGTGTGTGTGTGTGTGTGTGTGTGTACGTGAAGGGGAGGAGGCTATTTAGGAACTTGTCAGTGTTCCAATTTAAACTGGACACGGCTATTTTTGCTTCTTGAGGGGAAAAACTTTAAAAATTATATACATAATTCATTAAATTATGCAGCAGTCTCCTCCTCCTCTTCCTTTTCCACCTCTTCCTTTTTCTTATTATTCTTTTACATTGTCCCAAAATTGTTTTCATGGCAATCTCTGTTTACCAATTTAAACCCAATACTTCAGGTCAGTAAGAATGATAATCACCAGCAAAAGGATACCAACAACCAGAGACATGGTTGCCTTCCTTTTTTTTTTTTTTTTTTAATCCATGCCATTATATTTGTCTTTTAAGCTGTTTAGATCTATTGCAAAAATCTGTTGCATTACCTAAGCTTTTTAATTTGTCTTGTAGTTCATTCAGTCTCTCTTCTTTTTCAATTGCTTGATGATTCTTGCATGGCATCAATTATTTCATCCCCCTTATTCTGTACATGCCTAATTTTTTCATTCTGAGTTTCAAGTTTTTTCCAGATGAGGCTTTAGGAAAAGATCCTGTTCTTTATCTGAATCACATTTCAAAAGATTTCTCCTTTCACTTTTCATGGAACCAGTGACACCATCATCATCATCATCATTTAGGCAGCATTTGAATTTGGGAGGCAGAAAAATTATGAGTTCTCCTAACATTTCTCTCCAAACAATTTTAAAATGTCCCAAAGTGAATTCTGGAATGGCAGAACAAATAAAAGTTCTGAGCAAGGCATTCCTCCAGCCTAAGACAACATAGAAAGTCAGAAATAGAGATCTGTGACGTGGTGGAAGAGGCTAACTTGGAGTCCATGAGGATGAAACACTGGTGGTGGGACTGGGTGGTGGTGACAGAAGGAGCATTAGCTTCAGGAACTCTTAAACAAAAAATGGTAAAGGAACCTGGCAGGAAATCAGAAAGAGACGACAGGGTATCTCTATGCTAACACTGGCTGCCAAATACCAAACAGTATTTGGCAATTAAATTGCCTTTATTCACATGCCATTTGCTTTTGTGGGTACCACAAGACCTTCCTGAATAATATTGAGCATGTAGTCCCCTAAAACCCAAGATCCTTTTTGAAAAAATTGCTGTCCATCCAAGTCTCCCTCATTTTGTATTTGTGGAGTTGAGCTTTTTGGTGGCCAAGTATAAGACTTTATACTTACCTCTAATAAGATTCATCTTCTTATAATCAGTCCAATGCTCTAACCTGCCAAGATCCTTTTGGATCATGATTGTATCATCACATGTGTTGATCCTCAGCTTTGTGACATTTGCAACTTTGATGGGCATGTGTCTTTGTCCAAGTCACTAAAAAGATGTTAGAAAGTAGAAGAAAAAGGGGAATCCCACTGGAGACTTTGGCGACCTTGTGACACTCATTTATTGAGCCATGAATATAAGTACAATTATTTTCTACTTCTAAATCATATTAGGGGGTTGTTCTAACATGGAATCTTTTGGGCTGGCTTTTTTGTAATTACCACCGAGTCAAAGTTCAAGTCACCACAGCTTCAAATTCAGTTAGATTCTTACAAACTGCTTGACTCTGGGCAAATCATTTGACTTCAGTTTCCTCGTATGTAAAATGGGGATGATAATAGCAACTGTCTCCCAGGATTGTTCTGAGGATCAAATGAGATAATATTTTAAAATCTCTTTACAAATGTTGCTGCTCAGTTGTTTATCAGTTGTGTCCAACTCTTTGTGACCCAATTTGGGGTTTTCTTGGCAAACATACTGGAGTGTTTTGCCAGTTCCTCCTCAGGTTCCTTTGACAGTCTAGAAAATTGAAGAAAACAGGTTAAATGACTTGCTGAGGGTCACACAGCTAGGAAATGTCTGAGACCAGATTTGAAGCCAGGAAGATTTCTCCAGGCTTCTCCAGACTCTCTATTCACTGCACCACCTAGCTGTTCCTAAACCTTAGTGTACTTATATAAATGGCCTGTTTTAAATAATTTTACTATTATGTCTTCTGCTTTATTGTTAAGTAAATGACTATTTAAGATTTAAATGTGTCTTCATTGAAACCATCTGGTTTTGTATAAATGGAAGCACATTTGGGGAGGTCAAGAGCTAGAATGATGAATAAGAATATATATATATATATATTGTCCCCAAACAGGGATACCCCTAGGACTCTAAGAGAGTTTAAGTGTAACATATAGTGGTGACTCTGTTCTGGGAAATTAGACCCTCCAATGTGAGAGAGAAGTTTGGAAAGTGAATCAGCCCAGAGGGCAGAACTATAAAAATGGCCTGTGTGAGAAGGTATAATGTGGGTGACCACCCCAGATATGAGTTATTCATATCCAATTAGTAAAAAAGTTTGAGATGTGAAAACACAGATCTTTTCTCTATAAACTCCAGAAAGACATTCCTTCCCAGTCCACTTCAAAAATAATGAATATATAGCATTGTTAGTCAATGGGGATGAAATGAACAGACTTTGAATTCAGACACATTCCCCAAAAGCCATTACTTCTTTACAGAATGATTGAGAGATGTAAGAAAATATCATATCCTTCTGTATACTCTAGAGAATATGAGTCTTCCTGGAGTTCATGAAGAAATGTATTTATTGTTTGTTGACTGTTAAAAGCATTTTGGTAAATGCTTATATTTATATATAAAAAGTTTGGTAGAACAGAATGTTGCCTTAGAGAGGCTACTCCCACAAAACTTTTCCTATACTTAGGTCAAAATCATATGAAAGTCACAGCAAGAGAGAAAGCCTTGTTCAATGTCGCTCTGCTTATGACTAGTATAAAGTAAAGCATAAAACAGGTCCTCGAGGGCAGGCATTGTTTTATTAGTTTTGGTTTTTTGGCTTTGTAATTAGTATCTCTAGCTCCTAGCACAGTGAATGGCTTATTGTAAGTACTTAATAAATATTTGTTGATAGATTGACTGCCCATCCTTGTGTGTTGTTGCAGTAGAGTGAAGGTATGGATTATGGGAGTTAATTAGGTTGATGACCTTGGGAATTAGTATGCTTATAAAACTGTGAATATGATATGTATATATAATGTATTCAAATATATTATAAAATTCTATTAACCATAGTTCATGATGAAGAAATATTAATATGTATGCTGAAGCCACCAAGTATAAGAATGCACCAACTTGTCTTGTTGAGAAAGATTGGGAGCTAGGTCCTAAACTTTCATGTCTCTCCCCTGAATAGAAACTTTCAGTGACTTCTCATTATCCCAAGGATAAAATACAAACTCCTTGATAGAACATTTAAAGTCATTTATCAAGTAGTTCTTGTTTTCTATGACTTCCCTTCATATGCTGCAGGTTCCAATTAAATCGACCTGCTCTCTGACCTTCTTATTCCATCTTTTGGACCTCTGTCTCTCTCCTCCAACCTCCTTCCATCTCTTAAAATCTGTAGTTTCTTTAAGATAAAATTCACCTGTCACCTTCTAAGGGAAGCCATCCTCTTGGTTCTCATTGCACTTAGTGTACATACTCATTTGTTGAAATGCTTATCTCTACTGTGAGAAGTGGTTCATGAAGTTCATGAAATAAGAATGTCAGTCTTGGTGTTGGGAAGATCTGGGAATTCTTGTCTCTATTAACTCTTAATACTCTAATCTCAGAGCAGGTGCCAGTTTATTTTGGTATAGCATTTCCTCACGAAGAGTTTCCTATACTGATCATTTCACTGAACATGGCTCTTACTCCCTTGTACCAAAAGAAAACAAAACCAGCCTTTTGTAGAATGTAAGCTCCTTGAGGACAGGAAACATTTGTGGGTTATCTTTGTTTTCCCAGAACCTCTTATTGTGACATAAACAAAAAGTATTAAGCATTTCATAAATTCCTGTTGGAAATGATTGTATGATAATTGACAAGTCATTTCTGCTCTGTGGGTCTCATCTATAAGTGGGGATAGTCATAACTTTCCTACTTAACTCAGAGGCATGTTATGTATGAGTAAAGTGCTTTGTAGACTTTAGAGGGCTATGGAACCGGGAGCTCTTTTCTGTTAGGATTGCATCGATGGGAATAGGCTGAATCTTTTTCATATAATGATTAATAAAGTCTTTGAGACCTGAAGTCTGAGAGGTTTTCTCTATGGACCCTCTTCAGAAAAAAAATATGCCTTCTCCGCCTCTTTTCAGAAACACCGCGGCTCAGCTTTCTTTGGCAATGGGATCAAACGCACAGACCTCAAATGCCGGTGCATTCCCAGAGAGCTGTCCGTTTCTCATCTCTGTGAGGCCTTTTATCTTTGGTGGGTCTTGTGTGCTCTAGCGGTAATATTTCTGGTCTTTAAGAGGTGTGCACAGTTATAAGTACCTAGAGGCTTCTTTGGAACTTTTACATTTTATTCAGGTTGTGTCTGAAGTAGGGTTGCAGCTCAGTGCAATGAGAATTTGAGAGTGGAGAGAAACAGAGAGAGTCAGACACAGAGAGATAGAGATTGAGGTAGATAGAGAAAGAGAGAGAAACACACATACAAAGATTCAGAGACAGAGAGAAATAGATGGACATAGAGAATGAGACAGAGACAGAGATAGAGACAGAGAGAGACAGAGATACACAGAAAGAGAAATAGAGACAGAGAGACATGGAGAGACACAGAGACAGAGAGGCAGATACAGAAACAGAGATAGAGAGAAGAGAGAAGAGGGGGGAGAGAGAGGAAAGACAGAGACAGAGAAAAAGGAGAGGAGAGAGGAGGAGGAGGAGGAGGAGGAGGAGGAGGAGGAGGAGGAGGAGGAGGAGGAGGAGGAGGAGGAGGAGAGAGAGAGAGAGAGAGAGAGAGAGAGAGAGAGAGAGAGAGAGAGAGAGAGAGAGAGAGAGAGAAAGGAGAGAGGGACAGAGAGAGAGACAGAGAGATAGAGATAATTTGACAGAGAGAGAGAGAGAGAGAGAGAGAGAGAGAGAGAGAGAGAGAGAGAGAGAGAGAGATACACACAAAGATACAGAGACAGAGATAGATGGACATAGAGAATGAGACAGAGACAGAGAGAGACAGAGAGATACACAGAAAGAGAAATAGAGACAGAGAGACATGGAGAGACACAGAGACAGAAAGAGAGATAGAAAGAAGGGGAGAGAGAGGAGAGACAGACAGAGACTGAAAAAGAGAGGAGAAAGGAGGGAGAGAGGGACAGAGAGAGACAGAAATAGAGCTGAAGATTATAGAGAAAAATGAATGTAGAATGGAGTTGCAAGGATCTTAGAATATTAACTATTAGAGATAGAAAGGACCTTGAATTGATCAACATTATAAGCACTTACTATGAGCAAAGGGCTGGGAATACAAATAGAAGAGTCTGTCTCTGCTCTCAAGGCTCTCCCATTCCAAAGGGGCAAGAGATTAAGTTACAAGTCAGATGGAAAGGTCCATGATGCTCAGGGTACGGCCACAGAGCAGATGGTAGCGTCTCTTCTTTAATGTCACTTTCATTGATAAAAATCATATCAGGTTCAGATGTTAGGCAACTAAATGGTAATAGGGAACAGAGTGATCTGGATTCAAGTTCTCACATAGAAACTAGCTGTGTGATCCTGGGCAACTCACTTAAGCTTTGTCTGCCTCAATTTTCTCATTTATAAAATGGGGATTCTTTTGCACCTATCTCCTAGAATTATTATGTGGATAAAATGAGAATATTTTAAAAGCATTTTGTAAAACTTAAAGTATTTTTATCATTATTATGCTCACTTAAAATTATTTTTATTATGTCAAATCATTTAATAATGCTAAGGCAAAAATTTTTTTCCTGGGCTTTCAATGGTACCTGCAGGAGCAGTTACCTGACTGTTTCTCCATAGAGGTGCTTCCCAAAATGATGGCTACAGCCTCCTCTCTACCTTCCTTGCCACGGCCCCCGCAATGAGCCTTGAAGGAAGCTAAGGATGCTAAGAGAAAGGGGGAGGGCGGCACATTCTACTCATGAAATCTCTGTCTTGTGAAAGGCAGGACTAGGGAGTTGGGTAGAGGGGGGATGGAATGCCAGTTTAGGGAAAGCAGCAAGTCATCCAATTTGGTTGGATCAGGACATTCCTGAAGGGAAGAGAATAATTAGTTCTCTTTCTAGGGAGGCAGCATGATGGGAAACAATATTGGACCAGGAGTCCTGACCCTGCCATTAATTTGCCTCATGACAGTGAGTAATAAAGCTCTCTCCTCGCAGCAAGCTCTGGTACTACTATGCCCATTTCACATCCTCAGTATATAATGTGAAAATCAAATTAGGCAATGAATGGAAAATGTTTCTAATTGGATAAATCCCTTTAGAAATGTGAAGGAGGATTATATGACTTTGCAAAAATATTTTATAAAATTAACATGGACCTTAAAGGAAACTAAACCTTAGATAAGTGAAATGATTTGTTTAAGGTCACATGGGTGGTGACCATTGGAGCCAGGTTATGATTCCAGATCTTTTGATTGCAAGCACAATGGTCCTTTTCACTGTGCCCTGTCAGCTCTCAGTCAGTTTCTCTGTGAATCTGGGATAATTCAATAAGTGTTGCCAGGGAGACTGAGTTATGATATGGAAAGAGCACAGGATGTCATATCAAAAGATCTTAGTTCAAATCTGCTACTTATTAGCTGTGGGAATTTTGGCAAGTCAGTTGCCCTCTCTGGGCCTCAGCTTCCTCATTTATAAGATAAAAAGTGTTGGACTAATTTTTGAGATTAGCATTGAACTGGATCATCCTCAGTATATAATGTGAGGATCAAATTAGACAATGGATAGAAAATGTTTCTAACTGGATAAATCCCTAAAGAAATGTGAAGGAGGATTATATTACTTTGCAAAAGCATTTTATAAAATCTGCCACTCTGAAACATGGACTTTAAAGATTATTAACAAATGGAATTACACTTCTGGAGAACAACCCAGATTTTTTTTTAAAGGGCAGCCTTCCTTTTGCTGTATCCTCTTAGGAACAAACCATGATAGCTATTAGGTTACAATGTTATTGGGCATAAGGAGACCCAGGGCTTCAGTCTTCTTCCATTGCCACTGTGTCACCTTCAGAAAGTAAAACACATTGCTTCTCTGGGCCTCAGTTTCCCCATCTGTAAAATGACAATAATTATTTCAGCTGTACTTAGTGCACAGAAAAGCTGTGAAAATGGAATAGAAGGCACTTATGTGAATGTGGCTTGAAAAGTTAAGAGGTTTCCCAATTGATATTTTGGTTCCATTGTAGAGGGTGTATTCATTCGTTTTTTGAGACACATGACAGTGGAAAGAATGATGACTTAGAGCTAAGAAATGTGGTCAGGGTCTCCATATTGCTGCTAGTGTCTATGTGACCATTATCCTCTCTGATTTTCAGTTTTCTCATCTACAACGCAGAGCTAATAATGCATGGCAGCTGGGTGGTACAGTGGATGTGGAGTGCTGATCCTGTTTGCCTCAGTTTCCTTATCTGTAAAATAAGTTGGTGAAGGAAATGGAAAGCCATTCCAATATCTTTGCCAAGAAAACCTCAAAAAGAGATCACAAAGAGTCTGAAAAATGATAAACAATAATGCATGACTTTAGTGGTGTTTTGCTTAGGGTCATTGGAGATAGTGTTGGTTGAAGTGCTTCACAAACCATATGGGACTAAATAAAAGGCAATTGTTATTATTGGTATCATTACTATTATCTTTTTCTTTTCTCTTTTTCTTCAAAAGGGCGTTAGACAGAAGCAACTTGAGAACAGGTTGCTATGTTGCTATGATTCTTTTTTATACTGAAGACCCAGAAAATAAAATTCTCGTGACTGGTACTACCAGTTCTCAAGTCCTGGTACTACCAAATGGGTCATCATCTGAAACTGATGATATGCTTGCATGTATGTAATCTATATCTGATTGTTTACCGTCTAAGGGAGAGTGGAGGGAAGGGTTGGAGGGATAGACTTTGGAACTTAAAGCTTTATAAAAATGTTAAAAATTGTTTTAATATGTAATTGGGGAAAATAAAATATATAACATTTTAAAAACAAAAAAAAATGACATTAATAAGGAAGCCTTATCATCTGCTTTCTTGCTGTGATTTAAGAACCATGGAACCTTTATACCTGACTCCTAGTAGAAACTTGCCTTAGCTGTGGTCTCCTCCATAAGGGTGGGAGTTGCTGCAAAAAAGAAGCTGTCTTGCTTTTCTATTTGTATTCTTAGTACTCAACATAATGATTTGCACATAGTAAGCACATAATAAATGCTTTGTAGTTAATTAATTCATTTGATGTTCTCCAGACTATCACAAAAGTAGATAAAATTAAGCTTTTTTGTTTGAAATTTAAAAAAATGTGTTGGGTTATAACTTCATCTTCCATAGATCTACTGAAAGCACCAGACATGTATGGGATAACTTGAGTAGCATACAGGATAATAGGGAGGATAATGTACTGTGCCCACATAGTTTTACTTTCTTCTGCTAGGTCTCTATATTTTGAAAGCTTTTCATTCCTTGTCTGTTTGGAGATTTATGAGAATTCTTTATGGTGACATCTATTAAAAGGATTGTTCTAAAATATTAATGGATCAATGTTATGTCTAGAGGATTGTGGGTAACAGCTCTGTATGTGATAATGCTTTGGTTTTTATTGCCTTCTCAAGGGTATTTTGGAGTTTTTATTTGCACCATGAGATTTGTCATCTGCTAGTTATTCTAGCCACTTTGGTTGCACCTCTTTACGTATGGGGTAGATGCTAAATTTTTGCAGCCTTCAGGATAATGATGCAATTTGCACCTTTTCATTGCATAATATGTATTGATCAACATATTCAGGATCCTTAAAAATAAGCTTCTTGTAATTTCTGTTGACAGTGACCTGATCCTGAATTTGCTATCATAAACCCATCCCCTTTTCCATTCCCATAAACAACTCTGCATGGTGGCTATTTGCATGTCACTCCTCTGTCGACAAACTGTTGATTGAGTTTATGAGGATGTTGCTAAGGAAAGGCTTTTCTTTTGCTTCTTGGATCCTATTAAGTTATTTCAAAAGTCTTAATTTGGAGATAATAATTTTGGTTATATTTGACTGATCTAATGGTGTGCATCTGTTATCAGCCTTTACTACTATTCTGTGAAATAAAGTCTGTTTTAAAAGTATTTCTGTAAAAATTTGATCTGTTCATCACATACTTAATCAGTACAAATGGTATTTCATTTTCACTAGAGAATTTCCATGAGCTGACAGAGAGGTGTAATTCTATTTGCAGTTCAGCTATAAAACTTGATGTTATCTCTTACAATGCTTGGTACATAGTAGGAGCTTAATAAATGTTTATGGATTGATCTGATTAATACAATGTTTTGGTAAGACTCTTTCTCTGACTTGTACGTCATATTGAGTTCTACTTAGTAATTAGAATGATGGATTCAATTCTCAAACTGTCTCCCAGTAAATGCTACATTTTATACCACTTGTTCTTTCTAATATTGTGTTGGCATTGGGTCTTAAATTGAGTACAGTTTTCTATGTAGACATTAACTACCTTAGTATTATTTTTGTTGTTGTTATTTCCCAGGGTCATGACAGAAGAATTATAGGCAATTCAAACTAGAATGAATTTAAGAGATCATTTGGGACAATCTCCTCATTTATAGGTGAGAAAACTGAGGTCAAATGCCTTGTCCATGGTCACAAAAAGAGTAAATGGTCAGATCTGGGACCTGAACTCTAAAACATTAGCTTTTAAGGTACAATTCATGAAGATTAGTGTCCTTGGCACTTGGATGTATTTCTTCAGGGATATTTCTTCATTAGCATTTTGGTGGTTGTTTTAAGTGGATATATCTTTATTAGCATTTTCTGGGGATGGTCTTCTTGATCAGAATAGATGTGTGATGAATGGTAAGTTTATTGAATCTTATGGAGATGTGTGTACATTAGCATTTTCCCTGCATTTCCTAATTTACTTAGTGATATCTTTGGAAGGGGAAAATATTTTTTCTTTTAAGACAATAAAGCACTTTATGGGGAAAAAAAGTATTTTGATGGCAATATTATCAAGACTTCATTTTTTTTTCAGAAGAGAGGGAAGTGATTTGGTCCTGTAGAGTACATCTGACCCCTTTTGTCACAAAGTCAGAGGGCATATACAAATATTTCTCTCTAACTCTATCTTTGTCTCACTCGGTCTGTCTGTCTGTTTCTGTCTCTCTGTCTCTGATCTATCTATCTATCTATCTATCTATCTATCTATCTATCTATCTATCCACTTAGCTAGTTATAAATGCAGACCAAGACCACATAAAGTTCAGAAATGTTGCCTGGCTTGTGGAATTTGGCTAAGGAACTGCTGTTTTAGGTTTGGGGGAGAGGGGTGCCCTGACCTGTGTCTGCCTCAGGGGAATTTATCCTTCACACTTTGTGGTCTCCTTCTAAGGCTGAGCCTTTATACCCATAATTAGCAAACACTGCCATCTCTTGACTGTTCTAGGACATGTCCCATTATGACAGATTCTCAGAGATGAATGGGACAGGTCATCAAAGCTAACCTTTACCTAAGTAGGAATCTTCTTGTAATGTTCCAAGCAAGAGGCCTCCCTAAAGGTCTCCAATGATTCTAGGGAGGCAGCCAAAGTCAGAAGCTTTTCTTCCATCTGGTGACAATCTCTTTATCTATATTCATTCTGATCCCAGTTCTGGCATTTGGGGTCAAGCAGAAAAAGCAGACTCCCTTTTCCTCAGGATAGCCCTTCAGATTCTTGATGGCAGCTAGCACCCTTCATCTAGGCTCCTCTTCAACTTTTTAGGACACAGTTTTCAGCTGTTCTAGAATATCTGGGGAGGATGGTTAGGTCTCTGGAAAATTCCAGGGGAAATTTCATAATTAGTCAACAAGCATTTATTAAGCACAGGCACTGTGCTAGATTAGAGATATGGAAAAAAACATAGTCCTGACTCTTAAGAAGCTCACAATCTAATGCAGAAGACAACGGATAAACAGCTATTTACTAAGGGGGGTGTGGGCAGGATAAATTGGAGATAATCTCAGAAGGAAGGCATTAAGAAACAATAAGAAGGGAAAGTTCCTCTACCCTGGGATGACACATGCTCAGAATATCCTAGGTTTTAAATTGTAAGAGAACATATAGATCATTTTATAGAATAATGATAATAGCTAACATTTATATAATACCTTAAATTTGCAAATTATTTTGCAAATATTATCTCATCTGATCTTCAGTCAGTAGGTGCTGTTATTATTCTCATTTTTACCAATAAGGAAACTGAGGTAGATAGCTAATAATGATAGCATTTCTATAGTGCTTCAGATTTGCAAAGTACTTTATAAATATTATCTTATTTGCTCCTTACGTTAATCTCAGGGGAAGGTGCAATTATTGTTCCTGTTTTACAAATAAGGAAGCAGTGATAGTGATTAAGTGACTTGCTTAGAGTCATGTAGCTAATAAGTGTCTGAAGCTACATTTGAACATAGGACTTCCCCAGCCTAGGTCAAGTGCCTACCTCATATTATTTTAGAGATGAGGAAACTGAGGTCCAGAGGGAAGTTTGTATGGAGTCCCACAGAAAGTTAGTGGCAGAATTAGGATGTGAATTTAGGTCTGCTGACTCCAAGTTCAGGGTTTTTGTATCTTGATGGAAAGGGCAATATCTGGGAGCACTGGCTATTCATGGTATATTCTTATCTTTCTGTTAATTATTTGTTATTAAGAGATCTAGTCTCCAGAAAGGAGATAGATGAGATAATTAACTTGAATATTCTCAAGTAATAAAATTCATTCAGAATAACCATCAGGGAAAGAGGATCAATTTGACCCGCATTGAATTTAAGGAGTCGACTAAGTAGGAGCTGGACAAGTAAGTAGGATTGGAGAGACACCAAAGTTGGATACTTCTCCATGGAAGCCATTGAAATCAAAGGCATGGATACAGGTAAGCTTTGGTCTGATCACCAAAGCAGGTGATGAGATTCTGAAATTCCTGGTGAACAGGAAAAACTATGCTCATTTAAGGTCTAATTCATAATTCTTAGATCACTTTTCTTCCCATAGTCCAACTTCACCACAGACAGCTCTCTGCTGCCCCTTACTGGCTAAGGTCATTGCCAAGGGCTCTCTTGTCAGTTTTCTGACAAGTTTTAATAGACAAATTTAATAGACAAAACCAAAACTAAATAACACACAAAACAGACCAAACAGGATTCCCCCTTGTTCTTTTTTCTTCATAGAATCTAAAGTATTCATCACAGAATATGACATACATGACAATTAAAGAATGCCACATTCATTAGAGACTTTTAAAAATGGTAACATTTAATTGCATTAGGAATCTGGGACCATCTAGTTTGAAAGCTAAAGCTTTGAAAAGAGATGTTGCAGAGGAAAAATGATTTTTTTCTCTAGAAACATGGGCTTTTAATGTCACATATTCTGAATTGTATGATCTCCTTGTGTATTAATCAGTAATGACTGTGTTAATGAATGAATATTTTCCATTTTAGTTGCTTAATTGTTTGAGTGGTTTAATTAGACTAGTTTCAAAATTTTGTGCTTTTTTTCTCATTCATTTCATTAATTCAATAAGCATTTCCTGGGTGCCTCTTATGTAGAGGAGATACAAAGATGAATCTCTAATGCTTTCAGATTTTCAAAGCCTTTTTTCACTCAATAGCTGTGAGATAAATTGTGCAGAGATGAGCACTCTCATTTTTTTTTTTTTTTTTACAGATGAGGAAACCTGAGGTTGAATGAGAAAGGCTTCCTTGACCAGAAATATAAGAATCTGTCTGCTCTCTCAAAACTGGGGAGGCAGATTCTTGTCCCATTTGGGAGGAAGAGATAGTCTGGATTCTATTAGGCTTCTGTATATTTATTTCTCTGGCTAAAGAAATACTGGGGAATGTAAATAGTGGGACAGGACTTGGCTGACTGTAGAAAAGGAAAAGAGGATGAGAAAAAATGGAGAAAGAGTCTAGCCAAGCCCTGTTGCATCTGGGTGACCTACATCTCATGCAAAAAGGAGGAAAAAATGTTGAACAGGCTGACTTTAGAAAAACTTGGAAAGACTTACATGGAGTGGATGTTGAGTGAGGTGAGCAGAACCAGGTGAATACTGTGCACAATAACAGCAAGATTATATGATGAGCAAACATCATAGACTTAGCTCTTCTTAGCAATGCAGTGATCCAAGACAATTCCAGTAATCTTGGAATGGAAATGCTATCTTCATGTAGAAGAAAATTATGAAGACTGAATGTAGATCAAAACTTCTCCCCATTTTTATGTGTGTTTCCTTTTTCTTTCTCTTGGTTTTTTTCCCTTTTATTCTGGTTTTTCTTTTATAACAAGATAAACATGGAAATATGTTAAAAACGATTGTACATGCATAATCTATATCAGATTGGTTGCTTGAGGAGGGGTGAGATAAGGAATGGAGGGAGAAAAGATTTAGAACTCAAAATCTTACAAAAAAATGAATGTTGATATGCCTGTAGAGCTATCAAAGTGCATACCCTTTGATCCAGCACTTTTTCTACTGGGTTTATAGATCATAAAGATAAAGGATAAAGATCATAATGAGATCATAAAGGAGAGAAAGGGGCCCACATGTGCAAAAATGTTTGTGGCAGCCCTTTTTGTAGTGGCAAGAGACTGGAAACTGAGTGGATGCCCATCAGTTGGAGAATGACTAAACAAGTTTTGGTACATGAATGCTATGGAATATTATTGTTCTATAAGAAATGATCAGCAGGATGATTTCAGAGAGGCCTGAAAAGACTTACATGAAGTGATGCTGATGGAATTGAATAGAACCAGGAGATCATTATATACCACAACATTAAGATTATACAATTCTGATGGATATAGCTCTCATCAACAATGAGCTGCTTCAGACCAATCCCCAATGGTCTTGTGATGAAGAAAGCCATATGCATCCAGAGAGAGATCAGAGGAAACTGAATGTGGACCACAACATAGTATTTTTACTCTTTTTGTTGTTGTTTGCCTGCATTTTGTTTTCTTTTTCAATTTTTTTCCTTTTAGACCTGATTTTTCTTGTTGCAGCATGATATTTGTGGAAATATCTACAGAGGAATTGCATGTTTAACATATACTGTATCACTTGCTGACTGGGGGAGGGATCAAGGGAGGGAAAAAATTAGAACACAGGGTTTTGTAGGGGTGAATGTTGAAAATTATCCATGTATATATTTTGAAAATAAAAAGCTCTAATTAAAAAAGAGAACCTTGACATTATAATGCAGGAAATAACCCTAAAGAAATCCTGGAGTGATAGAACATGAGGGGAAAGTAGAAATAGTAAAAAAAAATCTATTGATCACCACCTAAATGAGATCATTTGTGGAAAACACACAGGAACATTATTGCCAAATTTCGAAACTCCCAGATCAAAGAGAAAATTTTGTAAGAAACAGAAAAAAACAATTCAAATATGCTGTAGCTACAATTGGAATTATACAAAACTTAGCAGCAGCTACAATAAAAGACCACAGGGCCATATTTACAGACAAGCAAAAGTACTAGGGTTGTGGCCACAAATATCATATCCAGCAAAATTATCTATAATTTTGAATGAAAAAAAGGACATTCAATGAACTTGCAGATCTCCAGGACTATCAACTAAATCCAAACTTAACAGAAAATTCAACATATAAGAGCAAAGATCAATTTTTAGAAACTCAACATTTTAAAACATGTTTAACATGGGAAAAAATGAATGTTAAAATTATCTTTATGTGAAATTGGAAAATAAAGTAATTTTTAGTAAAAAAAGAAATAAATAACATCCAATGGAGGGGAGACAAAGCTCTATTTATTTTGCACTAAGTGAAGGGACTAAGGGCTCCTTCTAAACTCTTGTTCAAACCTATTGGTCTGAAGCAACCCATTTGAATTCTGGTATTGACATATGTGTCCCTTTCAAGTCCAGTTTAAGGGTTCCTCAAAGCCTAGAGTAAAATTAAATGATTCTTGTGAATTGTCTTCTTGTCATGGTACTCAGTCTTGGACTCTTAATACCCTTTGGGTAGTAAGTCATTGTTAAGGACATTGGGGTAAGGAAGGGAACATTAGTCACATTGACAAAACCTTTCTTTTTGCTGCTCTACACAATGGTAATGATTACATTTTCCTTTTCTCTAATCCAAGTTAACTCACATTTATAAAAACCCCACTCTATTCAATTGTTGTTCAGAATATAAAAACAAAAACAAAAACTGACTCTTCCCCTTGTATTCCATTGGAGAGATTCAACATGCATACAGATAAGTCAATAAGAGGTAATTTGAGAAGAGACTTGAATGTTAATAATTGGAGAAGTCAAGGAGAACTTCACAAAGGAAGTGATATCTGAACTGAGCCATGAAAGAAGATAAGGATGCTTGAGAGGCAGAGAAGAGGAGAAGTTATATCCCAAACATGAGACATTATTGGGTAATTTTATATATATATGCCCAAAACAGGATTCATTATCTTTCCCCTCAAATCCTCCTACCCTTCTACCTTTCCTAGTACTGAGAAGGACACTGCCATATTCCCAGTCACTCAGGCTGAGCACCTGAAAGTCAAACTGCATTCCTCACTATCTCTCACTTCCCAAGTCCAAGCTGTAGTCAAGGTCAGTCCATTTCATCTCTGTAACATCTATCTCATGTATCCCCTTCTCTTCTCTGACACTGCTCCTTCTGAGGTGCAGACTTTTGTGGCTGCATACCTATTGCAATAGCTGCTGATAGGTTTGCTCACCTCAGATTTCTCCCCACTTCAATCCATTCTCCATTCCTAAAATGTGGGACTAATCATATTCTCCTCGCCTCCTCCCCATAAATAAACTACAATGGCTCCCTATTGCCTCCAAGATCAGGTACAAAAATGATTTTTTTTTTAACATCCAAAGACCTTGTTAAAGGCTCTAATACTGTTTTACCAACTGCTGCTGGACATCTCCTTTTAGAAATCCTGTAGATATCTTAAACTCATTATTTCTAAAATGCAACTCATTATCTTTCTTCCTCCAAAACTTTCTCATTCTAGATTAGAGTATCCTTCTTCTATTTTTCCAGTCTTCTTACATTTTACTACCTGATGACTTGTCTTCGATAGAGTGATATTGGACTATCTCCAATACCAGGAACACTCTCTTTTCTCTGCTTTTATCAGGCCCCAACAAAAATCCCATCTTCTCCAAACCTTTTTAATCACAGTGTTTTCCCTCTTTTAATTTTTGTCATTGTTGAGTAGTTTCATTCATGTCATACTCTTTGTAACCTCATTTGGGATTTTCTTGGCAAAGATACTGTAGTACTTTGTCATTTCCATCTTCAATTCATTTTATAGATGAAAAACTGAGGCAAACAGAACTAAGTGACTTGTGCTGGCTCACATACCTTATAAGTGTCTGGAGCCAGATTTGAACTCAGGAAGATGAGTCTTCCTGATTTTAAGCTCACTAGCTGTCCCCTTTTAATCATTTCCTGTCTATCCTATATATATGGAGAGAGTTTGTTTTCTGTTTGCATGTTGTCTCCCTCATCAGATTGATTATAAACTCCTCGAGGGCAGGTGCTATCTTTTGCCTCTTTGTTTATCCCTATTCTTAATACAGTTTCTGGTACATAGAAGGTGCTTAATAAATGCATATTGATTGATTGAAATGTGCAGAGGCAGGACATAGAATATTGAATTTTGGAGATAGTTATCTAGTTTGATTAGAATCCAGAGGGCATGAAGGAGAATCATGTGAAAGAAGAATGGAACGGTAGGTTGAAGCAAAACTCTGGAGGATCTTAAATAACAGCCTGAATTTTGTGCTAGAAGCTACAAAAAGATTTTAAGCATGGACAGATTTATGTCTGTTCAGTCCAGAAGATTATTTTGGCAGCTGTGCAGAGGGGTTCAAGAGAGGACATATTGGGAAAAGGCATTCCAATTAGGAGACTATTCCAGTAGGTTGGGTGAGGAAAGCCCAGATTATGGTAGTGTCCAAGGGAGTGAAAAGAATGGGTCTGATTGTTTATCAGACCTGCATGAGGGGAATGGACCAAAGGGACTGTCATGATCCTGAGCACAGTCAGAATAGAAGGCAACTAAAAAGTCAACAAGCATTTCCCAAGTGCCTACTATGGGCCAAACTCTGTATGAAGTGCAGTGATGCAAGATGTGACAGATGTTGTGAAGGCAGAGTGATAAGCATTGGCAAGTGATTAATACAGGAGAATGAGTATTGAGTGAAACAGAGGGAAGAGTCAAGGATGGCTCCAAAGTAAGAAAGTTTAGAGGGGGGGCAGAGTTAGAGAGAAAGATAATTAGTTCAATTTGTGGAAATAGTAAATTTAAGATGCCAACATGATATCTAGAAGGAGATGTCCAGCAACAGTTGGTTATACTGGATTAGAATTCAAGGAAGGAATTAGGTGCTGATAAAAATATCTGGAGTCATCTGTACAAAAGTGATCATTGAATCTGTCTGATGAGCTCACCCTCGGGGGATTTAGAAATATAACAAAAGGTGGGTCAGGACTGAACTTTGGGAGACCAAACAGCCCTCCAGTACTGAGGGAGAATGTGAGAAAGTGGGGTCTATAGACTGTACATTTCCCATAAGTCTTCCACATTTTGTACAGTCACTTCTAGAAGTTGTAAAATTAGGTGACTTCTCTATTTTGGAGGCTTCTATGGAGTTGTCTTTTATTTAATTCCAGTTCTCTTAATCATTTTTTTTTCTTTCCCGCCTCTTTCTAGAGCAGATTCAGATTCTCTTCTACTCCAACAACTAAAAGGTACTTTATACCATAGGATGTTAAAGCTGGAATTGATCTCAGAATTAGAGTTGACTTCCATCTCTGACATTCTCCCTTCTAAGGGCCCTTTCAGCTTTGTTATTTTGCTTTTTAGACATTTAGACATTTAGTCCAGTCCTCTCATTTTACATATGAAAAAAAACTGAGGCCCAGATAGGGAAATGTGATCCTCAAGGCCATATAGCTAAAAGTATGTCAGAACCAGGCCTGGGACACAGGGGCTTTATTTTCTACCTTCCCATCTCCATAGTAGGGAAGTTTGACTTTATCGTCAGTCAGATGTGATTGACAATGTGAGACTGTTTAGTTTAGTGATCAAACAGTAGAAAAGAATTTCCAAAAACCAATCTTGAGATTTTCTTTTATTTAAGTAAAAACTCAAAATATAAAAAATACAGTACGTTCGGTGCAGCAATTTGGCCAATTTACAGTTAATAGCTCTAGAAAACAATTACTTTACTAAAAGGGGTGGGGAAAGAAAGGTTTTATGAAACTTTATCCAACTAATATAACCTGAATTAATATTAAGTTAACTTGACTAACATATAGTTAATTATGAACCAATATTTTGAGCTATATATATATATTTGCCTGTCAGTATTATTAGTAAAATACTTCTATGTAGAAAACCCCCCAACTAATGAAGAGTTAAGGAAATAGAATTATCTACATTTTGTCACAGAGTAAAGGCACCCCAAACAGGCTTAAGACATTGCTGCATGGATTTGAAAGGAGACTACCAGGATTTTAGTGTACTTCTTCTAACTGTATAGATGGTGAACTTTTGGATGTATACATATTTGCCAAAGAATGTTTGATTTTGGATTACTACAGATGGTTCCTGATGGGACATGAGTCAGATCTGGGAAAGTTTTTATTTGTTTCTTTACTAGATCTACATGTGAGGAATGGCCCAGTGGGCTGGCATGAACTTGAGCACTGAATTTGAATACCAGTCAGAAGAGGATGCAATTGATACCTCACATCCATTTATCCCTGAGATAAAAAGGGATAGGGGGCCCTTTTAGGCCCATGTCCATTCCATAAGAGAAAACAAATAGTGGTGGGGAGGATGAAAGGTTCAGATCAAGGTTAGGTGCAGGTACAGGTGACCCAGAATTCATAAAAGCTTTCTTAGTGGAATACCTGCTTAAAATTAAGCAGGAAGCATAGGTCATTCAAGGACCAGACTAACTAAATTCAAAGAGGTGCCTTACCAGGTTGGGTGCAGGTTAATGAACTTTTCAGCTATAGCAACTCTTAAAGATTATACATTAAATAGTAGGTGGTTGCAATCTGCATTGGTGGAGGAAGTACCAATGAGAACAAAATCACAGATTTTTTTAAATATTGAAGGGTGCATATTAGGAGACAGACAAAAAGTGGTCCTGGATCTTCTTTTGTGATGAGTCATTTCTAATCTCCATCATCTCATATGTGAAGAAAAATTCATCTAGATTCCAAAGCTTGGAAGAGGAGTTCAGCGAACCCTTCAATGCTACAATACAATACGTGAATTTAGTAGCATAATGCTTGGAGCAGTGCCTGACTTTGTTGTAGGAATGGGAGGATATTGATGGGGTCTAGTCAACTCCAAGTTGAATATAAGTCAACAGCGTGAAGTGACAGTCCCATCAGCTAGTGTGATTCAATGCTGCATTATATAAGAATAATGTGACATTAATAGAAGCAGAATATTCAAAACAATGGAGGCAACTGTTCCACTGCCCTCTGTTTTTGAACACAACCAGAATTTTGTGTCCAATTTGACTAATTAGAACACATCCATGGGAGAGGGATCAGGTTGGTGAAGTACTTAGGGACCATGCCTCAAAGGAATTGGGTGAAGGTACTGGGAAGTGGTCAGTCTTCAGGGAAAAAAACAAACCCAAAACTTAAAATTATTCCTTAGGGATAACACAAGCTAGCTGTTTACAAGTTTTTCAAGAGCTGCCATGATAAAGGATGAGAATTAGTATGCTTGGACTCAGAGGGCAGAATTAGGAGATATTAGATAGAATTATAATTAGGTGGAAGTTGCAGGGTCAGATTTTACGTCTGTATAAAAAACAAATAAAC
Organism: Sminthopsis crassicaudata; assembly: GCF_048593235.1. NCBI lineage: Eukaryota > Metazoa > Chordata > Mammalia > Dasyuromorphia > Dasyuridae > Sminthopsis > Sminthopsis crassicaudata. The sequence continues at coordinate 61,398,461 of NC_133618.1, forward strand.
AACTTCCTAACACTTGGATCTGTCCAAAGGTGAAATGGATTGCTTTGGGAGGTAGCTAGTTTTGCTTCCCTTGGGGGTCTTTGAGCAAAGGCTATCTGACTGCTTTTCTTGGGTATAGTAGCAGGTATGAGGTTGGAATATATGGTCTCTGAGATCTCTTCCAACTCTGAGTGTGTGTGTGTGTGTGTGTGTGTGTGCGTTTGGAGGAGGATCTAAGAGAACAAAAATAAATACATACTTGATTTATGGCTGCATTTCTATTTCTAGGAGATAAGAATGTGTGTGTGTGTATGTGTGTGTGTGAAGTCTCTCTAGGCCTTCACTGAAAGGAGATAATAGCCCAGCTAGTTCTGAATAGATCACATTCAGAGACCTCAGGTCGCCAAGTTCACATTTCTGTGGGCATGGAGCCCAGTCCCGACTGATCAAGAATATGCTATTCATTAAGGAAGCTCCTGAGAATTTTAACCACTTTAGCCTCCAAAGCCTGAAGACGGCCACTGTGACTTAGCAGATTTAAGGAACTGGGTGCGGTGGTGAAAAAGTCCTTATATTGTGGGTTCAGAGAGAGTGAGGGTGATCTATGGAGACTGACTACCAGGATTTTGTGCTCATTTGAAGCAGAGCAAACGCAGCTGGCTGGGCTTCCCGTAGACTTCTTCTCTCCCAAAGCCCTCCGCGGTCCTGAGCTGTCAGCTTGTGCTTAGCTGGTGTGACACATCACGTAGAAGAGGGTAATTTGCTCTCTCACATGGTTTCTGCCATCAGGTAGATGGTAGTGCCTTCATTGTCAGAATGGCCATGTTTTTCACATAATCTCAGGTTATAGAATGGGAAGAGACCTTGGAGATTGTCTCGGTCTGATCAGCCACAGTTGGACACCATGTACCTTGATCCCAACATAGCGATGTCATTTTAGTTCTCTTTGAGCACCAAAGGACAACATGCAGTCCATCTACTTAATTGTACAAAACAGGAAATGGAGGCCCCAAAAGTGATTTTTTTTCACATTTATAAGTAATGAATAGCAGAGGCAAAATTTGAACTTGGGTCGAAATCCAGAATTTTTTCTCTTTACATCCCACTGCCTTTCCAGAAGGTGTGGCTAAATGTGGGATGAGATATATGATTACACTCTGTTGTTTTTCTATATCTTCCAAATTCAAGTGAATTCAACAAGCCATTATTGAATATCTTTTATGTGCAAGAAATTAAAAAGTGGCTATGTCCATTCTTACAGTTTCTTTCAGATGACATTGGGGATTTGGATCTTTTCCTGCAAAGGGGCTGGTTTCTAGGATCCAAGTCAGTGGGTGACTTTAATAGACTAACTCCTGGTTAGGTTCGGTGCCATAAAGCTCCGCTAACATTTTGAACCTGGGGCCCCATTCATTCAAGAAGTCATAGTCAATATCTGAATCTGAGGAATCCGTGACGAGGCTGCTGAGGGACTCGGCAATGGACTCGGCTCCTTCATAGCCGTAGATGTGGAGTGTGTCGTAGGGGGGCCCACCACCATCATGATCCGCTTCCTCCTTCTTCACCTCGATCATAACGGCCATCTCCCCAGTTACAGCCTGGGGCTGAGCGGGTCTTGAAGGTTTCTGGATCTGAGCATAGAGGGAGGGCCGTGTATCTAGGGCAGGCCTGGGTGGCTTCCCTCCTGGAGCCTTCCCACTGCCCTTGCAGGCTGAGTTGAGCACAGATACATCATAGCTGTTAGTATCCATCTCCCCACCACCTTCTTCATCATAGGTGACCAGCTGCTCATGAATCTCTGCTACATTCTTGCCTTGGGCTCTGTCCTGTTTCCTCAATCGCCGGCGGAGGACAATTAGCACCGTGATCACTGTAAGTAAAACATATTTATGTCAACTCTTCCTGACTACTCAATCAATCAATACTTTAAAAGTACCTATGCTATGCCAATCATTGTGCTAAACACTAGGAATATAAAAGAGGCAAAAGACAGTTTCTTCCCTCAAGAGCTTCCAATCTAATGGTAATATACATTAATAACTACATCAGTCAATTGTGTCAAAAATCATACAGTATTAGAAATGGAAGGGTCTTTAGATTGTGGGAACAAAGAATGTTTCAATATTCTGTGAGCTCTGTTTTGAATCATCCTATTTCTAATATCCTGGGTTCTGTGTTTTAAAATTCTTGCCAACTATAATAATAATAATAACAACAACAATAATAATAATAACAATAATAATAATAACTAGGTTTTATATAGTACTTCAAGGTTTACAAAGTTATATAATTGGAGACAATCTAGGTCAATCTCCTCATTTTACAGATGAGGAAACTGAAGTCCAGAGAAATGACTTGTTGGGAGTCTCACAACAAGTCAGTGGCAGACTGGAACCTAGAACTAAGAGCCTACATTTTGTACTATATCCCAACTTGATGTTCTTTCTATTAGCTCAGTTGGATGGCATTTGGCTCAGTTGTATTGCCTTGTCCGTACCCTTGAAGATAGAGCTAAGGATTAGTTAGATCACTATTATGCTAACCAACATTCCCTCTCAGACCTCAACGGAGACAATCCTGTACCCTGGACTGAAGAGTGGGAATATCCCAACAACCCACTTCCCTCTGCCATCTTCCTATGGCATTAAAACCAACCCTTGTGGAGATGCAACCTGATAGCTACTCCCTTAGCTGCTCAAAACCCAGAAAAATAAATTCTTGTCACTAAAACCATCAATACTGTCAAATGGAATAGAAAGAAAGGTAAAAGACAGAGCTTCTCCTCAAGGAGGTCATAGTCTAATGGGAGAGGCAACATGTAAATATATACAGGATAAATAGGAAATAATCAGTAAAGGAAAGATATTAGATTTAAGAGGATTGGGAAGGGCTTTCTGTGGCAGGAGGGATTTTAGCTGGGACTTGAAGGAATCTAGGAGGCAGAGGTGGGAAAGGAAGGTGTTCTAGGCATAAGGAACAGTCAGCAAAAATACTCAGAGCTACCATTTTGAATTTTATTACTTGCACTGACTGGAAGTTAGGCTTCAATCGTTCCTCTGCCACTTACAAACTCCATGACTTTGGGCCAATTCCTTCATGTCCCTGACCCTTATTTTGCTCTTCTAAAATGGGCATAAAGTTACACTACAGAGAATGAAGAATGTTAGATGTGATCATCTGATTTAACTGTCTTATTTTAAAGATGAGAGAATTGAGGCTCAGGGAGAAGAAGTAAATTATGAAAGGTTACAAGGGAAGTTAGTGGTAAAGCCAGATCAGGAATGTGGATATCTTGATTCCCTCTCCAAGACTTGAAAAATCATGTCATATACTTCTTGGTCACTCAAAACCCCCACCCTCTCTACTCTCTACTCCACATAAGACACTACTTTACAAAGGACAAGACTCTCACACTTACCAACAATGGTGAGGATGCACAGAAAGATGGCTACAAGGGCCTGGATGCTCACTCCGACCTGTTTGGCTGGCTCTTCACAGAATGTAGGCTCCCCATGGTCATTGCATTTGCAGACTGTGATGACAAGGGTCGTGGTACCCGTAAGGCTGGGTTTCCCATTGTCAGAAATGACCACAGGAAGGTAGTGAACCTTGGCTCTCTCACGATCAAATTGACCGTATTTCACCGTGATGTTGGCTGAATTGTCTGAAAGATAAAGTATATCTGGGTAAGGTCACCGAATCCAACACACCTGCTTAATAAGCTGGGAGTCTGGCACAAAATTGTTATGGGTCCATCACATGATCTACAGGTTTCCAAAAGAAGTTTAGGATTATCTTGTTCAGTCTCTTATTTTACATAGGAGACTGAGGCCCAGAGAGGCCAAAGTTATGTAGGGAGTAAATGGTAGAACTGGGATTCAATTGAGAGAATATTGTAAAGTGATTAGCACAGGGCCTGGCTGGCATAGTAGGTTCTTAATAAATGCTTCCCTTCTTTTTCTCCTTCTATTTCCTTTTCTTCTTCCCTTCTCCCTTCCTCTCCCTTTCCTTCCCTTTCTTTCTCCCTTCTTTTCACTTTTCTATTTTTCTTTTCTCTTCTCAAACCCAAATCTTTCTATTTCAGATCCAGCATTCTTTCAGTTATACTTTGTTGAGTTTTCAGCCTCTAAAATTATACATGGATCATTACATTAGTTTCCTAACCATATGTTTTACATTTGCAAATGTCTAAATGATTTCTAATGTTCTCATAGATCTGAGTTCAAATCCTGCTTCAAATCTTACAGTAGCTATGTGACCCTTAAGTCACTTAATCTCTCCCAAACTTAGTTTTCTCATCTGTAAAACAGACATAATGATAGCACTATGCTACAGGGTCATCATGAAGGTTACATGAGATAACATATATAAAGCACTTTGAAATCCTTAAAACATTTTATAAATCTGAGATATTATTATTGCTAAAATTTCTTCCAGTTATAAGTCCTAAGGTTACAAAAAAGCTTGGCTTGATAATCTTGACTGTACTTTCTCTTTTTAAATTGAGTTGGAAAACTAGTTTGTGTGAGAGAGAGTATGGTAGCCTGCATATATCTTTAGACTTGGAACTAGAGACTTAGATTCAAATTCTAACTATTTTTAATTGTATGATATTGTGCAAATAACTTCACTTTCTCTGCTATATTTTCCTTCTCTCTAAAATGGGAACAATAATATTTGTAGTACCAGGCAAGTTGACATACATTTAAATACCTACTATATGTCAGGCACTTTGCTAAGTGATGAGGATACAAAAAGAGGCAAAAGATAGTCCCTGATTGGTAAGAAGCTCCCAGTTTAAAGGAGAAGACCATATGCAAACAACTCTGTGTGAATGGGCTATAGAAAGGATAAATTAGAGAAAACCAAAAAAAGAATATATTAGCATTAAGGAGGATCAGAGGTAGTTTCTTATAAAAGGGAGGACTCTAGTTAGGACTGCAAGCTAGGGGCTTGGATGGAGATGAGGAGGGAGAAAATTCCAGGCATGAGGGATGGAAAGTGAAAATGCCCAGAATTGGGAGATGGGATGTCTTATGCAAGGACCACCAAGGGGGTCAGAGTCACGTCACCACATGGAGATGAGTAAGGAGTAAGAAGATGGGAAAGGTAGGAAGAGGGCAGGTTATAGAAAAGTTTTTAAAGGACAGCATTTTATATTTAGTTTTAGAGATAATAGGGAGCCACTGGAATATATTAAATAGGAGGGTGACATGGTCCTACCGATAAGCCAGAAAGAGGGAGCTGATGGAATTGTTTGAAAGAATGGGAAATGCTTCATAAATTTTTCGGTGTATAGAATTGTAACATTATTATAAGCATTATACAATAAGAATTTTCATAGAGATACAATACCTCGATTTTCTGTCAGGGTGAAATTGCTGTCCTCTCTACTCAGGGAGTATTTAAACTTTACATCCCGTGGAGTTATATCCTTGTCTGTAGCCAAGATCCTTGTGACCAACTGTGGTGATTGAAAAGAAGGAAATGATGAGTTAGTCCTGCATATAACAGAGTAGTGAAGTGGGTACATAAATATGATTTCTCAGTAATGGAAAATGAAGCATCTATGGCCACAGTTCAAATGGCCACATGTGTATGGTACCATGCATCTCTCTGGGAACTCCTATATGTAGGACCAAGTACAATCCCCAGGCAAATTTTAGGAATTGTTGCTGTTGTTGAATTGAGTTCAAAACATTGAGGGAATCTTCACCCAGAAAAATCCTATATTTATAGATCTTCCACTTTACTCATCCCCTTGCACATAAATAAATTTGCATTTAAAGATTAGGTCATTTAGCCAGACCAGGCATTTTGTGGGTCAGTGTGGGCAAGTTCAGAAGGGAGAAGGAAATTGCTAATTAAATCTCTTTAACTATTACCTTTAAAGGCTTGTGGGTTTCTATGCCTTGAGAGGAACTTTGAGAAGAAACTAGTTACCCCAATCATTCTGTCTGCTAGGTTGAGCAATTTATAGTGGAGAGAGAATGGTAATGTTGCCTCTGGGGTTTTTTCAGATTTCTTAGCTTTTTAATAAATGCCATTTTTTTTGCCTGAGCCTGGTGGCTATCTTACTGGTACCTGAAAATAAATAAGTCACCAAAGCAAACAAAGGGTGAAAACAAATGGGAGCTATTTATTCTTCTGAACCGTCGGATTTGTTATCAGCCAAGAGTGCCATGTGTCTTGGATATGTAGATATGGGGGCTGTCTGCTGTCCATTCACTTTAATTCATGGGATGTCAGAGCGAGAGACATCTTAAAACATTCCACTCAACTCATTCTTAAATGAAAGAAAAGCATTATGTGTGCCAGATACTATGCTAAGGGATAGGGATACAAATACAAAAGTGAGATAATTATTGCCTTTGAGGGGCTTATATTTTGATGGGCGGAGGGGAGACAACAACATAAAGGAGAATTTTGTCTAAGAAAGGGAGTTATTTCAGAATTCACAAAAGACCAGAGGAAATGGCCATGTTGATCTGACTGTACTTCTCACAGAAAGGAGAAATTGTGTGTGTGTGTGTGTGTGTGTGTGTGTGTGTGTGTGTGTGTGTGTGTGTAGTGAAAATGAGGAAAAGGGGAGAGAGGGTAGTTGCACTAGGATCAGTGTCAAGGTGAAAATGAAGTTCCCAGAGAGTGTCAGGATAAGTGGCTCAGTTTTTCTAGGTATGGTCTCCCTTCCAGAGACCATATTTTGGAAAGGAGCTTAGAACCTAGAATTCAGAGCTTAGAATGTTAGAACACAGAAGATAGAATGTTAAAGTTGGAACATAAATGTCAGATCTGGAAAGGATCTTGGAACAGAGAATACCAGACTTGGAAAGAACTTCAGAGACATCTAGTATGTCTCATTTTGTATGTAAAGTTGGGGTGATTGGGATTGACAGGCTGGAGCAAGAATGGCATCCTGGCATAGACTTGAAGAGCAAAGCTAGCTGTGTCAGAGAAGGGAGATACAAAGGAGATAAATCATGAAGCAGAAAACTCAGGCTGAGAGAAATCTCAATAAAAGGTCTGATCTTTTCCCAACACTTCCTTCTAGTGGAGATCTTTGTACTATACTGTATTGTACTATAACATAATATAATGTAACATGATATAACATAATATAATCCTATAATATCCTATAATATAATCCAATGCTATACTACAATATAATAATCTTGTAATGTAATTCTATAATATAATATAATCCTATTATATATATATCCTATAATATAATAATCTTATAATAAAATTCTATAATATGATCTCATGTTATATTATTCAAATGTTTCTGGTAATCTGAAGCTTGCCTCAACCACAAAAAATGCCAGGGGTTTGCTGGAGATAGATTAAAAAAAAATAAAACTTTTCCCGAAACATTAGGAATTTTCTTAAATAGGGACTCAAAATGATTGTGATTGACCTCATAACTTTCTTCTAAAATAATTGCCTAAAAATGGAAGATAAAGGAACTATGTGGACCCAAGGGGGCATTATGATGTGCCCTAGGCCAAAAACAAGCTAATTATTTCAGCAGGGGTACAAAAAAATTGGAATCCTATAATCATGAATTGAAATTGGGAGACTTGAGTGCTGATCCTTGCTTTGCTGCTAACCAGCTGTGTTATCGGGGCAAGATTTGACCTCTTCTGGGCATCAGTGTGCTTATCTGCTGACTGAAGGAATTAGAAGAAATGTTCCTTTTAATTTACATCTTGTGTGATGTGATTCTACTTCCCACTTGAGTGTAAGCATATTCCTCCCCCAAGCCTGTGGCTCCCCTAGGATGATAATGGCTGGGAACTCTCCAGGGTACTCACTGTTCTAGGGGCAGCATTTTCACACACTCTGGCATCATTAGGTTGTGCAATCTCTGGGGCATTGTCGTTCTCATCTAGGATCTCCACATAAACTTGAACAATGGATTCTTGGCCAGTGGGGTAGTTCCCTGGGAAAGGAAATGATGATATTATCCTTAAATCATACCTTCTTTGGTACTTATGACTATTGACTTAAGGGAGTCAGCCTTAGGGACTAACATTCCACAGGGGTATCATCATGATAGGGCTCCCAGCTTTGTGAGGATAGCTGGTGCCCCAAAGATCTGAGATTCATTGATGCAAGGACTCATAACTTATCCTTTCATCTGTCACCATGGCCAAATGGGCTCGAGTGGTAGAGAGAATCTTGGATTGGGAAACCAGGAGTCTTGATTTCTAGCCCTAGCTCTGTCAGTAACCAACTTTGTGGCATTTAACAAGTTAACTCTTCTTATGAAGTCTTAGTTGCCTTATCTGTCACTTCTTATCTGAAATTAAACCTTGAGAAATACAATTTCTTGTCCATCTGGGACTTGAACCCAGATTTTCTGACAAGTCCAACATCATTACTACACAACAATGAGCAAAGAAGCAGCGCTTGTTGGTTGCCATCTTCACAATCTTTGGTTGACTTTTCTCCTTTCCTCAACAAAAAGAAATGTGAGTATTAAGTCTCCCCTCCCAGTTTTTAATCAGAAAGAGGTAACAGAGAAGAAAGAGGGATCCCCAGAAGGGACACCCATTTTAGCATCTTACCACGAGGATCCATCTCTTTGGCCTCCACAGTCAAGTTATACCAAGGGTAGATTTCACGGTCTAATTCCTTAACATTGGAAATGTAACCCTGCTTGGACATTCTGAAAAATTGTTCTTTATCGCTGGATTTCCGGATGGAGTACCTATATTATGGGAGAAGAATTATCTCCTAGCATATTTTTCTAATACTCTATATATCTATATATGAGGAAACTGAGTTTAAATAAGTGACTTTTTGTAAGAACACATAGCTACTAATTAAGCAGAGATAAGTCAGGTTATCATTGGATATTAATGACATTTGAGATTTTGCTCTTTTGTGTGGGGACTATATTCTGGTTATGGGGGGAGGAATAGTATATTAGAAAGAGCCCAGGTTTGTGGGTCACAAAATGTGTTATGGACTAACTCTGTGACCATGGGCATGCCTTTCCTTCATTTTGAGATTCAGTTCTCTTTTCTCATTAGGTCACTTTCTAGTTGATTAACCATGGGCAAAATTACTTCCAGAAAGATAAGTTGTTTTAGCCTCAGTTTACTCTCTACAAAATGGGAATTAATAATATTTATGCTATGCAATTCACAAAGTAGTTCTGAGGAAAACACTTTGTAAACTTTTGTTGTTCAGTTTTATGTTATTCTTTCTTACCTCATTTGGGATTTCTTTAATAGAGATACTAGAGTGGATCACCATTTCCTTCTCCAGCTCATTTTATAGATGAGGGAACAGAGGCAAACACAGTTAAGTGATTTGCCCAGGGTCGCATAGCTATTTACCACCTAACCTTCAGGTACTATAGAAATGTGAGCAGGAGCAATCTGGTACACGTTTAACAAATGTTCCTTGAAAAACATAAGTATGAACGACACACTTTGATGTTTATTCTGCACTAACAGTTTCTTAAGTCTAGGCAATCAACAAAATAATACACCAAGTCCTGATTTGTAGAGTTTTCTGATTTCTGAAGTGTTAAGTGCTCCCACTGAAAATCTGACAATCTCCTTATTATCTGGATCCATCACACCCCTGGATATGAGTTATCATTATTATTTGATTCCTGAAGGCTTGGGATAAAGATGATGGCATGGGGCCTGTCCATTGTGTGGGGCAAATAGTGAGGGGGTCCTGGGAAATGAGGAGGGAGCCTGAGATGTCTGGCAGTTAAAGGTAAGGAAGTTATAAGGTGGGAAAGAAAGAGAAAATGGATCAAATTAGAGAGCATTAGACTTGGAGTCAATTCTAGGTTTGATTCTCAGCTCTTCCATTGATGACTTCTGTGGTCTCAGTTTCCTCATCTATAACTGAGATGGTTGGACCAGGTAGCTTCTAGGGCCCTCTCAGTTCTAACATTTCATGTTTCATGTTTATGTTTGGCATTTTAAGTCTTTCACCCTCTGACTTCTAGACTCTCTAGGCTTACGCATTATTGCCCCTCACATGTTTTATATTCTAGCCAAACTGATCTCCTTTGCTGCTTCTTGGAAAACGTTTCATTTCCTGTCTTCCTGCCTTTGCTCAGGCTGTATCCAATGCCCAGAAATATTCTCCTTCCTTACTTCCATTTCTTGGAATCCCTTGAATTCTTTAGGACTTAGCACAAGATTCACCTCCTATACTTCTTAGTGCCCCTCCTCAGTCTCTTCCTATCTCTATGTATTTATTTTAACTATATTTTGCATTTATTCTCATCTATAATATAATCTGTGAACATATTTTAACTCTCTGGTAGGAGGCAAGCTACTGTAATTTTAACTCTTTGGCAGAAGGTAAGCTACTGTAGGGCAGGAGCTGTCTTACTTTAAGTCTTTGTATTTTCAAGCACCTAGCACAGTGTCTGAGCACATCAAATCACTTCTTAAGATATGTTTGGCGGATCTATTCACTGAACAACCATTTCTTCCATCTCCAACATCCTGTGAGACTATTGGAAAGGATCATGCAAGGGACCAGATTTCAATATTCCCCCAAACCCACAGAAACCAGTTACATCTTACTCAATGTTCCGTTGAGCTGCATCAGGGTCCCTGGCTAACACTGAGCCAATTAAGGGTTTCTTTTGATTTTCCATCAGTTGGAAGTGATAGAAACGTTGGGAGAAGACTGGTGGCTCATCTACATCAGTGACATTGATATGAACAACAGCCAGGTTCTTTGTGGGAGCGTGTTTCAGGTAGCGAAGGTTAATTGTTGGGTCTGTTGCCTCGATGGTGAAGCTATATTCTTTGATGTTCTCATAATCCAGGGGCTAGAAAAGAGAAGGGAACACTTGGAAATAGCCATGAACTCAGAGCTGGGAGATCTGGATTGTAGCCAGGGGAAAGTTGCCTCTTTTTTTGGATCTGTCTTTTCATGTGTAAAATGGAAATGGTAATAATCTCTGCTCTGCCCTCCTCTGTGAGGAAAAAAAATCCAATTTGAGTCATGGGGGATTGAGGTATTAATAGTGTGCATGTGAAAGTCACTCAAATGGATTTCAATTCTCATTGATCCATGGAGATAGAGACCTCAAAATTAAATCAATACAGTCACAACTGCATATATAAGACAGCAAGAGCCTCTTCCTCCCACTGTTTTGTCATAATTACTTATGCTCCATACATCTGACCCATCCCTCAAGATTTGGGCCATATTCTACCTTGTGCAGGAAACTTTCCTAGATCATCCAAGCTCAGACATTGCTCTCCCAGAAAAGGGACCCTCATAGGCATTTTCCATTCATTGTTTTTTATTGTTAGGCAGCATGTCCGAAGGATCTATCCACACTTAGAAGTGGAATGAAGAATGTTCTTGGCACGTGTGTTTATCCTGTCTTCTCAACTAGTTTCTGTACTTCCTGAGGCCTTGGAATAGGCCTTAAAATTCCCTATCATGGCCCACAACATTGGGTGTTGATTGATGACTGGTGGATTGATATACCTCCAGCAGAGTGGGTAGGCTTATGAGATTTAGGGTCAGAATTACCAAAGAAAACAAATTAATTCCTTGTTGTACTCTAACTCAGTACTTTAGTCTTGGTTGCTGAAGTTGATGGGGTTACTATGGAAGCATTTCTAAATCTATCAGAAAAAATAGATTTTCAGATTTGGAAGGGATGTTATCCCTCTAATAACAATAGCTAGAATTTACATTATGCTTTAAAGTTTGCAAAGCACTTTACAAATATGATCTGAGTTTATTCTCACAACAACCTGGGAGGTAGACTCTATTGTTATTTCCTCATTTTACAAAGAGGAAACTGAGGCAGGGGTCTATATGCCCTTTCTGCTTCACTTCTATATATGCCAGGTACCTTCATGGGCTTGATGATGCCTTGGTTCCTAGAAGCATCGAGCTCAATGACAAAGGTGTCTCTGTATTCTCCCTGGACAATGCTGTACTTGGTCATCCGGTTCTGGGGCTCATCAGGGTCTTCGACTGTCAGGGATCCCAGGGAGCTTCCAACTCGGATATCTTCAGGAACCACAAATTTATAATTTGCTGCTCCACAAAAGAAACATTAGTGAGAGTTTGGTTAATGAGCTGTGCCTCTTAATTTACATTAATTAGATAGATCATTACTTTGCAGGGAATCTGAATGAATTATGTCCCAGACAACAAAGTCACATAGCTTTAATGGTACAAATAATCCCTGTTTACAGGTCCCCAGCACTGTTTTCTTGCACCATAAAGTTCTGGGCAAAATTTATGCATCTCTCTTGTCTTAGTTTGCTTTCTTTACTAATAAGAACTGTATAGATGATGGTACCAGTATTCTAAGTAGTCCACTGTATCATCTTTGGTATTCCTCAGGTCTTCTAAGAAAATAAACTCCTTGAAGGCTGACATTATTCTATTTTTGTCTTTGTATACCTAGAGTTTATCATAGTTCCTAACACATAGCAGGTCCTGTTGCTTGGTTGATAGGTCATCAATCATCAAACAGTTTTATTAAGCATCTACTGTGTTCTAGGGATTGGGAATACAAAATCAGAAATCAAACAGTTCCTGGTTGCACTAATCTACCCACATTCTCTTGTTTAGGTTCCCATGGGACCAAAAAGCATTCATTTAAGAGAGTATTGGGGCAGTAGTATATGATAACTTAGTCTGTGACTAGGGTTAGGGTTGGATTTGGGTATATTGGATTAGGATTTGGACTAGGCTGAACCAAATGAAGTGCCTAGGGTTACACAGCCAGGAAGTTTCTGAGGCTGGATTTTGACTGAGGTCTTCCTGGCTCCAAGCCCAGAACTCTATCCACAGATCCTAGCTGGTCCAAGGCTAGAGTTCTGTCAAGGACGGGGGTAAGGATCAAGTCCTCTAGAAGAGAAGTGGAGTCTTGGATGGGAGTTTGGGAAATAGACAAAGCAGCTCATTTTCCCTCTGTGGCAGGAAACAACATAGCCTTAGAGTGAGATAGGAACTTATTAGGATACAGAATGTAGATGGTTTCCGAGAACTAAAAAACAGACTGGATAAAACTTCCTCAGCCTTAGCTAAATAAAGTTCAATTTAGGGTATCCTATTTGAGTAAAACACACACTATGTAGCCCACCTTCTTTCCATCCTCTTCCTTCTAATCCTTATCCTTTCTTGTTTCTCCAAATATCAACTCACTTTCAGTGAAGATTGGGAAGTTGTCATTGATGTCACTCAGAGTGATGACCACTGTGGCTGTGCTGGACTCCCCATGGAGCCCCGGTCCATCCTTGGCTTCTACCACTATCTCATACTTTGACTGCTTTTCTCGATCCAGGTTATTCACAGCTGTGAAGATGGTACCTAGATGTGGTAAGGAAGAGGGAGATAGGGAAAGGAGTTGAATTGTGACCTCCATTCCTTTTAATAGCAAAATATGTTTTTAGAACATTGGTTAAATCTTTCCTGCCCCACTACCTACATTACCTTTCTCTCCTTCTCCCCCATCCTGTGCAGCTTCTTTTTATATATTTTTATTTTTTATATATATTTTCTTTTCCTATTAGAATATAAGCTTTTGAAGGCAGGAACTGTCTTTCCTTATATTTGTACATACATTCCCAATTTAGTAAAATGATTAGTCGGTAACAAAAGTTTACTAAGTGCTTGTGGATCGACTTTACATGACTTTCCCATGAACTTTCCCAAACTAGCCAGTATTTTCCAAGTTCTCTTTGCCTTGTTGTGCCACGTTGCGCAAACATTCCCTGCTGTAGGCCTTCCTTCCTTCCTCTATAAAGTAAAAGAAATATAAAAATCTCTAAAGTCTCTGAAGGCCCTTTAATTTATGACATTGTATGTCTCAAAGTCTCTTCCTATAGTAACTTTCTATGCTTCAAGTTATTCCATTCCATATCCAGGGCTTCTTAAATTTTTTCAATGCATGATCCTTTTTTGCTCAAGATGTGACCATGGGTATATATGCATACAAAGTAGGTATACAAGCTAACCATTTATTGATAACAAATCATAATTTTGCAACTCTCACATTCAATTGTGAGACCCACATATGGGGTTGTGAACCACAGTTTAAGAAGCTGGGTCACTTTTAGCTCTTGTATTCCATGTTTCTTGCTTTAATCCACCTTTTAAGGTCATCTGTAGTTCTAACATTCTATGATATTTGGAAGAATATCAATCAGTTAGCCAATAAATATGTATTAAATGTCTACTGTATATCAAGTATGAGGAATACAAAAGAAGGACAAAAAACAGCATTACTGTAATAATCTTTCTGTAAAGGCAACATAGGTGACTTCAGTAATGGGAATGGATTGTTTAACAGACCAAACTAACTCAGCTACGTGAACATGACTTGAAAATCATTCCCCAGGAGAAGCTCCACAATGCTGTCACTGCTTCAAACAAATGCAGATAATTCTTTGGAGTGATTTTGGCTTGTAACATGGGTATGAAAGCTGCTTTCACAGTCTTGGCTTAAGGGATATTCTTCCCACCTTGGTTGCACACAAGTCACTAAGAGCAATATCTGCTATCTGAACCTCCATATTCTGTGGGTCTGTGATTTTGTTCATATTGGGACCTCATGTAAAAATTTCTAAGAACCATTCTGGTTCTAATGTTCTGGAACTGTGGACCCTTCCTCTGCTGCCATAGATTCCAGCACCTCCATGCCTTAGAGCTTGGCTTATTTAGTCCTTGGGTGATGAGCCTTTCTGAAGGCTCTGAAGGTCATTCCCAGAGTAGAATTCTGGGTAGTGGCAGTATTGGTAGAATTCGAATGTTATCTCCCAAGGAAACTTCTTTGAAGAGGAACCATGTAGAAGCTGTTTGAGGGCAGGGGACTGTTTATTTTCTTTTCTCCCTAACTCCTATTACTGTGACTGGTATATAGTAGGCACTTAATTATATTCTTTTTTGAATATATAATATATTCTTTTGAATATTTGCTGTTGAATGAATAATCTATTGCCTGTTTGAAAAACAAAATCCCAAACCACAAAAATACAACTACTTTCTGGTCACCTGGAATTTTTAACTGGGAACACATGCATCATCTTAGACATGACAATAACGGGAGGGAGGGCAGTTAATAGTCATACAAACCAGAACCATCGATGGTGAAATATTCTCTGCCACGAATTATATTGTAGGAAACCGACGCATGGCCCAACACAGTGGGGTCATCTGCATCCACTGCTGTGACTCTGGTGACTGAAGTTCCTACAGGGAAAATCAAACAATAAATTAGAAGAACCTTAGTTAGAGCCTTGTGCTGATAATTATTACAATAGCAATAATTGTAGCTCCTGTTCCTATTGTGCTTAAGGCTTGCTAAGTATTTTATATATTTACTATGGGATTGCAACCTTTCTCAGAAGACTTTGGGGAGGCACCTGTAAGGGACTCTAAATCACTCAAGACCTGGGCAGCTAGGTGGTGCAGTGCATACAGCACCAGCCCTAAAGTTAAGAGGACCTGAGTTCAAATCTGATCTCAGACACTTAATACTTCCTAGCTGTGTGATTCTGGGCAAGTCACTTAATCTCAATTGCCTCAGCAAAAAAAAAATAAAAATAAAAATAAAATAAAATATAAATAAAAATAAATTACCCAAGACCCAAGGAGTTGTATTTCTCTAAGGGATGGGTAGGGGAGAGAAGGAAAGCTAATTAGATTAACTAAAGCTAACTCAGGACGAGAGGCCATGATTTCCCCTTATTAGAAACTCTTGAGAGGAGGAGGAGAGAGATGACGCAATTTTTTACTTTACAGATGGAGCAGCATTGTGACCATATTGGTCATGGTTCTGACAGATTTAGACCTGGGTCCTCAAACTCATGGGAGATGAAAATTAAAAGGACAAATGTCAAGATAAAAAGGCTATTTAAAATTTTATGTGTGCTTACTGAGGTGTCTGGTATCTAGAAGAAAAAGCAGACGACAGGAGTTGTGGGAAAACATCCTCCTCACTATTCCTCATGTTATTTTATAAAGAGGCATTCCCAGTTGTCTCTATTTATTCTATCATAGACTGCATCTGACTCATCCAATCTTATTTCTCAGAAGCACATGTGGTTGTTTTCACCTTGCATTTTCTTATATTCCTTTGTAAATGGTATGAGGGCACAGGACAGTTCTGAGAGCCACTTAGGAGAGAATGACCTTTCCTGGCATAGGACAGATCTCACACTATAGCCCATTGTTAGTTTTCTCTCTCTGACTGTGGCCATCAGCACAAACCAATCATTTTTCTTGACTCTAATTTCAAGGACATGATTACAAGGTTCTTGGGGCTTCTACATCCACTTGGTTGGGTTATAAGCCTAAGCCTGTTGTGCCTCCTAGTGGTCACAGGCACATGTTCTCATTTGATTTGGAGATAATCCCTAGCCTCTCCAGACTTCCTGGGGAAACTATGGAGGATTATTTCCCAGTCTTTGGCCAGAGTTAGCACCCAGTCTGTGGCTACAGTTAGGGGTTTGTGGCCGTGTTAGGATTAGGACGCAGTTAGGGACTTGGTCTGTGGCCAGGATTAGGGTTTAATTTATGGTTCGAGTTAGAGTTTAGTCTGTTCCAGGGCAGGACTCAATCAGGGAGTGTGAGACAGAAAGTCTTCCTGTGTGTGAAGACGTGCTGTTGGAGCCTGGGGTAGTGGGATACAAATCCCAACCTTGGACCCATTTCCACTGTGCTCTCAACAGCTACAGCTGAAGGGCCATCTGGGCTGGTGATGTCCAGGCCAGTCCTGGCAGGGCAGGGACTTTGCAAGGCAAGGGATGCCCAATGTTTGTTGGAATGGCAGCTGAATGCTATCTCCCTGGCACGTACCAACAGCTGACATTTCTGGCACTGAGCCGTTGAAAACTCTCTGTGCAAATTCAGGAGCGTTATCATTCACGTCATGAACTTTGATTGTGAAGTTGGAGGGCGGCTCCAGATTCTCGTTGGTATCTTTGTCCACAATGTATGCAGTGAGATAATACTCCGATTTCTTCTCCCGATCCAGCCTCTCAAAAGCATACACATCTCCAGTCTGTTCATTGACTCCAAAGAGTTTGCCTTTGCCGGCTTCAGGTCCTTTGAGAACATACCTGGCATTTTTTCTGTTCACACTTGATGTGATCTAAAGGAAAAAAAAAATTGAGGGCTCTTAAAATTGATGGGGAACGGATTGTTTCTATCTCCATGCAAATTGTTACCACCTGTGTTTTCTTATTAGTGAATCTTCATTCACTCTATGTCTGCAAATCTCCCCTCCTTTCTACCCTTCCCAACTTGGTAGAATTAAAAGAAGTCAACATGGAATCAGAAAACCTGAATTTTGAACTCTGCTACTTAACTAGCTGTGACATTGGCCCAGTTATTTATCTTTTCTGGGCCTCAGTTTACTCCTTTGTAAGATAAGGGATTGATCTTTTCCAGCTCTAAATCCTATGACATCCCTATGAAAATTACTTTTCGTCATTCAAAATCCAATTCACATACCACCTGCTTTCCCTGATTTAATCCTCTACAGATAAAAGTGATTTTTTCTCTCCTCTCAATTCCCACAGCCAGAAGATATTCACATTCTTTTTAGGAACCCAATCACTTTCCCATTTCCCATCCCCTTCCCCAATCCACCCCCACTTATATTTCTAGTTCCATCTCCATCCCTCTAGGAAAGGATGAACAGATAAAATATGGATACTTATTCTTGAAACAGAAAATGTGTCAGCTTGACTGATTGTTCTTATTAAAGATGTAGAATCAATAGAGCTTTTTAATTAGAATATGCAAATTGGGTCTGGAGTCATAAAACAAATAGCCAGAATACCACTAATGAAAAGGCACATTTACACCAAAGGCTTGGGGAAAATATATTCCTGGGAGTGATGGGCCTAAATTCTTTCACCCCACAAAATGAGGCCATTATGGATCTGGGCAAACAATAGATATTCAACCAATATATTGTAAATTGGCTTGAAGGATTATTATATTGGAGAGGAAATAGACCTATTCTATTTGGCCCTAGACTGTAGTTAGGAGAATGGGTGAAAGTCTCAGGGAGGTGAATTTCAGCTTGATAGAAGGAAAAACTTCCAGTTAATCAGAGCTATCAAAATTAGAATAAAATGACACAGTCCTTACTTTTAAGGAGCTTATAATCCAATTGGGGTATATGATGTCTGGGTGGGATAGGAAGAAGTATCATGCAGAAGAGAATAGAAAGGTCCAGAGGATAGATTGTGGAACTCTGGATCCAGCTGACTCTTATTTGAATTTCACCTCTGATAAATACCAGCTATGTGATTTTGGATAAGTCATTTAACTAAAGCGCTTAGACTAGATTTTGTGTCATGGACCTCCTTGACAATCACCAGTCTATGGTCCCTTTTACAGAATAATATTTTTAATTTCATAAAGCAAAAAACACAGAATGGAAAAGGAAACCAATTATAATGAAATAGTTATTAGAATATTAAAAAGCAAAAGTTCATGGATGGTAGGTTAAGAATACCTGCCCTAGATAATATCTGAGGCCTTTTCTTTTAGTTCTACATCTGTGAAGCTATGATCCTATGCCCATGGGGCAAAAAAGAGCGTCAAAAAAAGTACTATAGGAATATTAGAGGTGGAGAGGGGTGAAAAGACATTTATTAAGTATCTATTATGTGCCAGGTATTATGCTAAGTGCATTTACAAATACTACCTCATTTGATGTCTTCCAGCTATGGGAAAATGAAGAAGGTGACATGGAGATGATGGCACCTGAACTGGGCCTTGAAGGCCAGTGAATCTATTGTTTAGAAAATCCATGCAATGAATTCGATGTCATTTAACTTTCAGTGATCATCTGCCTTGTGGAATTAATGGGTCCACCCCGACTGGCTGCAAAAACAGATTAGAAAGCCCTTTTCCATGTGGTATGAGTCACACATGAACCTAATTGATTCTACCTTATCCTGCTGTGCCCCCCTCACTTTTTCCTTACTTTTGGTAGCAGTGAAGGAACTGAGAGAAAGAATTTGACCACTGGGCCTTTTGTTGGACAGGAGTCAAGGTCTCCTGAGGAGGAAGCAGCCATAATAATAATAAATGTAATAATTAGATTAGCAAAAGTTCAATATGAGTTAACAGCATGATACTACCCACACCCCACTTCACCCCTCCAAAAAACCCTATGAGCCTAAGGTTTAGAGACATAGTGTCCAGCATAAGGGAAGTTACAACTTTATGTATTTTGTCTGAAGTAGATCTATACTGAAAAAATATATACTCTTCTAGATGCCTCACAAAGGTGCTCACAATGGATAGAGTATTGGATCTGGAATTAAGAAGATTCATCTTCCTGATTTCAAATCTGACCTCAGACATTCACTAGCTATGTGATTCTGAGCAAACTACTTGACTCTGCCTCAGTTTCCTAATCTGTGAAATGATCTGGAGAAGTAAAGACACATTACTCAAGTATTTTTGCTAAGAAAGCCCCAAGTAGGGTCACAAAGAATTGGACATGATTGAACAGCAGCAAAAAGATTCCTGATATCAGGAGGACAGCTAGATCCACAGCAAAATGGGAGTAGGGGAGTAGAATTGTGAGGACACCAGAGCTGATTCCATAGAAGGATTAATTGAAGGAAATATTTCAGGGATACTTAGCTAGGAGAGAAGATTTAAGGGGGTGGGGGAGGAAAATGATCTTTTTCTACAAAAATTTGAAGAGCTGTTACACAAAAGAAGGATTTGTCTTGTACTTGGTTTCAGAGAATAGAATCAGAAGCAATAGATAGAAATTACAGGATGGCTGATTTTACCTTGATGTAATTATAGCGTGAGTTTTATCTTTATCTCATCTGAAGAGCTATGAACCTTGTATTCCAAAGGTCAGCTCTATCTATAACACTTTGGCTAATAAAAAAAGAAGCTAAAAGGTAAGGGGCAGAAATTTCATGGAAATGGACCTTAGGAGATGAAGAAAGATGGTCTCTGAGATGCAGAGAGAGCTAGCTTTGGCTCCTGAGGCTCTTTTCCTTCTATTTTTTTTGGTTAGGAGAAGACTTATGAGACAGGTTTTAAGGCCCGAGAGGCTAGGGGCATCTTATTGGATGTTGATCTGAAAAAGGGCTCAGTGTTTG
Organism: Sminthopsis crassicaudata; assembly: GCF_048593235.1. Taxonomy (NCBI): domain Eukaryota; kingdom Metazoa; phylum Chordata; class Mammalia; order Dasyuromorphia; family Dasyuridae; genus Sminthopsis; species Sminthopsis crassicaudata. The sequence continues at coordinate 61,418,551 of NC_133618.1, forward strand.
AATTCAGATTCCTGTTGGATTCCCTTGAGAAGGGACCAAAGACAGCTGTTCTCTCAACTGACAACTATTGACTCGACTGAAAACTGGGAATGGGATCACATTGGAGAATATTTGTTCACAACTGCTGGGACTGACTAATAGGGAATTTATATACCCGAATGGGATTTCTTGGGAATTCTTGAGTTTGCAGTCTTTTCCACAGATTGGTAAAAGACTGGAAAGAACTACAGGCATATCTAGCTTGTGTGGTCTTTGTTTTAATGCACGTCAACTATATTTCCTCCATTTCCTTGGTCTTGAGTGATGAAGGGTAAGTTAGTTGATTCCTTTATGACATATTCACATAATTAAGGTTCATTGACTTATAACAGACCAGAACAGAGGACAGAGATTTCCCAGTTGGGAAGAGGCTTGAGCCAAGATTTTAACTGGATACATTCATATGATCCATACCCTTAGGCTAAAGAAGTAGCAAAAACAATTTGGGGAAGTTGGGATTAGATGTAGCAACTCTATAATAGCCATGTTCTTCTTGGATATCCCCTGCCATTGAGAGGGTGAATAACTGCCCAGATGTGTAAGGGGATGCAGGTACCCGGGATCTCCTCATTGAAAGGGGTCACTTAATTGTCCACACAGTCCCGTGGTGGTTCAATAAGGAAAAACTTCTTAACAATGAGATGGGTTCCGAAATGTGTTGGGGCTTTCTGAAGCATTAAGTTGCGAATTCTGCATCATGGAGGCCTTCAAGCAAAGGATTACCCTTGTCAAAGATATTGCAGAGCAAATTCCTATCCAGATGTAAATTTCCTCTAAGATCCCTTCTAACCTTGAGATTGTGTTTTCTATAATTGGATCCCAAATAGAACAGCTTCGGTATTAATGATAGTTTCTCTTAGGATTTTCTCAGTGTTTCTCTTAATGTCCTCACACTTAGGCTTGAAAAACATCTTAGAAAAGACCAGATTGGCACTATGGGCAGAAGACTAGTCAGAAGACCTGGATTTGATTTACCGTCTCATTAAGCTTGGGTCAATCACAACCCCATGGGTCTCAGTTTCCTCATTTGCAAATTAATCAGGTACATCTAGATGACTTCCTAGATTATTATTCCCTCATTTTACACAATAGGAAACTGAGGCCAGTGAAGAAATAAATTGTCCAATATCACATACCATGTATTAATTTTTCCCAAAGCCTTTCTTTCTCCAAACTTGAAAGGAAGAAATTTTTGGTTTTGTATATCTAACACCTTTAAAAATGTATTGGATTATGTTGAGTCAGGATTTGAACCCTGGCTTCTTAATTTTGAAGGCAGTACTCTTCCCATTCCTGTAGACTGTCTTCCCTGCTGCTGCTCAAGAAGTTGTTGAATGTGGTATACTGAGCCTCTTGCCTTCTCTTCTCTGCTTATTCAAGGTTTATTCATTTACTTCAAAGCCTTTCTCTTCCAGAAAGCCTTCCCAAACCAGTTTAATCCATGATGAGTGGGCCTGGCAAAGGCTCTCCACACACCTATTGCTTAAGGAAATAATGGCTCACATCCTAAGGATTTCATGTGTGATATTCTTGTCTCCCTAGATGGTAAGCCTTTTGAGAGCAGGGGCTCTGTAAGTGTAACACTCAATTGGGTAAGTAATGATTCCTTTTGGAGACTTTGTATCTTTATCTGTGAACTAAAAGGACTGGATCAACCTCTAAGTTTTAAACTATAATTCTCAGTGATGTTTGCCTCTTATCCAGAGGATCTACAGTAGTGTAGATTGAATAGCAGGGACGCTGAGAAAAGTGTTTGCCTTGCTGCAAGAAGTCCTACGTATGATAGTCAGCCTCTGAACCATTTACCTTGCCCACATGATGAGGGAGTTTGCTAGTCATCTCTTCCTGGATGTGCATTTGGTTCCAAATCCAAGCTCTCTTAAAACGTGGGCGAACATCCTGGGCCCCTGACAGGGGAAGCTCTTGGGGGAAGTTCTCTGCCTCTGCACAGGCTCTTATCACACTTTTGCAGGCTGCAGCCAGGAAAATGATGAGGATCTGTTTCTCCATCTTCCTGTGACCTGCTCAAGTCTACAAAAAAAGTAAGGACAAGTTTTTAAAAATAATAATTAGCATTTATATAGTGTTTTAAGGTTTGTATAACCCATGCAACAACTCTGAGAGGTAGGATCTATTATTCCCATTTTACCAATGGGGAAACTGAGACACAGATGTTAAGGGTCCCATAGCTATTAAGTGTCTGAGGATGGATTTGAATTTGTCTTCCTGAATCCATGCCCCATTCCGTATCCATTGTGCTACTTTGCTTGCTTAGTACACAACCACTGAGCCATCTATTTGCCTAAATTAATTCCATTAATTAAACAATACTAAATTTAAAAGTTTAAATTAAAATATTTAGTAACTGCTATAGTTGAAAAACAATATACTTGATGCTGAGGGGCAAAAATATTTCTGATACATTTTTTCCTTCCCCCTTTAGATTGTAAGCTTCTTGAGAGCAGGGCTTGTGTCATATCTATACTAAAAGAATGAATTAACTTCCAAGTTGAGATTCAGTTAAATTGGAATAAGGAATTTGAGCAAAAAGGACATTTTTGTCTGAATAATTCAAAGAATGTTGAAGGGAAAGATTGTTTTGTTGTTGTTTTAAATATCTGCAGGTGCTAGAGCAATACCTGCACATAATAGACACTTCATAAATATTTGTTATTGTTGAAAGATTCACAGATGAGGCATTTGAGACAACTCTGAAGCAAGAGAGAGAATATGACTGATAGAGATGATGGGGAGTCCTACGCTGGGTGTGGAGAAAGGCGTGAGCAAAGAAATGGGGATAGGAGAGGGGAGGATGAAAATGGCGGATGGAGAGTGGTCCAGGAGACCACCATATGAAGCGTACTAGTATGAGATAAGATTGGGAAATTAGATTGCAGACAGATTGTAGAGCTTGAATACCAAGACAAGTTTGTACTTTTATTGGGAAGCAATTGGAAATCACAACTTACATATAATTATAGAAGTTCTTAATAAAGGAGAGATAGCTAGGTGATCCAGTGGATAGAATTCTAGCCCTTGAGTCAGGAGAACCTGAGTTCAAATCCAGCCTCAGAAACTTAACTAGCTATGTGACAGTGAGCAAATCACTTAGTCCAGTTTGACTCAGTTTTCTTATCTATTATATGAGATTGGATGAGATATTATCTAAGGTCCATTTTAGCTTTAAATCAATACCCTATAAACATTTATTAAGCAACTACTTTGTGCTGGGCACAAAGAGATCTAAAAGAAGAAGCAAAAGACAGTTTCTGTCTTCATGATTTAAAATACACAACCATACAGATGATAAATTAGAAATAATTAAGAAATTAATAAAGGGAAGGCACAGGAATTAAGAGGATGTGGAGAAGATTTTTTATAGAAAGTGAGATTTTAATTGAGACTTAATGGAAGCCAGGGATGTCAGTAGTCAAGTCTGGAGAAGGGAGAGTGTTCCAGGCTAGGAATGATAAGTATACTTTTCAGAGAAGATTTTGATCTAAGAAAAACTTTCTAAATAATAAAAAAATACTACCCCACTGGATTTAGTGGTAGGGTAGCTGAGTTCAAACCTTGTCATTTGTGTCACCTGGGATAAACTACTCCCATATACTGTAACCTAGTTTTCTTCCTTGTAAAATGGGAAGGGAATTGGACGTGGATCTTTAAATCTCATCCTCTAAATGTGGGGTTTCTTGAAATTGATGATCATCCTGGCTTTACTTTATCCAAGGATTAGAAATCCACTCTCAAGGTTTCTGAAGTGAGTTTCCATCCATTGTGCATCAAATTCAATCATTTTCAGTTATGCCTGACTCTTCGTGACCCCATTTAGAAATTGCTTGGAACAGGGGCAGCTAAGTGGCACAGTGGATAGAGCACCAGCCCTAAAGTTAGAGGACCTGCATTCAAATCTGACCTCAGATACTTAACACTTCCTAGCTGTGTGATCCTGGGCAAGTCACTTAACCCCAATTGCCTTAGCAAAAACAAAAACAGAAAGAAAAACAAAAAAGACACTGGAATGGTTTGTCATTTCCTTTGCCACCTCATTTTATAGAGAGGCAAATGGGGTTAAGTGATTTGCCCAGAATCACAAAGCTAGTAAGTACCTGATGCAGAATTTGAACTCAGGAAGATGATTCTCCCTAGGTCCAACACTCTATGTACTATGGTGCCACCTAGCTGTCCTAGGGTTGGATTAGATAATACTAAAGGTTCTTTCAGACTTTTGAGATTCCATGAAATCATTTGGTCCATTTCCTGCCCTTTCAGTAACCGTCTCCCAAACCAACTGGCCCTCAATTGGCTTGAGGAAGATATTTACTTCTATTTCATGATCCTAAGGAAGCATATTTTATATCTATCCTTGGTCACTCAGCTCTCAGCTCAATAATAATAGTAACCAATCACATTTGTACAGTAATTTATAGATTGCAAAGGCATATATTATTTAATTTGAGCTTCACTATAGCCTAATGAACTAGGGAGGATGGGATTTATTCTCTCCATTTTTAAATAAAAATTCTTTCTCCAATTACATGCTAAAACAATTTTTAAATATTAAAAAAGTTTTGAGTTCCAAATCTATCCTCCTTCTTTTTGCTCCTTGAGATGGTAAGCAGTATCATGCAAACATGTAAAACATTTTTATATTAGTCATTTTGTACAAGAAGACAAATAAAAAAAAGAATGAAAGAAAGGAAGTGAAAAATAGCATTCGGTCTATATTCATACAGATTCTCTCTCTGAAGCAGATAGCATGCTTCATCATGAGTTCTTTGGGATTGGATTGGATCATTGTATTATTGACCTTCTCTTCATTTTATAAATAAAAAATAGCCTCTTAATTCGCTTTGTGACCCTGGATTTGTAGTCCTGTGGTCCTCAGTTTCATCACTGGTCAAATGTATTATATGGTCTCAGAATGTTAGAACATCAGAGATAGAAGGGAATTTAAATTTAAGATAGTTAATATCCCTTCCAGAAATAGGGTTTTGGGTTCTGCAGTGCCTTCTAGCTCTAACATTCTATGTTCTAAGGTTCTTTCCAGCTTTGAAATTCTGTGCTTCTGTCCCTTTCTGCTTTGACATTTTTGGTTCTAAGGCCCTCTAATTCTGATATTTCTTGTTCTAAGGTCTCTTCTCACTCTAACATTTTATGTTTTAAGGTTCTTTCTAGTTCTGAAAGTCTGGGTTTTAAGAGCCTTTCTACTTTGACATTTTCTGTTCTAAGATTCCCTCTAATGGCTCTTCTTTGTCTAATGTCTCCTTTAGCTCTGACACTTTCTATTCAAATATCGTGTACCCTCAAAGCCTGTCCCTTCTCTAACATCCTGTGCTCTCAGCTCTGAAATTCCATGTACTAAGGTCCCTCCAAGTTAGTTCTAAGAACAACTGGATTAATGAACGTTCCTAGCCCACAGAGTGATCAAACTGGCAGCCTTGACCTCCTCAGCCCAAGCACTGAGGCTTGTCCTACACAACCTAAATGAATTCATTGACCCAGGTGTGGTGGCCTCTGACGGCTCCTGAATTGTATTGAAGGAAGGTCACCTGGGAAACCTTTGAATCTGCCTGCGGACTATGGCTATTTCTATAAAAGTTACCAAACAACAGGTCTTTCCTACCTTGGCTGGGCAGTCTGTGTGAGAGTCAGTGGAACACCAGCACTGTCCCAATAAAAAGTGGGTCCAACTGAGAGGAAGTTCTGAGAAAGGGCAAAGAGCTGAAGCAGGAGATTGCAGACCTTTTGCTAGCTGAGGGAGTTCTGTGAACTCTAATAATGCTATTACATTCGAATGACTGGCGCCAAACTGGCCTCAGGAAGAGCTGACTCCGGCAATGGTTTTCTGAGAAATGTAGAAATAACAGTGGAGAGATGGGACCATTGGGACCGCTGACTCTTCTTTCTTTGAGAGTGAGCTCTGAGACCTGGGGTATCTAGGACAAGACCTTGTCTGAGAGTCAGGAGACCTGGGTTATAGTCTAGATTCTGCTTCTGATTTTCTCTATGATTTTGGGTAAATTCTTTCCTTTTAATGAACCTTTGTTTTCCTATCTGTAAGATGAGATCGACTATGTAATCCAATTGAATCTCTAAGAACCCTTCTAACCTCCAGCCCACTTGATCTAAAAGGATAAAGCTTTAAGAGTGATGATAATGACTTCTATTTACATAATACTTCACTGTTAAAAAGTGCTTGGACAACGCATCACTAGATTCTCACATTAACTACCATTAGTCCTACTTTACAAAGAAACTAATGGGGGAAAGGGGGGTTTAAAAGTCAGGTTTTGTGGCTAGTGGGTGGAAATGCTGCTAGAACCCAGATGCCCTGATTCCAGAGCGAATGTTTTGCCAATATATCATGCTGTGTCAGTAATTAGAATGCCGAATCTTGAGTTCAGAGTAAGACCTGAGTTCGAATGTGACCACACACTTACTACTAGCTATGTGACCCTGGGCAAGCCATTTAGCTTCTGTCTGCCTCAGTTTCCTCAAATATAAAATAGGGATAATAAAAAGCATGGGTCTGTTAAAATTGTTTCAGGATAAAGATCAGCTAATATTCTGAAACACATTGTAAACTTTAAAAAACTTTACAAATACTATTATTGTGGTTCTGATTATCATTTGTCTGGCATGACAGAGAGTGGTAGGGATAGGAAAAGCGTTTAGGGGACATTAAGGAGTCCTAGTTCAAATACCCACTTTGAGTCTACTGTTCTTTCTACTATAGTCTTAAGAATCATAGAACTATAGAATTTGAGAGGTAAAAGGGACCTCAGTGGAAATTGAAACCCATCCCTACCAGAAAGGAATATCCAACAAATGACTGTCCAACATCTGCTTGAAGATCTTGAATAAGGGTCTTTAGGGAACTTTAGGTTTTGATCTACTTTCTGCTCAGGTGTGGGGTAGGCAGAGGAATTAAGGGGAAAAAAATGAAAGAAAAAGCCAGTGGAAATGAAACTTGAAAATGTCATGTGAGAGAGTTCATGACTTCTGAGAGGCGCCACTGGGGTTTGCTTGCCTTCTTTCTCACTATAGGAAGGACCTTCTCTTTTCCCTCTCGGGCACCCCAACCTCCCCAAAGGATTTTAGGCAGCAGCATAGAAGCATTCACATTTCGGTTTTAAGGTTTAAGATTTACAAATCACTTTCTTCATAGTTCTTTATTCCTTAATTCCCCTGTGGGGCAGCTAAGTGGCTAAATAGATAGAGCGCTGGGCCTGAAGTCAGGAAGACTCATTTTCCTGAGTTCAGTGACTAGCTATGTGACTCTGGGCAAGTCATATAACCCTGTTTGCCTCAGTTTCCTCATCTGTAAAATAAGCTGGGGAAGGAGATAGCAAATAACTTCAGTATTTCTGCCAAGAAAACCTCTAAAGGGGCCATAAAGAATAACTGAAAAATATAATTTCCATGTATGTGTTATCCTCAATTAGAATGTCAATTCCTAGAAAGCAGGAATTCTTGCTTGCTTATATTTGTATCTCTAAGACTCGGTATAAAGCCTAGAACAAAAGATACATTTAACAAATTCTTTTTAAAATTCATTTTTTTTCATTCATAGGTAATGCATTAAGTGTGCTATGAATATAATGAATAACTGAATTGAATCACAGCAGGAGTAATAGTTAACTATAGCAATTGGATGGCTCAGTGTTGGCTTTAGGGTCAGGAAGACCTGAGTTGAAATGCAGCCTCAGACAATTACTAGCTGTGTGGTCCTGGAAAAGTCATCTACTCTCTGTTTTCATCAATTTCTTCATCTGTAAAATGGGGAGAATAATAATATCTCTCTCCAAGGGTTGTTGTGAGGATCAAATGAGAGAATAATTGTAAAGCATTTAGCTCAGTGCCTGACCTATAGTAAGTACTTTATAAATGTTAGCTATTATTATACAGCACTCTAAGATTTGCAAAGTATTTTGATCATTAACCTTGTTAGGTGTGTGTCATTGTTGCCATTTTATAGTTGAGAAAACGGAGGCAAATAGATTAAATATACTTGCCCAGGTCTCACAACTAGGAAGTGTTTCAGGCCGGATTTGAACTCAGGTCTTCCTGATTCCAGGTCTAACATTGTATTATTCACTGTGCTCCCTAGCAGTTATGCATCACAAACTGAACACAGTTCTTTCCATTTTAGTGAATTGAATAGGATCCCTCCATCATCTATTAGTTCATCAATTAAAAGACCTGCTTACCATGCTCTCCACCCCATTGTCCCCTCCCCAAGAATATCCTGGGTGATAATGTCTTTTCAGGCTGACTTCAAAGATTCCCAGATCACTCAGGCTAAGATATCTTCATTAATCAGCCAGCTCTTGCAACATCCGGTCCCAACCCCCTTTGCCTGAATGCTTCCCCTTCCTTTGTAATTTGTTCTTTTGTTCCTTCTTGGAGTGTTTGCCATATGGATGGGGTGGAGGGGTTTCCTTTTTCAGAGAACTCAATAAACCCCAAGACAAGTTTAATACTCTGGTGTCTTGTTATTCCTGTGTCATTCACACAGCAAAATGAGGAAAATGAGAACAAGAAAAGGAACTGATTTGCCCAATAAGTAGTAGGCTGAGAATTTGAACCCAGGACTTCTGGCTTCAAGCTCAGGGCTGCAAAGTTGGATTCCAATATGGATACCTGGGAAAAATCAGCTGAGAGTTTAGCTGCCATTAATAGGAAAGTGAATTTCTGGTTGCAGAGAGGGCATCTCCACCCATCAATATCTCACACTCAGCTCATCCAGACCTGAGTTCCTAATTTCTCTCCTAAACATGCCCTTCCTTTCAGTTTCCTTTTGTCTACCTCTTGATGACACCCCCATCTTCCAAGCACTTGGACTCAGAAATCTCAGAATCAGCTTTGATCTGTCCATTTCCTCATGTTCCCTTCCACTTCCCCCACTCCCAGAAAACATTGCCAAGTCATGCCATTTTTGTCTCCCAGGGAGGGAGCTGAGGAGGGGCTCAATGAGAACAAGGAACTAGTTTCTGAGTCCTTATTGGGGTGAAGAAAATGATTCAGAAAATTCAGCCTTCTACATACTTAGAAGTTACCAATGAATTGTAATTTTGGGAACAGGATGGACATGGCTTGGGATTCCATGTCTGTCTTTTCAGCCACATTTATTCACACAAAAAAGTGCTCCTTTAGCATTGTGATCTTTAAACACAGGAAACAGAATGAGATGTTATATATACACAAAGGGAAAGTTTTTTGAGGGATTGCTGTCAATCAACAAATGCTACTATTTTATATCTTAATACTTTTATAGTTTTTACAAAATGTTTTCTTCACTGTTTTGTGAAATAGTAGCAGTTTTGTTATTCTTGTTTTATATAAGATAAAACAGATATAGAGAGGTCATAGAAACATAATTGGAAGTGATTATAGAGGTCACTGAGTACATTATGTTTTAGAGGCAGCTGGTGGTGCAGTAGATAAAACTGGTCCTGCAGGCAGGATAGACCTGGCCTCAGATAAGAGACCCTAGGCAAGTCATTTAACTTGTCTGCCTCAGTTTCCTAAAATGTAAAATGGAACTCATTTTAGTACCTAACACCCAAGGTAGTTATGAGGATAAAATGAAATAATATTTGTAAAAAGCATTTAGTGTAGTGCCTGGTACATAATAGGTGCTATATAAATGCTTATACTCTTGCCTTCTTTCTTTATAACTGAAGATATTGAAACCCAAAGAGGTGGTTTATATAATTAGTATCTGAATAAGGATTTGAGCCTGGTCTTTCTGTCCCCAACTCTAGTACCTGATTCCCTAACTCATCTTGCTTCTCTTGTCCACTAGGGACATAGTTCATAAATGTTTCAAGATCTGATTTTTAATCTCAAGATGGATTTAAATCCAGAGCATTTTTCATTGTGAGACATTGCCTATCAATTATCAACCCATTATATTTCACCCCTGCTGACCTTTTTGTTTTCAGGTGACATGCTCATTTGACCGCATCCTCATCAGGGACTATTAGTGCATCTTGCCTGGCACAGAAGGGGATTATTGCTCAACTGCCTAACTAGAACAACTAAACAATTTAACTTGCGATTGCTGAGTACAGTTTTCACTTTGATAAACTCACAAATCTGATGTTCTGATAGCTCCTGATTAGATCAGGAAATGATTTGCTAATGATTGTTGGGCATCGGTTACTAGAAGGATTTCTGACCAAATATAGAAAATCCTTCACATGTTCATTATGACAAGGCCTTTGTCCCATTCAGTCCTTTGTGTCCAACCCCAGGGGCTAAAACAGAAGAGAAATTAATTTAATCTGATGTCGACATCTTTGCCCATTTCCGGCTTCTGTTTTGTTGTTAGCTCTGAGATCTTTGCTTATACACATCCCACCCACAATTTGGTCTCCATATGAGTGAACTTAGGAAAGGAGAGAAGCTTGATAACTATTTATTTAAACACTTGCTTTGTGCCAGGTGATACAAAAAAAAAAAGAGGCTTTAAAAAGATAGTCTCTGCCCTCACTAAATTCACATTAGATTTAAATGAATGTTTTACATGACTCTTTTTGGGTTTTGTCTCCCTAAACTACCAAAGAGGAAGAAAACCAGTTTGAAGAGAGATGCCTTTTAGGAAAGAGCATATGGCTCTTTAATGAAAGGGGCATTCATGACCCTTTGCTGAAGCTTGGACCTTTGGCATTAAGATAAAATCACTTTTCTGGTAGAGAGAAAGTTAGCTTGATGGAAATTCATTGCCCTTTAATTTTGCCCCTTCCCCTTCCCTTTCTTTGCCATGATCATTCATCCTGTTCCCATCTGTAGAGATGCTATTCCTTCTCTCTCTCCCCCTTCCCTCCTTCTCTCTCTGTTTCTCTCTATCTCTCTCTCCTTCCCTTCTTCCCTCCCTCACTCCCTCTCTTTCTCTCTCTCTCTCTCTCCTTTCCTCCTTCCCTTCCCCCCCTCTCTCTCTCCTCCCCTCCTTCCTTTCCTCCTTTCCTCCTCCTCCTCCTCCTCCTCCTCCTTTCTCTCTCTCTCTCTCTCTCTCTCTCTCTCTCTCTCTCTCTCTCTCTCTCTCTCTCTCTCTCTCTCTCTCTCTCTCCTCTGTCCTTTCTATTAGTCAGATTCACTACCTCTAAGAACTCCACCCTAACCATCTCCTTTCTAAAATCATTGATGGGTAGATGTCAAAGCTGAAAGAGCTTCTTAAACTTTTCTCTCTCAATGCCTTTTTGTCCAAGAAATTTTTATCTGACTCTGGGTATATAAAATAAGCATAAACATCAAATATATAAGATAGGAAAATGCCTAATTGACTGATAGTTAATTTCACAATACCCACATTCAGTTATTCGATCCTAATCCACAGTTTAAAAAGCTTTCCTTTAGAACATAGAGTGTTAAAATAGAGAATATGGAATATTAGAGCTCCAAGGGTACCTTAGAAGATAGGCTGTTAGAATTAAGAACTAAGAATATTAGAGCTAAGAGGTGCTTTAGAATATAGGATGTTAAAATAGAGAATATGAATATTAAAGCTGAGAGGGAATCTAGAACATAAAAGTCTGCACTCTCTCTTTATCTCTATCTCTATCTCTGTTTCTGTCTCTCTCTGCCTTTCTCTTTCTCTGTCTGTCTCTGTTTCTGTCTCTCTCTGTCTCTGTCTCTGTTTCTCTCTTCTCTTTCTACTTTCTTCCTCTCCTTTTTTCCTCTGAGTTATCTTCTATTATAATTTTCTCAGCACATATTTTAGCTCCTCAGCAGAAAGTAGCTTCCTTGTGGGCAGGGTTTTTAATTTTAATTTTCCTAATTCAGTGCCTTGAGTCTAGTAGGTGTTTAATTATAGTGAATTATTATTATTCTAGGTTGAGGAATGCAGTTTTGGGGCTGGAAAGGACTTAAGAGATCACTTAATTAAAGCATCTTTATTTTATAGGTAAGGAAACTGAAGCATCCCAAAGTGAAGCTACTTGCCCAAGCTCAGACCAGTGTAATCACAGAGCTGGGATCTCTAATCCTTTGACTTCAAATTCTCTGGCACCCTATTGCATCCCCAACTCAAGCATCCTCAAATCTCAGTTTGCAGCATCCTAAGAGGCCATCCATGTGTTTGTCCTTCTTGATGAAAGAATTCCTTTGACCGTATTCCCAACCAATATTCATTTAGCCTCTGCTTGGATATCTTCAGTGACAGGCAGTTTACTAATCCATGAAGCACCCTACTTTATCTTCTAAAAATTCTAATCTCTGCCAAGTTCTTATTTGTCTTGTTCTAAAATCGACATCTCTGTAACTTTCCCTCATTCCCCCTAATTTCTTATAGATCCCCAGTCTTTCCTTTATATCACACTGCTTCCATGCTCCCGAAAAGACAAAAGCAAACAAATACACACCAATTGTGAGTGCACACTTTCTTCTGTACTGGAAACAAGCGACAGCAATGTTCCAATCAACCCAGCGGCTGCCCCTTCCATCTTAATTAAAGGCAAGAAACTGATTGTTGGAAGCTGAGGTTTGAAACTAAAGCATGAAAAAAGAAGCTTCCCAGGGAGAAGGGTCAGTACAGGAATGGAGGGCGTGAATTCACTTTGGCAGAACCAAAGGAATGATCCCACGTGGGAATACACACCCCACTGCCTTCCTTAGCCCAGCTGTGTGTAGCCACTTCCCATTGGACTCTGGACTCTCCCCATGGAGATCCCCTAAGAGAACCCCCATAGAGCTGGGGTTTCCAAGTTCAGGAGTTGGGAGACCAACAGGAAGAGATAACAGAACATGTTTCTCTGGTGGGCCTGTGGTGGTAAGAGGGGAAGGGCTTTAACCACTACCCACTGTCCACTCCCTCTAGTCTCTGATGAGTAATTACCCATTCTTACAAAACTTGGAGGTTTACAAAGTACGTTCCTTGCAACACGTTCCCTCCCTCTCCCCCTTTTCTTTTGGTGACTAAATAAAAGAGACCATTCTTTGCCTCAAATCTTATCTAGCCTTAATCACAGATTGGAGATTGCCTCAGTCAAAGAGATCTCTTAAAGAAGAACAAGATCTCCTACTGCATCTAAGGCCATCTCTAGTAGTTCTGATCTATATCTTGCTCCTGGACCAGATGGCTTCACAGGAGAAAGTGAGATTGGTGACATTGCACAACCTCCCCTCACTTAAATCCAACTCACTAGTTTCTCCTGACATCATCTCCCTGATTTCATGGTCCTTTTCCAGAAGGAAGGACAACAAGAATCCTTACAATATGCCTGTGAGGTAGGTGGTACAGATATTGTAAACCCTGTTTGATGAGGAGAGTGGGATCCAGAAACAGGGAAAGGAGTAGTTCCATGTCACATAGATGGTTAATGGAGGGAATCCTGTCTCCAAAGAATTCTTCTTATGTGAGTAGAGGAGAGAGATTTTTGGGAGGGCTTGCATTTTAGGCCTTTTGTAAATTTAAAAACTAAATATAAATGGGAATTATTGTCATTATTATAAACATCCCTCCCCACTATGGATGGTGCTTAGCCCTTAGTCTGAATAATTAGATATTTAGGGAGATGATTTTCCTTTTCCAGGTCATTGAAGGGTAGATTCTCATCTTCTTTTTTCTCCTTCACAGACAGAATCTTAGAATTAGTCTCACTTATATTGGAGCAGGCATCTATTCTTCAACATCCAGCCTATTCTTGAAGATGTCCAATGATGGGGAATTGAAGCTGTTCTACTTTGACTCAACTCTGATACTGGCTCTGATTGGGTCAGAGTTGAAAGTAGAATGAGGCAAGAGGGACATTGCCCCAGGGCTCCAAAATCTAGAGGATGCTGACAGCATGTACATGCCTTCAGCATCATAGAAAAAACCTTTCTTAACACCTAATCACATAACAATAACTAGCTTCAAACATATGTTACTTGATTGTTTTCTTTCCTCCCTTAGAAGTAATGGTTGCCTAAGAAATAACATTGGGCTGCTCTAAGGGTCTTTTTGCCTATGGACGTCATTGCCTCAGGACTTTTGTTTCCTTGTTTGGAGCTGGACCTCTTTCCTTATCAGGTATTATGACTCAGGAGCTCTTCTCTAGCCTCTCATAAAAAAGTGGATTTGCAAGCATGCTTTTTGTCTCTTGCCCCAGATATGTTCAGAGGTAGCTGTTAACTGTAGAGTCAGGAAGATCTGAATTAAAACTAGCCTCAGACAATCACAAACTGGATGACTCTGAGCAAGTCACTTAACTTGTGTCTGCCTCATTTTCCTCAAATGTAAAATAAGGATAATAATAATAACATTTACCTTGAAAGGTTGTTGTGAGGATCAAATCAGACAATATATGTAAAAGGTGCTTAATACAGTGCCTGGCAAAAATTGGTGATACATACGCATGTATATATATACATAATATAGTAAGTGATATATATATATATATATGTATATATATATATATATAGTAAGTAATATACATATGGGTATATATGTATGTCTGTATACACACACACACACACACACACACACACACACATACTTATACCCTTCTTTTTTCTTAGATGCCAAATTTTTTAGCTAGATTTCTGGACCTAATTTTTAGAAAGTTTCTTATGCCAAATCAAAATTTGCTTTTCAATATCTTCTATATAGCCCACTACTACCTCTAACAAGTCCATTATCCTCCCAGCAGACCACTGAGACAATTATCTGAGCTGATAATTTGTAGATCAGCTCCCCATCTACATTGGTAAAAAAGGGAGTTTTTCCACTGGGATTTCTTTACTCTGAAAAGAACAGGTTTGGGCCAGCTTATAGGCCATTGCTATTATTTTTTTCTGGGGCTAATCAACACAAGTTTATTCCTTCCTTCCTGAAAGTCCCTTAGTTACTTGAAGACGGCTATTATATCCCCCCCCAAAAAACAAACAAACAAACAAACAAAACAAAACACCTCTTCTCTTCTTCCTTCAGTCTATTGTATAATCCTAGCATGCTTCTCTGATCATTTTCTACCTGGTGAATGTCTCTCCCTAATACTTTGCCCTAAATGACATCTGAAGAATTATTGCTTCTCCTTGATTACCGATTGTCCAGAGTGTAAGCTTGATTCACATGTTAGCTTCCTTATTGTTTCTCAGTTCACATGGTTGCTACCTTTCTTTCTGTTGATGGGATTAAGTTATACGATTAAAGTTTTCATTTATTTTTTTCCTAGATCAAAGTTTCTGTGACTATTCTACAAATCCATCATGCTGTGGTTCAAGATTCATTAGGAGTCGGTGGCCTCCCACTAAATCAGTGGTCACAGAATGAGCCCTGCTTGGACCAATCAGAAATGGACTAGTTGAGTGCTTGGCCCTTTTTCAGCAGCGGGGAAGGAATACATCCAGCGTGACTCTGGCTCTTCATGTTTTGACTGTTCTGTCATCTGAAGGCAGGAGCATTGAGAAAGGTGTGTGAAGGAAGAACAGATCACTTCACCATTTACCTTCCATCCATTCATGTACTATAAGGGAGAGCGTTGGATTTGAAGTCCATAGGTCTGGTTTCAAATCCTGTCATTTACTACTGAAGAGACTGTGGACAAGTCAATGTATCTCCCTGAGCTACAAGCTGTCTTTCTTACCTAGAATGCTTTTTTTTTTTTTTTTTTTTTTCAAACTTCCGCTTCTTATAATCCCTTGATTCCTTCAAAGCTCAACTCAGACACTACTTCCTTCTACTTGTTTTGTAGACCCCTTTGGTGGTTTGGTGAAGCTTAAGTACCTCTTCTCAGAATGATGACTTTAAACTCATAAAATAAAATATATAACATTACAAGAGAAATCAATTATAAGAGAAATAGTGATTTAATTTTTTTCTCATTCAAGTTCATGGACCCCCATGGGTTCCAAAGTAAGAATTCCTATACTAGAGGCTTTCCCTGATTTCCCTCATCCATTTCTCAGCTGCTAGAATTCCCTTAAAATACTGGGCATTTTATTTTTTACATATTGTGCTTCTACTTAGATAAGTAGATGCTTTTTACCCTGATAGAATATAAGTTTCTTGAGGGCAGTGTTTCATTTTTATCTATCTCTTGGGTGCCCAGAGGTGTCAGGAATATGCTAAAAACTTAATGAAAATTTATTTATTGATGGATTAATTGACATAAAATAGAGTTGCTAACACATGCACTGCTTCTTTCATAAGATGTCAAAAGGAAAAAAAGTTTGTAAGCCTTAAAGTACTTCACAATTGTGCTTCTATTATTAATAATAATAACCAAGGCTTAGCTCAAGAGCCTTTTAGCTCATGGACTACCTTTAGGCTCCCATCATCTCACTCTTCCTCAACTTCTAGAGTACTGAGATTATATAGACTGGTGATAAATAATTATGAGAGCTCATACGTTTATGGCACTTTACAATTTACAAAATGCTTTCCTTACAAAAAGCTTATGAAACATTTAAGAGCTTACACTGTAGCAGGGGAACCAAGACATTGAATAATTAAAGATTGTTTTCAGTGGCTTGCTCTTGCCTTGGGGATAAAATGCAAACTCCTCAATCTGCCATTTAAAACCTTCCCCAATCTGGTTCCCTGTGCCTACCTAGACTTATTTCACGTTGCTCCATCTTTGTGCATTTTTGTTTCAGTCAAACTGTGAGTTTCTAAACTAACCACTCTATCAACAACTGCCATGCTTTTATGTAGACTATCTCTATCTTAAAATGCACTATTTACATCAATTTCTCAGTATCCTTAGCATCTTTTAGAATGCTTCCACCTTTCTTCCCTCCCTCCTTTCCTCCCTCCCTCTTTCTTTCCCTTCCTTCTTCCCTCCCTCTCTCCTCCCCTTCCTCCTTCCCTCTTTCCTTCTTTCCCTCCTTCTTCCCTTGCCTTCCCTTCCCTTCTCTTCCTTTCTCTTCCCTTCCCTTTCCTTCCCTTCTGTTCCCTTCCATTCCCTTCTGTCCCTCCTTCCTTCCTAAGATAACATATATTTAAAAACAGGGTTTTAAATGGCATTAATTCATAGAATCATGGAATCTCACTAGTGGGGAACATTGTACTGCCATGGACTCAGTGGTTCAGTCCATGTCCAAATTCAACACCAATGGACTGATGATATTAATGTGAGGTTTTCTTTCTAGTGATGGAGATAATGGTCTGTTTTCTTATTTATCTATCTTATTCATTTCTTGTCTATGCCCTTTAGTTAATCTACCATACCCATAGTGAGTATGTTCAACATCCTGGAGGCTTTCTTATAGTTCCCTTGACATTATATGGATGCTACTCTATACTTGAATCTTTTTTTTCCATTTCTAACAAATAATCCCAATTCCATTTTTGGACAGCTCCAACTTTCTTAATCTATATTCTAATGGATCCTTGTCCTTCATCATGTGGACACTTCTTCTAATGACAGATTGTTCAGTATGGTGCATATATCACTAGATTTGAAGTCAGGAAGATCTGGATTCCAATCCCATCTAAAACATTATCTAGCTATGCTGTTGTTATTCAGTCATATCTGAATGACCTGATGGATCATATTGTTCATGAGGTTTTCTTGGCAAAGATACTGGAGTGGTTTGGCATTTCTTTCTCCAGTGGATTGATTTGCCCAAGATTATATAGCTAGGAAGTATTTGAGGCTGTATTTCAACTCAGGCCTTTTTGACTCTAGGCCCAATGCTTTACTCACTGAGCCACCAGCTGCCTCTAACTGTGTAACTTTAGGCAAATCACTTCACTTCTCTGTCACTTTTTTAAATTTGAAAAATGAAGAGACTAGACTTGATAGCCTCCAAAGTCTCTTTCAGATCTAAATCTGTTATCATAACATCCCTTGCCAATTTCAACACATACATGCTGGCCCATCCTGTATAACTTAGATGCACATCTTCTAGTAAGTTTGACTCAGGAGATTCACTCAATATTGTTGGAGCTCTTTCTCCTTCCACCATGGGCTGTCCAATCTCAGGTTTGTTATAGGACTGGCCCATATTTTTCCAGTGATGCATTTTTCTGCTGACATCCTTTGTCTTGCCTTTCTTGCTCATGCCCATCATACACTTCCACACTGCTTTTTGGTTGATTCTCAATTTCAATTCTTCAGAGACCCTTATGTTCTCTATCATGCACAAACAATGCAAACTGAGTCCAGAACTGAACAAGAACTCTTCTAGTCTAAATAGCTGCAGAGGGTAGTAAATGCTTATTGAATGAATTAGTGAAATAGGTTTGTATTGCTTCTGGGAAATTTGAAAGTGCTTTTTAATGACCCTGAGTTTCTCCCTGAGTCAAGGGCACATCTTTTAAAAGAACCAATTGGTTTTCCATGATGCCCCGTGATTGTAGATCATGAACTTTATATAATTACTCAAAGCAATGCAAATTTAAAGCTTCTTTCACATGATGAGTTGTTATAAGGATCATATCTTATAGATTATATATATGGATAACCATTTTGCAATCCTGGTTGCCCTCCTCTGGATGTATTCTAACATGTTAATATCTTCCTAAAATACTGTCCCATTTTAAAAAGAATGAACCTGGGCATCAGCTTGGATTTCTCACTCTTCTTCAGAGTGTTGTTCTTGATTTTCATATCAACGAAGTGAATCTTGTTGATTCTACATATATAATATCTCTCCCATCCATCTTCTATGGTAGGTTCATATCATTTCTAATCTGGGCATTCTCAATGACCTCCTACCAAGTCTCTTTTTCTTAAATCTATTTGTTAAGTCACTCTTATATACAGCTGCACAAGTGATTTTCCTAAAGTTCACATCTGACCATATCACTACCCTGATCAATTAACTCCAAAGGCTTTTTCCTAATTTTTAGGATTAAACATAGATAGCTTTATTTGGCATTTAAAGGAAAGAAGCACATATATTCTGGGTGCCAGATATTATGCTAAATGGTTTACAAATATTATCTTATTTAACTTCATAAATAACCCTGGGAGTAGAAATTGAAGCAAGTGACTTGCCTAGGGTTACATAACTAGTTTTATGCTGAATTCAAATTTGAGTTTAGTTCTTTTTGACTCTAGGAGGAGTGTTCTATCCACACTGTGCCACCAAATTGCCCTTTCTGACCTGGCTTCAATCTATTTTTCCAGCCTAATTATACATTACTTTCCTTATAAATATCACAGTTGGCATGAATGGGGTCTCCTTACTTCCTCCATTCCCTCTCCTTTCTAATCCTTTTATTTTGTGTAGGCTTTCCTCCTGTGTCCAATCCTTACCTTCACTTCTTAGAATCCACTGAAGAAATTGGGGGTCATAGATAAGAAAATACTATAGTGGTCAGTCAAGTATTTACAGGACTCTTGTATAGTAGATTAATTAATTTTGTTCTGCTTTTACCCCAAATGGCAGAATGAGAAGTTATGGGTGAAATGAGGGGCTTGGATGAGATTATCTCTAAGTTCCCATTTTAGCAGTAAATTCTATGATTCTTTAAATTGTAAAGGGGTAGGTTTCTTTCTCAGTATAAGAAAGAACTTCTTTACATTTTAAATCAAAAGTAGAATGGGCTGTCTTGAGAAATAGTGGGATTCCCAACATTGGAATGGGAATGTTGGGGGGGATGTTGGAGGATATAGAGAGAATTCTTCTATATCAGATATGATTTGGACTTCTGATGTAATGACAGCTGGGTCGTGCTACATCAGTGGACAGAATGCCAGGCTTGGAGTCAGACTCATTTTCCTGAGTTCAAACATGACCTCAGATACATACTAGCTGTGTGACCCTGGGCAAGTCACTTAATATTATTTGCCTCCATTTCCTCATTTATAAAATGAACTGGAGAAGGAAATAGGAAGGCCACTCTAATATCTTTGCCAAGAAAACCCCAAATGGGATCACAAAGAATTGGACACAATTGAAAAAAATGACTCAGCAGTGACACCTCTAATGCCCTTTTGAAGTTGAAAAAGTTTGCAATTCCATGATTGATTTGGTGGCCAGTGTAGAAATATTCTGGGAAGAAGAAGGAGAAGAGAGATGGCGTTTCTTCTCTCAGATCACCTTCCATTTTCCTACTCTTTTTTTTTCCTTGTAGGTACCTAATTATTTTCATGTTTCCTCCCCCATTAAAGTGAAAACTCCAGAAAGGCGGGCTTCTTTTTGCCTTTCATTGTATTTTCAGTGCTTAACACAGGGCCTGGCTCATAGTAAGAGCTTAATGATGCTTGTCCCCTGATTGATTTGGCCGTAGTTCTCTTTTATTACAGGAAAGAAGGGAAGAAAAGAAAAAAATCCCAACATTTGGACATCAGCAGTGGGCAAGGAAAATAACCAACTGATAAAATGAGTTTTTATTTGACTCTTGCTGCCTTGACCTGCTTTTCCACCTGAGGATCGTCTCTCATCTCCTACTGTATCTCAGCAAAGAGCCATGAATCACTGGGGCTTCTAAGTTTAAAACTAAACATGCCTCCTCCTGCTTTCCGGTTTTTCACATCCTGCTTTTGTTTCAGCAAAACAATCATTCAGGTTGGTCCCGCCTGGCTCTTCCAAACTTAACCCTCTCAGGGAAACTCCCTGACAGCCCAAACAAAACAACCAAAAGACCAGATGGTCTCTTGTAGGTAGGAGCTGTGGTTATTGGCTTTAAAAAGGGTCCTCAGTTCTTATTTGAAGGAATAGTTAATTCAGAATATAGCAGCTTCAGCAGTTCTGAGGATGCCCTGCTGGACCGAAAATAAACTGAAGGTTTTCTAGTTAGAACACAGAGAGAAAATGGGAAGGAAGGCAAATCAGGGAAGCAATATACTGTAGGAAAGGAAGAAATGGAGGGGAAGAAGAAGGGAAAGAGGAGGTAGAAGAAATTTCGGTAACAATTCTTCATTTAAAAAAAATACTTTAACTTATTATTCCATTTTATTTAATTCTGCATTATTCCATAAGTGAATCATTGGATAGAATGTTGGATCCCCAACAACAAAGCCTCTCTTCTTCAACTATAAAATGGAGATAATAGTGCTTATTTCACAGGGTTGTAGAGAGAAACCAGATAATGCATTGAAGTCTATTTCAAATAAAGTACTAACTGAAAGTTAACTTTTATTATTATTTTCTTTCCACATATTATAATAAGGAGCAGCTAGAGGGCTCAGTGGATAGATCTGAGTCAGGAAGATCTGAATTCAAATCCAACTTCAGATACTTACTGGCCAAGTCACTTAATTCCTGTTTGCCTTAATTCATTAGAGAAGGCAATGATAAATTACTCCAGGATCTTTGCCAAGAAAACCTCATGGACAGTATGATCCACAATGATACAAAGAGTCAGAATTGACTGAACAAGAATATAATAATATTAATGCTAGCTATCAATTATATAGTGTGCACCAGATTTTAAACATGTCACTAAGTACTTTACACATTTCATTTGATTCTCACAACAACCCTGAAAGATAGATATTATTCTTATACTCATTTTACAGTTGAAGAAACCAAGGTAAACAGACTTGTCTAAAGTCATCCAGCTAATAACTGAGGCTGGATTTGAATCGAGGTCTTCCTTACTCCAGAACCACCATTTATTTACTGTGCTATCACCATACCATCTTGGGCTGTGTTTCTAGTGTGTATAGAGGGTTGGGCTTGGACCCTGGATTTGATTCCTACTCCCCAAACTTAATAGCTGTGTGATGATGGACAGGTAACTTCTACTCTTAAAACCTATGTTTTCTCATCTGTAAAATGGTAATTATAATATAATATTCTACCAACCTTATTGGCCCATTGTAAGGAAGGAATTTCGCAAACCTTAAAGCTCTATATCAATATTATTATTGTCATTGCTTTTACTGTTACTTTTCATTACTATGTAAATTATTATTATTATTATTGTCATGATTACTGTTACTTTTCATTCTTATGTCAATTATTATTATTATTACTGTTACTTTTCATTCTTATGTCAATTATTATTATTATTACTGTTACTTTTCATTTCTATGTCAATTATTATTATTGAAAAATCAATAGAAGCCTGGGAAATGACTTGCCCATAGTTATATATAGGTAATAAATAATAAAATTGGGATTTGACTCTAAGTTCTTTGGACTCCAAATTTAGTGCTATTTTCACCATGCCATCCCATCTTACTCCATCCCATCCACTTGCATTTATTATGCACCCTCTGTGTACCAGGCACTTTGGTACAGTGATTTGGGTTGCCTACTTTTGGCTTAAACTCTGTGCTCTTGTTTCAGCTTACAATTAGAACTCTCAGAAGCAAGATGATGCATAGAATGTGTCTTAAGAAGCCCCCCTACTTCTAATTCCTGTGACTATGTCACTGTTCTTGGCTCCTTGATCGCTGTCCCCAGTTCAGGGCTCAGTGCATGCTTTTTCTCCCATGGTGCTCTGCATTCCACAGCTTTTCTGTTTACCCTCCTGCCACCAGAACTTCTGTTCTTTCAGAGCCTTACTGCTGGCTACCTCTCATTTATATGGGATTTTAGGACTGCAAAAGACCGGGCATCTGTCTGTCTAACAACATTACTGATCCGGCATTCATTGTTATTCCACTTTAAGCACAAAACATTCTTTCTGATACTGCTGTGAGGTAGGCAGAGTAAGTGTTATTTTACGGATAGGGAGAGGAAGAGATGATGTTCAGGCTAGTCATACAGCATGAATGTGGAAAGCTAGAATCCCCTGTTTGATACTCTCCCCATGCCAGGAGAAAGGAGGAAGGCTTCTTGATCAGTGGGTGGAGCCCCAGTGGGGAACTTTTAGAGGGTGGGGGTAAGAGTCACACAGGATGAGTGAACATAGAGTCAATGGTGTGTGTGCATGTGTGTGTGTGTGTGTGTGTGTGCGTGTTGTGTGTGGGGGAGGAAATGGAGAAACAACTCCCAAATTGATGCTTTCACAGATTCATTTGAGAGAGGAAAGAAATTGTAGATTTGAGGCCCTCATTGACAGAGACTGTGCCTGAGAAGAACTAAACATCTATCCCCTTACATGACCTCCATTTCAGGACTATATGTATATAACCTATATCAAATTCCTTGTCTTCTTGATAAAGGAGGAAGGGAAGGGAAGAGGATGGAGAGGGAGAAATGGAAAAAAACACTTCTAACTCAAAAATTAAAGACAAATGTTAAAACTAAAACTAAAATATTGTACTTTTTGAAAAGAGGTGCTTAGGAAGGTGATGGTCATGATAGCTTACTTAGAGCTCTATAACCTACAGAGTACTTTCCTCACAACAATCTTGGGAGGTAGTGGTTTTGAATTTTGTTCCCATTTCCATAGATGAAGAAATTGAGATCCTGAAAACAATGATAGTCACCTAGCTAATGAATAACAATACTCAGGCTTCTTCACAATATAGCTAATATTTTTTATACTACTTCATTCCTCTATGGTTCTAATAGAGAGAATCTCTATGTAATGGCTAATAATAAATTACTAATATTTATATAGCACTTACTATGTGCCAGACACTATGCTAAGCCCTTTATATTAATTCTCTGATTTGATTCTCACAACAACCTTACTGAAACAAACAGATGAAGTGACTTCCTTGGGGTCACACAGCTGGGAAATGTCTGTGACTAGATTTGAACCCTGCTTTTTCTTACTTCAGGGTGGGCTCTTTCTCTATATCCCCTAACCTTAGTAGGCAGGTGAGAAATATCACTTTTGTGGGTGGGAAGTAGGGGTGGAATGGTCTTTTCACCTATGCCCTACAATTTACCCTTCCCCACCTTACTGTGTGTACATGTTGACCCTAGGATAACATTAGCTTTCTAACTGGGTTTGATTCATCTACATCATCAGATGCTTGGACAATGATAAAGGGAATCTCAGAAATCAGGGATCTGGAGTTATAGGGACTTTGGAATCCATCTAGTGCAATCCACTCAAAGATTGCTCAGATGAGGAAGACTGAGGTCCAGAGCAGTGACACAGGTAATAAAAGTCAGAGATGGGGCTTAAACAAATATCCTCTAAATTCAGAGTCAGTGATCTTTGTCTATATCATATTGTCCCCTCTTGGACGAGAGATGGGCAAACTGAAGCTTAGAAAGAATAAATAATTTGGCCAAGGTCATTCAGTAACCCTGAAAGGGCTGGGATCAAAACTCAGGGCTTCTGATTCTTGGCCACCAATGTTTCCCAAGGGCTTTTCCTTCCCTTAAATGGCAAAGAGCTACCCAGAGAACTTTTATATTTTCCCTAATTTTGTATCTTCCTTTACCCTTTAAACACACACACACACACACACACACACACACACACATACACACACACACACACACACACAAAATACAGGCTATAGAAAAATGCCCAAAGTGGTGAGAACTGCAATAATTCATACTCGAGTGTTTCCATTGCTCCCACAGAAATGGTTTTGAGTTTTTTAATTTTGTGTCATAAAGTTATAGACTGGTAGAGTTGGAAGGAATTGTGACAACATTTAGCCAACTCTTCCTTTTAGTTTGCAGATAAAGAAACTGAGGACCAAGGTGAAATAACTTTGCCATGGTCTTACAGTGAGTTGGTGGTAGGGTTGGGATTTTAATTCAGATCCTTCAGTATCTGGCATATAGGAGGATGTCACTACATAATGCTTCCTTTCCATTGAATTTGGTGAAAGGCAGGACCTGAGGAGAGGGGATGGAGGGGATGGATAAGAAGGTTTCACTATGAGACCAGATTTTGGGTCATTTGGAGCCCAAATCTTCTGTGGAAGATCCAGGAAGGCAGGCAATGGGCAAGAGTGGTCCTTAATATCTAGGGCAGGCTGGGCATAGTCCTGGGGCTAGCCTGCATTGCAGGTGATTGGTCTGGGGCTTTTTATTAAGAAAATATCTTATCTCTTGTCTTGACTCCCCAAAGCATCTCTCACTATGCTGGCCTGGATCTTTTAAACTTCAGGTATGTAGAAAATCCCAAAGAGAGGACTTAGCCCCCAGTGTTATAACTAAGCCTTATGACTTAGAAAATGGGCAGAGGCTGGAGAAAATTTGGAAGAGATTGTTTTTAAGATGGCTCAGAGGTAGTGGTTTTCTGTCTTGCCTTGGATTCCTTTACTTTATCCTTTTAATTAAGTCACTAAGCTATAAATGGATAAACTGGACAGGGCAGGAGCAGGGGTAATGGGGTGAGGAGAGACATTCAAAATACCCTAGGATGGAAGAGACAAAGAAACAGGATACTACTTCTTGGAAGCAGTCCAATGGCATGATAAGGAAATTGGGCTGGGCATCAGTCTTGGGTTTGAGTTTTCTGTTTTTTGGGTAACCTCATATAAAATATGAGATGTGGACAAGATGATTTCTGAAAGCCTTCCCTGCTCTAAGGTTCCCTTTTAGCCCAGATCTTCTTTTCTTTAAAGGTCATGGAAACATAAATTTATAGCTAGAAAAGACCTCAGTGGTTACTTAGTCCAAACCCTCTATTTTACAGAGGAACAAACTGAGTTTCAGAGAGTCTAAATGAATTATTCAAGGACATACATACAACAAGGAATAGATCTAAAAAAGGACCTCAGTCGTTACTTAGTCCAAGCCCTCTATTTTACAGAGGAGGAAACTGATTTTCATGGAGTCTAAATGAGTTATTCAAGGACACACATAGAACAAGGAACAGAGCTAAATTGAGAATCTAGATTTTCTAACTTCAAATCTAGGGCTTTTTCCTCCAATGTACCCCTCTTATGGTCCTTTTCTGAACTTATAAAATTCTTCAAAAGAAACAAGCATTGGGGGATCATACTAGAAAAGTCAAGGTTTCAAAGACTATATACATGGCTGTATAAACTTTTACTATATATATACTTCTACACACACACATATATATCTGTTTCAGATCTTTGATTTTATCTATTTTGGGAATTCTTGACACAGAAGTCCCTTTACAATGATTGAAAGAGTCTGGAGGCACTAAAAAGGCATTTTACTTGTCTGTGACACACAGTCAATATGGTCAATCTATAGTTGGTCAATATAGTCATGGGACAGCAGTTAGATTCATCTCTTCCCTTACTTCCAAAGATAGACCTCTATCTCCCATTCCATGCTTCCCAAATAGGCATACATGTTATGTTTATACATTTCACTTTCCCTACTAGCCTAAATCTCCTAAAACCAATTTCCATCCTCTCTTTCCCCCCAATCAGGATACAGAAAATCAAGAAAGTTGTTTTTCCCCTCAGGGAGTAGCTGTCTCTTACCTTAGCTTTGGCCCCGGAAATGGGGCTGAGTAATCCTGGGTCCTTTGTCTCTGTCCAGACTAGGAAAAAGGCACAGGGGAGAACACACAGCAGCTTGGACGTCCCTGTCCCGAGTGGGCCACTGGGTGTGTGCAGCTTTCCTCCTGTCTCTGACTTTTCCAGCTCAGCTTCCCACCCGGTATGGCTTCCTGTTATTGTTCCTTTTAGGGTCAGGCCTGGAGAGGAAAGCTCCAGATACATGGAGGCTGCATTGTGAGGGGCAGAGCTGCCCTGGACCTGTCTGAGGACTGCCCTTGGGATACTGTAAATCTGGAAACCTCTGTTGATTTTATGTCTGTCCTGTTAATTTTATACGGGTAAACGGCTTTGGGGCTGGGCCCAAGAGGGGAATTCTGGAACTCTGTTCAGAAGTGCCTGGGCCACTCACCAGCATTTGGAAGGCAGAGGTTCCCAACTCCTTTGGAGTAGTGGGCAACCAAGGCTAGAGTTTATCTGAAGCCTTTACTATAGGGGTGGGCAAAGGGCCAGAGGGTGTTGGGTGATAGACTCATTGTCTATATCTTTCTATACCTATGAGGTATGTAAGTGAACTGACTTACTTGGTCAAGTGCCAAGACTTGAATCCAGATCTCTTAACTCTGAATTCAATCTCTTTTCTACCACATCAATCATGTCTCATCTTTGTAATTGAATTATTTGGGCATTCTGTTCTAAATTTCTAACAAGAGGCCACAGGATGGGTTTGGGTTTACAAGGCTTGTTTTCAATCATCTCTACTATCTTTAATGAAAATCATTTCCCCCTTTAGGTTTAATTTCCCACATTTTAAAAATAATCTAAAAGCACAGGGAGGGAGTGGGTAGAGTAGTAGCCTCAAAGATAAGAGTTTTGCTTTGCAGTGTTGGCTCTGCCCCTGATTGGGTTTATGGGCTTGGTCAAATCAGTGCCCCTCTCTGGGCCTCAGTTTCCCTTTTCTTTAAAATGAGGAGATTAGATTAGATTATCTTTGAGATCCTTACTGTTTTAAAAGTTCTAAATGAAACATACCACTTTTTTTTCTATTTTTTTGTTCTTAATTTAATGAACACCAAAAAACAAAGACAGCATTTCCATATTGAAAGTAAAAAGTAGATTATATATGAAACTATGAGTCTATTTTATGTTGTTCACTTTTTTAAATGTATATAAATTCAAGGCTACTTTCAAAGAGGTTCTGATTTTTTGTTTCTTTCAATTTCATTTCTGCTCTTTCCTGTGAAATTTTAAATACATTTCAAAGATTTCTTTTGTTTCTTTTTGGAGTGGAATACTATTGCTAACTTCTTTCTCTTTACACATAACCTTCCTCCCTGTCCTCAAGGTAACACAGGAAAGCACAATATCTATAACAAATAAGCAGAGTTGAGCAGCATAAATTCACACATTTTCCATGTTCCAAAATGTATGTTTCATTCTGTCCTTGGGCTCAGGAGTTGGGTAGCATGCTTTATCAATGGTCCTTTAGGACTGTGGTTGGTCATTGATTTAAATAAGAGTTCTTTTAAGTTATTTGTTTTAAAGTGTTATTGCTAGGGATGTTTTTTTCTGGATTCTGCTGGTTTTGCTCTGTTTTAAGTTCATGCAAATGTCCTAAGGTTCCTCTGAAACCATCTCTTTCATGATTTTTTCTTTCTCTTTTTTCATTTATTTGGCAAATTCTCCTCTTCTTTAAATTTTTTTAAAATAATGGCTTTTTATTTTTGAAGTACATGCAAAGATAGTTTTCAACATTCACCCTTGCTAAACCTTGCCTTACATGATTTCTTATAGCACAATAATAGTATATTACATTCATAATAATGGACTAATTTGATGGTTGCTCCTTGGTTTTTACTTCTTAACTAAAACAAAAATAGCTGCTGAAATATTTTTGTACAAATGCTTTTTTTTTCCTTTTTGATCTCTTTGGGGGATAGGCCTAATTGTGAAATCCCTGGGTCAAAGTGAGTTTAGTGACTTTTGGGGGATGGTTCCAAAGGGCTTTTCAAAAATGGTGGGATCAATTCAGAACTCCACCAGCAGTTCATCTTTGGAAGGTCCTCCAACAATTGTAACTTTTTTTTTTTTTTTTTTGTCATCTTCCTCAACTTGACAGGTGTGAAGTGGGACCTCAGAGCTACTTTAATTTGCATTTCTTGGGCAGCTAAGTAGAGTGTTGCAGTCAGCAAGATTCATTTTCCCGAGGAAATCCACTCAGACACTTACTAGCTGAGTCACCTGGGTAAGTCACTTAATCCTGTTTGCCTCAGTTTCCTCATCTGTAAAATGAGCTGCAGAAGGAAATGGAAAACTACTTTAGTATTTTTGCCCTCCAAAACCCCAAAGAGTCAGATATGACTGAAAAACGACTGGACAACAACAAAATGTTACCAAGAGTTAGATATTGTGCAAGGTGATAGTAAAACAAATGTACAGAGTAGATTCTGCTCTTGAGCTTCTATTTCATCAGATAATCAGATAATTCATGGGATTTATGTAGGGTTAATTTTATCCCCATTTTACAGAGAAAAGTGGGGCTCAGAAATACTGACATCTGTCCTTCCTTCCTCACAGAGTTATAAATATTTAAATGAATTGTAGATATCAGTGGTGAAATGAACAGATTTCTGGTTCAATTTTATCTCTGTGCAGGGGAGTCTCAGCTCTCTATATCTAACCTTTCTCTCTCCTACATCCTGAGCTTATTTAAAAAAAAAGATAAAAGAACTATGTGACAACATTACTTCCTAGTTTGTTTCCTTACATATAAAATGGTTATAATTCTATTTGTACTACATACTTTACAGGTTGTTGTGACAAGGAAGCTGTTTAGTAATTTTTAAAATGCCATGCAAATAAGTGTTAAATTTCTTATTTTGGAGGCAGGTATGATATACTGGAAAGATCACTAAATCCAGCAGACCTGATTTCCAGCGCCATAACAAGGGTGGAATGATGGGGCTTTGTTCCCTGGTGCCAACATTTAGAGGGAATTGGTACACTTGAACCACATCAGCAGCTAGGAACAACTGAACTTAGCATCAAATTAGGAACAAATAAGTTAAAACAAGGAAGCTTCCTACCCTTGTCTGTCACACCCAGCTAAGTTCTAATTCCCTATGGCGACCGCTTTAGTACCCTGGGTACCTTAGAATCAGCAGGAGTCAGGATAAGCAAAAGGCTTTATTCTTGGTCTTTAGCAGTAGAAGTGGAGAGAGTGGACACATAGGATCTCTGCGACCTCACCTCTTCATTTCTCTCACAGAAGTAATCTTGGCTAGTCTCACTTGCACCTCCTAGTCTCTCCCACAATTCTCTGTATACATCAAACAATTGGCCAGCATAGGATAGTGGGAAGGGCATTTTCCAAGCATATTTTTATAGAGCATTGTCCAATGGGTAATTAGCCTCAAGTGCTCAATTGTCACCCCCAATGCATTGACTCAAGAGTTTCAGCCCCTTACATCTCTCGCTTTCTTTTGTTTTAGAACACAGGTGGTCTCACTATCTCTAACTTCTCAGGGAGGTGAGAACCCCCAAAAGGAGGTGATCACACCCTCCCCAACTTTTCAGAAAGGAAGATGAAAAACAACAAAAGGAAGTGGGGATTGCTAACGGGTTTCTGGGCTGAAGGGTCTTATTAGAAACAGGTATGCACAAACCCATCAGCATGGGAGGTATTACATAAGCACATAGCAATAACGAACAGGCTATTAGTGATGACTCTCCCCACAGCTAGGGTAGGCTCAATGTAGTGCAACAAACATGAATTATAGATGCAAGTAATGATATAACAAACAATATAAATCAACATAGTGTTGTAAAAGATTTCCAGAAGCCCTAGAAGGAGGGTATGTAAACAACAGTCACACATACACTTTCTTCAGCAGCCAAGAGATACTCCAAAACCAATCTATTGTCTGTTGCTTCACAGTCAGGGAATACAATGATCCCTGCAAGTTTTTGAAGTCCTGCAACAGTCTTTTGATGTGTTAGGAAATCCAATGATTCCTGCAAATTTTTGAAGTCCTGCAACAGTTTTATCATTTCTCAGAAAATCTCATGATTCCTGAGGGTTTTGAAGTCCAACAACACTCTTATCATGTCTCAGAGAATCCCATGATTCCTGAGGGTTTTGAAGTCCAACAACAATCTTATCATTTCTCAGAAAATCCCATGATTCCTGAGGGTTTTGAAGTCCAACAACAATCTTATCATAACTGAGAAAATCCAATGATTTCTGAGGGTTTTGAAGTTCAACAACAATCTTATCATGTCTCAGGGATCCCAATGATTCCTGAGGATTATGAAGCCCAACAATTTTTTATTTCCATGAGTCAAACTGTCAGGCACTTTTAGTGGCGGGCACAGTCAACAATGGAACCACTTGATGTTTCTTGGGTCTTCTCCTTCATATCAAGGGTTTGCTCCATCTCTCTTCAAGGGACAAGGCAAATACGGCTCATTGGCATCCATCTGATTCCTTCTCTATCTGTAGAGATACAAGCAAACCCTCTCCCCCAGGCAGTTAATGTGTCTGGTCCCTTTTATTGACTACTTTCTGGGTCTCTCCACATCACCTGGTGATTATCTAAAAACAGTGGAGCTGTTTGCACTAGACACTGCTCTTCTGGTGGGTTATAAAACCTGTCTTCTGGAGCCAGTGCATCTTTGTCAAAAGCCAAGAAGTTAATAGTATAAAGAGCTAGATATAGAAGTTCTCTAGGGTTATCTGTGACTCCCTCTTTCTTTTGTTTTTGGAGGAACATCTTAATGTCTCTGTTTCTCCTCTCTACTATTGCCTGTTGTTGAGGATTAAAAGGTATGCTAGTAGTGTGTAAAATCTTATGCTGTTCACAAAAGTGTACAAAATGTTTAGAAGCATATGCAGATCCATTGTCTGTTTATATTTCTTGTGGCACACCCATGATTGCAAATGCTTGTATAAGGAATTCAGTGACCACTCAGGCTGTCCCTTTTGCTGCTGGCATTGCAAAAGTGAATCCTGAAAAAGTGTCTACCACAACGTGGATAAAAGACAGATGACCAAAAGATTTATAATATGTCACATCCATTTGCCAAATTTCATTAGGTCTCAAACCACGAGAGTTCTTCCCTGGAGGGAGTGTAGGAACATGGAAAGGAAGGCAAGCTGTACAGACTTTTACTATGCCCCTAGCTTCCTCTATTGTTATTCCAAATTGTAAACTTGAGCAGCCTGATGATATTTAAAATGAGATTCTTGGGCTTATTGAAATAAAGGAGTATTGGCCAACATGGTTAGAAGGCTATCTGCCTTTGAATTACCATCAAAAATAGGACCTGGAAGTCCACTATGAGAGTGGACGTGCAAAATATAAATCTTACCTGGATGCTTTCTCATTTGCTCTTGAAGTTCCTTAAAGAGCTGATATATATTAGAGGCTACAAATTTTATTTGGGCTGTGGCAATTCTTTGTACCACACCTACTGAATAGGCTGAATCAGATATTATATTTATGTCTCCTGGATAATAAGTAAGAGCTAGAATGATTGCATACAATTCATTCTGCTGAGTGGATTGAAAAGGAGTTCTGACTACTCTCTTTATAGTTGTCACAAGAGTATACAGGACAAATATTATGTTTGGATGCATCTGTAAAGATAATTGGTCCTTTAAGAGGAACTTTAGAAACCTTTTCTTTAAGAATCCATTGCTAATTATGTAATAGTTGGTTATCTTTAATGGAGACCTGTGTGTAAAATTTGGAGCCATGGCTAATACAATTTGCCACTCTGGGATGGTTTCTCAGTATACATTAACTTGTGCATTAGTATAAAAGGTTATATCTTGTCAGGTCTTATCCCAGATAATTGTACTGCTCGCTTAATGGCCTTTAATAAAATTCTAGCCACAAGCAGTGGGTAAGGAGTAAGGCTTGTTCTGGTTGTGCTGGGAGGTTCACACTGTCTCCTTGATGAAGGACTGCTGTGGGGTGCCTCTTGTGTAGCAAAAACTGATATTTCCAAGGGTTTTTGAATGACTCTTTCAACCACATTGGATAAAGCCAGTTCAACTTCTCTCAAAGTTTCTTGAGCTTCTTTTGTAAGCTGGCGTGGTGAGTTTAAAGCACTGTCTCCCCTTAAAATGTCATATAATGGTTGCAATTGTTAGGTAGTCAAGCCTTACACAGGACGCATTCATTGGATATCTCCTATCAATTTCTGAAAGTCATTTAAGGTGTTTAGCTTCTCTGTTCTTAAGGATAGTTTTTGTATTGTAAGCACCTTAGGGTATACTTCATATCCTAAGTATTGAAAAGGAGCATGTCTTTGAATTTTTTCTGGAGCTCTGTACAATTTTTAATTCCTTAGTGTTTCCGTGGTCTTTTATAGACATGCTTCTAACATTTGTTCCTCAGGTGCACATCCCAATATATCATCCATGTAATGTAATAACATTACTTTTGGAAATTCTTTTCTTACTGGAGTAGGAGCAGCAGCAACATACATTTGGCACATAGTAGGGCTGTTTTTCATTCCCTGTGGCAAAACTATCCATTCATATCTTCTATAAGACTCAGTTAAATTAACTCTGGGCACTGAAAAGGCAAACCTTTTCATATCTTCCTTATCTAGAGGGATAGAATAGAAACTATCCTTAATATCTATAACCCACAGAGGCCATTCTCTAGGCAAGTGAGTAGGAGATGGAAGTCCAGACTGAAGAGTTCCCATAGTTTCCATCTGTTCACTTACCTTTCTTAAATCAGTCAACATCCTCCATTTTCCAGATTTCTTTCTTACAACAAATACTGGGGAATTCCAAGGACTTAGAGAAGGTTGTAAGTGTCCTTGATTAAGTTGTTCCTGTACTATGTCTAGTAAGGCCTGAATTTTATCGCTACCTAAGGGCCACTATTTTATCCACACTGGTGTATCAGTTTTCTATTGGATAGGAACAGGTGAAAGTGGTGGAGGCCTTCAACAGCAGCCCTGCCTAAAAAAAAGAAGTACTCATTTGTAATCCTAATTGTTATAAAATGTCTCTTCCCCACAGATTGATAGGGATTTTTTCAACTATAAAAGGAGTAAAAACTCCTATTTCACCTTCAAAAGTTTATCTTAAAGGGATAGCACTATTTTTAGCTGCTATTGATCCTCCTATGTCAGACATGTACGTGTATGCCTTAATCTCTGGCCAGTGACTGGGCCAGTTGGCACCTCTAATGACTGTGCGATCTGCACCTGTGTCCACCAGTCCTTCTAATAGTATGCCATTTATACAGATAGTGAGCATAGGTCGGTCAGCTGTCACAGCTGCTGTCTAGTATATTCCTGGATTTTGCTGCTTGGAGTCAGAATCTGGGTGACTATCACCAGGTTGCTTATTAGGCGTCTGTATCAATAAACCTGATGCTACTACTTCCCCTGGTTATTAAGTCACACATTGTCTACCTGTGTTAGTGACTGGGATATTATATACACATTCTCCAGTTTTCTACATTAGTGTATGGATGAACAGTGTTTTGTAAGTACTCTCAGGAGGTGAAATGGTGAAGCCTACTGTGGAGGTAAGGGATCCATAGGCTGGAGAGGAATAGATTTCACCTCTCCAGGGGGTATCTCAGTTATCCCAGCTGCATACAACTCTATCCTCCCTAATTGTAGTCCCTTTCTCCCATCATGTTGCTTCCTGACTAATTGATTCTGTAATCCTTTTCTCCCATCAGATGGCTTCCTGGATGATTGGTCATGTCTGGGTACTGGACTTCTAGGCAATCTCTGGGTGTAATATTGGCTGCCATCATGCCCCAAGTGTTTTTTGCCTGGGGCCTTGGGGCTGGGCCTCTGTTGCGTTTTGGGCATGGGGTATTGAGTCTTGTTCTCCCACACTGTTTTCTTACTCTGTCTCCGCCAACATTGAGCTTTCAGATGCCCTACTTTACCACATTGAAAGCAGTGATGAGTCTCTCTGGAAGTTCCTTGCCAAAGGGACCCTGCCTTCCCACATTAGGATCTTGGGAAGTCTGCATCATAACCTGGTTATAAAAGGTATTTGTGCCCACTGTGGCACAGCGTCTTATGATGTCCTCTAAAGCAGCATCCTTGTGTAGTCCTAGTATAATTCTTCTATAAACCTCATTGGCATTTTCTTTAGCAAGTGGCCTTACTAAAGTGTCTGTTACTGTATTTTCACCTTTAGTCCATATGATAGCTGTCTGCAAACGTTCCACAAAATCAGCAAAGGGTTCATATGGTCCTTGTACAATTTTTGTGAAGGTCTCGCCCTTGTCGTTTTTATTGGGGAGAGAAGCCCATGCTTTGATAGCAGCAGAAGCAATTTGCTCAAATGCTGCTAAAAGGTAATTAATCAGTACTTTCTGCATAAGAACCTACACTTGTTAGTTGGTCATAGGTGATTGGAGTATCAACTCCACTTTGACTATTTTGTTGGGCTTGTATCCTACAGAGCTCACTATATTCAGAAAGCCACAAGTTTTATCCAAGTTCTAAGCATGTCCCTGCTATAGCTTTCCAGTCCCTAGGGGTTAAGACTTCATAAGCCAAATTCTGCAATAACTTTTTAACATAAGTTGATGTAGCCCCATAAAGAGAGAAAGCCTTTTTCAGGTCCTTGAGGATTTCTAGATCAAAATGAGTATATCTTTTACTTTCTTGACTTGAAGAGTTAAACTGTTGAATCACAGGAAACATTCCTATTTTCAAATCAGCTAAATCCTGCCCTTTTTCTGTGGCTTTAAGTACTGCCTTGTTCAATCTACTCATAGGAGGAGGTGATTGCTGGTGGGGAGGTGCTGGTGGCATTCCTGCTCCTCCCACTACTCCTCCCTCCATCCCAGAAGGTGAGTTGATGGGGGCGTGTCAAGAACCAGTTTTCCTTTAGGTGGGGTTGAAGCTGCCTGGTCAGAGAGAGAATCCCCATGCCCTTCACCATGCTCTTCATCCTCATTTAACTCCACATGCCCTCTGGAGATAATTGTCTTCCTCTTTTTCCTCACACTTCCTCATCTGGCTGTTCTTAAAATTTTTCTTTTTTCTATAACTTGCAGGATTCTTTAAGGCCAATTGTATTATGTTGTATATATAGAATGTTTCCTTGGAAATTGAATTAGGACCTTTATCATTGTAGTATTCACAAAGTTGTTCTCCTACTAGTTTCCAATTATCTGCCTCTATATCTTCTTCTTCCTTTAAGAACCAAGGGGATGTGCATTCTAATGTACCCAAGAGTCTATTGATCTGCAACCAAGTTATAATTAAGCCTTGTGTCTTGATCATCTTAAGCATGCTTTCTATAGCACCCCTTTGGGATGGGGCTGGCGCTGGGGGAGAATCTTTTCCTAACATCTGCCCCATTTCAGCTAGAAAAGGTTACTAGTTTAGCCCTTACCAAAGTAATTTCCCTGTTTGTTTATTAAAATACTCACCCTATTTCCTGGTCCCTGGGGACTTCTTCAGTGAAATTAGGGTCCTTGGACCTGTGTTGAGTACCAAATGTGGTGACCATGTTAGCACCCTGGATACCTTAGAATCAGCAGGAGTTAGGATAAGCAAAAAGTCTTTATTCTTGGTCTTTAACAGTAAAAGTGAAGAGAGTAGATGTGTAGGATCTCTGTGACCTCATAGCCTCATCTCTCTTGCAGAAGTGACCCTGGCTCACTGCACCTCCTAGTCCTTCCCACAATTCTCTGTATACACCAAACGATTGGGCCAGCACAGGATAGTGGGAAGAGCCATTTTCCAAGCATAATCTTAAAGAGTATTGTCCTATAGGTAATTAGCCTCAAGTGCTTGATTGTCCCACCCCAGTGCATTGACACAAGAGTTTCAGACCTTTACAATTCCCCTAAGTTAAAAGATGTGGATTTTAGAACCAAGGAGCAATGAAGAAGTCCAGAGTTAGGAAGATTAGGAATGAATGACCTTTCCTGATATAGTGAGATGGATGAATTGTGCAGCCCTTTTTTTTGGAAGAGGGGCTAACTTGCCCTGACTCCTTTTTATGCTTTGGGATAGAGAGAATTTCAACAAATGGTTGATTTAGGCTAGAACAGAGCTTCTTAAACTTTTCCCATTTAATCCCTTTTTGCCTTAAACTTTTTTATGCAACCCTGAGTATATAGATCTATAAAATAGGTGTACAAATCAAACATTTACTGAAAATAAATCATAACTTTGCAACTCTTGTACTCAGTTATAAACCCCCTTACACCACAGTTTAAGAAGCTGGGGTCCGGAATGATGGAAGAAACTCATGGAGAAGGTAAAGTTCACTACAAAGTAGGGGCTTGCTTGATTGTAGTCTTTTCCTTTTGGAGAGGGCAATTCAGGCAGGAGGAATAGATCAACTCCTGGGAAAGATGGCATCCCTCTGGGAGGCAATAGGTGATATATAGACTATTTATGGATTAGAGTTTGAGTCTTCACTTTTTTTTGCCAGATTAAATGAAGTTTGTGCAATATTAAATATCTTATCACCCTGAGTGTTTGCATGGGGAATTCAAAAGCTCTTTTCCTTTTTTATTGAGACCTAGATAGGAGTCAGATTCTGATGTTCTCAGGGGATGTCCTGGGTAGAAGGAAAAAACAGTCACATTCTGATTTTCTCTGAGGAAATTCTGGGTGTCAGCATGAGCTAACAAGATTGTCGTAAGAAGCCTCTCAAGAGTAAAACTTGCTGGTGTGTGCACAGAGCATCAGTTCTGATCCATGAATTACATATGTATAATGAAGATTGAACCCCTGGGGAGCCCGCCTGTTTCTGGCTGCCTAGAGCCCTTTTATGCATTAGTACCCTCAACTACTTGTGCCAGTAATGTACATGGGTCCAGTCCCAGATCCAGGCTTAATCATACATACATGCAGATGCATACATGTGTTTTCAGATGTCCTTTGAGTGGTTATCATTGAAGGTTGCTTTCTGTATCACAGAATTTTAGGAAAGATAATAATAATAGTGGGGATGTATATGGTGGCCTAAAGTTTGCAGAGTACCTCTGTTTTATATAGCTGACATTTCTACAATATTGACAGTTGTGTCCCAGGCACTGTGCTAAGCACATTACAATTTTTATCTCATTTGAGCCTTATAACCAACCTAGAAGGTACATCTTCTAGAGAAAAGGACCTTGTTTAAGATCACACGACTAGTAAGTATTTGAGGGAAGATTCAAACTGAGGGCTTCAGGACTCCAAGTCAATTGAATTCCAAACTCGGACATTTGGGGGATGCTCAACTTGTGATTTGATTCTCTGGTGGAGATTCACTCAATCAAGTCTTTGGGATATTCTTTGGGATATTATGGGGTTCTAAAAAAATAAAACAAAAGTAATTCTCATCGACCATCATGTTGTAGGTAACTTAGTAGCACAGTGATTAGAGTGTTGGGCACATAGTCAGGAAAATCCAAGTGGCCTCTGACATCTACTAGTTGGATGACCTTGGTAAGTCACTTACCATGTTTGTCTCAGTTATTTCATCTGTAAAATGGGAATAACAATATAGCATTTACCTCCCAGGATTGTTGTGAGGTCAATAAGATAATAATTGTAAAGCACTTAGCACAGTGCCTGGCACAAAGTAGGTGCTATATAAATGTGCATGTGCACACAAGCCTTGAGTCTTTTTTAGGAGATTCTAGAGCTGGAAGAGAGCTCAGTACAATATGCTAGAGGAGTTCCCTTCTTTTATTTGGGTGAGAAAAGTGGGTTAAATGCTTCTCCTGTACAGGACCACGCTCTCTCTAATTTTCTTTTGTCAGTAAGACCTGGAGGAAAAGAGTCACAAGAGGCTGGGAGCCCATCACTTGAGTTCCCTCCCCCATCCCTTGCGGTCATTGTGGCCTCCTCTCTGGGTCAGTAATCAGGGCTGTGCTGTTTCAATCTCTGCTTCCTGCCCTTTTCCTCGGCTTCCTCACTGACTGGATTGCAATTTCCTGAGCTCCCTGCCATGTGTGTATGTCTGTGTGTGTGTGTGTGTGTGTGTGTGTGTGTGTGTGTGTGTGTGTGTGTGAAAGAGACCGAGACCGAGACAGAGAGACAGCCAGAGATAGAAACAAAGAGACAGAGATAGACAGAGACAGAGAAACACACTCATAGTGAGAAACAGACAGAGGGAGAGTAAGAGAGATCGACACACAGAGAGACAGAAGGAGGGAAAGAGAGAGACAAGAAAAGAGACTGAGAAACAGACAAAGATATCACAGAAAGTTCGAACTAGGAAGGAACTTTAAAATCATCTATTTCAGCCCTTTCCTTTGACAAATGAGGAAGTAATCATAATAAAAGCTATCATTACCATAATGCTGACTATGTGCCCAGCACTCCATGCGAAGTACTTTACAATTAGGAATTCATTTGATCCTCCTAACAATCTTAGGAGGTAAGTGCTGTTATTCTCATTTTTTATAGGGAAAGAAGCTGACTTGCTTAGGATCACAAAACTAGTGTGTGAAATTGTATTTGAATTCAGATTTTCCTGAGTCCGCTCCAGTCGGCTCATTATTTTATCCCATATTTCCTCCTCTCCTCACCCCAGCAACTTCCCCTACCTGAGGAATGTTTGGTATAGTAGAAAAGGTGCTTAATTTTTTAAAATTAATTTTATAATTATAACTTTTTTTTGACAGTACATGTGCATTACCATTTTTTACAACATTATCTCTTGTACTCACTTCTGTTCTGAATTTTCCCCTCCTTCCCTCCACCCCTTCCCCTAGATGGCAGGCAATACCATGCATGTTAAATGTGTTATAGTATATCCTAGATACAATATATGTGTGCAGAACAGAATTTCTTGTTGCACAGGGAGAATCGGATTCAGAAGGTAAAAATAACCTGGGAAGAAAAACAAAAATGTAAACACTTTACACTCATTTCCCAGTGTTAAATGTGCTGAATTTAAAGGTTAGCACACCTGGATTCAAATCCTGACTCTTTCACTTAGCGGTGTCACTTTGGGCAAATTTCTCATTTGTCTCAGTTTCCTCCTCTGTAAAATGGAACTACATGGTGTCAAAAGTTCCATCTACCCCTGAATTATCTGATTAGTCAATAAGCATTTATTCAGAACTTAACAGGTGTCAGTTCCTGAGCTAAGTGCTTAAAGATAGAGAAAAATATGAACAATCTCTTTTTAAAAAAAGCATCTTACTTTCTAATGGGGGAGACAATATAAACATGTCTCCAGTAAGTACATTCATAATATATAAAGGATGAATATAAGATATTTTTGGGAACATAAATGTTTACAGTGGGAGACGGGTAAGAAGAAAGAGCTCAGAAGAATCTTCATTAGCCATTGAGTTAAGTTTGAAGGGAAATCAGTGATTCTAAGAGATGCAGATAAGAAAAGAGTAGAGATAATTTCATTCTTAAAAAAAGTCCCACTTGCTAGAACTGCCCAAAAGTTGCATTCATTGGTCTGATGATTAATAGATGGTCCATGGCTAAGCCACTAGGCTGATATGGTTCAAAAGGATGGCTTGTGATTAGCATCACGACAGAACATTAAGCCTTGAAGAACATTAGAACAGAGAGTGGTAGTGTTGGAAGGGGTCTAGTGGATAGATTATATAGAATAAGAAAATGGGGATCAGAGTAAGATTCTCCAATGTCATAAAGATGGATCATAAGATCAGAGACTGAATGGGGAGAATAACAGCAGCCACCTCCCAGGGTCCTTGGGAGGATAGAATGATGTATTATATCTGTAAAAAGACCTTAGCACAGTGTCTGGCCCTGTAGAAATGGGTACTCCCTTCCTGTTCTAACATTTTATAACCAAAGATTCCTTCTAGCTCAGAAATTCAACATTCTAAGATTCCTTTTAGCTCTCATACTTCATGTTCTAAATTCCCCCCCCCCATATCTTTATGTGTCCCAAGATTACTTATAACTCTGAGGGTCTATTTCCATGTCTTTGAGCAGTATAGCCAGGGCTTGCCAAAGGCAGGAGGGTATATTGAAAAGTGCCCTGGCAGCAGAAGATCTAAGAGCGAGTTCCTTCTCAGGTGACTCCTTGTGACCTTGGTCAACTCTATAACCTCACTGGGTCTCAGTTTCCTCATCTGTGAATGGAGGAATGGAAAGGATGGAATTAAATTAGATGGCTTCAGAAATTTCTGCTAGCCAGGTCTAGCTTTATGCATTGTCCTGGGGCAGCTAGGTGGCACAGTAGGTAGGTCCTGGAGGCCAGAAGCCCTAAGTTCAAATCTAGCTTTAGACACTCATTTGCTGTGTGACTGAGCAAGTCACTTCACCTCTTTGCCTCAGTTACCTCATCTGTGAAATGAGCTGTAGAAGGAAGTGGCAAACCAGCTCCTGTATCTTTGTCAAAAAAACCCCAAATGGGGTCAGGAAGAGTCAAATTTGACTGAAAGGACTGAGTATTTCACATAGAACAATGGGTTTAAAACTGGCAAAAGGGCAAGTGTTACTTCATATGATGATACAGTTCTCCCTCTCTTTCCCTGTAAATGTATTCCAGGCCATCTTTGGGTGTTTCAATTAGTGGCCATAAACTTCCAGCATTTAAATTGGCAATACTGCCAGACCATTCTTGCCAAGAGTTTTTTTTCCCCCTTAAAAACCGTATTTCTAAAAAGAAACTGAATTCATATAATAATCTTAACAATGATCTCTTCAGGCCCCAGGGATTTCCTTACACACTTCCTTCAGAAGCATAAAGTACCCTCCCAGATGCTGTCTCACTTGGCATTTGCAACCTTCTGGGAAAGCAGGAATTCCATCATGTGTCTTCCTCTTCCTCCAATCGGTTTTACTCATGTTTCAGTAAAAAGTGCACGTGTGAAGTAATCACCAAAGGATGTCAGAGATGGGAGGGCCCTTAAAAATGATCAGTCCAATCCTTTTATTTTACAAAAGAAGAAACCAGTCCTGAGAGGCAGAGGTGGCACACAGCATTCCTGGGACTTCCAGGGCACCAGATCTCCCCATCCCTGTGGAGTGTGTGTCCGGCCAGTTTTCACTCCATTCCTGAGGGCTTGTCCTGAAAGGACATCTTGTTTAGCTATGGCTGGCAGGAGAGGAACCTTCTGGGGACTTCCTGTCCCTCGAGAGGCTCACATTCCTTAAGGACATGGCCGAGGGTCCCAGAGAGAACAATGGGGCTGGAGTCTTCAGGCAGGAAGGTAGCTCCTGATAGTTAGTTCCTGCTTCATAATTGGACAAACAGACTTTCCTTCAGCCTGGGCTCCAGGGGCTGCGTTTGGCTCCTTGTCCTCCTGCCTGCTGTGTCTCCCATTTTATGGGGAGTCAAAGATGATTTCCAAGAATCCTTTCAGAGACAAATCCTAATGACAGCGTGTATTCTGTACCATATACGATTACCTTGGACCCTTTGCTTTTATAGACCCATGGGATAGTTTGATTGTTCTTAATACTAGAAATAATAGCAGTATTACTAGTAATAGCAGCAGCAGCAGCAGCAGCAGCAGTAGTGGGAGTAGTAGCAGCAGTAGCAGCAGTATTATTATTTGTAGTAGTAGTAGTAGTAGTAGTAGTAGTAGTAGTAGTAGTAGTAGTAGCAGCAGCAGCAGCAATAGCAGTATTAGTAGTAATAATAGTGATAGTTATAGTAGTAGTAGTGAGAGTGAGAGTAATGGTAGTGTAGCAGCAGTAATAATAATAGCAGTAGTAGTGGGAATAGTAGTAGTAACAGCAGTATTAGTAGTAATAGTGATAGTAGTGATAGTAGTAGTAGTAGTAGTAATAGCAACAGCAGTATTAGTAGTAATAGTAGTAGTAGTGATAATGATGGTAGTTATAGTAGTAATAGTGGGATTGGGAATAGTGGTAGTAGAAGCAGCAGCAGCAGCAATAATAATAGCAGTAGTAGTGGTAGTAATAATAGTAGTAGCAACAACAGTATTAGTAGTAATAGTGATAGTGGTGATAGTAGTATTAGTATTAGTAGTAGTAATAGCAGCAGCAACAGC
The DNA here is from genome assembly GCF_048593235.1 of Sminthopsis crassicaudata. Classification (NCBI taxonomy): domain Eukaryota; kingdom Metazoa; phylum Chordata; class Mammalia; order Dasyuromorphia; family Dasyuridae; genus Sminthopsis; species Sminthopsis crassicaudata. Next base: position 61,460,726 of record NC_133618.1, read on the forward strand.
AGTATTAGTAGTAATAGTAGTAGTAGTAGTAGTAGTAGTAGTAGTAGTTATAGTAGTAGTTAGTGGGAGTGGGAGTAGCAACAGCAGTATTAGAGGTAATTGTGATAGTGGTGATAGTGGTAGTAGTAGCAGTAATAATAGCAGCAGTAACAGTAGTATTAGTAGTAATAACAGCAGCAGCAGCAATGATAATAGCAATAGTAGTGATAGTAGTAGTAGTAGTAGTCATATCAGTAGTAGAGGTAATGGTGGTGGTGATATTAGTATTGTGCTTAGCAGCATCAGTAATAATAATAGTAGTAATAGTGGTGGTAGGAGTAGTAGTAGTAGTAAGGGTAATGGTGGTGGTGGTAGTGGTAGTAAAGCACCACCAAGAATAGCAGCAGCAGTAATAATAATGATAATAATAAATAACAACAAAAATTCTCATCACCATCAGTAATCATTTATTAAGCACTTATTATGTGTCAACTACTATGCTAAAGGGAATACAAAGATAGATATTAATATGTCCTTCCATTGAACAACCCCCCACTTCTCTTGTAAATTTTCTTACCTCATCATAGTATGGAGGTGATCCTGGGATCTCAGAGACTGTGGCAAGGGAACACAAACGCTGTCTGTTTTATTGAGTTGGAAAACACTTTCATTAGTATTAGCTGGTATTGGTCCTAATCTGGTTGCCCTTTATTATTGTAATTAATGTTATTTTCTCATGATTAGAATTAATACACATTTATGAAGTATTTACTCTATGCAATGCACTGTGCTAAGTATTAGAAATACACAAAGAGACAAGAGACAATGCTTACCTTGATTCATCTTGCAGTCTAACAGAGGGGAGGATGTGTAAACAAATCTATACAAGAATGGAACAAATATGGAGGGACTCTGCATTAGAACTTTGTCCTAGAACTTTGCTATAGAATTGTTTTTCATTCAAAGCTACTCATGAAATCATTGACTGGCAGGAAGTATCTACCACTGTGAAATCATGGGTTCGAATTCAGGACCTCCTTCCTATCTATGTGTGATTTGGGAGAAGTCCCTCCTATGTTACCAAATCTTATCTTAAAGTTCCCTTTGGGAGATAAGTTGAAATGTAATATTCTTAAGAGAGCCTCCCTCCAGCCCGGAGTCCACTGGGTTGAACACTCTACTCTTTTTGCCAGGGAACAGGAGAGCTGGACCTACTACAAAACCTGTTTTCTGATTCTAGCTCCTTACATCACATGTCCCTTCTTGGCTGCCATGCCCCATTCTCTCTCTCGCAGGGTTCTCTCTCTTCAGGACAGATGAGAAAGGGATTACTGGCTCTGCTTTGTACATCACTGCTATCCTTAACTAAGCACATGTTCTGTTTGTTTTTTTTCGACTTGGGGAACCGGGGCACAGATGGGGTAAAAATAACAACTCTGGGGAAAGCCAGAATGGAATCAAGCCTTGACCTTGAGTCCACTGAGCTTTCTGACTCTGCTGGCTTAGCTTTGTTCTTGTTTTTAAAGAGTGAGAGTTCCCCAGTGCCTTCCACTCCATTTTTGCCCCTGGTCTCCTTTCACCTAAGTCCACACTAATATAATTTTTTGGGGGCAATGTCTAGACCACTGGTCTCTAAACTTTTAAAATTTATTTATAAATTAAATACATGTATTCTGAATGACACATTTTCAAAATGCAAACCTGATGAGTTTCTTACACTCATTGCCTCAGAGTTCACTCTGCTTGGAGGACCTGCCACAAAAAGGAGGTGATAAGGGAAGGGGAAATAAGGCAGGGTGGGTATGCTGGGGATAGGAGAAAAGAATTTTCTTATTACTTATTCTTTTTCCTTCTCTCCTTGCCTTCCTTCCCCTCCTCCACTCCAGATTTTCAGCTTTTGGTGTGATGTCTTTGTCTATTAGATTATAAACTCCTTAAGGTCCTGGACTGTCTTTTTGTTCACATTTGTATTCTCAGTGCTTAATAGAGTTTCTGGCTCACAGTAAGATCTTAATAAATGTTTCTTACCTACCTATCTATCCATCTACTCACTGACTACCTACTATCTACCTACTTACTAATTCTGCTATGTGACATTGGCCAAATCATTTTATCTTGTGTTTAAATTTGTTCATCTGTCAAATGGAGAAGATTGGACTATATAATCTCTTAGGTCCTTCTAGGTTGTTTCTCAGTAGCAGAAATCCTTTAAGGAGGTGGTTGGTGGGGCACCTATTGTTTTCTCCTACTTTCCCCACAGACTCTTTTCCTTCTGTTTATTATTCTAGTAGCTTTTCCCACCTGCCTATATCCCATAGGAGGGCCTTTAGTAGAATGCATTTCCCCCCCTCTCTATTCCGGCCCTACTCTCTCCTCCTTCCCCCCACCTCCTCCGAGTGCAGGGAAGAAGGAAGTAAGCGCCTTTCCAGTACAGAAGGAAATTGTAGAATACAGAAGAGATATAGAAAGGGTCACTCACAAGATTAGTCCAATCTCCTTGTTTTTCAAATGGGGAAACTGAGACTAAAGCCGGGAAGGGACGTGCTGCAGTTGTGTGGATGACTGAGGGCGAAGCAGTGACTCCAACCCAATTCTAAGATCTCAATCTTCTCAGTGCTCTTTCTTGAGCAGGGCAATGACCTCTGTTTTAACTGCTCTGTTTTTGTTTCTTGCCAAAGGATTTCCTCCCGTGCAACAAATCCCAGGACTTGGGTCTCAATGACAGGAAACACATTGTGGAACCTAAAGATTGGGATGTGTGTGTGGGAGTCCTCCAGGGTTTCATGGCACAGCTGCCTCTCCTTGGGACTCCTTGTTTTTGTTTTGGGGTGGGGAGAAGATCAGGGAAAGAATGCTGCAGAAAGGCCTGAGAAATGGGAGCAGGGAGGAGAAATGAGAGTACTAGTTATCTCCCAATTACTCTTCTCACTATGGCATGTGTGATGAGTATGGAGAAGCTCTCTCAGGGGGACAGTCCAAGTCTGAACTCAGTGAAACAGTCAAGGAAGACTTCTTGGAGGAGAGGACATTTTGGCTGGGACGTGATGGATGTATAAGACACATACAGGTCATTATCCACACATTATACTGGCACATACCTAGAGAAAGAAAGCAGAACAGATATTTAGCAAGGAGCATGGCAAAGGAGAAAGACTGCTAAATTTGGAACCTCAGGACCTGAGTTCGAATAACACTTATTGCCTATGTGATCTTGGGCAAGACGCTTAAATGTTGCTTTCCTCTTCCATAGAATTGTGTGCCCCTCAAGCCCTTTCTGGTAGTTGGGTGGTACTTCCATCTGTGTCCAACGGGCCAGTAAAACAACCTGCCCCTGGGCCACAGCCCGTTAAAGAGGCTTCCAGGAGGCTGTTTGTCTTGGGCTTCTGAAAAGCGATGTCACTAAAAGGGCCTGTCATCCTTGTTCCTTTGGGGAATGTATCACCGCTGATGGATGCTCCCTGCCGGGTCTGTGTTTTGTCTCTCTGCCCAAATATGAACATTCTCCGCAGCCTTTCTTCAGCAAACATTATGATTTAGGGCAAGAGAGCTGAATTATACTACTTTCCCCTTAAATAAAGGAAATCAATCTGTTCAGGCTGCGTTTTTGCTCCCAACATCGATCTGGTATAAATTCAGAGGAGTCGCAGATCATAAATACATTTATTGCCAATAAGAGTTAGTGTAAATTATTGGGAGGCTGATGGCAGGTGCCGTCAATTTCCCTTTAGTCCAATTTCCTCTCCTGTCCCACTCAGGATCCCTTTTGATGGACTTGTCAATTATTATTATTATTAATTATTATTATTATAATTAAACACTTCCAATTTCTAGTGCAATTTAAGGTTTATAAAGCATTTCCTTAAAACAACCCTGTGAAATACAGTATGTATGTAATTGTCCCCATTTTTGTTGTTTTTCAGTCTTTTTTGGTCACATTCAATTCTCTGTGACTCCATTTTGGGATTTTCTCAAACTACTACAGGGGTTTGCCATTTCCTTCTCTAGCTCATTTTACAGATGTGGAAACTGAGGCAAACAGGATGAAGTGACTTGGACAGGGTCACACAGCTAATAAGAAACTGAGGCTGGATTTGAATTCAGGAAGAAGTATCTTTGGTGCTTTATCCACTGTAAACTGACACCCACAGTGGAGACTCCATTCACCAGGATCACCCAGCTAGTTGGCATCCTTGTTGGGATTTGAATCCAGGTCTTCTGACGCCAAGATCAGCTAATTGCTCTAAGCAGCTTCCTGTAATATCAAGTGGGGGTGGTTAGGGGCCAAGGCAAATAACTTCCATTTATTTAGCACTTTATATCCAGTGATCTCACTGAAGTCACATGATATCCCTGTGGGCCAAGTCAAAGTCGTTTTACTATTTTACTATTTTATGTCTATGTGAGAGTGGTGTTGTGGCTAGAGTGCTGAGTTTGGAGCCAAGAATACGGATTTGGACAAGTCAATTAACCTTTCTCAGCCTCAGTTTTCTCATCTGTAAAATGGATATAATAATAGCATCCATTTCAGAAAGTTGTTACAAGGGTTGCAAATCTTAAAACGCTCTAAAAATTCTCACAATACATTAATATTCTGAGTGTATTCATTTAATATGTATGGAACTGCCTGTCATCTAGGGGAAGGGGTAGAGGGAGGGAGTGGAAAATTTGGAAAAGAAGTGAGTACAAGGGATAATGTTGTAAAAAAATTACCCATGCATATATACTGTCAAAAATATATAATTATAAAATTAATAAAAGAAGTGGGATTTAAACCTAAAAAAATATTCTGAGTGCATTTAAAGGACTATTTTTAAAAAACTGGAACGTTTTGTTTTTGCATTGGGATCATTTCTGATCATAAGTCCTCCTTTGTCTAGTACTGGGGCATCCCTAAAGACAAAGAAAGACGATTAAGCCAGAACAAGCTATACTCTGATCTCCATGTGCTGATGGGATCTCTGTAGCCAGGCTTCTATGATCAAGAGAGCATCAGAACCTCGAGGACCTCTTGCTTTTCCTCCTTTTATGATTCATAGAATACCTGAGTAGGACCTTAAATATCAATGAGTCCAGGCCTTATTATACTTTTTCCACTCACCACCCCTTTTTTGCCCCAGAAATTTTTACCTGACCTCGGGGAATATAGGTCTATAAAACAGGTATATAAATCAAACATTTGCTATCATGAATCATAATTTTGTGAATCCAACATTCAGTTACAAGATCCTTTTTGGGGTCACACCCACAGCTTAAGAAGCTTTGATGTCGTCTTCAGATGTCTTTAGAGTTGGAATGACCTTTGGTGGTCATTTGGTGCAAGTGATATTTTATATGATATTCCCTCAATGTACCTGACAAGTGGCCTTCCAGCCTTTGTCCCTTCTGTTTGGGATGGATCTGATTATTCCAAAGTTGTTCCTGATATCAAGGCTGAAATTTACCTCTGTGCAATGTCTAGAATTTATAATTCTGTCTTCTAGGGCCACAGAATCTCTCTTTAAGCTGAGAGTTCCCTTAAACTATTCGAAGACATCTAGCACATCTCCCTTTAAGTTTCTCTAATTTAGGTTATCTCTATTCTGATTGTCCTACAGTTTATTTTCTCCTCCTTCTTTTCTTCCATTTTCCAAACTACTTCTGCTCATTAAAAGTAATAGGATTATGGTGGTATAATTATATTATAAGCATGATGCAGGAAAGTATTTCTTGTCTTTATGGGACTAGTCATGGGGGCTCTTTCCTCTATCTGACTTTCACAACCTACAATGAATATTGTGAACAACTTAGACTAGAAAGTATCACACATCCTCAAGCTCCTTGAAACTGTATTATTCTAAACTTAGTACAATACCTGGGATATAGTAAGCACTTAATAAATGCTTATTGACTTGACTTGTTGACTGAGTTCTAAGTTCCTTCCAGTTCTTTCATTTGATGTTCTATATTTCAAATTTTCTTTTAGCACTAGAATTTTATTCTTTATGTTTTAACATCCCTTACATTTATAATTACCTATATTCTCAAGTCTCTTTCAACTCTAACGTTCTATGTTCTAGAATTTCTTCTATCTTTAGCATTCTATGTTCTAAGGCAGTGGTGTCAAACTCATATTCTGCCAGTTGTATATTGACTTAGATAACCACAAATTAACATTATCTATTTTTTTTACTTTTTATTTTCGTAATTATGATTTAATCTGAATTTTTCTGAGTTTAACATCTATATTCTAAGATGCCACCTAGATCTTACAGCCATGCTTTATGTTCTAAGGTCCCTTCCAGTTCTAACTTTCTATGTTCTAAGGTCTCATCTAGATCTAAGTCTATATTCTTTGTACTTTAAGATCCCTTCCAGTTCTGACATTTTATGCTCCTATTTCTGATTTTCTAGCTCTAATGTTCTTTGTTCTAAGGTCCTTTCCAGCTTTAACTTTTTATAAGATCCCATCTGAATCTGAAAACCTATATTTTTGTTCAAACATCCTTCCACCTCTAAGGCTTTTCTAGCTTTAACTTCCTGTATTCTAAGGATGATCTTAATCTAACATCCTATGTTCTATTTTCTAAGATGCCTCTTAGTTCTTGTAGTCAATAATTCTCTGAGACATAGGGGAAAAAACCTAAGTAAGCTAAAAATGTAGTTTCATACTGTAAGAACTGGGAGCAGAAACAAGGCACATACAATAAACCAATTTTTCATTTTGTGTTAGCTAATTACTAACTAATAGGAAATACAAATAAATAAAAATTCTCTGCATCTGCACACCAATGGGTGATGAAGAGAAACCAAATATCCATTTGAAAAGCAATGTATTTTCTACCCAATCTAATTTTTTTCTCAGGCCATAAATGTCATAGACAAATGAATATATTTTACAAAGAGATCAACATATTGGGGATGTAGGTGTGTCTGCTGGTGGATAAATTACAGGCTTGTTGCCAACTGGCTGCTGTGTGGTTTATAGTTGATTGTGTCTGCCCCCACCTTCTGCCCCACAGTATTAACATCTCAGAACAAATAGTCATCTGAGATGCTCATTAGTAAGGAATCATTGTCGTCTCTGTGTTCTGCAGGTAAATCGATGCCAGTGGTGAGTCTAGGAAGGTAATTATTCTTCAAGCACCAGGGAACAGTCATAATCAAGTCTGGGCCCTGGCGGATGGTAGAGCCCTGACCATCTCTTGCCTATTATTGAAGTGGCCATGGAGACTGAGGTCTCTAATCCTATCTCTGCCACTCATATGCTTTGTGAACTTTGAATTTTTTCTGGACCTCAGTTTTCCTATCTGCAAAATGAGGGGAGGGCACTTCCAAGGTCATTTCCAACTCTAACATTCAATTTTCTATAGTATTTTAAAAAATATTCTATATTCTAAGGTTTGTGCTCTAGCTTTATATTTTCTAGTCTTTAGAATTCTGCACCCAAAAGATTATTCTTTCACAGGGCTGAACTGCTAATTTTCAACATGGTGTCTAGTTACTTATCACCCAATAAGATCAAATTAACTCTGACACCTCTTCAGTACCCAGTGCTCTTGGGGCCCTTCCTGCTTCTGATTGGAGAGGGTGGACATGGGAGAATTCCCAGATCTTTCATTAAAGGAGAATCCTCAGAGCAGCTGTCTCATCATTTCCTACCTGGCTTCAGTCATCTGGATTTCATCCCCATCCCGTCTCCCATCTTTGCTTCATCCCAGTTCCCACCCTTCTACCTTTCAGCTTCTTTTTATGGTTGTCTTCTCCTATTAGATAGGGGAGGTCTTTGTGGCAGCAACTTTCTTTTGGCCTTTTTTTCTTTTTTGTATTCTCAGCACTTATCACACTGCCTGGTACATAGTAGATTTTTAATAAATGCTTAACGATGGACTAACTGATGATCCCTGTCTCTGGTTTAGACCAAATCTATTTCCTTGCTTCTTTGTTGGCTGAGGATGATTTCTATCCTGCTAAAAAGTTTTAGATATTTCCAAAGGAGCTTCTGATCTTCATCATTCTAATCCCTTTAGTGGTGGCTGCATCTATGGGAACTCTGGATACTCCTTTCTCCTTTCCCAATGGTTGGGAGAGGGGAGGGGAAAGGTACATTATGACACATTTCATGTACTGTGAATAGAGAATTTACACAGTGTTGTTGAAATATGGGCTATATCTCCCATTTGTACCATATCTCTAAAATGAGTTCTCTTTCAAAAGGAAAAATGGCATAAAGGTGAATTCTGAAGAATTCAGAGATTATAGGTTGCACTAAGGTTAAAATCTATTATATCATGTGTGATATAGTTCTGCAGTATCTCTCATTTCTATTTCCTGCTTTCTTCTCATACCTTAATCACTTCTGGTCAAGGCCCTCATCACTACTCACCTAGACAAATGCTGTACATTCCTAATTGGTCTCCTGTATCTAGTCTCTTCTTTCTATTATCCATCCTCCCCATAATTACCAAATTGATATTTCTAAAACCCTGTTCTGACCATGTCCCTAAAATACTGGTATGACTACCCCTCCCATATTTAGAAGCTTCCCATTATCTTCAGGCTAAAAATTACAAATTCTCTTTGACATAATAACTAATATTTACATAGTATTTTAAGGTTTGCAAAGTGCCTTATAAATTCCATCATTTGCTCTTGGAAGTTAGATAGTAATTATTGTTTTCATTTTAACAGTTGAGGAAACTGAGATAAGGATGAAATAACTTGTTTAAAGACTTACAGTCATTGGAAAGCCACCAGCTCCTGTTTTTTGAGACAAAGCAGAATAAACCACATGGTAGCCCTTTACATGTTTGGAACTCAATGCTCAGTGACTACCCAAATGAATGCATTTAATTCAAACAGGCTGGATGATAACAATTCTTATTTATGCAGCAGTTTACAAAGCCTGTTCAACATAATAGCTATGTGAGATAGGCAGTAATTATCCTAATTTTGTGGGGGAAACCGAGGCACAAAGACATTAGGTGGATTGCCCAGGGTTCTGCACATAGCAAAGAGCAGGGCCAGGGTTTAACTTTCAGTCTTGAATCCAAAACTAGTACTCTCTCTCTCTGATATCATGTTGGAAATGCATGTAAAGCTCTCTATTAGATGCCGTGGTTTATTAAAATGTGAGTCATAAATAGTCTCTGCAATGATTGAGGCCATTTCCAATGGCCTTGTAATGAAGAAAGCCATCTGCATCCAAAGAGAGGACTGTGGGAACTGAATGTGAACCACAACATAGTATTTTCACTCTTTTTGTTGTTGTTTACTTGTCTTTTTGTTTTTTTTTCTCATTTCCCCCTTTTTTGATCTGATTTTTCTTGTGCAGAATGTTTTAATATATTTTGGTTCACTTGTCATCTAGGGAAGGTGGTGGGGGGAAGGGAGGGAAACATTAGAACCAAGGTGTTGTAAGGGTAAATGTTGAAAATCATCCATGTATATATTTTGAAAATAAAAAGGCTTTAATTAAAAATGAGGAAAAAAGAAATAGTCTCTGCCCTTAAGTAGCTTATCTGGTGGTGGGTGAGGGAGAGGATGGGGATGGAGGAAAACATTCTTGTCATCCTTGAGAGTGATCTTTTTATGTTTGACGATCTGAAGGGACATGTTACTGCTAGTACATTTTTCATCTCAAGAGGTCTTCAAGTAAAAGCCACTTGTGCATATTGGAGGAGGAGTACCTGACCCAAGTATGATTTGAATTACATAATTTTGAGTCTCTGAAACCAGTTTTAAAGCTTAAACAAAGAGAGTTGGAAGAAGTACTTAAAAATTGAGGTGAATGGGGTGGGTCAAAGGCAGCTTCCTGAGGGAGGTTGGTCTTGATCTCCAATTCTAGCTCAGAAAGAACTCAAGGATGATTTTGTATCCTTCCCAAAGAAGGAATCTTCTGATAAGTAGAACTAGTGATAGAGCTAAAAAAAACGTCTTGTGTCAGGTATTAGGAGAGAGGAAGGATGTATGTATTGTACAGGAAGAGGGCACCCTGGAGGAAATGCCGTGCTGGAAATAACTATGGTTCTTGCCCTGTGCTTGGGAGATAAGGGAGAGGACTCTAAGATCTCTGGGTTGTCTGCCAAACATCTGCACAGTCTCCACGCCCCTCCTCCCCAACTGTTCTTCTTGGCTGGTTAAGGGGGAGAGGCAAATTCTCATGCCGACTCCATGATTCTGCCAGCTGGAATACAGCCTACGTCACTGAGGTGTGGTGAGGATCAAACGAGATGTTATACAAACACAAACACACACATACACATACACACAGAGATGTACATGTTCTAGGAAAAAAGTTCTAGGCGATTATTACTAACAGTAATAGTAGCAATAAAAAATAAAGAGCAATACCCTTTAGTCAGGAGGACCTGAGTTCAAATCTGGCCTCAGATACTTAACATTTCCTAGCTGTGTGACCCTGGGCAAGTCACATAATCCAAACTGCCTTATTAAAAAATTAGCAATAATAGTTAATAACACTTTAAAATTTACAAAAGATTATATTGTTGTTCAATCATTTTTCAGTCATGTCTGGCTATTTTGATCACATTTGGGGTTTTCTTGGCAAAGATATCGGAGCAGTTTGCTATTCCCTACTTCATTTCATTTTACAGATGGGGAAACTGAGGCAAACAGGGTTAAGTGACTTGCCCAGGATCACACAGCTAGTGAGTGTCTGAGGCTGGATTTGAACCCAGGAAGATGTCTTCCTAACTTCAAGCCCAACACTCTGCACTTTGGTGCCACTTAGTGGCCCAAAGCATTAGATACATACATGTGTGTAGATAGATATGGACATATGCATACACACATGCACCTATCTATAAACACATGCTCGTATGCATGTTGTATACATGCATGTATGTGTATAGGTGTATATAATGATTTAAAACTTTTAAAGTGCTAGTAACCATTGTTATTCATTATTGCTATTAGTAGTAGTAATATTCCTAGAACATTTAAAAAATCCGGTCACTTTTCTGCCTGTATTACAGCCCCTTTACAACAAGTTTATTTCTTTCCCTATTTCATGCTGAAATTCTCTCTCCTCCTTCTTGTTGCCCCCAAGGAGAATACAAGTTCTTTGAGGGCAGAGATTATTTGATTTTTGTCTCTGTTATCACCTACCATCACCCAGGCTAATGCCTGGCACGGTATAGTGGCCTGTTTGTTGAACTGAACTGAATGGAGAAAAGTCAGCCAGGAAGCATTTATTAAGCACCTACTATTTGCTAGGCACGATGGTGAGGGCTGAGGGTATAAAGAAGGACAAAAACCATGGTTCCTGCCATCAGGGAACTTACTTTCTAATAATGTGGGACTTATAGAATTAAAATACCAAAACTTGATGGGTTATTAGAGCATAAAATGTCAGAGACAGAAGAAAACTTTAGAATTCCAGAAGCAGAGGGGTCTTTACATGTAGAGGGCTGAAACTCTGAATCAGACCAGAGAGCACTTAAGGCAAGGGTCCTCAAACTTTTTAAATAGGGGGCCAGTTCACTGTCCCTCAGACTGTGGGAGGGCTGGATTATAGTAAAAACAAAAGCTCACACCCTGTCTCCGACCTCAGCCCATTTGCCATAACCCTGTGGGCCACATGAACATCCTTAGTGCCTGCATTTGGCCCATGGGCCGTAGTTTGAGAACCCTTGACTTAAGGCTACCTATTTGATGTAAGACAATGGCTCTTTTAGCATGTATTTGGATGATGGCTCTCCTCACCACTGGTGCTTGCTGAGTGTTTGGTAGTGAGATAGTTGTAGGCAAGGATTGGAGGGCAGAGGGAGAGAAGTCAGAGTCGCTTGACACCAGGATGAGGAGGAGAGAGGCGGTGACTCCAGACTCCAGGATCCAGGAGAGATCTTTGGCAAGCCGCATGCATGGCAGTTTACCTGCCTCCTTCACTTCTCCCCCTAAAGACCAAGGACTTTGATTTATCCTGACTCTGGCTGACCCTGGGGCCCTCCAGGGAGCTAGGCTTTGCTTTACATTTAGAACATAGGATATTAGAACCTAGGATGCCAGAAGCAGAGGATCTTAGAAATGGAATGGTAGAACACAGGATGCCAGAGACCTTAGAACTTTAGGATGCTAGAATCTAGAATGTCAGAGACCTTAGAACACAGAATGTTAGAACACAGGGTGCCAGAGGCAGAGAATATCTTAGAAAATGGAATGGTAGAGTTGGAAGGGACCTTAATATTATCCTAGTCCATTTCTGGCATTTTCCAGAAGAGGATCCCAATCCTCAAGTAGGGGAGAGAATTATTAGCTTGGACTACCGTATTTCCTGAGCTGAGCCTTGAGCGCTGGATGCCGGAGTTCTCTGTTAACTTTATTTCTCCTCGCCTCCTTCCCAGGGGCTTGGCTCTCTGTGAGAGAGAAGTCCTGAACTGGGAGAGGCCCCAGCTGGATATTAAGGAGGGGGCTCTGCAGCTGGCTGGTTTGCCGTCTCAGAGGAGTTCCTGGCAGGTTGTTCAGTGTCTTCTGCCAATGCACGCATGGAGACCCTTGAAGCCAAAGAAGCTGACTCCACTTGAACCCCTTGAGCCCATGTTGGGGCCAGGTGGGCACTAAACCAGGCGTTTCCTCCCCTCTCCTGCTTTAAGTGTTAGTTTCTGCAGGGCCCAAGTCTGGCATGAATCCACTGTGTGCTGAGTGTAACGAGTTCATTTCCCCCTTGGGATGGAGAGAGCTTTTGTTCTCCTGCATGGATAAGATATTAATTCAGAATTTTCCTTTTTGCTGCATTCTCATTAGGATCATTAAAAGGACCCATCCAATTTCTGCCTGGAAGGCAGATCATAACAGCAGAAGGAAGAAACCAGAGGGATTATTAAGTCAAACCCCTTCATTTTACATATCAGGAAACTGAGGTCCACAGAAGGAAAATGACTAGAATTCATTTAGCAATGAAAATGCCTGTTGTTTGTAGGGTCTTAGGGGAGATATAAGTTATATGACATCCAGCTCCCAAACTCATGGAGTTTCCACTTTTGTAGGAGACACAACATTTACAAAGATAGCCATCTGATTTGGTGAGGCGTGGAAAATAACTTGCCAACTTTAAATATTTATGGTAAGCCATACTCTTTGCATTGTGCTGTTGGCAGTGAAGAGTTGGTCATAGTAGTTTAGTGAAAAAACCCTGTCAAATCAAGTCGAGGCTTGAGTTTTACTCTTATCATGTGAGTCTAAACCAATCCCTTCTTGTCTCCTCTAGGACAGATCTGGGAGATGGAATGGGTTGTTTAAGCAAATAGTAAGTTCTCTCTCCAAGTAGAACCTGGATATACATTTTTTGTGGAGGATAATGAGTTTTGTTTTAGATATGTTGAGTTTGAGATGCCTATGGGACATCTAAATCAAGATTTCTGAAAGGCAGGTGGTGATGTGAAATTGGATCTCAGGAGAGATATTAGGGCTGGATACACTGATCTGGATATCATTTGCATAGAAATAACAATCCAGGGCTTTAATGAGAACATCAAGTGAAGTTGTATAGAGGAGAGGGAGGGAATTTTTAATATGAGGTCCACAGTCCCACAAGGGTCCATGCTTAGATATCAAGAGGTCTGTGGATTTGGATGGACAAAAAATACATCTTCGTTTTTATGATTCTTGGACTAATCTTGAAATTTAGATTTCTGTCAATTACCAAATAGAAAAGAAAATTATATTCTAAAATGTCAGACTATCAAAGGAATTTATGACACAGAAAAGTGCGGAATACATGGGAGCCACCTGACAGTGGCTGCTGGAGATCCAAACCAGAATGGATCTCCTCTTGTGAGAGGATGATACAAGGAGATTGAGAGGCAGTTGATGTTCTCTAACCTAACTGAGAGCCATTGCATTGTCTAATCTCTCTCCTCTTTCCTCTGCCTCTAATTTATCTCATTCCCAGTCCTCAACACCTGTGTCAGCAAAGGCTGCCCTGCATCTCCTTCTGATGGTATGATCCACAGCTGTGGAGGCTCTAGGAGAATGACCTGTACCTTACAAAAAAGGTTAAGAAGCTCTGATATAGAGAGAAAAAAAGAAGAAAGCCCAGGATATAGCCAGACAGGACATCCCTGGTATTAAATATCTATTTTTTCATCTTATCCACCTTGCATTGTCACTTGTGACTCCAAAAAGCTGTAGCAAGTGCAGTGACCACCCTCTGGTAAAACATCTCAACAGATGGGCTAAGCCAAGTTGAGGGTAACTCATAGGCTTCAGACCTGTTCGTGAGTTAGGGGATGCATATCCCGAGCATGTGAAGATTTCCTTTGGCACAATAGGTAGATGAAAATAATTTGTTTCAACATCCACGAAAGCAGCTGAAGCAAGCATTCTGAAATTCTTAGGATTTAATTAGATATCAAGGACATCAAGGTCATTCACTGCATCCTGGATTATCACCAGTATTTTTTCCTCTTGTCCTATCACTGGACATTGATGGCTTTGGACGAGAAAGTGAGATTGACCACATTGTACAACTCTGCTTCACTTAAATATGATTCATATCCAAGTCAAGACATTACCCTGTGATGTTATTGGCCCTCTTTGGAAATGAAGGACAAACAATAGCATAAAGAATAACCTTGAGACCTAAATGACAGAATAAACAAAAATGCCTAATGAGTTAAATCCAAATCAAGGAGTCAGGATGTAAAGAAGCACCTAGATTGTCTTGGTGAATTCAACTCACCAAGTTCATACAATATAGATGCTAATGTACTGCAATAATAAATAGAAGGGACTGCAGAACAGGAAAGTGTAGTCTCTGAAACATCATGGAGAATGGAAGTGGTGCGACAATTTTTGGGAAGGGCAAATGTGCTCTTTTTCAAAAAAGGGAGAATCTAGAGACTGAAAATTACAAGCTATTCAGGTTGACTTTTTTGATGTTTGGGAAAAAAATCAAACAAATCTAGAACATGCTTTAAAATGTGTGACTATGTAGAAAAGAATGTCATGATTATAAAAGGCTCCATTAAGAGGAGGTCATGTCAGAAAATACATTTTCCTTTTCCCACAAAATAAAGGTTACTAGATTTGTAGATTAGGTCAGGGCTTAAACTTTTCCCATTCATGATCCCTTTTTGGCCAGAGAAATTTTCATGTGACCCTGAACATATACTTACATAAAATAAGTAATCCAAATCAAACATTTACCAATAATAAGTCATAATTTTGTAATGCCCATGTTCAATTACAAGACCCCATATGGGGTTGTGACCCACAGTTTAAGAACTGGGGTATTAGGGAATGTTATAGATATAATTTACCTGTATTTTAGCAAGGCATTTGACGGATCATCTCATGCTATTTTTCATGGACAAGACAGGTGATGTCAGCTATATAATGGTACAATTAGGTAGGCTCAAGACTGGTTAAATAAATCAATAAACATTTACTAAGTATCTACTACGATCTACAGGGACTGTGCTAAGCTCTGGAGATACAAAGAATCAAAAGGTAATCCCTGACCTTAAGGAATTTACAACTTTTCTCTGGGAGAGAAAGCATGCAAAGAAATAAATACAAAGCAAGCTGTATTTAGGATAAATGGAAGATGGAGAGTGTGGTGTTGCCCTCTATAGTAACAGCGAGGTAGGAGGGTTTGGGGGAAAGATAATGAGTTCTGTTTTGAATATATCGAGTTTAAAATATCTACTGAACATCCAGTTTGAGATGTACAAAAGCATATGGTGAAATAAGATTGGAGATTCGCAGAATAGGTTTATTTGGGAATCATCAGCATAGAGAAATGCTCACATCCCCAAAGCTGTCGTTAGTGGATCAGTGTCACTCTGAAGGGAATCTCTAATGGTGTGTTCCAGGGGACGTTCCCCAGGTTCTCAGCCAGTAAGTATTTTACCAGTGATTTGGATGAGGCCATAGAAGAAATACTTGATAAATTAGCAGATGATACAAAGCTACAGGAGCATATTGGCTTTCCAGAGTCAGGTTCCAAAATGATATTGATACACTGAAACTTTGGGCCAAATCTAAGACAGTGAAATTTCATGGGGTTAAATGTAAAGTTTTATACTTGGGTTTAAAAATATAACTTCTTGAATATCAAATGGGAAAGATTCAGCTAGATTATATTCCAAATAGAAAAAAAAATCTTGGAGTAAGTTCAACATGAATTTACAGTGAGAGCCAGAAAACTTAGGTTGCATTAAGAGAAAGCAAGGTAGATCACAGTCCAGAAGTACTCTGGAAAGTTATGTTTCACTGTGAGTATCAATTTTAGGAAGGGCTGGAGAAGATTCAAAGGACCCTGAAAGACTCAAGACTTTGCCTGTTGAAGGAACTGAAAATGTTTAGCTCAGATAAAAGAAGATTAGGGAGGGCAGAAAGCTGTTTTCAAGTAATTGAAAGGCTGTCATGTTCAGTGAATAGAACTCTGAACCTGCAGCTGATAAGAACTAAGACCTGTCTCAGTGCTCAGACACTTATTATTTGTGACTCTGGGCAAGTCTATATAGTGGGGATAATAATAACATCTAACTCCCAAGATGATTGTGAAGATAAAATGAGATAATATTTGTAAAATGCTTTGCAAATGTTAATGGGCTTTATTTGTTGTTCAGTGCTATCTGATTTGTTATCCCTTTGGGAGTTTTATTGGCAAAGATGCTGGAATGGTTTGATATTTTTTTCTCCAGTTAATTTGACAGATCAGGCAACTGAGGTCAACAAGGTTAAGTGACTTGTCCAGAGTCACACAGCCAATAAAGTGCCTGAAGCCAGATTTGAATTCAGGAAGATGAATCTTCCTAACTCCAGTCCCTGCACTTTTATCTATAATGCTGTTCTTCTCTAGATTCTAATAATTTTATCAGTGTCCTTTTTAAAATGTGACATTTAAAATTGAACATTATATTCCAGTTGTAGACTGATGGACAGTAGAACTGTCATCTTCCTAGTCTTATTGATGTATTAAAATAAAACAAAACAAAACAACTAAACCAAGAACCAGACAGATTTCAGAGTGAACAGTAGGAAACAAAAAAAGAAGAATAACCACTAAACACTTTGAACTAAAGAACAAAACAAAAAACAAATTTGAGGCTATTTCAGAAGAGCTGAATATTCTGAGAAAAAAAACCTTCCTCATCCTTCAAAGATAACAAGGAAATAAGAGTGCTGTCAAATGGGAAATCAGAGAAAGAAAAGGCTGATCATGGTTGGCGAATCCCTATTGGAGGGAGACTATTTGATGACCTAGTAACACAAAGATTTGCCATCTTCCTAAGACATTTGATCAACAGGTGAGAGAGAGAGAGCTTTCTAAGATTGCTTGGAGAATAGATGATCTGGTGAACTGTACAGGACTAAACCTTGGGCAAGAAGCACTGGGCATTGGGAGCACTGGTGGAGTTTTCATCACAGCTATCCGTCAGAGGCAAAGGATTCAGAAAAGTGAATAGAAGCTGGCATCAGAAAATGGGATTTGGATTTTGGGACTTTAGCTTAAAATATACATTCCTAGTTAGGATTAGAGTGTATCTAATGAGGAATGGTAAGAATGTGTTTTCTGGGAAGCTTGAAAATCTAATCAAATTTTTGGGGAAAAATTGGAAAAAAATTTGGAAATTCAAAGTTGGAAAAAACCAAAAACATTTAACCAATTCCAGATAATATAACTAACAAAATACTCTAAACTATTGGTGTCAAACTCCATTGGAAAGAAATGGATAAACGGACAATTTTCAGATGATGAAATTAAATAAAAAATTAAAAAAGAAAAAAAATGGAGCCAGTAAACTATACATAAGGATCTCTGTTGCCACATATTGACCTAGACAACCACACATTAACATCTCTGTTCTATTCTATATTCATTTGCTAAATATTACCCAATTATATTTTAATCTGGTTCTGCTACTCTCCAGAGGGCTGGGCCTTATATCTGATACCTCTTCTGAGATCTTTTAAGAATTGAATGAGTTGGAATGTGCTCTATAAATGCTGGTATTATTGTTATTATTATTATTTCCTTTGCACAATCTAATGCTGTGGGACTGAGCACCTAGTTCTTACTCAATAAAGACTTCTTGACTTGAATAACAAGAGTATTAAGATACATTAATTAAGAACACAATTCTGATTGTAATTCTGAACTGGTGGATCATTTTCGTCCTAGTTTTTTTCTGTGCATTTCCACCTGTTCCAGAGGGAGCATCCTATAACCTTCCCCCCTTCACTGGCCCTTCTCTCCCATTGATGGAAAAAAACCAGAGGTTTCAGAGTGGAGGAGAATCCATCTGTTTAGTTGTTATTCTGATCAGGTTCTGCTCTCTACATTGACTGGGTTGTTGAGCTAAGGATTTGGGGTCCCACTCTCAAATTCCTGTTCTGCCTCTTATTACCCATATTGGATCTCAGGTTTTGTTTTTTGTTTTTTTTCCTCCTACCATAAGAGGGATAAATTATGGAGATTAGAATCAAAGATCTTCAAGGCTTCTTCCAGCAATGAATTCTATGATCTCATGATTCTATAAAAGAGATCCCTGCTTTAGGGAGGAGACTGACATTGTTTCTTCTACTTAAGTTCTAGGACAAGATGGCTGACCATAAGTGATGAGTAGATCAGGGCCCTGTAGGCCCAAACTGAGCAGGCAGTTGCCTGTGCTATGTGGTTGGAGGGATGGAGGAATGTTCAAAGATACTGACCTTACCAACTTTTTCAAAGCGTTTTGAAGGTCTGGAATTCTTTCTGACCTGTTTGGGGTTTTCTTGGCAGGGATACTGGAATGATTGCAGATTTCCATTTACAGATGAGGAAATGGAGGCAAACAGGGTAAAATAAATCAGAGTCACACAGCTTGTAAGTGTCTGAAGCCAGATTTGAACTCAAGAAGATGAGTTTTCCTGGTTTCCAGTCTAGTGCTCTATCCACTACACTACCTTTTATTGAACCTGAGTACCTCTAGATGAGGTTAATGGCAAGGATAGAGTGAGAGATGAGTGTTACAATGGGTAAATCACCCCTCTGGGTCTAAATTTCTCCACCTATAAAACTGTCTAAAATGGGAAGGCGTGTCCAAAAACACCTCTCTTTTTACCTGTAATTAGACCACTATTAGAGCATCTCTGGGTGGCATTAAGGGGGGGAAGATCATGTAAAGTGTGCTGTGTGAGCAAATCACTTGTTTCATTTGTTCAATTAAGTGGTTGGGTTAGATGGTCCCTAATAATCTGTGATTTTTGGTCTGGGCTGAGGACCCAAGGTCCTCAGGAGTGGTGGACCAAGATGAGGGCCTGGGCAGGCTAAAGTAGACCATGATGGTCCAGAACACTTGGGGACACTCACAGACCTTCAGGCCCCATTCCATGGCCCTTATTCTTATATCCTCAAATGAGTTGGACTGTTTCAAAGTAGAGGCTTGTTTTATTTTTTTGTAAATGTTTTAAAGTGGATGGCTATGCTAAGGTTTTTATAGGTGACAGTTCACATAGGCCTGCAACTAGTACATCCAGGTGACATAGAATTTGGAGCCAGAAGTAACCTTAGAGATCTCCTAGCCCAGTCTTCTCATTGGAGAAAGACTCTGAGATTAAATAATTTGTCTAAGATCACCCCTTTGTAACAGCAGAGTTTGAATTTGAATCAGGTCTTCTCATTTTAAATTCACTGCTCTCTCTCTTTCAGTCTACTTAATTCCATAGCCCCTTAGAGACTCTTTCTGAGGGGGGGGGGAGGAAGAACAAGCTTTATTCATGATGAAAAATTCTGAGAGCAGGAATAAAGAAACTACTGACCTTGAAGGGTTCCCAGGGGTGTGAACCTCATCATTTCCTCCTCAGGCCCTAGGAAAGGCTGAAAGGAGACACCTGGTCTCTGCAGAAAGAGTTGATTAAATTCCTTGGGCCTCCGTGATTTCAATAGAGGGCAGTATTACATCATATTAGCTCCTGTGCCTTCAGATTTACAGAAGAGACGTCATTTCTTCCTTTCTGAGGAATTCTCAGCTAGTCTCCGTTAGGGAAAGCCATTGTGCTGCCAAGAGTAATATGGAGAGGCAGGAAGAGCTGCCCAATTGTCCTATTTTGCTGAACCCTATTCAGATGACCTTGCCATAATGAAGTCACTCCTTACAAGAACAGACAAAATGTACTTAGCTAT
Source organism: Sminthopsis crassicaudata (assembly GCF_048593235.1). Taxonomy (NCBI): domain Eukaryota; kingdom Metazoa; phylum Chordata; class Mammalia; order Dasyuromorphia; family Dasyuridae; genus Sminthopsis; species Sminthopsis crassicaudata. Next base: position 61,480,815 of record NC_133618.1, read on the forward strand.
AAGCACTGCTTTATTCTTGGCTTAGAATCGATAAAAAACAATTTTTGGGGGGAGAGGGATTTGGGGAGGAAATCAGATTTGTGATTTCAGCAGTACAGGGAATCAATCGCTATCTCCACTGAGAAAATCTGTAACTGCTTTACAATTTATAGTCTTAAGGTGCTGTCTGTGGCATTGAGAGGTTAAATGCCTTGCCTTGAGTCACCCAGTCAGGAAGAATCACAGGTGGGGCTAAAAGCAATTAACAATATGTAATAAAACATCTATTGCTTGGGTGCACTTCCATAACCTCTGCCCAGAATGGAATAGTTTCTAGAGGAGCATATTTAGAACATTCTGAGCTTAAAATTCTAGAAAATGCATGATTCAGTTTGCTTATGCCCCTACGGCCCCTCTTTTTGGAGTGGTCAAAGGAGTTTAGTAGACAGGACAGCTGGTTTTTAATTCAAGCATTAAGTTGTCAGATCATTAGGGATCTGGTGTGGATTTCCTTCATTCACCCTCTCCCCCCATTCAGCCTACTTATTACAAGGCAAGGACCTTCATACTGAAGTTCTTACAGCTGTTACTTTTCAGTTTGGTTCCTGTTAAGCAATAGGGATCTCTGACTACTTTTTGCCATTGCTAGCTCACCATTGAGCAGGGATGTGGGGAGGGGCAGTTCAGATGCAGAAAGAAAAATGCTGCCTGTGTCTACTCATCATCTTGCCTTCTTTTGCTAGAACCAGCTCATATTTCCTTTCAAGAGCTAATTGGAAGACTTTCAGTGTGAGCATTCACTCCTTGAAAATGGCAAATACTTGGGCTTAATTTATTTTTTTGTTGATTTTCTAGACTTATGAAAGTGATGGAGAAAATGTGAATATTGCAAATTAGATTTTAAAGGGTGTCTTGGAGTGGAGTATAGACAAGGTCTTTCTCTGAATTCTTCCTGGCTTCCCTTAGAATCAACACCAGATCAAACCTCTGAACAGCTTTTGGAGTAACAGAGCCCACAAATATTTGGAATAGAAACAAATTTCCAGCAGAAGATATTTTGGAAGAATTTCAGGAAAGGTCTGTCTCAATCAGGCAGGGGGGAACAGGGAGACCTGGGGGTGGAGAAGCCTCCCAGAGAGCATAGAGGAATTTACTGGGAGGTTTTTAGGCAAAATACAGCAGCATGGCTATTCTGTCTTGCTTTAGAAGCCAGTAGATCAGCAGATTAACCGTGAGACGTCCAAACCACTGCAGAAGGCAAATAGTGAGCCTTTGAACTCTAACACAACAAGTGGGACTTGGCCATGTCTACCCAGCATGGGAAGGAAGCCAGCAGTACCTGTAAAGGGCTAGAACTAAGCAAATGCACTTGGATAATGGAGCACATGAGAGTAATTGCCAATTGGACAATTCTCTATTAACATGTTTGAAGGATGACCCTCACCAACTATTCTGTGCTGGCTCAATTGGTGGGTGTGGACAAAGAAGGGGAAGTGACATGTATGGGTGGAGTAGGAGGAGGAAATTGAGGCATTCTTCTGGCAGTGGAGAGAGAGGAAGGAGGTGTCAACCTCAAAAGACCAAGAATAAAGACTTTTGATTATCCTGACTCTGGCTGATTTCTGGGAAGACAGAGTTCCAGCAAGTATCAGTTTCAGGACAGCAGAGAGCCACCTATAGAGGAAGCTTGGGACTATCTCTCCTTTGCCCTAAAAGCAGACCTCAACCTTTAAAAATGAGCAAAAAAGTAAAAAGAGCTGTGATGATAGATAGTTTTTATGGAGACAGGGAAGAAAAGACCTCAGACCCTGAGGACACTAAAGGCAAAACATTTCCAGATGAAGCCTTAATGGATGATATGAGTTGCTCCCCAACTCAAATGGTATTTTGGAATAATTCAAAAAGGATATTGAAAGAGAGAAGAAAAATAGGGAAAGGAAATGACAGCTTTGGAAAAGGAAACACAGAAATTGTTTGAAGAAAACCATTCCTTAAAGAATAGATTTGGCTAAATGTAAAAAGAAAATAACTTCTTAAAAATAGATTTGGCAAAATGGAAAAATAAAACAACTCCTTGAAAAATAGATTTGGTGAAATGGAAATAGAGAACAATTCCCTAAAAAATCAGTGAAATGAAAATAAGTGCACTGAACAAATCAACTTATTTTAAAGCTCAATTGTCCAAACGTAAAAAAGAGGTAAAAAAAGCTAATTGAAGAAAAGAATTCACTAAAAATTAGAATTAAACAAATGGAAGTGAATAATTCAATAAGACATCAAGAATCAGTCAAACAAAACCAAAAAAAGACAAAAAAGTAGAATAAAATGTAAAATACTTCATTGGAAAAACAACTGACCTGGAAAATAGATCCAGGAGATACAGTCTAAGAATTGTTGGACTACCTGACAACCACTATGAAAAAAAGAGCCTAGATAACAGTTTTCAAGAATTCATCAAGGAAAATTGCTCTGATGTCCTACAACCAGAAGGTAAAATAGCTATTGAAAGAATTCACTGATTATCCCCTGAAAGAGATCTCAAAATGAAAACTCCAAGTCGAATTTCAGAATTATCAAATCAAGGAGAAAATAATGCAACCAGACAGAAAAAAATAATTCAAATATTGAGAAGCCACAATAAAATTACTCTAGACCTAGCAGCTTCCACTTTAAAGATAGAAGGGCCTGGAATATGATATTCTGGAGGGCAAAAGAACTTGAATTGTAGCCAAGAATAAATTATCCAGCAAAATTAAGTATTATCTTATCTTTGAGATTGAGACCTTTTGTTGCTGACATCTCTCTGTCACACTGCATCATTTCTGATGACATGTTTTCTCTTATTCTCTTTATTTCATACTCTAACCATGTTTTTCTGTATGATGGAGGTGGGTAGGCTGAGAAAAAGTGGGTATGGCATCAGAAACGGGAAGGGGCATTGAGGTTTTGATAACGGTAACAATAATGACAATTATGATGGAGATTATTATGGTGAAGATGAGGGTGATGGTTTTAAGCAATAATGTTGTTGGTGGTGATAGTGGTAATAATTATTTTTATGATGAAGTGAAGATATTGTGGTGAAGATAATGATTTTGGTTTTAAGTCATAATGATGGTGGTAGTGGTGATAATGATGGTGAATATTTTATTAGATTAAATTATTATGGGGAAGATGATGGTGATAGTTTTAAGTAATAAGAATGGTGGTAGTGGTAGTGATGGTTGTAATGATAATGATTATTTTTGATGATAAAATTATTATGTAAAGATGATAATAGTTTTTAACAATAATGTTGATGGTGGTGATGGTAATAATAAATTTTTATGATAGGTGAAGATATTATGGTGAAGATAATGATTTTGGTTTTAAGTAATAATGATGGTGGTATTGTTGATAATTATGGTAATTATTTTATGGTGCAATTACTATGACAAAGATGATAGTGATAGTTTTAAATAATAATGATGATAATAGTGGTGTTGGTGATGATGATAATTATTTTTGATGATAAAATTATTATGGTGAAGATGATGGTGGTGGTGATTAAAATGGTAGCAGTGGATGATTTTGAAACAAAATCCTGGCTGTAGAATGACTTATTCTTGGAAACTTTAAATAGAAAATAATCACCACAATTTATTTTCAGGCCTTGTCCTCTTACTGTAAGGCATAGTTACTGGGACATCCACAAGAACTGTTAAGCCCCCTCCTCCATTTTGCGTTGGGCAGTTTAAAGACAGACCTTCCCAGCTTTGAGGTTTGGAATCCGAGGTTCATGCATGGGGCAGTCCTCATCTGGTCCCTCTCCATTGTGTCTAAGACCTGGATGTTGCATATTTTTCTTTATAAAATCTAGATGGAGGAGGCATTTATAATTCAGTCTGACACCTCCTAAAACAGGGAAGCTGCAAAGATGAGTTGTCATGAACCATCAGCTCAATGCCAGAAATTTTTGGAGGATGAACAATGCATTTTACATTGGCGTTGGAGTTTGGTAGCTACATTTTAACTCACTTCTTACTCAACCTCGAACAAGTTATTTAATCTGGGTCTGGGTTCCTTCTTAAAAAATTGGGGAGAAAATTTCTTGCATGAACCACTTCATAGGGTTGTTGTTGTTTGTTTCTTTTTCAGTTATGTCTAACTCTTTAAGATCCACTTGGAGTTTCTTGGCAGAGATGCCAGAATAGTGTCCTACTTCCTTTCCCATTTTACAGATAAGGAAACTGAGGCAAATGGGATCACACAGCTGGTGAATATCTGAGGTAAGATTGGAACTCAAGTGATCAATGCACTATGACACACCTAGCTAAGGTTGGCTCCTCCAAAACCTCCCTTTAATGAGGGCTCCCAGGCTGATTATGTGTTCTTCCCTCTCCATTCTGCTCATCCAACTTCTCTTGCATTAGATGCCTTTTATGTATTATCTTCCCTGTTAGAATATAAGCTTCTTGAAGGCAGAGACTCCTTTACTTATATTTGGGTCCATTGTGCTTAGCATAGTGCTTGCTCTTAGTAAACAATACATTCTCACTGCTCTAATTGAGTATTAGGATTATTATTTTATGGGGGAATGGACAGGATTTTAGTGGGTACCAATGCAAACCTGTCCCAGGCTCACTCCGAGGGGCTCTGCTGGAGTTCCTTTGGGAAATAGAAAATGACCCTAGGATGAGATACATGATTTAATTCTCTCTCTTGGGCCCCACCTTTAAATCTCTGTCAGAAAATGCTCCTGGGGTAATATGAGATTAATTTCTAGATGGAGATGAGTGATTTATCACTGAGCTGCTGGCAAGATACCATGATCCCTGGGTATGATGATAGATTTCTTCTGTCCCTCTGTGCCCAGCCTTCTAGTAGTGAGACCAGTTAGCCAGGCCAGTAGTATTCAGATGCTGAATCCCAGTCTATGACACAGGGCCTACTCCTCTGCCCTTGAGGGCCTGGACACAATACGAGGAGTTGTTACCATTTCCAAGAATCCCAGGATGTCAAACCTCAGACATTGCCTACTCCAACAGATACATGGATGTGAATCCCTTCTACAGCATAACCTACAAGTAGTCAGTCAGCATCTGCTTGACCTTTCCCAAGGGATAATTCCCTATCCAGAGACAACCCATTCTACTTTAGGATAACTTTAGTTGGTACAATGGTTTTCCAGAGATTATTTTGGCCTCCATTGTCTAAGAGACAGATCTGTTACATTTCACTCCTCCTTCACCATTCTTCAGTTCTCTTAAAAAGATTTTGGGGTATCTGGTCTTTGCCGTAAGCTTAAGTCCCCACCAATTGCGTTCTTCCAATTTTTACGGACCCTCAATTCCCGGGTAACTTAACTCAGTTCTAATAGCCCCAATTCCAAGTCCAAAGCTATATTCTTCCTCTGGAATTCACACATTGGAAATACTCTGCTTCCCTGAAGTCTCTTGTTCCGATGGATGGTTCTACCCAGAACTTCCATTCTAAGGAGGAGACCTCCTTTAGTCATGTCTTCATTACTTTCCATCTTTCATTCCTGACTCTCTCAGACTTTTCTACTACAAACCTCCCTGGGTACCTTCATCTCTCTCTTTTCCTCCTTTCCCCTTTTATCAATTTCCTTTTATAAGTTGTCTTGTTCCATTAGAATGAAAGCTCCTTGAGGGCAGGGGATCTTGTGTTCTTGTTTCTATATCCCCAAGACTTATATTTATTCCTTTTGTCTCTGTCTCTGTTTTTCCCCCCTTCCTTTCTCCCTCTTTGTCCCCTTCCTTCTCTCTCTCCCTCTCTCCTTCTCCTCCTTTCCCCTCCCCTCCCTCTTCCCTTCCTCTCTTCCCCTTTCCTTCTCTCTACCCCATCCTCCCTCCTCTTTCCCCCTTCCTCTCCCTTTCTCCCTCCTGCTCCCCTCTCCTCCTTTTCCCTCTCTCCTTCTCCCTGCCTCTCTCTGCCTGTCTATCACTGTCTGTCACTGTCTGTTTCACTGTCTCTCTTTCTCTCCATATACAGACTTTCTTTTCTCTTTCCAAAATGCTGTATTAAGTTCCAGGACCCCCCTCAGGAACAGGATAATTGGATTGACATCCATCTGTTTTTTTTCCTTCCTTAGCTGAAGGACAAAAATAAGATGAGAAGATTTAGAACTATCAAGGCCCTTCATCCAGTCCAACTCCAAGCTATTGAAAAAAAGGAAACTGAGACCTGAAGAAGGGACTGAATATTCCCTAGCTAATAAACTAATAAGCAATAGAGCTGGGATTCACACCCACATCTTCTGACCCTAAACTCATTGCTCTTTCAAATAAACCAGTCTGCTCAAATATCCTTAAGGCGATATGTTGCTGTGAAAACTAGACATTAATTCTCCCCACACACTCTGCCTGCCGGATATTCAGTCTTCAGTCAAAACAGAAAAAAACCATAATTGTATATTGGCTGAACCCAAGCCAGGTGGAATGTGGCAGCTCAGGCGTTTCAGGATAGATGGGCATATATGATGTCAATTGAAATTCTTACATTTTTTCATGGTAGGAAAAGAAATCCTTGCCATTCTCCCTAGGTTGTACAAATGTCGGTTGTCTATGTTTTAAATCTGGAACAATTTGGAGAGATGAGATGTGGCAGGCACCAGAATAAGCTGCTAGGACAATTCTTTGCCTGCTGGGCCAAAATGCTTATTAGGGTGGCTGGTTTCCTTTGGAAATAAAGGAAGCCTCATGTGGAACCTAGATCTGTCACTTTATAAGCATAGAAGGCATTGCTAGAACTGAAGAATCATAGAACATGGAATATTAGAACAAAAAAATACATTGACCCATGGAGAGGGAGTATTAGAACATAGACTGTTAGAGCTTAGATTAGACTTTTGACTTGTAATTAGGAGGGACCAGTTTGACTGTTTGCTCCAACTTCCTGATTTTAAGATGGAGAGACTGAGGTTTAAGGAGATCAAATAATGAAAGGTAAAAAGAATCCACAGCAGAATTGGCACCTGCTGATTGCTTTTTTATTTATCAGTTGCCTGCAGTTGGCCAGGGAAGGGAAGGGAAATGCTAATTGATCCATTCGAAGTGTAAAGAGTTGGCAAAAGTATCTCCCATGTTCCAGGCTAGCCATTGAACTGAATTTCAGAGTGGAGGGTCATTGTGATCAATTGTCATTGATCTGTGACTGGAGATATTGTAGTTTCTTCCATCAAAGCTGTCTTTGTTCATAGGGATGATGGGACTCATCATTCTTTCCCTATCCAAAATTTTCCCCCAAATTTTGAATGCTGTCTAAAATTCTGTCATAAAAACTTTTCCTTTATACCTATTAATGGGAGGAGTCAGAGGTCAATCAGTGGCATTTCAGTATCAGAAGGGATTTGAAAGGAGGTTTGGATCAAAGGAAGAAGAGATGAGAGAGATTGGGAAGGGCAGAAAGTGATGAAGGAAATAGATGCTGATGTCATGAAGCCCACATTTGAAGACTTCCCAAATTTCTTTTGAATCAGCCCTGTCCACAGGAGTTCCTCATTGGGACCTGAAATGTTGCCTTTAATTATAACACACTGAAACAAAAGCACCATGATATGTTATAGATAATACTGGACTTGGATTTTGGTTCTAGCTCTCGGATAGGGGCAAATTAGAGGCAGCAAGGTAGCTCAATAGATAGGGCCTGCAATCAGAAAGACCTGAATTAAAATCTGGCCTCAGAGACTTACTAGCTATGTGACCCTGAAATTTGCTTAACTTCTGTCTGCTTCCTCAACCATGAAATGGGAATAATAATAATACCATCTACAGTGCAGGGTTATTATGAAGATCAAATGACATAATATTTATAAAGTATTTAATACAGTACCTAGTACATAGTATGTGCTTAATAAATACTCGTACCCCTTTCATTCTTTCTGAGGGTTTATCTATTTATAATTTATTTTTAATTTAAATTTATTATTAAAAAATAGGAAGATTGTACTAGGCCTTCAGATTTCCAAGGTCCCTTCTAACTGTCCTATTCTATGTTTATAACAAAAGGTAAAGAAATGTCCCAGGGTCTATCTACCACTGAAAAATGGGGATGGGGTCTTCTTTTATTTGGAATGGGGAAATGATACTCCTGCACTGCCCTTTCCTCTTTCTCCTCCTAAAGTGGAGGGTCACAGATTTATGATTGGAAGGGATCTTAGAGACAATCAAGTCCACCTTTTCTCATTTTGCGGATGAGGAATCTGAGGCACAGAGAAAGGAGATGATTTGCCTCAGTTCAAACAACTAGAAAGCATTTGAGACAGAATTTGAACCCACTGCCTCTTGAGGGCAGATCCAGGGTCCTAGCCAAAAGGTCATTCTGTCTTCTACCTTGATCCAAGCTGGTAAACTTGGGGATGGGACATTTTCAACATTTTTCTCAGCTGTCCATACTCATATTTAAGACTTGGCTGCCTCCTACTGATTTCTATGCTGAATACCATCTTTATCAGGATTCCACAAAAGGAAAATAAATAGAAAAACAAAACTAAAAAATAAACAAGCAAACAAAACATCACAGGCATTAGAGCCAAAAGAAAAAGACTTTAGAGGCCATCTCATCCAACCTCTCACTGAAGGATAATGAAGGTCAGAGCTAGCAAATGGTGTGGCTAAAGAAACATGAATAATAGCAGAGTCAGGATTCAAAGCCAGGTCTTTTATCTATAGAGATAATTCTCTTGAATCACTGCTCTGTGAAACCTCTCAGGCTTCTGTCCAGTCCAAACTAGGCCAAATGATGATATTCTTCTCTGGATCAGCTTCCTCCATCCTGCTCTGGTGGCCAAAACCAGAATGTGGGGAGACAAGGTGCTGGGAGGCACTTGGGAGGCATCGAAAGGAACGGATGGAGCCCACCACAGCTTAATAGAAGGAAGCCGAAAACAAATAATTCAAGCCCTATCAATTACTATTGCCCTAGGTTTGTACTTTACTATTCTTCAGGCAATAGAATACTACGAAGCACCCTTCACTATTTCAGACGGAATCTATGGCTCCACATTCTTTGTAGCAACAGGATTCCATGGACTTCATGTGATCATTGGATCTGCTGAGGAAAACTCAGGGCCTTGCAGTGACTATGAACTCCAGGAAAAGCTGGGACCCAGAGTTTCCCAGAGAAACACAAAAGAATGGGGAAGTTGTAAACATCACCCGACAAGCCCTCATGTCAGGGAACACTGGGGCCATTGAAGACCCCATGGAAGTTTTGTATGCTTGGGTTAGAGCTATTTATTTGGGAAACTTGAGGGAGGTCCTTTCTCATCTTCTCAGGCATGACCTTGGCAGCTAATGGGATTCTTTCTCCTCTCCTTTCTCTGTTCTGTTGCAGGGTCCTTATGGGTTATGCTTCACCATTGCCCTCTAACCCAACCCCTCTTCCTCCTAGGCTGGAAGTCTCTGATAAAAGGAATGGAAGCCAGGGGCCAAGGCTCTTGAGCTAGCTGGTGATTTCATATCCCCACCTCCTCTCATCTTTTCCTTCCACTCCCTCAATATCTCATTCTCAAACTTTTGTTTTTATTAATAGTTTTCCCTGACTTATTTTGACCTGAATATCCTTGTTTTACTTTTTAAACCTAGTTAAAATTTAAACCTTTTCTTTTTTTTTTTCCAAGACCCATCTTGATGAAGATTTTCCTGATTAAAATCAGATCATGGAAACAGAACATCAGACTTTGGGAGGGACCTTGGAGTATAGAATGTCAACCATCATCTAATTTACCCTTTCTACTGACCTCCATTCTCACTCTTCAGTGTCTTCAACACTTTGAACTGGATGTCCTTAGACATCTTAATCTCAACATGTTCAAAACAGAACACCTTATCTCTCCCCTCAACCTTACCCTGTCCTTACTTCCCTATCATTATTAAGAGTACCACCACCTGGGACAGCTAGGTGGCGCAGTGGATAGAGCACCAGCCTTGAATTCAGGAGGACCTGAGTTCAAATCTGATCTCAGACACAACACTTCCTAGCTGTATGACCCTGGGCAAGTCACTTAACCCCAGCCTCAAAAAAACAAAACAAAACAAAAAAATACCTTCCCAGTCACTCAAACTCAAAAGTGAGATGTCATGCGGGTCTCCTTGCTCTTTCTTACACCCTATACCCAATCTGTTGGCACTGTATGTTGCTTCTGCCTTTGTAACATCTCTTGCAAACTCTCCTTTCTTCCCCCTGACCTGCCACCACGTTGGTGCACACCCTCATCACTTCCTACTTGGACTTTTGTAATAGTTTGTTGATTGGTCTCCCAACCTCAAGTCTTTTCCACTCCAGGCTATTCTCTTATTTTTGTCAAAATGATCTTTCTAAAGTATTGGTCTGATCATGTCACCCCCATCTGTCCCTCATTCTCAATAAATTCCAGTGGCTCCCTATCACTTCCAGGATAAAAAATAAAATTCTGTTTGTTGTTCAAAGCTCTTTATAGCCTATTTCATTACCCATATTTCCAGTCTTTTTATGCCTTATAAATCAGATCCAGTAATACCAGCCTCTTGGTTGTTCTTTGCACAAAACACGTCATTTCTTGACTGGATATTTTCATCTCCTCATCTCTGACTCCTGGCTTGCTTCTAGTCTCAGCTAAAATCTTCCCTTCTATAGGAAACCTTTCCTGATCGCCCTTAATCCTAGTGCCTTGTCTCTATTGATTATCTCCAATTTATCTTTATAGATTGTACATAGTTGTTTGCATGTCGTTTCACCCATAAGTGAGCTCCTTGTGAAGGAGTGTTTTTATCTCTTTGTTTCTCTTGCACTTAGCACAGTTCTTGGCATATAGTGGTGGTTAATAAATGCTTATTGATTAACGCACTGACTAGGAAGCAATCTCAGAATTTCTATTTCTAGTTAGAAAGGGAATAGTATACAGGCAGAATTAGCCTTACAGTTTGCCTTGTTGAGTACCTCCAAATATAGAAATTTGGGGAAATCAGATCTTCTAGAGAGAAAAGTAGATTTTCTCAGCAGGGGATTTCTTTGGAGAAAGTAGAGGATTGCCCATGTGATCTGTGTAGTCAGGGTAACAATCATACATAAAGTTAAGTCATCAGGAGAGAAGGGGAGAGAATCTTTGTACATCTTGCTATTGCAGGGAGTTATTCAGACAACTCAAATTCAGTGGAAAGAGGGTTGTCTATCTAGCAACACCAGAGTATTTTTTACTTTCAGGATAAAACCAAGTCACAGAGAGTGCTATGAGTTTGGTAGACCCTGGAAAAATAGAAGGAGGGCACATTTTCAATGGACTGCTTCACAGGTAGCTCTGAGCATGGCTCCTTTATGAAGGGACCTTAAGGTCTTTTTGAATGCTTTTTATGTTTTCTAGATTTTCTTTGAGTACCTTTGAATTGGATGTCACATAGAAATATGATGATCTGTTTTTTTCCAAATAATCAGTGTTAAGTGACTTGACTAAGGTCACATAGCTGGTAAATGTCCAAGGTTGGATTTGAACTCAAGTTCTTGTGACTTCAGGGCTGGTGATCGATCGATCCACTATTACCACTTAGATGCCGTCGTTATCTGTTTATTGACTTCTATGAGTCATTTTCATCTTCTGCAGTTTCTAGAGTGCAAAATCAAGAATATATTTGAATACTTATATTGGACTTGGGGCCTCCTTTTGTCCATATTTATAGAAGACTAGACATAAGCTATAATGGAAGATTTTCCTAGACTTAAGCATGAATGGGTATAACTAATCAAAAGAAAGAATAGATTTTAAGGTCAGTCCCTAGGATTGGACTTGGCTTTGGATGAGAGCCCAGAGTTTTGGGGTATCTTGTATTGTGTATGAGTTACATGTATTTTATCCTAGAGGCAAATAGGAGCTATAGGTGATTTATCTATGTGTGTGAAGGGAGGAAGAAAGGAAGGAAAGGGGAGGAAGGAAGGAAATGTCATGGTCCAAACTCTATTTAAAAAATCTTTTTTTCAGTTTTCAAATTGCAGAGTATTTTGAAGAGTGATGAAATATTACTTCATGAAAATGATTTGGGTATTACATCCTCAAAGGGGACCTAAAACAATCAATTCACCAAAGTGGTTCTTCTAGAAGGTATTCTGGCTCATCGTAAATATGACTTGACAGTGTGTGATGGCAGCATTTGGCCGACACCAAAATTCAAAGGTTAGACTCAATCCCAACTTGTCCTTCCATCCTACAGTTCCCAAAGGTGCTCTCAGACTGGGGGTGGTGGGGTGGTGGTGGTGAAGAGAGAGAGATGTCTCCAAGCAGGGTGTTGGAGGTCTGTCAGAAATAACTAGTCCCACGGCATTCTGGATGGAGAGAAGGTTGGGGAAAGAGGAGAGAAACAGCTCGACAGATGTTTGTGTCTTTCCAAATGAGGCTGGCTCTGAAATTTTCAAGTCATGGAGGACATCCAAGTATCTCCATGATTAGCTGTATTCAGGTTGCTTTGAGCAGAATATGGAGAGTGCTCTGACTTGGATGCAAGTCAGAGATTCATCATAACATTTCATTCAGATGGAGAACCTAGGTTCTGAATAGTCATGTTTCCAGTAGCATTTCAAAATCTTAAGATTTACAAAGTATTCCCCTCAAAATAGCCCTATGAGGTAGACAGTTGAAAGCATTAATTAATTCAATTGTATAATAATGATAATAATGATATATAGCTCTTTAAGGTTTGTAAAACATTTTACATAACAACATTTGATTATCACAACAGTGCTGGGAGGTAGGTGGCCAAGGGGATGGATCATTGTGCCTAATTAGATGGACCTGAGTTCAAATTCTATCTCAGATACTGACTGGCAGTGACATGAATAAATTGCTTGACCTCTGTCTGCCTCCGTTTCTTCATCTGTTAAAGGGAAATAATAACAGCATTTACCTTCCAAAATTGTTGTGAAGATCAAATGAGGTAATATTTGGAAAGCATTTAGCACAGTGATCGGCACATAGTAGGCACTATATAAATGCAAGCTATCAATGAGTTACTGGGGAAGTAAGAAACCTATGTAGTCACAATCTACAGTCCTCCCCACCAGGAATTGGTCATTAAAGGTGAGATCCCAAGAGTGGATTTGCTCAGCCCAACTTCTCTATGATTATTCATGTGTGTGCAATATTCTTCTTCCCACAGGCTGCTGCTTCTGTCTATGTGAGTACCAAACATCATCTGTTCCAAGTCTGGGGCACTAGAAACCAGTCGGTAATTTTACTGGCAGCATTGGTGGTCCTCTGCTGGAGATTATGAGTGTTGCTAGGTCACCTTGTCTCAGTTTTAACTACTTCATCAATGAAATGGATATTTTACATCTCTAGGTTGAACAAATTTACTATTTTCCTCTTGGGGCTATTATGAAGATCAAATAAAATAATGCACATAAAAGGAGGCAGCAAGATGGTCGGTGGATTAAAATGGTGATTATAAATGGTACCCGTTGTAAGAATCAAATGAGATACTATATGTGTTTGAGATATGTGAATGATAGTTATCACATATAAATGAGTTATTGCTATTGCTAATTATCATTTACCACCATAAGTCTTTTCTTGTCCTCCATCCACCTTTATATGCAGAGGTATCTGTTGGTGGATTGTGAACCTGGCAGGGGTGAGGAAACCTTGGGGTCCAGTTCCACCTCAGACCCATACCGGTTGAGCCACGGTGGGCCAGTCCCAGGCAAATAGCTTAAAACCATACTTTGCAGAACTATTGTCCATCTGCAAGGGCAAAAGGACTTTTATTCACCCATTACAGGACTACAGACTTGGGGGAGAAAAGGATCAAAGCAAAGGGAGCTATTAGTCTGTGCTTGCAATTCTGTAGTTGACTAAAATTTCCTCTTTGCACCCCGTCCTTTCAAAGTCCATCTTTCCTGGGGCTCTTATTCTCTCATCTCTTCTTTTTTCCTTTCACCTCCTCTCTTTTTAAGGTATATCTTTTTACCGGCTTTAAGCATCCCGGTCTATTTCTTTTGAACTATTCATCAGAATCTACGCCGAAGACCCTGGGATCTCTAGCATCTTGGGCAGAGGCTTTGTGACCCGCAGGCAGAAACGGCGTCTTTGTCTTACCCCGAGCGGGGTCCCGCGCTGCCGCGGACTCTGCCGGGTAATGAGGCTGGGCTGGGGGCGGGGGCAGCATCGGAGCGCTCGGGCGGCCTCCGGTCCCAGACTCTATTCCCCGAGTCCCAGGTTTGATAAACTGCAGGCTTATCTTCAGGTTAGCACACCGCACCTCTGAGCTGCTCTGCCCAGCCTTGCCTGGTGGGGCTCAAAACCCATCACAGATCAAAAACAAAAGGCCGCCCTCCGCCTGGCAGGCCGTAATTGAATTGGGGGCATCATTTCCCAGTCAATTTGGAGGAAAGAGTCCTATGTATATAGAGGTGCGTGCGTGCGTGCGGGGCGTGCGTGCACTTCGCCAGCAGAAAATCCAATTCCATTCGGTTTTTCTTTATTTTAAAGGAATTGGTTTTGATTCGGAGGTGACCAACCTATGATTTTAATCAAAAACCTTTGTGATGGCAAGGGGCAAGAGCTTTAATCATTTGAAAGGATCCTCTGGGTAATTACAAGTAATAAAGATTAGGTTCTCTCTGTCTATGAATATTCTGTCTTTGATCACAGAATATTTGCTGAGGTACAGAAATCATAAAACCATTGATTTATTGGGGAGCTGGAAGAGATCTTCAATTCAATAAACGTTTATTATTGTGTCTGCTAATCTGCTGAGGTCTGGTGCTAGATGCTGGGGATAGATAGTCCCAGTGCTTGGAAGAAGCTGCATTCTACTGGATGCAGATAACATTTGTAAGGTGTTTAACATAGTGCCTGAAGATAGTAAAAGCACCATATAAATGCTATTTTCCTTACTTGCCCTTTCCCTTCTTTTACACCCACATAGTCCTTCTCATCATTAGCAAGTAGCAGCAGCAGCAGCAGCAGCAGCAGCAGCACATTAGTATTATTTGTGTTATTTAATACTTAAAGGTATAATTTGCAAACTTTCTTTCAATTGATCCTCACAGCTATTCTGGGAAATAGATGGTATTATTACCCCTATTTTATTTATTTTATTTTATAGTTTTTATTTACCAGATATATGCATGGGTAATTTTACAACATTGACAATTGCCAAATCTTTTGTTCTAATTTTTCCCCTCCTTCCCCCCCCCAGATGGCAGATTGACCAATACATGTTAAATATGTTAAAGTAAGTTAAATACAATATATGTATACACGTCCAAACAGTTGTTTTGCTGTACAAAAAGAATCGAACTTTGAAATAGAGTACAATTAGCCTATGAAGGAAATCAAAAAGGCAGACAGACAAAGGTAGAGGGATTGGGAATTCCATGTAGTGGTTCATAGTCATCTCCCAGAGTTCTTTCACTGAGTGTAGCTGGTTCAGTTCATTACTGCTCTATTGGAACTGATTTGGTTCATCTCATTGTTGAAGATGGCCACGTCCATCAGAATTGATCAGCCTATAGTACTGTTGTTGAAGTATACAACGATCTCCTGGTCCTGCTCATTTCATTAAGCATCAGATCATGTTAGTCTCTCCAGGCCTTTCTGAAGTCATTCTGTTGATTAACCCCATTTTATTGATGAGGAAATAGAAGCAGATAGAGGTTCAGTAATGGGCTCAGAGTCAAGGCATTTTATATATACTTGCATTTTACAGATTAGGAGACTGAAATTTAGGAAAAAGAAAATCCTATATGGGGTCATGAAGAGTTGGATGGAACTGAACTAACACACGCCCTTATGAGTACATATATGTATATATATATGTGTGTGTGTGTGTGTGTGTGTTTTATATACATAATTATTTGCACATTTTCTTCTTCCCTATTAGAATGTAAACTTCGGGGGCAGCTAGGTGGCGTAGTGGATAGAGCACCAGCCTTGAATTCAGGAGGACTCGAGTTTAAATGTGATCTCAGACACTTAACACTTCCTAGCTTTGTGACCCTGGGCAAGTCACTTAACCCCAGCCTAAGGGGGGAAAAACAAACAAACAAACAAAAAAAAGAATGTAAACTTCTTGAGGAGAGGGACTTTTTTGTATTCCCAGTACTTAGCACAGTGTCTAGCATATAATGGGTACTTTTAAAATACTAGTTGACTTATATTTCATCTAGTCAGGCACAACAAATGTACATTTGTCATGTCTGAGAATGTATGTTTCACTTTGCACTTTTTCCATTTTCTCTTTGCCCAGAGGTGGGAGGCAGACAGCTTTTTCAGTCTTCTGGAGTCATGATTAGTGAGGTTTGAATTCTTAAGTCTTTAAAAATTATTTTTACCCACAGTATTGTTGTTATTGTATAATTTGTTTTCCCAGTTATTCTTACTTAATTAAGCATCAATTCATACAAGTTTTCACAGATTTCTCTAAATCAATAGCTTTCATCATTTCTTATGGCATAATAATGGCCCTTTGCATTCATATAACATAATTTGTTTTGCAATCTCTCAATTGATGGGCACCTACTTTATTTACAATTCTTTGTTATAACAAAAAGTTCTTCTGTAAGTATTTTTGTACATGTAGATTGTTTCTCTCTTTCTTTGATCTCTTTGAGGAAATATGCAAATAGTGGTTTAAAGAATATGCCGATTAATAACTTTTGGAGTGTAGTCCTAAATTACTTTTCAGAATAGTTAGATCAATTCATAGTTACAAAAACAATAACTGGGTTTCAAGCCTTAGGAAGAGAGAAAACAGGGTAAGAACAGCATTTTTGGCTAATATCCAGTTTCCCTTTCTGTGTGATTTTCTTGACTTAAACAGATGCCTTCTGGGAAAGGGGCTTTTTTGTTTTTCCTATCACCATGTCCAGCCTTAGGTACCCCATGGATAATGGTTCTCTTTAGCAGGCTGAGATCTCCAAACCTTTCTATCAGTGAACTGGAGCTTACTGTTGGTCCTAATGAAATCTGTGGTCCCTACACTGATCAAGATCTGCCCAGCTTAATATGGTGTTGCTTGAATCATTCCCCATTCCTACTCCTGTGGAGAGGTCAGAAGGCCACAGTAACAGAATTATATAATACCATCTCTAGAAGGGACCCTAGAACATAGAATATTATAATTATACAAGATCTGAGAGTATAAAGTATTATAACAGAATGTTAGCAGTGAAGGATACCTTAGAACAGAGCTGGATGAGAATCTAGAATATGGAATATTATAATCAAATGTTGGCATTGGAGTGCAATTTTAGAACATATTAGGTTAGAGCAGGAAAGGCCTTTCTGATGAAGAGTCTTAGAGATGGAAGGAACCTTAGAAAATAGGAAATTAGGTCACAAAATATTAGGGCTGGACTAGAGAATGTTAGAACCTGAAAACATGTAGAACATAGAAGATTATGACATAGAATTTTAATTGTGAAGGGGTGTTCGAATAAAAGAGCTGGAAAAGATCTTAGATAACTTTTGAGCTCAATATCTTAACTTCACAGATAAGGAAACTGAGGCCCTGAAAGGGAATATATTGTGATCAAGGTCACACATCAGGTTAGTAGCAGAGCTGAGAATAAAACCCTGGTATTCATTTAATGTATAGTTCAAGGTTTTTCCGTCTCTTTTTGTCAGGTTTGGATTTCAGGATCCTGGACACAAGAAGCTTGGCTCATCATTGGATCTGCCATCCATTCCTGCCTCCAGGAAGCAGCCAAATCCAGCTACCACTCATTAACTTCAGCCTGCATTTATTTAATCATACCATAAATTCCCTTCCACATTATTAAAAATGGTAATTTGGTGTGTTGGTGAAGCCTGCCAGATCCCAGAGAGAATGGATCCAAGCTGTTTAATCTTTTCTCACAACCCACATTCAGTTTTAAGAATTGTTATTGTTATGATTTTTCTGTAAGGAAACTCCCAGAGCAATTATAAATTCTGTAAACTGAAGAGGCTCCAAGATACTCCATCAGAGAAGTTTTTAGGGTGAAATCTGGACTCTAGAATATTTTTTGAAAAGGTGTCACTCTATTTTTCTCTTTGATCCTGTTCCTAGATTAAGAGGGGAGGAAAGACATGAACTTCCTACATTTGTGGATTATCAGAAGTGGAAGGGGATTTAGAAGAAGATCTAATCCAACTCCCTCATTTTTCAGATAAAGGAATTGAGGTCCAGAGAGAGGAAGGAATTTGCCCAAAATTACATAGCAGATTAATGTTTAATCAACAAGCATTTATTAATTGCCTACTGGCAGAATTGGGATTTGAATCAAGGTCTCCTGATTCTTTATCCAGGGATTTTCCCCTGTGTGATATTATCTTTATCAATACAGGTGGCCGTGGGAAAAAAACTGAGAATAATATAGTCAGGGATTTGTGGGAGCCAGCTGGGACTGGCAAATTGTTAAAATTTTACTGTGATCATTTACACCTCAGAAATCAGGATTTGATTTATTGTTTGGTTGATTGTCTCAACCTAAGAAAGTGATGGACAAAATGTTAATGATGCCGGTTAAGCTTAAAAGTGTGTTTACTGTTTTTGGACAGCTGGTTCTTTAACTTTTACCATCACAGCTATCATGTATAGTATACCCCTTAGCAGATTTGCATATATAAACTTTGTATCTTCCTCAGCACCACCCAAGAATTTCTGCATCCAGAAGATACTTAATAAATATGAAATTACATTGAATTGAAGAATTTGGACAAGAATTATCTGAGTTAGTACTAATAATAACTCTTATTTATATAATGCATTAGGAGTATAATGCTTTCTTACTACTTACCCTGCTGTTGTCAAGACCAAATGAGAGTAAAAACATTATTCCCATTTTTTACATGAGGAAACTGAGTCTGAGGGAATGAGATGACTTACCTAAGATCGCAAACCTAGTTCATGACAACCATCATTCAAAAGCTGCATGGTATAGTAGAGAGAGAGCCTGCCTTGTAGTCAGGAAGGTCTAGCGAGGGTTTAAATCCTCTCTCTATTTGACTTGCTGATATTTATCCTTTGTTCCTGAAGAAGACCATGACATCAGGAAGGTGATAGTATGACATGAAAGTGAACTGGATTTAAGTCAGGGAGGGCTGTGCAAGGTCACCAGCTTCACTTTCTCCTCTAAATGCTTACTGGGAGTGCCCTATGCATCAATAAAATCTTAGATTGAGGTAAATTACAATGATGTCTGGTTAAATTGCATATCGACAGCACTGGATATAGTTAGGAAAGACCTGAATTCCAATCTTGCCTCATAGTGTGATTCTGAGCTCATCAGTCTGTTTCTTCATGTATAAAATGCAGAATCAAATGAGATAACTTATCTAAAGCACTCTGCAATCTTTCAATACATGTTTGCTGTTAGCATTTTCTCTGGAATACACTTTGGTCCTTGCTGGGATACTCCGGATTTTTCTGATGTGATGATGACTGATAAAGACCAATGGGAGAATTTGGGGCTTTCCAGCACAAGCAGATGCTCACAGCTGGTTCAGTCTAGAATTGGGGTAAAAGGCTGGAAGTCTTGGATTGTTTTGCTTTATATTTACCCTTAAGTAAGATTTTTTACTAAGGCTTAACCCTACACATTCCTAATGAATGAGTTCCAGTTGTCAGGTGGTGCATTCCACCATTGGCTTTCTCTCTCTTTTTACTAGTAGCAGATGTAGCCTTTCAGCTTATCCCTCAGCAAAATAATCATATTAGATGTTTTCTTAGGTTGAATACTTTGTAGCTCTGGAATTGTATATGATTTTTTCCTGAGGTCTCTCCAGCTCTGGGTGGAAGGAAACCTCAACTTGAATTATGATTTGATGATTATCAGCTGTGTGAACATGGACTTAACCATTTAAAATTTATTTTATTTTTAATTTATAGAATAAAATAAGCATTTGCATAACATAGTATAATAAAAAGATGATTGAATATGAAACTGCAAATGCATTATGTACAACTTGCTATCCCATTTAAATATATAATAATGTTGTCATGTAAATTTCATTTTTTTTTCCTTCCACTCCCCTCCACCCACCTGCCATTAAACCCAAATGTGTGTGTGTGTGTGTGTGTGTGTGTGTGTGTGTGTGTGTGTGTGTAAAAATCCATATCAATCCCTTCTCTATATGCAGATACTGGCTTTCTTCATATGTATCTTTGCAGTTAATTTGGGAATAGATCAAAATATCTTATTCATTCAAAATTGTTCTTAAAACACACAATATTGCTGTTACTGTATACAACATTCTTTTGGTTCTGCTCATTTCACTCTTCATTATTTCAAAGAGTTTTTGGGTGACTGTATCAGTCTAGGGGGAGAATTTTAAGCCTTTTTTTTTTTGTTTGAACACCTTTGGAGTATAGTGAAGCCAGATTTGCTGTGGCTAATTCATCCCTTGTAGAATAGGAAAGGACAAGATGGGCATAAATGAGAACTTTCTTTTTTCTGACCTCCACTTTGCCTGTTCTGTCTCCCATGAATCTAGCATTTAACCCTACAGAAAAGTATGTTCCATACCCTAAAAGTCTTTAAATACTGTATCTGCAGCATTTCTCTTACTATACATTCTTAGGACTTTTCCTCTCTTCCTCCTCAATCATTGATCAGGTTTTGATGCTCTGCAAAGCTGGGGAAGGGCCTGCTTCAGCAAGAATAATTCTCTGGACACCACCTTACCCCCAGTTACTAATGCTTTTCCATCTAACCTTACCTCATATTTACTTTGTGGTATGTCATATATGTGTGTGTGTATACACACACACACACACACACACACATATATATATATATATATACATACATATACACACACATATATATACATATATATATGTGTATATATATATATATATATACTGCTATCTAATCATTTTCTCCTTTCCACTGCCTTCCTCTGCCTCCATCTTGTACTTGCAAAGTCCAGTTTTTATTCCAAAGTTCAGTTTTTATTCCAGTAAATTCATTAAAGGCAGGGACAATTTTGTTTTCCCTTTGTATATCCAGTACTTACTTCTCCATTGTATTTGACAATGTTGCCCACTCTTTCCCCTGTGTTTCCATTACACTATGGTCTCTTAATTCTCTTAGGAATTTGACCATTTCTTCTCAGATTCCATCTTTGATTCATCAACATCATAACTCCCAACTGTCAGTATGTCTCAAGGCTCTGTCCTGGATCTTCTTTTATTCCTTTATACTCTTTCTCCATGACCTCTTCAGCTCCATGGATTTAATGATCATTTCTATGCAGATGACTTCCAGGGGTATCTACCCAGTTCCATTCTCTCTCCAATTGCCTATGCATATCACCAAATGTCTACTGCACATTTCAAACTGAATGTCACAGAAACATCTCAAACTCAACATGTCCAAAACAAAACTCATTATCTTTTCCCTCAGTTTCATTTCTTTTCCAAACTTACCTATTTCTGTCAAAACAGCACCAATTTTTCTACTCTCCCAAGTTCATAATTGTGTTATCTTCCATTCCTCACTCTGCCTCACCCTACATATCCAATCAGTTGCCAAATTTTGCTATTTATGCTTCTAAAAATCCCTCACATCTGGCCCCCTTCAAGCCACTTTCTTACCTACTATCTTAATTCAGACTCTCTTGTGTCTCACCTACATAATTTCAACAGCTTCCTAATGGTTTCCTTGCATCAGGCTCCCCTCTCTAGTTCATCCTTCACATAACTGCAAAAGTAATTTTCTTTAAGTACAGATCTGACCATTTCACTCCCCTACTCAATCAATTCTAGTGGCTCCCTATTGCCTCCAGGATCAAATGCAAACCCTTCTGTTTAGTTTTTTAAAGCCTAATCCAGTGCCTGACACTTTATAGATTCTTAATAAGAGTTTACTGGTTGACAGAAAAAGAAAGGCACTATATCTGAGATAGGGCTGACAACTCAAGTACTGTGTCCAATGACTCTTTGCAAATGATGGAGAGGGACTATAATAGAGACAGCCAGAATGTATGTCATGGAAACTGGATTGGGCACTCCTTTTCATAGTGGTCAGAAGTGCCTTCATTAGACCGCTAAAATCTGTGCTCATTGTCATTTGTGCCTCACTCTTTATAATAGAAAATAATAGAAAAGAGTGTTGTTGATGGTCAAATTTCACTCATTCCCTAATAATATGCACTTCTCCCTGTTTCCTTATCTTTCCTTTCAACCCCAAAGATTTGTATTTTGGCTCCATCAGAGTTTATCTTTCTCTAATCTACTTAAATCCATTAACAAATTTCTTAACCCCTGGAATTGGAATTCTGTTGACTCCTTGAATGTACCCATAGTTCAATAATTAGTAAGTTAGGATATTTTTATAGCATTTCATAAGGAAGTAGAAGGAGAAGGAAGAAAAGAAGAGGGAGGAGAATGAAAGAGGGAAGAAAAGACAGAGATAAAAAGGGACAATAATGATGACAATGATGATGATAATGAATAATGAAGATAACGAAGAAGAAGAAGTATAGAAAAGTGAAAGGGAGGAGTACACACAAATATTGTGAAGAGAGGAAAGAGAAATTTAAAAAAAGAATAAAGAGAAGAGGAAAAACAAAAATAGAAGGCGAGGACAGATAGGAAAAAGTAAGAAAAATTAGGGGAAAAGAGGGGAAAGAGACACATCAGGAAGGAGGGAGGGAGGGAGGGAGGGAGAGAGAGAGAGAGAGAGAGAGAGAGAGAGAGAGAGAGAGAGAGAGAGAGAGAGAGAGAGAGAGAGAGAGAGAGATTGAGATTGGAGGATGATTGGGAAGCTAAATGATTTCCTATGGGGAAACCTTCATCAATTAATTCCTGGTTTACTATCTTTTACCCCATTCCTGTAGAGTGTCTGTTTATATCTGAGGAATTATGAGAAGGAAACATCTTCATAGGGTCTCTTGGGATACCTTAACTTATCTCTAGGTTCTGTGTAAATAAAGATTCTTTTATATTTGTCATCCTCCACATCAGACATTTTAGAATTTTCCTAAACATGCTGCCTATCTGCAGGAGCTGGGGATTAATACAGAAGCACATATTAGCCTTACTTCTTCTTGGCATTTTGACTCTTGCCAAGGCTTTAACCTTGAATTTACATTCTAATCCATGTTCTGGTCTCCATCCTTCACCCAATAAGAGCTGAAAGAATCCAAGTTCTTTAACCCCCTCCCTCAAAGAACTGTTCTTTTCATTAGCACTAACTTTGGAATAAGAAAGCCTGAATTTAAATTTATTTCTATCATTTACTTAGTAACTGTTGTAACCTTAACCAAACTGTTTAATCTTCTGAGCTTTAATTTGCTCTTTTGAAAAATGAGGGGATGAGACTAGATTGTCTTTGAGAAATCTTCAAGTTTTGAAATTCTAAGAGTTTATGAGATGATGGTGATTGAAGCAGAAAACCTCCATTGGAGAGAAGTCAGGTGGGGATAGATTGTGGAAGGGCAGCAAAATGGGAGAAATTTTTAGGAGGTGCTGGCGGGGAGACTTAAGGATAGATCTAAGAGCTGGTAAGAGTCCATTGATCTCCAGAAGACTTTATCTGCTTCCTTCTTGTGGCTTATATTTAACACACAAAGCCACATCTTCCTGTGGTCATAATCCCTTCCAATTGGACAAGTTAGAGGGGAATTAAAGGATATTTATTATCGAATGAGAAAATTATAGCAGTACCGATAATTTTTCATAATTAAGTCAGAATAATGTGTGTTTTTATTTACGTTATGCATGAAGCTGACATTTTGAATAGCCAAGGAATTAAAATTCCAGCATTACTAAGAAGTTAAAGTTGGCATATGGAATGTGGAGAGGGCAGTTAAGACAATTTTTCCTTTTTCTTTTTCAAAATATCTTATAATTACCTTAAATCCTTGTTGAGTTAAATAATGGCTAACTGGCAATCTGGACTCTTTCCCCACAATGTTTTAGCTTAGCCTTTGGCCAAAACATGCTCATTTCAAGTGCATCCAATCTATTTCCCAACAGCTGCTGAAAGCAAGTCTGTTTGGGGAATGTAAAATCAACCAAGGTGCTATAGCTGATGAATTCTGTTTTGTTATTGATGGATGTCAGAAAACTTTTCCCTGTTGCCTGTTCTGATGGATTTATGGTACAACTGGGCCCCCAAGGAAACTGAAGAAAACCCAACCCGACTTGCCAATGTTTATGAAATAGAGAGATTGTGAAAAATGCTAAATGAGGGCTAGCTAATGAGCCAATCATTAACCTCATCTCTGGTGTCAAGAGGAGATTCCTTTTTTTCCTTTGGAACCCAGAGCAGGAAATTTGAAATGATCCAATTATGGAGATGACTGATTAGAGGAAATCACATCTCTCATCTAAACATTGAGGATATAGAGTAGCAGAGGGTCATTAATGAATGCAATGATTAAGTATGCTGGCCTGTTTACCAACATTGCCAAGACTCCCTTCAGTATGATGACTTTCTCAAGGATAACAATTATAATTCATGTTCCAACAGTTACTTTTTTCAGGAATCCAATTTTTAAAAAAGCTTCATTGTTTTCATAGAATAAGGAAATAAATATCAGAGCTAGAAGCATCCCTAATGAATTCAACCGTGGCAGCGGAGCAGTGACTTAGCTGTAAGAATATAGGACATGGGTGACTATCACTGTCCCTTCCCAGCCTTGTTAATGGGAAGCTCCAGTGTAATCTGCAAGGCTTTATCGGGAGGTATGATAATCAAAGAGATTTATCCCAAGAATGAGTATCAACAAAAGTTTTCTGCTATTCTAAGACTGTCTAAACAGAAGCCACTGCTAAGGTTGAGAGGAATTACTAATCCCAATCCAAATATTAGGTAAATCTGGGGGAGGCAAAGTAGTTCAAAAATCCAATTTGACCCAAGGGACTCATGTTGTCCTTTCTGGGTGGGATTGTGGGATTGGTTCACAATAAAGCTAATATAGAGATGTTATGGAATATGCTCCTAAAGAGCACTCTCTGGTAAAGGAGAGGCTAAATACTTGCAGAAAATTTCTAGAAAACTTAAGAGGTGTCAATAGCAGCTTACTTCAGAAAGCAGCAAGAGGTGGTTTCCTAAGGAAAGATATATCAGGTGGGATGTGGTCCTAGGAGTATGAGTCTTCTGGATAACACAAGTGATACAGGAAGCATGACATATTACCATTACCATTACCATCTGTTTTGTTTAATCAAGTATCTTTGCTTTGAGTCAAAGTGTTTCTGGTTTGTTTTGATAAAATGAATCATTGGATAGATACTTGAACAGATACTGATTCAGAGTATGTCACAAATCTGGGTTTAAGTTTTAGGGGCTTGTGTCTGAGAAATTCAGACTATATTCATAATGAAATGAGGAGACGATACTAGATCAGGAGTCTGTGAACTTATCTTTTTTATATTTTTGAACTTATTTTTAAAAATTATTTTGGTAACTGTATTGACACATACTTGGTTTCTTTTGAGATCTTGTGTACCTTATCCTGTGAGTTTAAAAACATTATTCTGGGAAGTGGTTCATACGTTTCACTAGATTGTCACTAAAGGGGTCCAGGATATATGCACACAAAACTTAAGAACCTCTGAATTACCCCCCCAAAAAACAAAACAAATACACAAAAATAAAGGAGGCAACTATGTGGTAAGGTGGATAGATTACTGGCTCTGGAGTCAGGAGGACTTGAGTTCAAATTTGGCCTCCAACACTTATGAGCTATATGACTTTGGGCAAATCATTTAATCCTCATTGCCTTAAAACCAAAGCAAAATAAACAAAAAATTCCCAGACTAGATGATTTTTGTAAGTCCTTGGAGATGAGGTAATAAGTCCAAGTCCCCAGATCTCTTAATGTGTACCATCATGTCTAGTCATCATATCTTCCTATTATTACAAATAGATACATAAATCTGGGGTCTTGCTCAATAAAAATTTGTTCAACAAATATTTATTAGTTATGAAAGATGGGTTGTGGGCAGAAACAGATGATAGAGGCCAGACAATATCCATTAGGTAAAGAAAAGAATCTGGTAAAGAGAGAATATCTGAATGTAGAATGCTCCCTATCTGTCATTCCAGAATGAAAGAAGTGGAGAATCAGAGACTAAGCATATTTGGTGGGGGGATGACTGAAAGAATGGAAATCAGCAAGTTTAGCTTTTTGAGACTGTTGAGTAGAGATAGAGCAGCTTCCTGAGAGGCAATTTGACAATGATATCAGTGTTAGTAATCATTCTAATGTCCTCTTCTCTATCTCCAACACATACCAGTAAATGAGGAAATAATTAACCATCCCTTATACTTGGCTTCTGTGCTCAGATCATTCCCCTTCCAGTTGAACTACACTTCAAAATCCTGCACATTCTTCAAGGCTCAGCTAAAATGTTACCTCCTGTGTGAAGGTTTCCATAATGTCTCCAACTAAATATTATCTCTTTTTCCTCTGAATTTTATAAATACTGCTTTTAGGTCACTTATTTTCATGAATGAAATAATGTAAGGCACTCTGAAGTATAATTTCCATAGGGACTGTAGTTTGTTTATTACACGGGTTTTGGACAAGGCATTTCCCTTCTCAGGGACTAAATTTCTTCATTTGTAAAATGGGGTTAAACTAGGTTATCTCTACTGTTTATTGATAATCATCTCTCCTAGCATGTTCTCTGTGGATGAGCCATGGCCCTGAAGGATATTAAGTTTATGATCTTTTTCTTTGCTTTTTTCAAATGGCTGCCTCAGTTTTCATCAAAGAAGTCCACCGTCCCTTTGCTTGGTTCTATCTGGGGATTCAAGGACCTTGTCCCAATTCAGAAACTGTGGACTTCACGCACTGAGCAGAACCAAGTTGGTCCAGAAGGGATTTTTTCTTTGCTTTATTGTTCCAATTCCTTGCTGCCTCTGCATGGGCTCTAGTTTAAGGACTGGAAAGGCACTGCTTCAACAAAGAAATTTTTTCCTCTCAGGAAACTTTGTTTTTATTTGTTTATTTTTAAACAGAGGAAGAGGGGGAGTTGGTTGAGGCTAGGAATTAATTTAATGTAATATAAATGAATGTAATTCATATGCTAGAGAATCATTCCCCAAACAGAAAACCCTGATGTTCTTTGGAAGCATTTTTTTCTCTGCATAACTGCCCACAACCAGTTCATCTAAGAACTTCACCTTCTTCCTGGGGCTGAGTGAGAAGTAGCAGGGATGATGGTCTGGCTATTAACTCTATTATTCACAGGATCATTGCAATGTGATCTCATCAATGTGGGTATCTACTCAGAAATGCCAACTGTAATCCATCCATTCTCACCCATTTTCTTTTTGATATCTTTTCTTAAATTTGATACGGGGGTGGTTCATTCAATGTTCTTGGAGTCTTTTTGGAATTCTCTTGACATCTTGAGGATATCAATGGAGCACATGAGTTATCTAGACACCAACCCATCATCCTTGCTATATGACTGACCCATCTTCTTCTTAAATTTTTTTTGGAGGATGATATATTTTACACCATTACTTCTATAAAATTCGAGATTTAGAAGGTCTCAACTTGCTCAACTCTACCTTGTGTCCCTCTATTATCTTCAGAGTAATCTTTAACATCAAAATATTGAGACTAGCCTTCTGTGGCTCATATAACCTTTCATCCCCCAATTCTGCTATTGACCTCTTATTTGGGGGAACATAATGAAATCAGTTACTTCTATTGCTACTGAAAAGGGTATACTCATAAACTCCTATATATCATCCCTATAACTTTCCAGATCATGTTACTTCCCTAGTTTTGACTTACCTATATGTATCATTTCCTTTATGAGAATGTAAGCTTTTTGAAGGCATGAACTGTTTCTTTTTTGCCTTTTATTACCTGCATCTAGTATGGTGCTTGCTACATAATTTAAAAACGTTGTTTGAACTGAATTGAATTAACTCATCTTTAGTCATACAACTATTAACTAGCAGAATCAAAACTCATATGCAGATTTTTTGACTTCAGGTCCATTGTTCTTATTCAGACACCACAATGGCTCCTTAGGAATAAAGCTGATGCACGATCTCTCAGTGGGAAGCCCCAAGGATGAAACAGAAATAGCAGGGAAACTGGTGATTCTGCTATAGCTTAATTCTATATTTAACAGTGATATGTATAATTTCCAACTTCTTTGACAAAGAACTGGGTGTTTCAGGAGGCTGGTGTTTCTTTAATGTCTGTGAATTAAACAAATGCTCCTGGTTGTCACATTAAAATATGTGTAGAATAGCTTCAATTTGATATTCTTTGTAGTGCACAGTTTGCCAGAGTGAAGCTGGCCTTAATATGAGTGGGCCCACCTTCATTCTGTGGCCTTGATCTGTGAGATCCCCACTAGAGTCATAGGTTTAGTGGAAGGGACCTTAGAAACCATCTAACCCAAAGCTTCTTAAACTGTGGGTTGTGTAACTGAATATGGGAGTCATGAAATTATGATTTATTGTCAGCAAATGTTTGATTTGTATATCTATTTTATATATCTGGGGTCATGTAAAAATTTCTTGGGTAAAAAGAGGTCATGAGTGGAAAAATTTAAGAAGCCCTGTTCTAGTCTAACCCCACTCACTTTACAGCTGTAGAAATTTAGATGGAGAGAAGTTAACTGACCTTCTGAGGGTCACATCACTACTAAATACCTGAGGCAAGACTTGAAATCAGGCTCCAATTTCTGGCTCCAAGGCCAGCACTCTAACCATTGTGTTACTTATGTGCCTGCAAAGGTGAGAAAATCCCTGCCTTCAAGAAGGTTGTGTTCTGTTCATGAGAAGCAACTTGTACACAAATGAGGAATTGTGAAATATATATGAAACATATGCAAAACAAAAATCGAGATATGATTAATAAGAATATAGCAACCAATGAGATCAGGATAGACCTTGTGTTGGAGTCAGTTCCTTTAGTTGAGTCTTGAAGGCATCCAGGGAAACAAATGATAGGACTTGATAGAATTCTTCTAGGGAAAAAAATCTGAAAGACTTGACTCTGGATGAGTCAAGCTACCAAGTCAGAGGACTGAGAAGGTAACTTGTAGCAATCTCCAAAGTTGTGGATAGAGAGGTTAGTATGGGGTAGCAATTCGGGAAAAATATAATCATAGAGTTTCAGATTTGGAAGGGATTTTGTAACCATCTAAGCCAATCCATAATTAAACACAATCTTCCATTAGAATTCCTAACAAGTGGCCAGTAAACCTCTGCTTGAAGAATTTCAATGACTGACAACTTACTATCTCTGAGGCAGCCCATCACATTTTCAGTTAGGGACTTTGTTCTTATATCAAGTCTAAATTTGCCTCTACAACTAGACTTATTCTCTTAGGCCAAGGGGAACAAATCTAATATCTCTTCTTTTTTTACTTAACAACATTTTATTTTTCCAATTACATGTAACGATAGTTTTTAACATTCATTTTTGTAAGATTTTGAGTTCCAAATTTTTTTCTCATTCTCTCTCTTCCCTACCTCCTTTTCAAGACAGCAAGTGACCTGATATAGATTTACAGGTACAATCATTTTCATCTTATTCTAGTCTCTCTTCTATGAATCACAAACATCACAGAATTTTAAAGTTGGAAGAAAATAGAGGCCATTTATTCCAACTGAGTAATGAACAAGAAGCCTCCTCCAATGACAATTCTTGAAATATTTGAAGATAGCTATTACGTTCCTCCTAAAATGGATCCAGGCTAAACATTGTCAGTGCCTTCAATTGATTCTCATGTGGTTTGATTTTCCATTTCTTCATCAACCTATTTGCTCTTCTTTGAATATATTCTATCTTGTCAATGAACCCAGAACTGAACATGATGAGATTTAATAAGGATAGCAAACATTAAGACTTTTCTCCTAAGCAGCTCTTCTAATATAGATCTTGGTTTTGAAAGGGACCAGTGGATCCTGTTGAGAATTGTTGAGGCAGCCAATAAACAATGAAGTCCACCAGACTTATGTAGCATGAGCAGGAATTTCTTTCAACTCTTTCTTTCTAGGATGGGACTAGTTTGCTCACCCCATCTGATACTAATGCTGTCCACATTGAAATCTTATTTACATTACTTACATTGTCCTAGATTATAGTATGGGGGAGGCTATATATCTACATATAGTTATATGTATACTAAACATAACTACAGTTGCTGAGCCCCAACTGTTGTGTTTTCCATTTTAAAAGATCAGCCAAGATGACATCATTAACTCTTTAATGAAAAAATTGAGGCCATTAGGTAAGAATTTCTTGACATCAATAATTGCTCTTTCTTCGTTTTTCCATGTTTCTGACACTGATACTCCTTGCCAAGGTCAACCTTTTATCATGTGTCCTTGATCATATTTTTTAGCTATTTCCCTATATCTGATTTTTATCTTTCTTTGTATCCCTGGCACTTAGGACAGACAATAAGTGCTTAATAAATGCTTGTTGATTAATTGACTTATTGCTCCCCCTTTTTAACCAAATTACTAGAAAAAGTCCATATTCTCTGGCTCTATTTTCTTTTATCTTATTCATTTATTAAGTCTGCCTTCTGACATCATTACAAAACTGGAACTGTGCTGTCTAATGTTACCAGTGATCTCTTAATATCTTTTCAGTTTCCATCCTTCTTTTCACATCATCCAACACTTTTAGTCATCCTCTCTTCCAGGATTCTCTTTCCTTTCTGGGCTTTCATGACACTACTCTCTGTTGGTTTTCCACCTATCGGTCTAACGCCTCACTTCTTTATGATTCATCATCCATATCACATTTCGTCATTGTGGTTATTCCTCAGGTCTGATCTTCATCTCCCTGGTCATCTTTTTCTACAGTCTCTTGGTGACTTTATCAGCTCCAGTGAGTTTTATTATTATTTCTGTGTTGATAACTCACAGCTCTATATATCCAGTCCTAGCCAATATTCTGTATTTCTGTTCCTTATCACCAAAGAGCTATTGGACATTTTAATCTGTACATTTAACTTAAAGACATCTCAAACTCAACATATCCAAAACAGAATTCATTATTTTCTACCACTACCCCTCCCCAAATCACCCACCTCAGATACTTTCCTATTTATGTCAAAGGCACCATCATTCTTCCAGTCTTCCAGCTTTGTAAGCTTGGTGTTAGCCAGTTGCCCTCACTTTCTCTTATTTCACATATTTAATTAGCTGTTAAATCTTGCTGTTTTTATCTTTACAACATCCTTTACAACAGCATCTTCTTTCTACTACACTGTTACCATCTGAGTTCAAGCCTTCATCACCTCAATCTTGGATTATGATCCCACATTCAATCTCCTTTATATATAATACTGCCATTTTGTAGTTCTGTGCCTGTGTATTGGTTATAATACACTTTCCCCTCACTTTCACTCATACAATCTTTATAATTTTTTATATGAAACTTTACCTGATTATCTCAACTGTTTATTTTCTCCCTCCTAATCCACCTTTGTCCAAAGGAGCAAAAATTTTCATTGCAAGATAACTTGGAATTCATGGACTAGATTTCTTTTCTTTTTTTTTTTTTTTAATGCTAAGGCGATTGGGGTTGCCCAGGGTCACACAGCTAGAAAGTGTTAAGTGTCTGAGGCCAGATTTGAACTCAGGTCCTCCTGACTTCAGGGCTAGTGCTCTATCCACTGTACCATTCAGCTGCCCCTAGATTTATTTTTAAGGACCAAGACTTAAATCCAAATCATTCTGGCTCTCATTGTTTGACTAGTAGAAGATCCCAGCTCAAGCATCACTTGGCCATTGTTTGGCTCCAAAGACAATAGTAAAAATAATCAGAATAAAATCATCAATCCATAAATCTGAGTCATGTTCTGTCAATGGTGCACTTGATGTTTGTGGTAAAGAGTGGGCACTAACTTTGAGAAACTCAACAAAGAGGGATATGAAGTAGGGAAATCCATAGACTTGAAACAACTTACTTTTGGGCTCTGTAGACTTCCATGTCCCAAATCTCCTTAGAGAATAGACTATGTCAGCCTTTTTAGTGATAGCTACTCTTGGTCCGCTGAAGGAGTGTTAAGCTTTTATTTGTTTATTTTTGTGAAATCAGAGACTCTGACCTTTGGATCTACAAATCTACTCATGTCTGCTCTCTTGGTAGAGTTGGTTCTCTCAGGAGACTAGTTTTCTGAAGCAAGGAATCCACAGATCTAAGTTATCTTGCTGGTCTGTGAAAAGTGATCTCCTCTCAAATTGTAGGTAATAGTAAAGTTCAAGCCAGACAAACTTTGGGGAGGCTGCCACCATTTAAGCTGAAGGTGTTGTAAAGGGTCAGGCAAAACCATGTTTTTGTTGTTTAGTTTTTTCTTATCCTAACAAGCTCTTCAAGAAACTTCAATTATCCTTCAATCATTTCTTTCCTTCTCTTTTACTAAGCAACAGAACTTCCCTTCAATCAGATTAGCTCCCAGCAACAGCTTTGAAGTGTGTCTTCCCTTGCTTAACTTATCTTGACTGGGTTTAGCTCAGAATAACTTTTCTCTTTTTCCTTTTCCAGTCTGTTTGTGCTTTTGGTTACTGACTCCAATCACCATTCATTTTCTTTCTCAAATCAAGACCTCTTGTATGAAGTACTACCTTAGGGAAAGAAACCAAAATTCACATTTCTGTTAAATCTACCAAAAAAAGACAATATATATATATGTATATATATAATTGTGCCACAGTTACCAAGAAGTTCAAACAATCAGACTTTTCTAGCTATTATCTTCAAAGACTACACAATAGTCATGTGGACTGTTTTTGTTCATCTTTGCCTTCAGTAGGTCCCTTTTTTCTCTGAGGGACTGCTTTTGTCAGATCATTTTAGTACTTTGCTATGAGAGGCCACATTCTCTCAGAACCATTTTTGTTTCTGCCAAAATTCTAAAGGTTTGATTTTTCTCAGTGTTTATCACATAAATTTTCTCTTTTACTTCTTCCTTCAATAAATAAAAATGTCCAAATGATGAAGGGAAATCCTCTTTGCTTATAACAGTTACTTTCTCAAAATATTAGCATCTTTCTAGAAATACTGTGACCAAACTGAGTTATAACTGCAAAAGAAAGTGGTATGTGTTGGCAAAATGATTTCTTCTTTATAGCAACATCTGTTTCAGAAACAGCATTTAAAAAATGTATGCTTCCTCCTCACTTAGCTCCATCAGCATCATTGTGGGCCTGAAAGAATCAGATGCTATTTTTACCATGGTCTCTTTGCCTTATCCCCCAGGTTGGTATATGTCTATTTCCTTTAGTGATAGAAAGTCCCTCTCAGGAGCTTTGCCCATAAGATCACTTTCCATTTGCATCATATATAGTTTTTATGTACTTAGTTATTTGTGGATTCCTTCTCCATCCAAACCCTAATAGTCCATGAACTCTTTGATAGTGGAGACTATGGTTTTGCCCTTCTTTATGTTCCCAGGGCTTAGGCAGTATCTGGGAGGTAGTAAATGCTTATTAAATGTCTGTAGACTGATTGAGGCTTGGAGATAGAACAGATTGAGCTCTGTTAGGAGTCTGAGAGGTCCCTGTGACTTATCATAGAGCTCCTCATTAATGTCATGGTACAAATACCAGCTCAGGGGCTCAATCATTCCTGGTTCAGGCACAGCAACTTGAGAGACTTTGGGAAGGATAAGGCATTCATGATTCATCAAATTGTTGCTGGATATCTTAATGTTGAGTATCTACCCTGTGGTGGAGAGCAGAAAGTTGTGAAAAAGTTGTGGTGAAGAAGAAATGAGATTAGACACTGAGGATCTGGATTCAAGTACTGGTTCTGTCATTTTAATAGTGATTTGACTTTAGCCAAGTTCCCTTAGCATCCCTACAGATTAGTTTCCTAATCTGTAAAATGGGAATAATATTTGTACTATCTTTCTCCAGGATTGTGTATGGATATATGTATGCATGTGTATTTAAACAGCTTTAGTAACTTTACCCCAGTATAGATATTTGGTCTATTTTTAAATAAGGAATTCATTCTCACATAGGTGCTAAACAACTTATACACACACCATTGATGATCCACAGGGTACCTTTCCTCTGAGATTGTCTTCAATTTGCCCTGTGTATGTTTTATATATACATAGTTATTTGCATATTGTTCTCATTTCTCTCCCTCTTTTGAGGTTCTCAATGGAACGGTGCACAATTTGTCCAAGTGGGAATGTTTACACTAGCATTGGACATAATTCAGGAGCCAAAATCCTTTTGTTCTAAAATACATGGTTACTGTATGTGTAGTTACTACTATGTGTAGTTTATGAATCATAAACCATGGGTTCTGTTTACAATTCTACCAGTTGTTTGCTGTGTGGATTTAGGCAAGTCACTAGAATCTCTTTGAGCCTCAGTTTCCCCATTTGTAAAATGAGAATAATTAACATTTGCACTACATACCTATACTTAACCTTTTTACATGTTGATCTAAGACTCAAAAAAACCCCCCAAAATCAAATCCAAAAACAGAGCTATCATGAACATTGTCATTGCCCTTCCTTGGTTTGACTCTACATCATGGGATTTCTTTCAATCTTGCCTATCAATACCCTTTCAGGGAATCTGCGGGCCAGTGAGGGGATTTGTATTTTCATCTGCCAGGCTGCATTTTGCCAAGAGGACCTGGCCTTTTTTCAGCTCCAAAGGAAATCCATTGAGATCATTAGAAATCCTTTTCCAGATGAAATTCCAAGGACAAATGGTCCCTGCACATGTGTAACATGGCAGGGCCCCAGCTGTTTGCTAAATACCTGGATAATTTGGATAATGATGAGGCAGCCTCAGATGTTGAGAGAAAACAAGGAGAGGCAATAGGATTTATATGCAGTTTAAATAATGGAATGGAATCCAAGACTCTCACACACAGCAGCTGTATTTCGAGAAACATGTTCCAACTCTATTAACTCCTTCAGTTTCATGCCGTCTGCCTTGTCCTAGCCTGAGCTTTTCTTTCTGTTTTGTTGGGTTTCCCGGGAAAGAATAGAAAGAAGAAACAGCCTTGACTAGGAATTCTGGAATCTGGGGCGAATTTAGTGGTGGCCATGGTGATGGAGATTGGTACAAGGCATTGGAATAAACCTTTTGATAATCTACTGAAGTCTATAAACCTCTCCCCAGAAGGATGTTTTATTTCCTTCATCATAATGGAGGAACAAAATAACTTTCATGTAGAAGTTAGTGAAAATAAAAATATATTTTCCTCCTGGTACAAGGTATCACTTCTAAATATGGTTGAGATAGACTGGAGGTGCCATGATGGGAGCTGAGCAGTTTGAAGATCTGCAAGACAAATGATGTTTTAAATGAATAGAGACTAAGGTGAAGAAGATTATACATAGTATATTGAACTGGCTGAGTGATGGACTCATTGGAAGACCTGGTTTCAAATTCTATTTCAGCCAATGCCAGCTTAGTGACCCCGTATAAGCAGTTTACAATCTTTGGGTGTCAGTTACTCATTTTTAAAATGAAGCGATTGTATTAGATAACCTCTGAGGTCTCTTCCAGCTATAAATCTGTAATTCTACAAACTCCTTGGGAGGAAAGGGAGAATGAGCTGGAGGTTCATAGATGACAGCAATCTAGACAGGATGAAGTGAATTTGAAAGAAGAGATTGAGAGGCTATTATTGACTAAAAATGGCAACAGAAAGTTCTGGAAGTAGCATTATGGAGCTAGAAGCATGCTCACTACATCTGGTTTTCAGTCTGGGGTTCTGAGAGAAAGAGTAGCCTTTCTTAGAAGGGAGGGTATGCAGCACTTTTGGAAGTCAAAAAAGTTTAGACTGTCTGGAGTCTGGAGTATGTATAAGCAATCTGAAAGGAGGCTAGAAAAGCAGAGTGATCTTATTGTAGAAGGCTTCATAAAGTACATTTTGAACTGGAGGAAACGGATTCATTGAAAAAAAAATTTTAGTAGAGAAATCACATAGCTTAATCTATGGAAAATTACTCTGTTAATTGGATGGAGGAAAAATTGGAGGGAAGATAGAGTCAGAAAGACATATAAGGAGGAAATTTAACTATTCCAGATGGGTGGCAATAAGGTTCTCTCTTAAAATGGTGGCAGTGGGCATAAAAAGGGCAGGGTATTATTTACAGATGTAAGAGTTGATGGACACCAAATTGAGCAATCAATTAATTATCAAGCACTTTTCAATCACTTTCTGAGCGCCAAGCACCAAGAAACTAAAAAAGTCTCCCAAAGAGTTTACATTCTATTGGAGAAACAACATGTACACATTTAAAGCAGGCGGGCAGCCAGCTTTTATTGTTTATGCCCAGGTACTGTGCTAAGTGCTGAGTATTTTCTAAAAGCAAGCAAAAAGAAAAGCAATTTTTTGCCTTAAGAAACGAAAATTCTGGGGCAGCAGCTTAGGTAGTTCAATGGATAGAGCACCAGCCTTGAAGTCAGGAGGAGTTGAGTTCAAATCTCATCTCAGAGACCTAACACTTCCTGGCTGTGTGACCCTGGGCAAGTTATTTAACTCCAATTGCCAAAAGAAAGGAAAAGAAAGAAACTTAAATTCTAAGAAGGAAGACAGCCTATAAAAAGGAGCTAGAAAGGTGGATAGAGGACACAGTGAAGAAGTCACCATAGTTCGTAAATTGAATTAAACATGGTCAGCCTGGGCCTGAACTTAAAATGAGAGCCAGAAGGAAGCCATCAATCGGACGAGAAGTGGAGGGATATTGAAGAGTGAGAAGGCTGCCAAGTTGAGGAGGCAGGTGAGTCATAAGGTAAAAAGCCCCTCTTGCCTCCATCTATCCCTGACCACCTCTCCATTTTGGAATCCCTTTCTAAAATCCCGTCCAGTCCCGATATCTTATGGTTCTGTGTGTGGCAACCCTTGCTATGTCATTAGGCTTCACCTAGTCCTTCTTTTCCCCCCAGAGGTCTATTTCTTAGAGACTCCAACAGTCACAAGCCTCCTCTCTGATTCTCAGACCTTCTCTTTTCCACCTACTCACCCCCCATTTTCCATAGCTGCAAACGAGCCTTTGTTGAGTTGAATGGCATTGTCAAAGGCTTGGCTTCCCTTTTTCTTGGCTAAGTGGGGCTTGAACAATCCAACATCCCCCCTCCCACTAACCCTTGTAAGCCTTTTGAAGCTCCTTCATGAAAGCACTTCTAAGAGGGGCAATCATCTGGGGCTTCTGATGGAATGTGTATGGGAGGGTGGCCCCCACTGGGATTTCCACAAATAGCTGGAAATCTACAGCTGGCAGGGGCTGGGGCTTAATTGAGAGAAACCATTTCACTTTGTGGTCTTCAAGTGTTCAACATCCATTGGGAAGCCTCAGGGGACCTTTTTAAAACCGATTCCCCTCCTAGAGAGAGAACATTCACACCAAGTAGGGGACCAGGAGGATGGCTGGTTATATTTGAAAACAGGGTTCGCTTACTTGCAAGCAAAATGTAGATCTTTATGGCAGGATAGGCTACAAGCACAGAATTCTGGTGCACTCACCTCACCCTGGGTGCAACTCATTGTCTCATGTGCACTCGCAGAAACCTTAGGCAAACTGTAATGTCTACATTAGAAAAAGGTAGCCTCTTTGTGACCTTCCCAGTTTCCATACATACATGTAGGTTAATTCCATGTCATGACAATGTGAAATGTTCTTTTTATAATTTAAGATGATAAAAGTTTATTTTTAAATTTTAAATTAAAAATAAAATAAAAATTTAAAAATCTTTCTTATTATTATGCTTCAAATCTGACCTCAGATACTAGCTATGTGACCTTGAGCAAGTTACTTAACCCTATTTGTCTCAGTTTCCTCATCCATTTCTTAATGGCAAATGATTCCAGTTTCTTTACCAAAAAACCCCAAATTTGATCATAAAGAGTCAGACACAACTGAAAAATGACTCAACCACAGCCATTTCCCAATATATCTCTCCCTCCCTTCCCTGTCCTAGAGAGAGATCCCTTCTAATAGAAAATGAAAAAAAAGAAAAGATGAAAAAAAAACCTGACAAGAACAATGAACAGAAATATCAATTCAGTCTGAAATTACATGTAATGTTCCAAACCCACACTCTCCCTCCTCTGCAAAGACAGGAAGAAGTGTCTATTTCTTGAACCCAAGTTTGCATCATTATCCCACCACAGCATTCCATTTTGTTAGTATTATCTTTTCCCACTTCCATCGTGGGAGTCATTGTGTCTAATGTTTTCCTAGTTCTGCTTACTTGACTTTGCTTTGGTTCATATAAGTTTTCTACTCCTTTCTTTTAGCACAGCACAGTAATATTCCATTAGATTCAAGTACCACAACTTGCTTAGCCATTTTGTCATCAATGGGCATCCCATGGCACTTCTAACGGAAAAGTTGATGTTTTCTGAGTATCATCTATCTCTTGACTCTGTGTGCATAGGACCTGATTAATTTTGCATATAATCATAGTTGTGTCGAAAATGCTTTTATTACAATTCAGTCTTTGGGACAATATTTAAGTATTGTGGATGAAAATACCAAAGCCTGATATAAACATGAGATGACAATAATGATGATTACTCTGGTTTATAAAGTGCTTCAGGTTAATTACTATTTCACTTCCATTTTACATTTTATAAAAGCATAGAATATTAACATCAGAATGACTTTTAGAGGGAAAGAAAGGGAATCAGTGGACTTGGGATCAGAAAGACCTGAGTTAAATCCATCCTCAGACTCTTACTACCAGAGGGATTATATAGCATGTCACTTTATTTCTGCCTAGTTTCCTCATGTGTAAAATGGGGATAATAGTAGTACCTACCTTTCAGGTTGTCAAATAAAATAATATTTGTAAAGTGCTTAACATGGTATCTGGCAGGTAGTAGTTGCTCTATAAATATTATGTATTATTATTATTTCCTCATTTGTAAAATGGGGGTAATAAAGCATCTACTTTGTGTTACAAAGATAAAATAAGATCACATTTATAAAATGCCTTGCAAACTTTAAAGAGCTAAAAAAAGATGAATCATCATCATGATCATGATCATTATCATCATCATTATCGTTATCATGACTAAGTTGTAGGATATCAGAATGATTACTTCCCCTTTTCTGAATCTTTTGTTTCTCTTAAAACAATTTGGGATAGAATTATCTTTCTTGGTCTCCAAGTCATACTGCTGATTCAAATGTAACTTGTAGTCTATTAAATCCTGAATTTCTTTTCCATGCATACTGTCATTTGATTAAAACTCCCCACTCCTGTCCTTACAAAGTTAACTTTTTGAATTCATGACCTTAACCTTTGCTCCAATTAAATGTCATTATATTATCAAATGTCATCATAGCCAGCCCATTGCTTTAACCTAATGAGATATTTTTGTATCATGGATAGATGATATATATATATATATATATATATATATATATATATATGTATATGATATGTAGAACATTTATTAAGTGCCTATTGTGTACACAAATACAAACAAGAAACAGTCTTTTTCCTCCAAGATCATTTAACTTATTTTTTTGAATTTTGGTATATTTCTGAGAACTAAACAGTTCTTGTTCTAGCTAATTGTTAACTAGGAAAGGATGAGGTTCTAATCTAATGGAGGAAGACAGAGCATAAAAGAAATCTGCAAAAGTGAAAGAATATTGAATTCTTTCCAAGTAATAGCAAATGCATCTGTATCCTATAGATCTTGAACATGGGGATAGAGACACTGGACAAGATCAATAGCTCCATACCACTCACCTAAGGTCTGGTCCATCATCATAATAACATTATCAAGAATAGCTGTAGTAATCAGCGTAATAACTTTATTTAATATCTTAAATATCTTATCATAGGTTGTATACCATATGATAATAACACATAGGGTTATTATTAGGAAAGTTGAAAATTTGTTCAATCAAGGACTCCAATGTCCTCCATTACTAGGGAGGGAATACTTTCATCATCTCCCTCTTTCCCTAGGATTTGATATGGTTTAAATATTTGGAATAGTTAAGCCAGTTCCAAGAGCTTCCATTAAGACCTATCCATGATAATTACCACAGAAGATGCTGTAAATACTCATATAGGTACGATCTCTCAAGAACTGATGATATAAATGCCCAGAGTATACTTCCTCTACTGAACCACCACAACTGAGACTTAAACAGGGGGTCTTCAGCCCACTTCCACCTGACTAAGGATATCCCTTCCTTCAGTAATTTACCTTCTAAAGGAAATTGGGATACTTCTGTGCAACATTGGGTTTTCTAGTTTAAAGGTAACTGTCAGTCTGATATCTGCTTGAATGCTTGGTAGTCCCTTCTCTTCATTTTCAAACTATAGTAACCTGGGTACATGGACTCTGTTGTCTTGCAGTTAAAAAAGACTTAGTCTTGGGGGACCTCAGGCCTCAGCCTAAGGGGATGTATCCCAACATTCTCTTGAATTTTGATGCAAAGCATTGAGTAGCTCTGAACAACCAGGTGGAGTGGAATTTTCAGGGAATGTCCTAAATTTTGTAGGAGCAGAATGGGAGGTGCTACTCTGTTCCAACAACATTTTACTAAGTCAAGTCATTAGGTGAAGCAGCATTTATTAAGCACTTACTCTTTGCCAGGTACTGTGTATTATTATGAATAGAAATATAGACAATAAAAAATACAATCTCTGCCCTCAAGTAGTTTTCATTTTAA
The DNA here is from genome assembly GCF_048593235.1 of Sminthopsis crassicaudata. NCBI lineage: Eukaryota > Metazoa > Chordata > Mammalia > Dasyuromorphia > Dasyuridae > Sminthopsis > Sminthopsis crassicaudata. The sequence goes on from NC_133618.1 coordinate 61,521,377, forward strand.
TGAACAAGGACAACCCAGAAAAGGGAGCTAAAAAGAAAAGAAGGTAAAGGGGATAGAGAGAGACATGGTTATGAAGTCCAGAGAATGAAGGATGTCTGATTTGGGCCCTTTCTCAGAATGTAGGTTCTGGTATAAACTCACCAGTGGGTGAGTTCTAACACTGCCAAAAGCTGAGCATCAATCATCTTATCCACTTCATGTTTGAAAAGTCATATCCCAAGCTCCACATGGAAAAGAACATTATTCACCCTCTGCCCACGCAACATGGCAGCAGGCATTGTTTACCTATCCCACCATCATCCACAGAGTGCTTATTTGTGCAGACAAGCTGCTTGGCTTATTCCAGTCTTCTCAAACTAAACTAATTGATGTTCCCAAGCCGTCTGGTGGTGAGGATCCTGTAGCTAAGGCTTGATGTCATTCAGGTGTTAGGAATCTATGCCTTCTCCCCTTCCCTATCACTGTGATGACATTGTATTTGATTAGCATGCTTTCTTTGTCTTTGTCCAAGTAACTTGTAAAAACATCAAGATCTGCACAGGGGGTTGCTGGAGCTAGCTTTAACTCATGAGAGTCAGTGTTAAATTTTTCATTGTGAGCATCTACACCTCAGAAATCAGCAAATTACAAGTCAGAGTCTGATTTGTGGTTTGGTTAGTTTTTCTAGATTTAATAAAATGTTAATATTATAGACTCAACTTAAAAAATGTGTCATGGGAATATTTGTTCCCCAGGTCTGATTGTTAAACATTTACTTCTTTAATCTGCCCCCACAGGACAAAGGACAGCTCCCCGAGATACTTAGAGGGCTTTCTCCAAGTTGACATTGGCCTATTAATAAATACTCTTTGGAGTCAGTCACCCAACCCATTTTGTAATATTATCTAGGCTTGCTTTCTCCTTCTATTTATAAGGACAACATAACAAACTTTGTGTCAAATGTTTTCCTGAAATAGGAGAGCATGTATAGAGCATCGCTTGATTTATTAACATAGTTACCTTAACAAAAAATGAAATGGGATTATTGTAGTATCATCTGTTTGTAAAAAAAAAGTTGTGTTGGCTTTAGTAATTGCTATTTTCACTTTGAAGTATTTGCAAACCATCTCGTTAATGATATGTTTTAAAATTTTGCCAGGAATAGAAATCAAGCTTAGAGTTTGCTTAAATTTTGAAGGCAGCAAGCAGGGAGATATCATAGTGTATAGCACACTGAGCTGGTCTTCCTGAATTCAAATATGGCCTCAGCTTCTTACTAGCAGTGTGACCCTAGGCAAGTCACTTAATCCTGTTTGCCTCAGTTTCCTTATCTGCAAAATGAGCTGGAGAAGGAAATGATAAATTATTCCAATGCTAGCTAAGAAAACCCCAAATGGGATCACAAAGAATCAGATACAATTGAACAACAATAATGCCTTGAAGACTCAGACCTTGTCCTTTATTTATTTATTTTTTTAAAAATTAGGCCATTTGTTCTTATTCAGCCCTGTAGTGGGGCTTCCATTATCAAAGACCTTTAAAGATCATTTATTAAAGTACTCTGATGTGGCCTAATCCTGGCAGAGAAAAGAGGGATGATCACTTTCTTTTCCCTGAAAACTCTTCCTCTCCCTGATACAGTCCAAGATTGCATGAGTATTTTGGCTATTATATCACATCATTGACCTATATTGAACCATGAGCTAGAAGACTCCACTTTGCCATGGAGCTGGAAACCAGGACTTCTACAGCACAATGACAGTTCCATCCTATGCTCATTCTATGCAGGTAATATGCTGAGCAGAGCTTTTGGAGTGGTGGCTTGGCAACTCCATCAAGGATGGAGTTGAGGAGAAGCTGAGATACCCACAGACTCGCCAAATCCTATATTCTCAGAGTTAGGGTTATAAAGAGTGCTTATAAATACTATCTTATTTGATCCTTGCAATAATCCTAGAAGGTAGATACTATTGTTTATCTATCTCATATTTGAAAACAAACAAACAAACAAACAAACCTAAAGCATATAGAGTTGCATAATGAGTAAATGTCTGAGGCAGGATTTGAATTCAGGTCTTCCTCATGCTAGGTTCAGTCTTCTACCTACAATGCCATCTAGTTGCTAGGAGGATTTTCCTTCTGTAAAGTCTTTGTCTGCATCTTCTACCCATTGATCTTAGTTCTATTCTTCAAGCATTTATTAAGTACCTACTGTATGCAAGGCATTGTGCTCCTGATTCTGCCTTAGTCACTAGGAAAAAATAACACATAACAGCCTTTCTAATACTTGACAATCATGTCCTTTCTTTGTATTCTCTTCTCCAGGATAAACGTCCCAGTTCCTTCATACAACTGTTATATGTAATGTTTTTTAGACCTTTTGTCATCTTGGTTGCTCTACTTTGAACTCTTTTTGGCTTGCCAGGTTCCTTCCTAAAATGTGGTGTCCTAGTGGGCTGTTCCTTCTATCTCCTGTTCTCCAGCTCAGATAAGTTGAAATGAAAAAAAAATCAATAGAGATAAAGATAATGTCTTGCCTTTAGATCACCAGGATTGGATATGGGAGACATGGGGACAGCAATTTGTATGAAAAAAGACCTGGGGTTTTTGGTGGACGGCAAGCACAGTATAGACTGGTAGTGTGACCAAGTGTGATGGCTCAAGGAGCTCATGCAACCTGAGATTGCATTAGGGAGAAGCAGAGTTTTCAGGGATAAGAACGTGATGATTCCTCCATAGTCTGCCAGTGCCAGGCCAGATTAGGAGAGCTGGGGTCAGTTAGGGTTCCCACAGCTTAGAAAGGACCTGGGTAAAGTGGATAGTACCCAGAGGAGAGCCCCCAGGAAGGTGAAGAAATGTTCAAAAGAACCTGCCATGTTTGGCCTGGAGTAAAGCAGGTGGGAGGTAAAGTGCAAGACAGTTTTGTTCAAGCACTTGAGGGACTGCCCTTTGGAAGAGGAGATAGATGCATTCTGTCTGGACCTGTAAGGCAGAATCAGGATTAAAGTCTGATATCAGGAAGAATTTTCAAACAATGAAAATGATCCCACAATCTGTCTGGAAGAAAGCTGGGTTCCTCCTTCTTGGAATCTTCAAGCAGAGACTGAATGACTACTTGTTGTTCAGCCTTGTTCGACTTTTGGTGATCCCATTTGGGATTTTATGGAACAAATACTAGAGTAGTTTGCCATTTCCTTCTCCAGTTCATTTGACAGATGAGGAAACTGAGGCAAAGTGAAGTGATTTATCCAGGCTCATACAGCTAGTTAAATGTCTGAGGCCAGGTTTGAACTCAGGTGTTTTTGATTCCAGGCCCAGTGATCTATCCATTTTACCATTCTTATGAGGATTTCTTTCAGGGACAGGGTGGATCACTTACAATTCAAATTCTGTGATTATGTCTGTCCACTCAATGCTTGGTATCCATAAATACCATATGCCCTGATAGTCTTTGGCATAGAATTTAAAAACCGAGTTTTAGATCTGTAAAGCATATTATCCAATCCCTTCTTTTTTATGAGGAAACTGAGGTACAATGAGGTTAAATGAATTATGTCACACAGGTACTACATAGCAGAGGTATTTTGGCTTTTCAGAGCCAATGAATTTTCCATGGTGCCTCCTGCCCGCTAAATTCCTTTAATTTTCCTTAACCACTCTTCCCCCCAAACAATTCAACGATAATACACACATAAAAATCCAAACCATGGACTCCTTTTTGGAAATGAAAAAAAGATTGTTATAAACATGTACATATGGAAAGAGAATATATATATATATATACATACACACACATACATATATGTACATTATATATGTATGTATATATATATATATATATATACACACACCCCCACATATGTTTTCTTTGTCTATACATTTAAATGGAAACTAAAACTATCTTTTTATTTTTATTTTTTTTTCTGGTCAAAGCACCTGTTTGGAGAGATTGGCTTGAGAGTTAGGACCATTTTGCAATTCAAGTTACTCTGAGAGAGCACAATGGAAAATTAAAAAAGATATGGGCCCATCTGCTGGTACAGGTTTTTATTTAAGTTTCTAGATTCATGGCCTTGGGTGTCATTTTAAAAATAAGAATTGGCACTTGGCTGAGGATAAGAAATCCAGAAAGTGAGAGAAGTTTATTTTTCACAGGCAGAGTAGGACCAGATTTTAAATATAAGCTGTGGGTGCATTTGAGAAATCTATCAGTGGGAATCAGTGGGAGATAGCAGGCTGTGGTGGAAAGAGCATTAGAATTGAATCAGAAGACCTGAATTCAAGTTTTTGCTCTGTTATTAATTTGCCCTGTGATCATGGGCACTTTTCCTCTTGGATTCTCAGTTTCTTTCTTTGTAAAATGAGGACTTGAACTACAAAAAAATCTTCTTTTCCTCATCTAGCTCTAGCATCTTCACATTTATAAGGACACACATGTAGATTCTTATCTAGAAGAAAGCTGGGTTAGGTGAGTGGCCAACAAGAGAGTGGAGGGATGTCATAAAGATGTTATACTAAGGCAGTGGTTTTCAAAGTATAGTCTAGGGACTCCAGAAGCTCCCCAAGACTTTTTTTGGGGGTCTTTCAGGTCAAAATTGTTTTCATAATATACAAAGATATTTTAATTTTGAATATGGTAAATGCTGATAGATACAACCTACAGAGACAAAAACTTTTTAGAGTCTTCAATAATTTTTTTTAACAATGTAAAGGGGTCTTAAGAACAAAAAGTTTGAGAATCCCTGAAACATGTTGGAAGATTATATTCAACTTCAATAATTAAATGCCATCCAAGGTTTTTTGGACACACTAACTATGTTTAAGGAAAGTGAGCCAACTTTCTTGGCCCTGAATATATTACACCTTCTGTCTTGCTTATCCTATCTTGATCAAATTGACTTTCTATAAGGAGACAAGAATAGAAGCTAATTCCTTACTTAGAAACAGGCTGCAAAAACATCCCTTTCTTTCTTGAAAAGTTTCATTGGACTTGATTTCTAGCCCAAAACAAGGAGTGGCAATCAAAAGTCTAATCTAGCACTTTGCTCTGAAAATGGCATCTATTATTCCTCAAAATCCATGAATTCATAGCTTGTCTCACTTACATAGAATTATAAAATACAAGAGCTTGAGGGAAATCTTAGTATCTACCAAATGCAACACTTTCAACTGAGCCAAATTTATAAAAAGAAAAGCCATTCCCCAAATGATAAATGGTAAAAGAATACGAACAAGCAGTTTTCAGAAAAAAAGAAATAAAAGCTATCAATAATCACATGAAAAAATGCTCTAAATCACTAATGATTAGAGAAATATAACTTAAAAATAACTCTGATATATCATCTCACCCTTCTCAGATTGGCTAACATGACAGAAAAGGAAAATAATAAATGCTAGAGGGGATATGGAAAAATGGGGACAGTAATGTATTGTTGGTAAAGTTGTGAACTTGTTCAACAATTTAGGAGAACAATGTGGAACTACACCCAAAGGGCTATAAAATTGTGCATACTGTTTGATCCAGCAATACTAGATCTATATACTAAATAAATAAAAGAAAAGGGAAAAATGATTTATTTATAACTTTTTATTGAGGCAAAGAATAGGAAATTGAAGAGATGCCTTTCAATTGGGGAAAAACTGAACAAATTGTAGTTGATTGATATGCAATGTTGTTGTAAAAAAATGAGCATAATGGTTTCAAATTAAAAAAAAAAACCTGGAAAGACATAAACTGATGAAAAGTGAAGTGAACAGAACCAAGAGAACATTACACACAATAGTAACACCAGTACTGTAACAATGATCAACTACTCTGATCAATATAATGATCCAAGATATTCTGAGGCTGTCCACCCTCAGAAATTTGAAAAACTTTGAGTGCAAATGAGAAAATTCTTTTTTAACTTTATTTCTTTTCTTTTTTTCCCCAATATGGCTAATATGGAAATATGTTTTGCATGACTTCATATTTGTAACTGAAATCACATTGCTCACCTTCTTAATAGGTGGGAGAGAGGTAGGAGAGAGAATTTGGAACCCCAAATTAAAGAAAATGTTGAAAATAGATAAATAAAAACACATAAAATCTTCTAAATCACTAAAAAAATAATCAACACTTATTTAATGGAAGACCTGGGAATATAGATTGGGACTTTGATTTGACCTCTGTTAACTAATTCAACATGTAGCCAACAGGAAGCCATTTCCCTATTTTGGGAATCAATTTCTTCATCTGTAAAATGAGGAGTTTGGACTTGTTCTCTGGTAGAGGATAACCAGGTCTTCCTCAAAAATGTTGCTAGCATGTTATTAAGAGTGGGAAAAGCCCAGAAGTTAGTCCTGTGTTCTTTTAAATGTGCATAATAACTATGTCTCAACCCTAGCATGCTGCATTTGGATTCAGAGCCAGAACTACAGTAATATTAAGGACAATAATGCTGAAAGATTTCAATGCTCTAATGAGTGATGGCTCAAGGGCAGATGACATTATCCATATCAGATAATTCAGTAGAGATGGTAGATTGATTTAGGTTGTTTTATTGATGACCAATGGTTCACTGTTCAATTGGACATATGATAATTGATGTTTATTAAATACTACAGTGTTTTCAATAATTGTATACATATATATACGTATATTGGATTTAACATATATTTCTACCATGTTTAACATATATTGGACTACTTACTATCTAGGGAAGGATGTGAGGAAAGGAGGGAGGGATTGGAACACAAAGTTTTGTAAGGCCTAATGTCAAAGAATTGTCTACGCATATGTTTTGAAAAAAAAAAAAAAAGCTTTAATTAAAAAAAAAATACTATAGTGCTTTAAGATTTAAGAGGAAGAGCCTAGATCCAAACCCAGGAATCTTGCTAGCTAGGTAGCCCAGCATAAGGAAAACAAGTGCAAATAGAGCTTCAGTCGCTTTCTACTGTATGATCCTGGTTCAGTCACTTAGTTGTTCTGTGCCTCAGTTTTTCTCAATCTGTAAAATAATAGCATCTACCTCACAGAGTTTTTCTGAGGATCAATAAGGTGCTATACTTTGGTCACATAATGAGATGATAAGACTCACTGAAAAATACTCTGATATTGGGAAAGATAGAAGGCAAAAGGAGAGGAGGATGGTAGAAGACGAGATAGAGAGTGTCATGGAAGCAACAAGCTTGGACAGACTTCGGAAGATGGAGGATAGAAGAGTCTGGTGTGCCCTGGGGTCACTAGGAGTCAGAGGCTTCTGAACAATAACAACAACAATTACTACTACTACTAGAACTACTATTAGTACTACTACTACTAGAACTACTATTAGTAGTACTACTATCACTAATACTAGTTACTACTAATACTACTACAACTATTACTACTACTGCTGCTGCTACTAATACTATTACTGTTACTACTATTATTTCTACTACTACTACTACTACTACTACCATTAGTACTATTACTACTACTACTGGTACAGCAGTATTACTATTAGTACTAGTACTACTATTACCAATATTACTGTTACTACTGCTGCTATTACTACTACTACTACTACTACTACTAGTACTACTATTACTATTACTGCTACTATGAATATTACTACTACTACTATTAGTACCACTACTATTACCAAAATTACTGTTACTATGACTACTGCTACTGCTCTACTACTACTACTACTACTACTAGTACTACTATAACTACTACTACTATTACCAATATTATTGTTACTACTGCTACTACCACTATAACTATCACTACTATCGCCAATATTAATGTTACTATTGCTACTATTATTACTATTATTATTGCTACTATTATAACTAGTATTGTTGCTACTACTACTACTAGTGCAATTATGACTATTACTACTATACTGTTAGTACACTATTATTACCAATATTACTGTTACTCTACTAGTACTACTACTGCTACTATTACTATTACTACTACTACTATTAGTACCACTACTATTACCAATATTACTGTTAATACTGCTACTACTACTACTGCCAATATTAGTTACTACTGCTACTACTATTATTACTACTGTTGCTACTCCTACTACTTCTACTATGACTATTACTACTACTACTATTAGTACCATTATTACCACCAATATTACTATTATTACTACTGCTGCTGTACTACTACTACTACTGTTACTATTATTATGACCACTGCTACTGCTACTACTACTATTACCAATATTACTGTTACTATTGCTATTACTACATTACTATAACTAGTACTATTATTGCCAATATTACTGTTACTACTGCTACTAATACTGCTACTACTACTACTCTATAATTAGCACTACTATTGCCAATATTACTGTTTCTACTGCTACTACTACCACTATTGTAATGACCGAATTAGCATCCTGGATATCTTAGAATCAGCCAGAGTCAGGATAAGCAAAAGTCCTTGATCTTTATTGTTGGTCTTTTGGGGTCTACATCAGGGGAATAGATATAGGAATCTCCACACCTTCTTTCTCTCTTTCCACCTCCAAAGAATGATTTCTGCTTGTCCTACTCCACCTTCCAATGCCTCTTTTCATTCACTGTATACACCCATAGATTAAGCCAGCACAGGATGGTGGGCAGGGTCATTCTCCAAGCATATGCTGATAGAGTATTGTCCAATTGGTAATTAGCCTCAAGTGCTTGGACTCAGTGCAACTCAGTTTCAGACCTTTACATCTCCCAATTTCTTTTGTTCTAGAATACAGGTGATCACACCATCCCTGACTTCTCAGGACAGTAGGTGAAAACATTGAAAAGGAGATAATCACGCCCTCCCTGACATCTCAGGAAGGGAGATGAAAAGCATTAAAGGGAAGTAGAGATTGCTAGTGGGTTTTTGGGCTGAAAGGTCTTATTAAAGACAGATATGCACAATCCCATCAGCATGGAGGGTATTACACAAGCACACAGCAATAATGCACAGGCTATTAGTGATGACTCTCTCCACAGTCAGTGCAGGCTCGATGTGGTGTAATAAGCATGAATTGTACATGCAAGTAGTGACAGAACAAACAATATAAATCAACATGGTCTTGTAAAAGATTTCCAGAAGACCTAGAAGGAGGGTAAACATCAGTCACACATATGCCTCCTTCAGCAACCAAGAGATAGTCCAAAACCTATCTATTGTCCATTGCTTCATGTGTCAGGTAATCCAATGATCCCCACAAGCTTTTGAAGTCCTACAATCCAGTTTTATATGTTAGGGAATCCAATAATTCCTGCAGATTTTGAAGTCCTGCAACAGTCTTATTATTTCTCAGAAAATCCAATGATTCCTGAGGGTTTTCAAGTCCTACAATAGTCTTATATCTCAGAGAATCCAATGATTCCTGAGGGTTTTCAAATCCTACAACAATCTTATCATGTTCCAGAGAATCCAATGATTCCTGAAGGTTTTCAAGTCCTACAACAGTCTTATCATATCTAAGAGAATCCAATGATTCATGAGGATTTTGAAGTCCTGCAACAGTCTTATTATTTCCTTAGAAAATCCAATGATTCCTGAAGGTTTTCAAGTCTTACAATAGTCTTGTCTCAGAGAATCCAATGATTCCTGAGGATTTTGAAGTACAACAATTTTTGATGTCTATGAGTCAAATGCCATAACTGCCAATGCTCTTTCAGTGGTGGGCACAGTCAGCAATGGAGCCACCAAATATTTCTTGGGTCTTCTCCTTCATTTTAAGGGTCTGCTCCATCTCTCTCTGAAGGACAAGGCAAATATGGCTCATTGGCACCCATCTGATTCCTTCTCCATCTGTAGAGATACAACCAAACCCTCTTCCCCAAGCAGTTAACCTATCTGGTCCCTTTTATTCACCACTTTCTGGGTTTCTCCACATCACCTCATGATTATCTAAAGATAGTGGAGCTGCTCGCACTGGACACTGCCCTTCTGGTGGATTATAACACCTGTCTTCTGGAGCCAGTGCATCTTTGTCAAAAATCAAGAAGTTAATAGTATAAAGGGCTAGATTTAGAAGTTCTCTAGGGTTATCTGTGACTCCCCCTTTCTTTTGTTTTTGGAGGAACATCTTAATGTCCTTATTTCTCCTCTCTACTATTGCCTGTCATTGAGGATTAAAAGGTATGCTAGTAGTGTGTAAAATCTTATGCTGTGCACAAAAGTGTACAAAATGTTTAGAAGCATATGCAGATCCATTGTCTGTTTATATTTCTTGTGGCACACCCATAATTGCAAATGCTTGTATAAGTAATTCAGTGACCACTCAGGCTGTCCCTTTTGCTGCTGGCATTGCAAAAGTGAATCCTGAAAAAGTGTCTACCACAACGTGGATAAAAGACAGATGACCAAAAGATTTATAATAGGTCACATCCATTTGCCAAATTTCATTAGGTCTCAAACCACAAGGGTTCTTCCCTGGAGGGAGTGTAGGAGCATGGAAAGGAAGGCAAGCTGTACAGGCTTTTACTATGCTCCTAGCTTCCTCTCTTGTTATTCCAAATTGTAAACATAAAGCTTGAGCAGCCTGATGATATTTAAAATGAGATTCTTGGGCTTGAAATAAAGGGGTATTGGCCAACATGGTTAGAAGGCTATCTGCCTTTGAATTACCATCAAAAATAGGACCTGGAAGTCCACTATGAGAGTGGACATGCAAAATATAAATCTTACCTGGATGCTTTCTCACTTGCTCTTGAAGTTCCTTAAAGAGCTGATATATATATTAGAGGCTACAAATTTTATTTGGGCTATGGAAAATCTTTGTACCACACCTACTAAATAGGTCAAATCAGATATTATATTTATATCTCCTGGATAATAAGTAAGAGCTAGCATAATTGCATACAATTCATTCTGCTGAGTGGGCTGAAAAGGAGTTCTTACTACGATCTTTATGGTTAAGTAATGAGAGTATACAGAACAAATATTATGTTTGGATGCATTTGTAAAGATAGTTTGTCCTTTAAGAGGAACTTTAGAAACCCTTTCTTCAAGAATCCATCGCCAATTATGTAATAGTCAGGTTATCTTTAATAGAGACCCGTGTGTAAAATTTGGAGCCATGGCTAATACAATTTGCCACTCTGGTATGGTTTCACAGCATACATTAATTTGTGCATTAGTATAAAAGGTTATATCTTGTCAGGTCTTATCCCAGATAATTGTACTGCTTGCTTAATGGCCGTTAATAAAATTCTAGCCACTAGCAGTGGGTAAGGAGTAAGGCTTGTTCTGGTTGTGCTGGGAGCTTCACCCACTCTATCACACTGTCTCCTTGATGAAGGACTGCTGTGAGTGCCTCTTGTGTAGCAAAAACTGATATTTCCAAGGGTTTTTGAGTGACTCTTTCAACCACATTGGATAAAACTAGTTCAACTTCTCTTAATGCCTCTTGAGCTTCTTTTGTAAGCTGGCATGGTGAGTTTAAAGCACTGTTTCCTCTCACAATGTCATATAATGCTTGCAATTGATAGGTAGTCAAGCCTAACACTGGATGCATCCATTGGATATCTCCTATCAATTTCTGGAAGTCATTTAAGGTGTTTAGCTTCTCTGTTCTTAAGGAGAGTTTTTGTACTGTAAGCACCTTAGGATATTCTTCATATCCTAAGTATTGAAAAGGAGCATGTCTTTGAATTTTTTCTGGAGCTATGTACAATTTTTAATTCCTTAGTGTTTCCTTGGTCTTTTGTAGACATGCTTCTAACATTTGTTCCTCAGGTGCACATCCCAATATATCATCCATGCAATGTAACCACATTACTTTTGGAAATGCTTTTCTTACTGGAGTAAGAGCAGCAGCAACATACATTTGACACATAGTAGGGCTGTTTTTCATTCCCTGTGGCAAAACTGTCTATTCATATATTTTATAAGGCTCAGCTAAGTTAACCTTGGGCACTGAAAAGGCAAATCTTTTCAAATCCTCCTTATCTAAAGGGTTAGAATAGAAACAATGTCTATAACCCACAGAGGCCATTCTCTAGGCAAGTGAGTAGGAAATGGAAGTCCAGACTGAAGAGTTCCCATAGTTTCCATCTGTTCACTTACCTTTCTTAAATCAGTCAACATCCTCCATTTTCCAGATTTCTTTTTTACAACAAATACTGGGGAATTCCAAGGACTTTGAGAAGGTTGCAAGTGTCCTTGGTCAAGTTGTTCTTGCACTATGTCTAATAAGGCCTGAATTTTATCACTATCTAAAGGTCACTGTTCTACCCACACTGGTGTATAATTTTTTCCATTGGATGGAACAGATGAAAGTGTTGGCAGGCCTTCAACAGCAGCCCTAGCCAAAAAACCTAAGTACTCATTTTTAATCCTAATTGTTGTAAAATGTCTCTTCCCCACAGATTGATGGGGATTTTTCAACTATAAAAGGAGTAAAAACTCCTGTTTCGCCTTCAAATATCCATCTCAAAGGGGTAGCACTAACTTCAGCTGCTATTGATCTTCCTACGCCAGACATGTAGATGTCTGCTTTAATCTTTGGCCAGTGACTGGGCACCTCTAATGACTATGCAATCTGCTCCAGTATCTACCAATCCTTCTAATAGTATGCCATTTATATAGATAGTGAGCATAGGTTGGCCAGCTGTCATAGCTGCTGTCTAGAATATTCCTGGGTTTTGCTGCTTGGAGTCAGAATCTGGGTGACTATCACTAGATTGCTTATTATGGGTCTGTATCAATAAACCTGATGCTACTACTTCTCCTGGTTCATAAGTCACACATTGTCTACCTGTATTAGTGACTGGGATGTTATCTACACATTCCCCAGTTTCCCACATCAGTGTATGGATGGACACTGTTTTGTAAGTACCCTCAGGAGGTGAATTGGTCAAGCCTACTGTGCCTGGGGGTAAGGGATCCATAAGCTAGAAAGGAACAGATTTCACCTCTCCAGGGAGTATCTCAGTTGTCCCAGATGCATACAACTCTATTCTCCCTAATTATAATCCCTTTCTCCCATCAGGTTGCTTCCTGGATGATTCACTGTATAATCCCTTTCTCCCATCATATGGCTTCCTGGCTGATTGGTCATGTCTGGGTATTGGACTTCTAGGCACTCTCTGGGTGTAGCATTGTCCTCCATCATGCCCCAAGTGTTTTTTGCCTGGGGCCTGGAGCTGGGCCTCTCCTCCTGTTTCCCTGAATCAGTCTACAGTCTGATGCCCAATGGAAGCCTCTGTTGCATTTTGGACATGGGGTTTTGGGTCTTGTTCCCCTACCCTGTTTTCTTACTCTGTCTCTATGCCAACATTGAGCTTTCAGATGTCCTACTTTACCACATTGTAAGCATTGACGAGTCTCTCTAGAAGTCCCTTGCCAAAAAGGACCCTGTCTTCCCATGTTGGGATCTTGGGAAGTCTGCATCATTACGTGGCTATAAAAGGCATTTGTGCCCACTGTGGCATAGTCTTGTGATCTCCTCTAAAGGAGCATCCTTGTGTAGTCCTAGTATAATTTTTCTGCAAATCTCATTAGCATTTTCTTTAGCAAGTTGCCTTATCATTATTTCTGTTACTGCATCTTCACTATTATTCTGTATGACAGCTGTCTGCAAATGTCCCACAAAATCAGCAAATGCTTCATTTGATCCTTGTACAGTTTTTGTGAAAGTCTCGCCCTTGTCATTTTTATTGGGGAGAGAAGCCCATGCTTTGATAGCAGCAGCAGAAATTTGCTCATATGCTGCTATGGGGTAATTAATCTGTACTGAAACTTCTGCATAAGAACCTACACTTGTTATTTGGTTATAGGTGATTGGAGTATTAACTCTACTTTGACTATTTTGTTGGGCTTATATCCAACAGAGCTCACTATATTCAGAAAGCCACAAGTTTTGTCCAGGTTCTAAGCATGTCCCTGCTATAGCTTTCCAGTTCCTAGGGGTTAAGACATAAGCCAAATTCTGCAATAAGTTCTTAACATAAGCTGATGTAGTCCCATAAAGAGAGCAAACCTTTTTCAGGTCTTTGAGGATTTCTAGATCAAAAGGAGTGTATCTTCTACTTTCTTGACCTGAAGAGTTAAACTGTTGAATCACAGGATATATCTGCAGTTTCAAATCACCTATATCCTTCCCTTCCTCTGTGGCTTTAAGTACTGCCTTTTGCAATCTAGTCATAGGAGGGAGTGATTACTGGGGGGGAGGTGCTAATGGTGTCACCACCCCTCCCACTCCTCCTCCTCCCTCCATCCGGGAAGGTGGAGTTGATGGGGGCATGTCAATAAGCTGCTTCCTAGGCAGGGTTGAAGTTGCCTGATGAGAACCAGAATCACCACACCCTTGAACTTCATCTAAGTCCCCATGCCCTCAGGCAATATGGTCATTAGACTGTTCTTTGTCTTCCTCTTTTTCCTCACAGTTCCTCATCTGTCCTTCCTAAAACTTTTCCTTTTTCTATAACTTGCAAGTTATAGAAGGCCAATTGTTTTAAGTTGTATATATAGAATGCTTCTGTGGAAATTGAATGAGGACCTTTATCATAGTATTCACATAATTGTTCTCCTACTAGCTTCCAATTATCTATATTTATTTCTTCTTCCTCTAAGAACCAAGTGATGTGCGTTTTAATGTACCCAAGAGTCTAGCAATCTGTTCCCAAGCCTTGTCCCTCAATCAACTTAAGCATGCTTTCCATAGCTCCCCTTTGGGAAGGGAGTGGGGCTGGGGACGGGGAAAAATCTTTTCCTAATATCTACCGCATTTCAGCTAGAAAAGATTACTAGTTTAACCTTTAACAAAGTAAGTTCCCTGTTGTCTATTAAAATACTCACCTAATTTCCTGGTCACCAGGAGACTTCTTCAGTGAAAGTAGGGTCCTTGGCCCAGAACTATTACTATAGCTACTACTATAACTACTATTGTTGCTACTGCTACTACTACTACTGCTACTATGATTATTCTACTACTACTATTAGTACCATTACTATTACCAATATTACTGTTACTATTGTTACTACTACAACTACTATAATTACTACTGTTGCTACTACTACTGCTATTAGTACCACTACTATTACCAATATTACTGTTACTACTACTACTATTACTACTACTACTACTACTACTACTACTACTACTACTGCTGCTGCTGCTGCTGCTGCTGCTGCTGCAACAGCACAAATCTTAAAGTGCTATGAAAATGGAGTTTGGCAGAAACTAAAATCTCTCTCCCTATCACATCTACCCACCCTCTTTGCAGTTTGCTAAAATTCTCTGGGATTGGAATTAAAGGGAATTTTACTGACCACAAATCAGAGTTAAACACAGAGGTTCAGAAGAGGCAGTAAAGAAGGATTAGTTCCAAAGGCAAGCCAAAGCATACCCAAGGGTTTTTCCTACTTAGTTGGATTGGCTTTCACTGGTTGGAGTATAAATCCTAAAAGATTAGTTTAGGACTACAGGCTTTTTGGAGTTAAGACCTGAGCAGCTTTAATTTATGCTTCTCATTGTATTTCAATGAAAACCAACAGAGGATACAAATATGTAGAAGAGATATCCCTTAGAGGGCAATGGGGATGACCAGGAGAGAGGTCAGTGTGGTGGAACACCCTGTATTAGCAAAGAATAGTAGCAACAGCAACAACAGCGATGGAAATGTTGAGTTAAGAGCAATAGCAATAGAGACATCTAGCAGTGGAGACGTGGTACTGAGAACAGCTTTATGAAGGCCACAGCTGGCCTTAACAATATTATCAGAAGGCATCAATGACTTTGCCCTGAACCCCTGAATGTCTTGGCCATACAGCGTCCCTGATTATTTTCACTTCTTTACTGGTAATTACTGGTGGGAATCTGTGTTATCGTATAGATGGGAGTAGTCTTGGTACTTAGATGTAATTTGCTTTATACTATTTTTCCTTTGGTTTCTAGTAAAAAGAGAAAAAAGAAACATATTAACAAAGACTTATCAACTTTGATTCTGAATGCATGCTGACCCATACCCAACATTGTGCTTCCGACCTGTGGCAGCATCCATGGGGGACCATATGGGAGAGAAGATTTCAGCATATATGTAAGTAAATTTCTCTAGCTTTGCTATGTATGTCCATGCATTTTTCTTTATAAGAAATCACATTTTAAGGGTTTAAGGGGACTATATACATACATACATATATACATATATATATACATAAACATATATATACATATATATAATATACATAAACATATATACATAAACATATATATACATATATATAATATACATAAACATATATACATATATATACATAAACATATATATATATATATATATATATATATATATATATATATATATATATATATATATATATATGTATGTATGTCTTACACAAAGTGGGAATGTAATAAATAAGCCCTGGGAAGTTATATTTTGCTAGAAAACACTTAAGCATCAAGTCCTAGCACCAAACTGTGAATGCCTGCTTTTTGAGGAGCAGCCTAGCACAATTCAGAGAAGCTCATCACTAGTTAGCTGGGCATTTGACGATGAATTCTTTAGCTACCACAACCCAGAAGACAAAGAAATTCCCAAGATGGTGCTCAACTCTGTCTATACTATGTCTTTGAATGTCTAGAAGTATTTAACTTAGCTGTTAGTTTTCTAAATGCGAGTTTCTTATCCACTGAAATACTGTTAGAGGAACTGAATCTTAGCAATCTTGAGATCCTTTTTAAAGTTGAGGGTAAACAACCAAATGGTTGGGGCAGCTAGATGGGACACCATCTGGAGTCAGCAGGACCTGAGTTCAAATGTGGCCTCAGACACTTATGTGCTATGTGATCCTGGTAAATCACTTAGCCCTGTTTACCTCAGTTTTCTTCTCTGTAAAATGAGTTGCTGAAGGAAATGGAAAACCACTTAAGTGTTTTTATCAAGAAAACCTCAAATGGGGTCACAAAGAGTTGGTCACAAAGGATCAGTGAACAAGCAAAGGAAAGCATGATTTTTCTTCCCATGCATTGTTTTATTGCTTTTTGGTTTCTTGGCTGAGTCGAGTATTGTATACAATTAAGCACATTCTATGTGTGTTCATCTGGGGTAGAAATTCCACCATATGAAGGTGGTGTGCCTAGGACTCAGAATGATACAGTGAGTTCAGGGAAGAGTTAGAGTTTTGCTCATAGGAAAGGGGGCTCTAGGTTAATTCTAATTAGGTCAATACATATTAGGAAGTTGCCAGATAGCACACAAACTACTCCAAAGCCAGAAGTCTTGGGAAAGACTATTTAGTTTTGTTAGTCCCCTAATGGCCCTCTTGCAAACTAGCAAAGGAATGTAGACAATAAAACAATTCCCAGCTGATGTTCAATTCATGACCTCCTGGAGGACTGGTCATTAGATGAAAACTCAGCAAAATTGGATTGCATACTTAGGGTTTTGTATAATGGAAGCCCCTGAAGACCATTGCTTTTCTGTTATTTGAACTGTGACTATCTAGGAATGAATGCTTCTGCTTGTGGATAGCTCATGGTGCCTCCCCTCTATTGCTAATTTCCAGTTTATTCTTAATATAGTTTATTTGGACATAGTTATTTTTATATTAAAGGCAACTAGGTGTTATCTTTTTTTTTTTTTTTTTTTTTCCTGAGGCTGGGGTTAAATAATGCCCTAGGTCACACAGCTAGGAAGTGATTTGAACATCAGATTTGAACTGGGGTCCTCCTGAATTCAAGGCTGGTGCTCTATCCATTGTGCCATCCTAGCTGCCCCAGGCAACTAGGTGTTGAAGTGGATAGAGCACTGAACCAGGAATCAAGAAGACTCAAGTTCAGTATTTGGCACACAGTAGGCACTTAATAAGTGCTTGATTCCTTCCCCTTCACCCCTCTAAGATTGTGAGTTCCCTGAGAACAGGGACTATCTTCTTTCTTTAAATTCCCAGTGCTTAGCACAGTTCCTGGCACACAGTAGATGTACAACAAATGTTTATTGACAGATAGTAAGCTATCACATGGTGTCCTTGTATCTTTGATCTTGAGACCTGCAGTTCAAATTTTTGGTGATTGAGACATACATATATCCCATTCCTATTAAGGCTCTAAATTCTTAATTTTTTTTTTGCCTGGTATCTTCCTTCTTTCTGCTCCTTTTCGTAACTTTGACTTGCATATATTTCTACTCTTCTTATGGACAACCAAAGGCCTGCTGATTGAGCAGAGAACTGGAACCCAAGATTGAAGGTGAAGTTTGAGAGATATAATGACCTGGGAAATTGATGGTTTTATTAATCATGCTGTCATATTATTACTAGAAGAGATCTGTGATATTTTTGAATATCCTCATAAAATCCACTCAGAAATTATATACCCTTGGAAAAGTGGGTGTTTCTGAGATGGCAATGGTTAACAAATAACGAGAGAGAATGACTATTCTAATGAGGAGCTGAGGGACGAATTTTGATTATGCCATTTACTTCCAAATTCCCCCCTTCCATTCCCATTCCCCCAGCTTTGGGCAATATAATCAAAGAATTTATCTTCACCTGAACCTGAGTATAACATGGTAGCTTCTGCACTGGGTGGGGTGTGAGTAAGATGGAGGAGAAAGTTAATCCAATCTCATTATCAGAGATGTCTTGCAGAAACTGACTTGGTCTAGTTAAGCTTTCAGAGGGGAATAAATCCTGTGTCTCCCCATTATTAACAATTAGTCATTTAATAATCACTTCTCTCACTGAGATAGTCCTTTCAATTAACTGCAACAAATATTTATTCATGGAATTAGAGATCGAGAGGCAGATTCTGTTCTGGTCAATAAAGAATTCTGTAGGGACAAAACACACACAACAGAAACCAGGGGAATCATTTAAATATGAAAAAAAAATCAAGAGGTATATGGGGAAAGAACAAAAAAGGAGGTGGGAGACATAAAGGAATGTTTTTTTTTTTTTAATTTTTAAATTTTTTTTTGCAAATGAGAGAAGAAAAATATATTTCCTGAATCTTCATATTTACTATTTAGTCTCCTTTTTCCTATTTTGTAATTGAAGAAAATGAGACCCAGGGTTCTCAGGAATCTCATTTTAGAGGTACAGGTTTTATTTAGGGGGTTGCCCAAAAGGAACCAATTAGATAGCTATGAGGGTCTATAGTGTTTTTTTTTTTAATTAAAGTTTTTTATTTTAAAAACATATGTATGGATAATTTTTCAACATTAACCCTTACAAAACCTTGTGTTCTAATTTTTCCCACTCTTCCCCCCACCCCCTGCCCTAGATGGCAAATAATCCAAAATATGTTAAACATGTTAAAAATACATGCTAAATTCATGATATGCATATATATATAGATATATATGTATATGTATATACATATATATCTATATATATATAAAATCAAAATTATCTGTTTTGTGTTCAGTGATGAACTCCATTTCTTCTTTGGCCTAAAATTTCTTCCTTCTCCACAGATCTGAAAGATAAATGACCCTTTGTTCTTCTAATTTGCTTATAATATCACTCCTTATGTCTAAATCACGAACCTATTTTGACCTTATCTTGGTATATGGTGTTAGGTGTGGGTTAATGCCTAATTTCTGCCACACTAGTTTCTAATTTTTGCAGCAGTTTTTGTCAATGATGTTTTTATCCCAAAAGCTGGGGACTTTGGGTTTCTGAAACACTAGATTAGTATAGTCATTGGTGTATAGTGTTGAAAATTATATGATTTGAATACATATATTGCATTTAATTTATACTTTAAAATATTTAATATGTATTGGTCAACCTGCCACCTTGGTGGGGGGGAAGGAGAGGAAAAATTGGAACAAAAGGTTTTGTAATTGTTAATGCTGTAAAATTACCCATTATATATCTGGTAAATAAAAACTATAATTAAAAAAAAGAAAATTATATGATTGTATAATTTGGGAACTAAGAGGTCAATCTCTACTCATGTAATTAAAGAAACCAGAATCACTAGTATCATCAAAAGAAAGGTATGTTGAGAAATGTTTAATAATGGGCTCTCTAGGAAAAAAAAATGTATGCACAATACACTTTTAAATGGAATTTATGCAAAATACACTTTAAAACGGAATTTGCATGATTATAATTTTCTCTATCACTTTCTAAACTCTATATAATTAAGACAATAAATCAAGCCCTGGTTGATAGTGGCTTGCTGATTTCTGAGGTGTAAATGCTCATATTGAAAGGTTAACAGTTGGTTTTAGACTGCCCCTGCATTCAAGTCATCAAAAGAAGCTGAAGAAAAACTCTAGCTGCTCTTCCTCTATTCTTCAGCCTCTTTCAGCCAGGAGCCCGTGGCCTGAGCCATAAGCTTGACCTGGCACCTTCCCTAGGCCATCTGTGTTCCTCCTAGACCCTTCTGCAGCTTGCGGTCTCTTTGCCTTTTCCCACAGAACAATCCCCCGAGCTTCTTCCCAGCCCGCTAGGAACACAGATGAACATCGCCGAGTGAGTTGAGCATGCTGGGCAATTTGACTTATCAATAATGTAATTACAGGCAGTGCACATCTGCTGCTTAATAACAAGAGGAAGAAGGAGATCGTGTGTCACAGCTCACACATAGCTCCCTTTGCCTTGTTCAAAGCAAGATTCCCCTGACTTGTTTACTCTGGGCCGGAGATGTTTGCCAACAGACAAGCATTTCTGGGGCTTCTTGGTTGTTGTTTTTAAATTGCTAAGGCTGACAAGAAAGTAGTGAGCAGAAGTATAAGAATGAAAAAAGAGAGCCCTGGTATATGCTAGAAGGCCCAGGTTTGAGGGCTGTTTTTTCCTTTACCTTCTGTGTGAGTAATTGTCATTTCTCCAAATCTGTTTCTTCATCCAGAAAAGGGAACACTACTAATTCTTGTCTGATAGGTTTTTTAGGATCAAATGAAGAAATATCTAGTAAGCATTGTGAGAAACTTGTTCTGGGAATCTTCTATTGCCTGAGGCTGTCTTCTTTCACATCCAGTGTTGTAATAAAGTGCTGGTCTGAGTGATGCAGATAATATTCCTATATTTATTCAACCCATGAAAGTCGACAGGAGAGAATTTTCCTGTCCAGATCTTTAATACAGAGACAGAAAACTATTTCTGAAGTCAGCAGATCTAATGTCCATTAACCAGGAAGAGATGATAATCCTTAGCTCCATTCAATAACAAACATTTATTAAATGCTAGATATAAGGGATATGATAAAGACAGAACAATTCCTTCTCTTTGGGAGTTTACATTCTATCGATGCATATGCAATCCTCATCAGGCCGCATCTGAAATAGTGTGTTCAGTTCTCAGTCCCATATATTATTGATTGATTGATTTATGTATCATTTATTTATTTATTTTTTTCCTGAGGCTGGGGTTAATTCGCCCAGGGTCACACAGCTAGGAAGTGTTAAGTGTCTGAGACCAGATTTGAACTCTGGTCCTTCTGAATTCAAGGCTGGTGCTCTATCCACTGAGCCACCTAGCTGCCCCCCCCATTTATTTTTTCACTTTTTCATTCATTACCTATTTATCTATTCATTCATTCATCCACTTATTTATTTGTTTATAAAAATAGTTATTTGAGACTGAGTCTCCCCATCTCTCCTCCCTGGATTTAGAATCAAAAAGTTGTGGCTCCACATTCTGGCTCTGCCTTTTAACTGCTTGTGGGATCTTGGGCAAATCAAATAAACTCTTTTGGGCCTGGCTGGAAGTACAGTAGACACTTCCAGTTACCCATACTGATGGCCAAAAAAGCTTTAACTTGCTCCACATGTGGGTTTGCTTGCCTCCCCTCAGACAACTTTCTGGACTTCTCTCCAGGGTGCTAGAGTTAAGGTGTATCTTTGATCAATAGTCCAACTGAAGTTTAAAATTCTAGAACACCCATCTGACCTTCCCCAGCATCAGGGACTATAGGCTTTTGCCACTATACTAGTTCTCAGTAATTTTAGGAAGGACATGGCAAAAATGGGAAACATCCACAAAAAAGGCTTCTCCTGGGACTTAGATCCCACTATGATTGTTGAGTGATGGATGGAGCCAGTATGCTGAGAGCATTTGGAGATCACACATTCTGTGGTATGTTGAAGGAAATGGGCTTGTTTAATCCGGGAAAGAGAATAGGTGGGTGCAGGTGGTAGCATGAGAGCTATCTTCAAATAATTGAAAGGCTGTTATGAGGCAAAGGGATTAAAATTTTTGTTTTAATCCAGAAAAAAGAGCTAAGCGACACACAAGGAAGCTGAAGAGAGGGGGAAGTAGGCTCAAGAGAAGGACAATTCTGTATAAATTGGAGGCATCCAAAATTGGAACATTGCTGCTCAGACATATCTGATCCCATTTGGGTTTTTCTTGGCAAAGATAATGGAGTGGTTTGCCATTTCCTTTTTAGCTCATTTTATAGATGAGGAAACTGAGGCAAATGGGGTCATATAGCTAGTAAGTGTCTAAGGCCAGATTTAAATTCAGGAAGAAGAGTCTTCCTGACTTTCTATCCACTATCTTCCACCTAGTTGTCCTAAAAGTGGAATGAGATGCCTTTAAAGGTAATGAGTTTCCATTCTTTTCAAACTAAGACTCAATGGCCACTTGTGAGAAATCTTGGGCAGATATAGTTTAGAACAGATTGACTTTGAAGTCCCTTAAAACTTTGAGAATCTGTGATTAACACCTAAGTAGTACAGATCCCTAGACCACTGGGCCTAGAATCAGGAGGACCTGAATTCATAAGCATTCATATGCTTACTAATTTTGTGAAGCTGAGCAAGTCATTTGATTTCTGACTCAGTTTTCTTGGCTGTAAAATGGGATAGTAATTGTACCTACCTGGAAGGGCTTTTGTAAAGATCAAAGGAGATAAACTTGTAAATGCTTAGTATAGTGCTGGCATATTGTAGGAACTTAATTAATGCTTGCTTCCTTTATTTAGTGATTTGAGAACAAATTCAGCTGTTTATAATCTTAGGAAAAACACTTGTCTTCTCTGTACCTCAGTTTCTTTGTTTTTAAAAGTAGAAGGTTAGACGAGGTGATCTCAAAAAGTCCTTTTTCAACTCTACATCCTATGCTTTTATGTCATCAGGGAGATTACAGTCTCAGAAACAGGTGTCAGAAAGAATAATGGACAAGGAGTTGGAAGTCTTGGATTTCAATCCTAGATCTCTCATTCTCTGTGATTCTTATATTTTAGGAAGGACCTTGGGAGGCAATGTGGTATAGTATGAAATATCATCGGGTTTAGAGTCATAAAGTTGTGGCTCCACATCCTGGCTCTGCTTTTCAACTACTTGTGGGATCTTGGGCAAATCAATTAAACTCTTTTAGTCTTAATATCCTCATCTGTAAATGAAAAGGTTGGACTAAATGACCTTCAAGTCTCCGGCCACTATGATGCTTCAATAAGTTGAACCGTGTCCAAAGGTGTGTGATGAGAAGGAGAATTTTTAAAGACAATAACCATATTTTCCTTAAGTCTTCCCCTTTCCAGACTAAATATCCCTAGTGTCTTGTTTCACATATCTAAAGGAATGTTATCTCAAAGCTTTGCTCTGTTTAGCCCCAGAGACAGAATTAGGATCAGTGGGTCAGAATTGTAAGGATGGATTTTTGGATCAACTTTCTTAACCATTAGAGCTATCCCAGTTGAACTTGGAGCATTGAAGGGAGTTGGATGGATAGAACACTAGGTCTAAAGTCAGGAAAATTCATTTTCCTGAGTTCTAATCTAGACTCACCTTACTAGCTGTGTGACCCTTGAACAAGTTGCTTAACCCTGTTTGCCTCAGCTTCCACATCTGTCAAATGAGCTGGAGAAGAAAATGATTAAACCAGTATAGTATCTTTGCCAAGAAAACCCCAAATGGGGCCATGCAGAGTTGGATACTATTGAACAATGACAGAACTGAACTAATTCCACTCTATAGGTCATTTGGACCTCTTCAAAAGGAGGGTGAATGGCCATCTGTAGGGATTGTTTTAAAAGGGAGTCCTGTTCAGATACTATTAAATTTGGACCGAATGACCTCTCAGGACTCTTGAGAGTCTCCGAAACTCAAACTTCCTCTAAGAGCTTTGTTGTTGTTCACTTCCAGGCCCTGTACTCTATCCACTGCTCTTAAGAGCCTTAATTCCCTCATCTATAAAAGCAGGTTATTGGGCTGAATCTTCAAGTCTCCATCAATCCGATATTATTCTTTCTTCTAGTCCCTATATCCTTGCTCCCAGGGAGAAATTTGCCATCACATCGAATAGTCGGTTGCTTCTATTTTAAACTCTGACTCTGAGGGTTGGTAATTTGCACCAAAAATAGACACAACTTGCTAGTGCTCCCTTGACAGGTATGTGATTAAAGGGTTTTCGGCCAATCTACTAAGTTTTTTCCATTTTCAAAGCTCACTTTATTATCTTCTCTAGAGATATTGGACCCAAGAACCTTCCCCTTTGAAATGGATTTGGAAGGCAGGTTGCATTTCTGGAGCAGGCGACAGAGGGAGAGAAAGCTGGGAATTCTCTGCCTGATGAGTTTTCCTACCATCTGGTAGGAGATTTGAATGTGGACTATTTTCAATGAATACATTGGTGTATTTGGCAGTGGGAATAGACTCAGCTGAGACCCTCAAAGAGAACAACAAATGAGAACTGAGCTGTTGGTGAGAAAGGAAAAAGTTTCTAGAGGGAGGAGCATGGGGAATACTTAAAGGGAGACAATGGGAAATCTTAGTAGGAAAAGAAAGGAAAGAATAGAGGCTAGACCTTTGTGATAGAAAATTTTCAGTGTAGAAACTCTCTTTCAGTGTAAATTGGCACTTTTTCTGCAAGTTAAATTATATTGAAAATTAAAATTACTTAAGATATCGAGCTTATGTGATTTGTTTCAGGTCATCCAAATTGTATATGTCAGAGACAGGATTTGAATCTACATCCTGCTGGCTGAAGCCACTTTTCTATCTTCTATGCCATGAAAGAAAAAGCTGGTGAAAAAAACCATATTTTAACAATATCAACTTAACAAACTATTTTTTTATGTTTTCATGCTGGCCCTTTAATTGTGAATAAAGAATCCTGTTATAATTTACTCATATGGTTCAACAAACATTTATTATTGAGTATATTTATTGCTGCCCAAGTCCAAGTGCTAGATTCCTAGGCTCAGTTCTTGTGAATCCAGTTTGCTATGGTGTGATCCTATGGAATCTAGAGCAAACCATTTTCCATCTCTGGGCCTCTCCTCTGTAAAATAAAAAGGTCAGACTAGACAACCTTAAAATTCCCTTCCAGTTCTTCTAGTCCATGTTCTAAGTTCTGTCCTAACTTTCATATTCCATTATATTGTTGGATTTTCTACTTTCTAGCTGGTTGACTGGATGAGTAAACCCTCTCTGGATTTTAGTTTCCACAGCTGTAAAATCAAGGAATTATATTAGATCAGGGCTTCTTAAACTTTTTTCTCTTGATCCTGAGGAATTTTTACATGACCCTGGGTAGATAGATATATAAAATAGATATACAAATCAAACATTTACATAATAAACCATAATTTTGGAAACCCCATATTCAATCACATGCCCTCACATGTGGTCATGATCCACAGTTTAAGAAGCTTTGGACTAAATAACCCTTCTCATCTCCATATCCTAAGAACTCTATTGACTGAATTAGTCATTATGCTGACTGCATGAGTGTCCATAGAAATTAAATGAGACAAGAGTAGAGAACAGGTGGTCAGTGGGAGAACTTAGGGACAGAGAATATAGGGTTGGGCCATTTCAATAAAGAAATTTCTATAGCACTTTATTTTTTAATAATAGCCTTTTATTTTCAAATACATACAAAGATAGCTTTAATGTTCACCCTTGCAAAACCTTATGTGTCAATTTTTTCCCCTTTCTTCTCTTCATTCCCTCCCCTACATAACAAGTGATCCAATATAGGTTAAACATATTTCTACATCTATCATGCTGCACAAGAAAAATCAAATCAAAAAATGAAAAAGAAAAAAAAAACAAATAGGCAAGCAGCAATAACATCAGAAAAAGTTTAAAATCTTTACTGTATTCCAAAATTCAATCTCCAAAGTCCTTTTTCTGGATACAGATGACTCTTTCCATCATAAGTCTTTTATATCACTTTAAAGTTTGTGAAGATCCTCACATAAATGATCTCATTTTAATTTCAAAAGACTATATGAAGTAGTTACTATGGTCATTATTATTCCAATTTTACAGATTACTGAGGCTTAGACAAATGAAGAGCTTGCTGATACTTACATAGCTAGTCAGTGTCAGAGGGCAGGATTTGAATTTAGGTCTTTCCATATCAAGATCTATTTATAAAATTTAAAAAAAATCTTATTTTTTTTAAGATCATACATGTACATGAACTGATGCTAAATGAAATGAGCAGAACCAGGAGATCAATATTATATGATGATCAGTTCTGATGGATGTGACTCTTTCCAACAATGAGATGATTGAGGTCAGTTCCAATAATCTTGTGATGAAGAGAGCCATCTACCAGAGAAATATCAGAACTGAATATGGATCACAACATAACATTCTCACTCTATTTGATCGTGTTCACTTGCATTTTGTTTTCTTACTCATTTTCTTTCCTTTTTTGATCTGATTTTTCTTGTGCAGAAAGATAATTGTATAAATATGTTTACAATCATTGGATTTAGCATATATTTTAACATGTATAACATATATTAAATTGCTTGCCATCTAGGGGAGGGAGTAGGGGGAAGGAGAGGAAAATCTGAAACATAAGGCTATGCAAGGGTCAGTGTTGAAAAATTATCTGTGCATATGTTTTGAAAATAAAAAGCTTTAATAAAAAAGAACATACATGTACATTCATTTTTTTTTTACACATTTCCATGTGAGTCATGTTGGAAGAGAAAAATCAGAACAAAAGGAAAAAAAAAAAAAAACAGAAGTTGATCCACGTTCAGTCTCCACAAGTTTCTCTTTGAATGTAGATAGCATTTTCCTTCCAAAATTTATTAAAATTGCCTTGGATCACTGAATTGTTGAGAAAAGTCAAGTTTATCACAGCTTTCCTGGTTCTGCTTGCTTCGTTCAACATTAGTTCATGTAAATCTTTCCAGGCTTTTCTAAAATCCTTCTGTTCATTATTTCCTATAAAGCAATAATAGTCCATTACTTTTATATCCCATAATTTATTGATCATCCCCTAATTGATGGGTATCTATTCACTTTCCAGTCTTTACCACCACAAAAAGAACAATTACAGAAATTTTCGAGTCTTTTAATCTCTTTTATGAAGATCTAATACTCTTTAACTATTCCTCTCTTCCTTTTTTATATCACATGATTTCTTCCTCTTTTTCATTGAGCAAAATATTTCCTTTCTCTTTCTAAGAATTGGCTGCTGAATTAATTCACTTATTTTTAGGAGTTTTATCTATACTTTTTTTGGAGGGGAGGGATGATTCTTTAAAAATAATGAATCAATGAAAGTAAAAACTTTTATTAATCACTATGTGCTAAGCACTGTGTTAAGTGCTAGGAACATATATAGAGAAAATGAGACAGTTCTTGCTTTCAAGGAAATCACACTCGGGGAGATAGCACATAAAAAGAAATATGAACTGAGGGAAGATGGAAAAGTTCAGAAGTCCTGGGGGTGGGGAATATAGAAGCAGGGCAGAGGGCAAGACCTTGGTGTCCTTGTGTTATATCAGCAGGTCAGTTGATAGTGCTAGGGGTCTTCAGGGCAGATGGTAAAGCCTGATGGTTTTTCAAGGCACCAAAAATGAATAGAATTAATGACTCCAATCTCATCTAAGCCACATGAGCAACCAAGCAGCTTGGATGAATTACTGAGGGGGGCACTGAGAGGTGGGGAAAAGAACAGGGGACTGATTTAAGAGGATGGGAATCTTTATTAGTCTTCCAGTCCCAGATAAAAAGACTCTGTTAATTCCACCTATAATATTAATCTTGATTTCCCCTTTCTGGTTATTCAGAGGACAGCCAGGAACCTTCCAGAGGAGATATGCAGGAGAGAAAAAAAATACATTCATCTTGGGGGAGGGGACCTTTATCCTTCTGTGTCTGGAGGAAACCTATCTAAGATCACAAAAACCTCACCTTTGAACTGAAGGTCAGAGATGGAGCAATCTCTAACTGGCATAGATTCAGAGTAATAGAATAAGAAAACTATTTTTCCTTATGAAATAAATAAAAATAATAACAAGATCCCATATGAGCTTAACATGAGTAAACTCCAACCTATTCTCTCATATAAAACATTTATAATATTCTTTCCTCTCTGAACAAAGGATGTGGGGATATTTTCCATGTTGATTTCAATATTTTTTTCTTTTAGTCCTTTGAGATAGAACATAAAATGGAACATTGCTTTTCTTCCTTCAATTGTTCCCAAAGCAATGTTACTAATGACCCTCAAGGCTCATAGGTTTCCCTGCCCAAGAGGTCCCTGGAAAGTGAATCTCTCTTAGGCGAACTGATCCAGAGCCAAACAAATAGAAGTAGAAAGACAATTTAAGTGATGACTATAATAATGTAAAAGAAAAAAGTATTGAAAAGGCATCAGTAAAATCTCATGGCATTTGCCTTCTAAGGTCTGCCTCCTGTTTCTCTTAGAGAGGTGGTGGACTGCAGGGGTGGAATGGGAGATATATTGTCATGAACAATATGTTGATGTTTGTTACAATTAATAGTTCTTTCCACAAGAGAAAGTGGTCTTAGGGATGTGATAATATTGTAAAAAAAAAAAAAAAGCAGCAATAAAACTTTAAAAAAATGAAAGTAAATCAATTTCTCTTACTCCAGATCTTGAGGATAAATGGAAATGACTGTGATGAATAATAGGTTTGTTTCTATGACCTGCTTTGTGGTCATTATTCTGTGACTCCCCCCTTCTCCATATTTATTCCACACCTGCACAAAATTTTGGCTTAGACTCTTTTCCTGGGGCCTGCTCAGGAGATCCATTCTTGGAAGAGGAAACTAGGAAGCAGTGCTTTGGAGTAAAAAAGATGGCTACTCTCACCCAACTACTCTCAGTCTCACTTACCTTGTTAATGGTCTTTAATTCTCCTTCTGTCATCATTCAGAGCATCTATTATTCTGTGATGAGAGGAATGAAAAGAAGTGTTCCCTTGAATAAGTGACATCTGACCTGAGCATCTGGGAGGAGTTTGCAGGAGGAACAAACAGATCCAGGTACCCAAACCCAAGGTTACATACTAGATGGATCGGAGTCTAGATTAGAGAACCAGGTAGGGGACTTTCTTTGGTCTTTGAAGATGTTCTGACATCTTTCTTCACCTTTTCATCCATTCATGTCTTCTTAAAACAATAGGAATTGACTTCCTTCTCTTCTCCTTTAGGAGATTAAAGGATTTTCTCCCCTTCATTTTATAACTAAAATCAAGACATTCTAAGTCCATTCTGAAGGACACTTGCATTCAGAGAATTTTTTTTTACTTTTATACAATGGAGTTTAAAAAAAATTCTTAAAGCTTTCAAATAAGTAATACTTAGCCCTTATAACCCTAGAGGAGATACACAACATGTGACTTTCATCACCTGCATCCCTTAGGAAAACTGAAGAAAGAATTTCCCTTTATTCTCTTTAGCACAATAGTCTTCTCTTATGCAGGGCAAATTCTTAAGGTAATGGGACTTTTTATCCATCAACTTGTGTGTTGTTTTTTTTCCCTTTAAAATATTCTCATTTGACAATTTCAATTGCTCCCATGGGTTCTATGTAAATGATTTAATTGATATATTCACCCCTTGTCTCTTTCTTGACTTTTAGTCTCAAATGGCTACTGCTTTTTGGACATGTATAATTGGATGTCTTGTAGACATTTCAAACTCAACATATCCAAAAGAGAACTTATTATCTTTCCTCTCAAACCCCCTCCTTCTTCCAATTTTATCATCACTGTCAAGGGTACTATCATCTTCTCAGTCAGTCTTGAACCTTCCCTGTCATCCTGAATTTCTCACTTGCACTCACCCTATGTTACCTCTTGCCAAGTCTTGTTTTTATCTTCATGACATTTCTCACTTTTGTTGCCTTGTCTCTACTCAGAAAGTCACCACTTTAGTCCAATTTCTTGCTTAGACTTTTGCAATAGTCTTCTGTTTTGGGTCTATTTGCCTCATTTCTTTTCTTATCCATATCCATTCTCCAAAAAGCTCCTCAAATACTCTTCTTAAGATGTGTGTCTGGCCATGTCATTCCTTTAGACTCAATACATTCTAAAGCTTCCCTGCTGCTTCCAGGATCAAATATATAAATGCATTTGCCTGGAATTTAAAGTCCTTTATGATTTAGTTTCTTCCTACCTTTGCCTTCTTCTTAGACTTGAGTCTCTTCCATGTAGTTAGGTCATGCAGTAATAGAGCCTTAATAGAGTTAAAATCTGACCTCAGATGCTTAAACCTATTAGCTATGTGACACTGTGCAAGTTATTTACCTCATTTTACTCAAATGTAAAATGGGGAAAAAGTAATACTTACCCTACTTCCCAATTGTTGTGAAGATAAATTCTGATATTGCTCCAGTTTTAGGTACAAAGGAGGTTTAAAAAATTTAATAGTATTTTATTTTTCTAATTATATGTAAAGACAATTTTGAACATTCATTTTGTAAGGCTTTGCGTTCTAAATTTTTTTTTTCCTCTCAGTCTTATCTACTCTTCCCCAAGAGAGCAAGAAATCTGGATATGTTTATATGCACAATCATTTTTCACATCTTTCCATATGAATCACATTGGGTAAGAAAAATCAGAATAAAAGGGAAAAACCATGAGAAAGAAACAAAAGAAACAAAAAAGGTGAAAATAGTATGTTTCAATCTTCACTCAGTCTCCATAGTTCGTTCTCTTGAGGCAGATTGTATTTTCCATCCAAAGTCATAGTAGGTTTTAAAATAAATGCTCATTCTTCTTTTCCAACTCTCAAGCAGTTTATAATTCATTTTATATAAATACATATATACACACATACATATATATACACACATAATAAGTTATATTGCTTGCTTATTTTTGCTCACATCTGGGTTCATTTTCCACTTCTGGGAATTTGCGCAACTCTCCCCGTTCCTTGGAATGCTCTCCCTCCCCACATCTGCCTAATGGCTTCCTTCAAGATTCAGTTCAAATTCTACCTTCTTCAAGAAGCCTTTCCCAGACCTTAAAGTTATTAGTGCCTTCCTCTCTCAGATTGCCTTCCATCTAGACAGTCTATATCTTGTATAACCTTGTTATTATATGCTGTCTCCTGGCAAGATTTTTTTGTTTTTTTCTTTTCTTTATATGCCCAGTGTACTTCTGATTAGACACTTTAGGTAGCCCTCCGTGGTTCCGGGAATCTAGACAGAGGAGGGAGGTAATAGTAGTTCTGTTCTGAAGACTGAAAGTGGTATCTTATTAGAGGTGGAAATGAGTGGGAAAGAATCAGACAAAGAGGAAAAATCTAAAAGGAGCCAGAGCCACAGTTTCTTTCTGGGAGGGAAGAGACAATTAACTCTGGTCAGCTTCTGGTGAGCCCACTCAGAATCCAGGACTTTTATTTGGCCAGAGCCATAACTAGAAATTTTTATTTCTTGGTCAAGCAACACAAATCCCATCCAGAGCAAGCTGACAAAAGGTAACCTCCTTTTATATTTTTTAATTTTCATTTTTTTGGATGGGGGACTTTTAGACAGATACCTTCCAACTCACTGAGGCTATATACCTAGGGAGAATGATATACCCTTCCTCCCAGACCAACAGGAGAAAGTAGATTATTTAGTAATTTTCTGTGTTAACTAGATACTTTTGATAATTGGATGCTAAAGTCAGTTATCTTCATACTTAGCACATAAAAAGCCTCATTATTCAAGGTTACTGCTGCCCTCTGCTGCTGAACTTTTTTTCTTCTCAGATAAGTTGCTGCTGTCACCTGCTACAGGACTTCTTGCATCCTAGAGATTCTTCCTCCCTGGGAGTCAAGTCTTTTGGGAGACTGCCCATGCCTAGAGCTATTTTCAGCTCTTTTGTGAATCAGGTTTATAGTTAGACATAGCCAACATCGAAAACCACCCTAGAGACAAAAGTCTTTCATTTTGGCAGCCTTACTCCCCTTTGGTGGAAATTCCCTCAGGCTTTTTTGATATTTGAATAAATTTGTTTTAACTCCCATCATGCCCTTGGCAGGAGCACCAGAGGTATTCGAATTATCCAGGAGATTTATTTTGACAGAGTTGGAGAGGTGGGGGTGGAACTATCAACTTTTGCCCTACACTCCTATATTTACATCTAAATTCTATTGTTCTTCCACTAAAATTAATACAAATAGCACCATGATCTTGTAAGAGCCCAACTTTAATAGCCCCCAACCCATTTTCCCACTGAAAACATTTACAATGTTTTTTTTTTCTTGAATATAGAATTCAGAGTATTTTAACATATTGATATTTTGCCTTCTTAGTATCAATTGTCTTTTCTGTCTTCTTGAGTAAATTTCCTCCCCACATCTCTGGGGAAGGTTGTGAATGAAATGTGGATAGTATTCAGGACTAGTATTAGAAAAAAGAGATTCCCACTGGGACCTCTATGCTCTTTCTCTTGGGTTTTATACCAGGGAAAGAACTCTGCAAAGAGCCAGCACTGCTGACCAAAGCATGAGATGTTGCAGGGCAACAATAATTGAGCTGCAAATAGGTCAGAGCCTTCTGAAGCCTTGATTCCCAGATATTCCTCGTTGGGAGCCAACATTCCTATACTCACCTCAACTTCTCTGCTATCCAATGATCACAAACTTGTGGGGAAAGCAGGAAAATGATAAAAAGGTCTCCTGCTTATGGAGTAGGGAAGAAACACATAGAGAAGGGGATTTTTAAAATTAATTTTATAATTATAATTTTTTTTGACAATATATATGCATGAGTAATTTTTTTTATAACATTATCCCTTGTATTCATTTTTCAAAAATTTCCCCTCCCTCCCTCTACTCCCTCCCCTAGATGACAGGAAATCCGATACATTTTACATGTGTTACAGTATAACCTAGATACAATATATGTGTGTAAATACCTTTTTCTTGTTGCATGTTAAGTATTAGATTCCGAAGGTATAAGTAACCTGAGTAGATAGACAGTAGTGCTAACAATTTACATTCACTTCCCAGTGTTCCTTCTCTGGGTGTAGTTGTTTCTGTCCATCATTGATCAGCTGGAAGTGAGTTGGATCTTCTTTATGTTGAAGATATACACCTCCATCAGAATATATCTTCATACAGCATTGAAGTGTACAGCGATCTTCTGGTTCTGCTCATTTCACTCAGCATCAGTTCATGTAAGACTCTCCAAGCCTCTCTGTATTCCTCCTGCTGGTCATTTCTTACAGAGCAATAACATTCCATAACCTTCATATACCATAATTTACCCAACCATTCTCCAATTGATGGACATCCATTCATTTTCCAGCTTCTAGCCACTATGAAAAGAGCTGCCACAAACATTTTGGCACATACAGGTCCCTTTCCCCTCCTCAGTATTTCTTTGGAATATAGGCCCAGTAGTAGTACGGCTGGATCAAAGGGTATGAACAGTTTCACAACTTTTTGGGCATAGTTCCAAATTGCTCTCCAGAATGGCTGGATTCTTTCACAACTCCACCAACAATGTATCAGTGTCCCAGTTTTCCCACATCCCCTCCAACATTCATCGTTATTTGTTCCTGTCATCTTAGCCAATCTGACAGGTGTGTAGTGGTATCTCAGAGTTGTCTTAATTTGCATTTCTTTGATCAGTAGTGATTTGGAACACTCTTTAATATGAGGATATAGTTTCAATTTCATTATCTGAGAATTGTCTGTTCATATCCCTTGACCATTTATCAATTGGAGAATGGTTTGATTTCTTATAAATTAGGGTCAGTTCTCTATATATTTTGGAAATGAGACCTTTATCAGAACCTTTAACTGTAAAAATATTTTCCCAATTTGTTACTTCCCAAGAAGGGGATTTTTTTTAAAGCAAATGAATTTTGACTTTGTTGAAAGGATAAGGTTTTTTATTTTATTTTATTTTTTTATTTTATTTCATTTTGATGGCTGGGCTGGACTTTAATTCTATTTTCTTGGTTTATCAACAGGGCACTTCTTCACATTGGGTGTGAAGGAGCTCCTTTCTGATCAGAGGCTAGGAAGAGGAAAAAGTAATTCATGAGGAGTGACTTTATGGGGAGGATCATAACTTAATCTCTTTTCTGTTTTTCGATTGATTTTCAGATGAGAAGGTAAGGAAATTCTGGAAAAATTAGGACATCCTGAAGCCTGAGATTTTTCCAAATCATATATTGAAAGAGTACTTGATAAGAGAAATGATCATGGTAAATCTTTCTTTGTTGTTTGGTATAGTCTAGTCTTGGAGAGGGATGAGTAGGAAGAGAACTAGCAAGCTATCCAAGAACATATTCCTTATGGCAAGTAGAAAGAGTGGGTAATGATTTAGTCTTTCCACAGATTTCTTGTTATTTTCATTCATTCATTTGTTTTCTCTCTCTCTGTCTCTCTCTGTGTCTCTCTCTCATCTCTCTATCTCTGTCTCTGTCTCTCTATCTCTGTGTCTCTCTCTCATCTCTCCATCTCTGTCTCTGTCTCTGTCTCTCCTCTCTCTCTCCTCTGTCTCTCTCTCTCTCTCTCTCTCTCTCTCTCTCTCTCTCTCTCTCTCTCTCTCTCTCTCTCTCTCTCTCTCTCTGGCTCTCTTCTGAGATTCTTGCCTGATCTAAAGCCAGTCTTTGTGGAAAGACCATTGTCTATTGAGCTTTTTTTTTTTAACTGACCCCACATTCACCAAATCCTTCTAACTTTTGTGACTGAGCAGATCAAAGAAGCTTCAGCGTGAGTCAGCAGCCCTTAGAGGGCATCCGCTGCATTTCCCTGGAAAACCACAAGAAATGAGTGGCAGCTTGAAGTGGGACCATGTAGCATATAGCAAGAGGAACCATGTTGAAATCCTGATTTTGCTACTTTTTCTGGGCCTTGGAAAATGAGACAGAGGGTTGGACTAAATGACCTTAAGAGCTCCTTCCAGGTCTAAATCTACAAGTGGTGATGGCAGTGTAAAGAGTAAAGAGAAATGGAGCTTCACTTTGCATCATCTCTTGAGGACCTTTTGGAGCATGTGGAAGAGTTCTGCCTGCCTAGTTCTGGTTTAATGAATAGAGATTTGATGCTTCTCTGTGTTGTCTGTTGACATACTGTGAGGTGAAGATTGGTTGCTGAGTCAACACTGAACACACATAAAAAGATTCAGATAAACAATTTCTGACTTTTTTCCCTGGCAGCTTTAGAAAGAGGAGCATCACTCTGAGTTGCTAAGTGGAGAAAGTGGGACCAGACTGTATTATTTGTTGCCCAACCACCAAGTATCTGTGAATGCATGGAACGTCTGTATTTTTTTCTTCTTTTTTTGAGTTTATTTTTTTTTTCAGAATGTAAATGGACTAATAGCCAAAGATAGAATAGTCTGGACTTATGACCTAATTAACTTCAATTAGTTGGAAAAATGATTGGAGGCTTCCTTATTAATCCAGGGTCAGTAGTAGATGCTGAGGCTGGTAAGGAGGAATCTCTTCCCCCAAGTCAACTTGGTGGGGACTTCTAGGACCAGGACATATTTGATTAGCTCTCACTCTTTCTCCTCCCTTCTGTCTGGGGCAGAGATCTTTTTCTTTATTCCAATAATCATTTCCTTTGCTAGGATAGGAGAAAACATCCCTCCACCCCCAAATGTGTGAATTGTTCCTGTCGTGTCATTAGCACAACTATGATGGTTAGTAGCTCTATCCCCTTGAGTGTGTGTGTGTGTGTGTGTGTGTGTGTGTGTGTGTGTGTATGTGTGTGTAGGGGGCAGTGCTGGGCAAACTGAACACGGGGTCCGTGCTTGCCACCCTATGTACACCTGCTTCTCATGGCACTGTGGGGGACAAAATGGTAGTAATAAAAACAAGAGGAATGATGAACAGTGTCACTGGAAAGAAAATTTTACAATAGCTGACTCTATACTGATCTCTGGGTAATACTAATTTTTAACTTGTTTAGAGAATTAGATGTTTCATGACTTATAGTCATATAACAACATTGGAAGATGATATCTCAGACCTTATTACTACCAAAAAAAGAAAGAAAGAAAAGCAAAGGGGACATAATTGTAGGGTGTTACAGTGAACAGTTTTTCAATAAACATTTAACTGCCTACTATGTGCCATGTAGTGTGCTAGAAATAAAAAAAAAAGAAGTAAAAGACAGTCCGTGTTTTTAAGGAGCTTACAATCTAACGGGAGAGAGAAAAAGGTATTTACAATAAGCTTTGTACGGGATAATAGGAAATAATTAAAAGGTGGAATTATTGAGTATGAATTTCAAATCAGAAGGACTTGAGTTTGAGACACTAGCTGGCCAAGTCATGTAATCTCTGATTACCTTGATTTCTTCAACTATAAAATAATGTTGCCTCCCTCCCATAACAAAAGCTTCTCCCCCACAGGGTTATTGTGAAATCAAATGGGTTAACATAAAGTGTTTTACAAATCTTAAGGTGTTATTGCTACCTATTATATTGTTGTTGCCACTGCCTATCTTTTGCCAACTTTCATGTTTATGTAAAATTTTTACTAGGGTAATCTATGGCTAAATGGATCACATTGCTGGCCTTTGTTGGTGGGCAAATATGAGTAGTAATTAAAGGAATACTATTTTCTGTAACAATAATATCAGAATTCTTTTCTGACCTTCCTAAAGCCCAGGTTAAATTGAGGAAAGTAATAGTCAAATAATTCCCCCCATCCCTCAATAGCTTTTTGTGTGTGTGGATTACAGAAGGGATTGGATTGCTGCTTGGGGTGAATGGAATGATGATAGAGACCACATTGAACTATCAATTCTTATTTGTCCTGTTTCCTCTGCCAAGAAGAATGATCTTTGGCTGAATGGAACTTGAAATTGAAGATAAACGAGGAGTTATTAAGAAAGAAACTAGATGCCTTTAATGGGTTTAAGGAACCAGACCCTTAAATGACATTGTGTGTCATTGAAAAAACTGGCAGATGAGATTATTAAGCCACTTTCAGTGATCTTTGAAAGATCATGCAATATGGGAGAATGCTATAGGACCTCTTGCTGTTCTGTCATTTCAGGCAGGTCTAACACTGTATGAGCTCATTTAGGATTTTCTTGGCAAAGACACTGAAGTAGATGATGAAAAGTGGAAGAGGAAACTGAGGCAAACAGGATGAAGTGACTTGTCCAGGCCACATGGCTAGTAAGTATCTGAAGCAGAATTTGAAATTATATATTCTTGACTCAAGGTCACCTAGCTGGAGTGGAGAAAAACAAATATCACAATTTTCCCCCCAAAATGGGGGAAGGGGTATTGAATATGTAAAATATGGTTTTAATTTAGATTCCTGGCTAATTCTATAATATGTTATTAAAAACTGAATTGTCAGCCCTTAACACAGAAGGAATTATCATTAAAAGTCAGCATAGCTTTATCAAGAATGAAAAACTAACTTAGTCTCTCTCTGTACAATTATTTTTCTCCTTCCCTTCCTTCTTTCCTCCCTCCCTCCCTCCCTCCCTCCCTCCCTCCCTTCCTTCCTTCCTTTCTTCCTTCCTTCCTTCCTTCCTTCCTTCCTTCCTTCCTTCCTTCCTTCCTTCCTTCCTTCCTTCCTTCCTTCCTTCCTTCCTTCCTTCCCTCCCTCTTTCCTTCCTTTCCTTCTGTCTATCTTTTTTCTTTCTTTATGAAAGGAATCCTATAGATAGATTTCAGCAAAGCATTTGTCAGAGTTTCTCATTATAGTCTTTTGGACAAGATAAAAAGACATGGTTAGAGGAGAGTACAGTTAGGTTGATTCAGAACTGGCTGAATAATCAGACCAAAAAGCAGTCAATAATAAGTCCAATTTCAGTTTGGAGGGAGGTCTCTAGCAAATGCCCCAGGGGTCTCTCCTTGTTTCTGAGTTATTCAATATTTTCATCAGTGAAAGCTTAGAAGGCATTCATGCAGATACCACAAAGCTGAGAGGGATAGTTAACATATTAAGTGATAGAGTCAGGGATCCAAGGAGATCTTAACAGACTAGAACAAAATCAAATAAAATGAAATTTAACAGATATAATGTAAAGTTCTCTATTTAGGTGAAAAGAATTTAACTCCACAAGTGCTAGGTAGGGATCAATAGTTTCTTTTAAAAAAAAGATCTGGAGGTTTTAGGAATGGCAAGCTCAATAAGAATCAATAGAGTGAGGTGGAAGCCAAAAGGACTCGTGATCTTGGATTCCATTGAAAGGAGTACTCTCTAAAAAGAGGAAGTGAGTCAGTTAGCATGTATTATTAAATTCCCACTGTGACAGGTAAACAGAAAATACCTACTATGTGCTAGATATATGTGCTAAATACTTAAGATAAAAAGAAAGGGAAAAAATTCCTGCCTTCAAGAAGTTCACAATTAAATGAAGAAAACAAATAGTTATGTGCAAACAAGTTATATACAGGAAAAACTGAGATAATCTCAGAAGAAAGGCATAAAAATGAAGGGGGATGTGGAGAGGCTTCTCGCAGAGAGTAGGATTTTAGCTGGGACTTGAAGGAAGCCAGGGATGTGGAAATGAAGAGTATAGAATTCTAGGCATGAGGGATAGCAAATGAAATGTTTAGAGTTGGGAGATGGAGTGCTTTGTGTGGTGGATAGCCAAGAGATAAGTGTCACTGGAAGGCAGAGTATGTGGAAGGAGTAAGATGCAAGAAGACTGGAAAGATAGGAAAGGGCCAGTTGATGAAAGAGAGATCTTTGGTTTTGTTGAGTAGAGTATGGTGGGCTCCCCCTAACCACCAGCTGTGACTGGATGACTGGCTGATGGCCATATTAGAAAGAATGCTTGTTGAGGTTGGACTGGGTCCTTCTTAATTCTAAAATGCTGTGATATTATTCTGCCTTGTCCCAGAGGTTGCACTGGGACTAATGGGCAGAAATTATAGGAATCATAGGGACATAGATAATCATAGAGAAGATCTTTGAACAAACAAAGGAATATATGATGACAAGGAAGAGGAAAGCTGTAATGACTGATTATAACTACCCTACCTATCTTGGCTCTGGATAAGAGATGAAGATATGCTCTTTCTACCTTTTCTTGGAGAAGAGATGCTTCTTTCCACTTTTCCTTAGAGAGGGATGGTATTGGGAGGGAGCTTGCTTTGAATTAAGAACAATATATAATCTCTCAGAAATGGTCACTGCTCTTGTTTAAAATATTTTTATTTGTTATGAGTGAAGGCTCACTAGATGGAGTGTTTGAAAATCAGTGATATACAGATAAAAGGCATCAATATAACTTTAATTTTGGGAGAAAAAGAAGGAAATATTGCCCTAGTCAAGAGTGAGTTCCCCATTACTGAAGGGATCATAGGATAAGAGATTCAAAATTGGAAAGAAACTTAGAAGGCATCAAATCTAATCCCCTCATTTTTCAGATGAAAAATTCTACTAAGCATCAGTAAGCTAGTAAGCATCAGAGGTATCATCTGAATTCAGATCTTTCTTCCTCCAGGTCCAGCATTCTATCCGTGACATGCTAGCCTATGGAAACTTGATGACCCTTGTCAGGGATTCTTACACTTTTTCTACTTGAGGCCACTTTTCTCCCCAGAAATTTTTACATGACCCAAGGCATATAGGTTTATAAAATTGGCATACAAATCAAACATTTACTGATAACAAATCATAATTTTGCAATCCCCATATGAGACCCCATATGGGGCAATGACCCATAGTTTAAGAAGCTGGGCTATAGAGAACATTCCTTTTTTATTTTCTTCATGTTTAGTTCAGATTAGTATCATGTTGGGAACACATTAATAGAAACATTCATCCGAATGTTTAAATTATTTATATGAGATTCTTATCCCAGAACAAATTTTTTAAAAATAATAGCTTTTAATTTTCAAAATACATGCAAAGATAATTTTCAACATCCACTCTTGTAAAACCTTGTATTCCAAAATTTTCCCTCCCTTTTCCACCCCTTCCCCTAGACAGCAAGTAATATATGTTAAATATGTACAATTTTTCCATACATATTTTCACATTTATCATGCTGCTCAAGAAAAATCAGACCAAAAAGGAAAACAAAATGAGAAAGAAAACAAAATGCAAGCAAACAACAATAAAAAATTGAAAATGCTGTGTTGTGATCCACACTCAGTTCCCACAGTCCTCTCTGGATGCAGAAGGCTCTCTCCATCACAAGTCTATTGGAATTGGCCTGAATCACCTGTAGAGAACATTCTTGCACTAAGAGATTGGTTGGATATGATATGCCCTCTGAAGCTTCTTAAAGTTGTGATTCCATGATTCGATGAGCTTCTAGTTTTCCTTATCAGAAGCCCAGAGACTTGTCATCTTTTGAGGGGGAGCCCAGGGGACAGACTAATGGCTTTTGTGATTCTCTCCCAGGACTCTCACTGCCTCTCCCCAGAGGGCCTCTAGGAAACATGTAGAAAGTAGGAAAAAGGAGGAATTTACAGAAACACAATCATAAACTATTTCTTAAGCATTCCCCAAATGATTTCCACTTTTGAGAACTACTCAGTGAACCACAACATCCTATTTGAAAAGCTCAGGGCCTCTGGGAGGGTAAATTTCTTCTGTAATAATGCCTATTGAATCCACGTGATTGACAGAAGTTGAGAAGAAATTTGGCAGTTCAGGTTCTGCTTATTCTCTGCCAGGAGGACTCTGTGTTCCCTGCTTATACCACCTGTTAGCATTTGGGCTGTTCTTATTGAGCTGCATTGCCAGGCATATGCTCCCTGCCCCCCATAAAAGCTGGACTGGGGAACAAAACAATCCATTCCCAAATAGTCCAGTACCACCTTCTGTGTTAGATGGGTGCTGAGTATATGGCACTATTTCGGACCCCTTGGAGCTATGGATGAATCTGGTATCTTCATCACTGCCATCATCCCTTACCAACCCTCTGTTGCCCCTGCTGAATTCCCTATTTTTTCTGTTGAGATTCTTGGCTCAGTATCTAACACTGCATGATGCTGGGTAGAGTCACTTCTATTCCTTATCTTAAAATGGGAATAATAAGAATTGTCCCTGGAATCAGGCTGATTTTCCTGAATTCAAATCTGGCCTCTTAATAGTTATGTGACCCTGTCCAAATCATTTGACCCTGCTTGCCTCAAGTTTCCTCATCTATAAAATGAGCTGGAGAAGGAAGCATCTTTGCCTAGAAAATCCCAAATGGGGTCACAGAGAGCTGGACATGGCTAGCAACAACAAACTTTAGAGCAGCTATGTACATGCTAGCTATTTATTCAATGGTTTTTGTATTTGTTTGATCTCAGTGTTCTAGACCACTCCCTAAGAGTATAAAGTGTAGAAAAAGTGTCAACCAGTACTAGTAGAAGAAATCTCTCACCTGAGAGTTTCTTATATCAAATAAAACCCAAGTGCAATGCCTATCCCCTGAGATAATTGAATCTTCTAGCAACCCAGAGAAATTGATACTGTAGGTAGTTTTCTTATTTTATAGATGGAAACCAGGCCCAGAGACACTAAATAATTTACTTATAGACACACATGTAATCGTGATAGTAAGAGGCAACATTTGAACCCAGGACATCTTGATTCCAAATTTTACACTTTAACCACTGTGCTACACCGTCTCTGATACAGGAGAGAGAACAGTGGACTGGGGGAAAATGAGCAGGACTGATTTATTATAAGTGGTATGCCATTCTGTAATTCAAGACCCCTTCCACCTGTACTAATCTATGTTTCAAGCTTTGGTATTTGAAAGTGCTGTAAGTTCTGACATTCTGTGAATTCATTATTCTTTTCAACCCCACACAGTTGGGACTAATGTTGGTTCTCTTGACTCAGTCTGATTATCTTTCCCATGGTACCATCTTGCTTCTTACCATATGGAATCAAAACCAAGTTATTTTCTTTCTCTGAACAGCAACTGCCTGAGTGATTTGCAGACCTTCTCACCTTAGGGAAGGCGATCATATATATCCATCTTGACTACATATGGGTCCCATTTCACTGAAGTGTATTAAAAAATGCAGCTGGAACTTATGCCCATTTGAAAGCTTTAATTGGTCATCATTTTGTTCCAAGATGGCAGACATACACTAATCTAACTTGAGTGGTCTCTGGTGGCTTTATCTCTGGATGTCATAGACATCTCCCTTGACTTCTGTGCAACAGACTGATTGACCTAAATGACCTCTGGTCTCAAGCAATTCCCGCTTAGCTGCTCAGCATTTTGTCACATCTATCTATCATGAAATCTTGTCATCAGAGACTCTATACAACATTCGCTGGCACTCAGAAAATGACAGGAATTTACTTAAAAACTTTCTGAAAGTTAGCCCTAGGAAGGCAAACTATTACCTCAGGGAAATTCAGGCTGTCCTGGCTCAGTTTCCTCCATTATCACTTTATTTTCCACAGGCAGGTCACATAATCTGAGTCAATTTTTTTTTTCTGTATCTGGAGAATGAGGGTAAGATTTTTGCATTATTTATCCCACAGAGGTATCTTTAAATGGAGGAAATTTGTGTGATGTAGTAGAAGACCCCAGATTTGGAACTTGGATAAGTGCCTGTTTCTTTTTCTGTGAAATGAGGAAGCTGGGCTAGAAGGTCTCCAGCTCTAAATCTATAAATATTTATTTATTAAGTTGGCAGAGCCCTAAGATTGAGCACTTTCAAATACCAAAGCTTGAACCATAGATTATTACAGGTGGAAGGGGTCTTGAATTACAGAATGGCATACCACTTATAATAAATCAGTCCTGCTCATTTTCCCCCAGTCCACTGTTCTCTCTCCTATATCAGAGACGGCGTAGCACAGTGGTTAAAGTGTAAAATTTGGAAATGATTTACCTAGAGTCTCACAGTTTATCTTTTGTCTCTTAGTCTTCTCCACTGTCCCTCAGTTTCTTCCCATAGGCAGGGTTTGAGCAGCTTTTCCTTTGACTCCTACTGGGCCACCCAGGGGCAGCTGCCACAGGCAGATGCAGACATTGGGGGTGATAATTCTGAAATGGTTTCCTGGGGGCTGGTGAGGGCCCATACTCTTGTGCTGTCAGTCAGCAGATGGTAGGCTTTGTTAAATGGATGGCTCACACTAAGATTTCATTACCACCAAAACTACCAGCCCCCTCGTAAGAACATGATGAATTGTCCCTGCCAGGATACAGATCCATTTATAGGAAGCAGCATTGTAGATTTCATGCCAAATCCGTCTTGTCTCCTTCCTCGCCTGAAGTGAAAGAACCACTTTGTATTTCTTATCAACTGAGGTCTCTGGCCCCTTTGGGCAGGAAAGGTGCAATGGGTGAAATGCCTTAGCTGACTCCAAAACCTCCTCCTCTACTCAGAAATCCCTGTGATATGGCAGAAAGAGCACTGGGTCTAAAGTCAAGAGTTCTCACTGAAATCTGGATCTCTTATGATTAAATGAATTGTATTTTCATTCATTTCCCTCCCTTTCATTAGCTTAAAAAGGACACGGACTCCCACTGCATCCAGGGCCATCTCTGGACATCCTGATCTATGTTTGGCTACTGGACCCAGATGGCTCTGTAGGGGAAAGTGAGGCAGGTGGCCTTGCCTAATTCTCCCTCACTTAAATTCAATTCACTTGCATGTCATGGCATCACTTCCCTGATGTCATGGTCCTCTTTGAGAAAGAACAGCAAGAAACTAGGTGGTTTGATGGCTTTGAGTCAGGAAGATTAGGGTCAAATATGGTGTCAGACACTAATCAGCTGTGTGATCATTGAATCTCTGCTTGCCCTAGTTTCCTTAACTGTAAAATGGGTATAATAATACCACTTTCCTTCTGGGATTGTTGTGAGGATCAAATGAGATATTTGTTTTTTTAAGAATAAAAGCACTTTGCACAGTGTGCAGCATATAGCAAGGGCTTAATAAATGCTTGGTTTTTCCCTTCCACTAAGCTGTTGAGGAAGGGAAATTGGAATGCTTCTTACTTTTAATGATTATTTCCAGGCTCTCTACTAGTATCACATCTCTTCAAATCCACTGAATCCATGTCTCCTACCGGAGACATTCTCCTTCTTTTTGGGAACTTCAACATACATGTTGATATTCCCTCAAATTCTCTAAGCTCCCAGTTCCTCAACTTAATCACTTCGGATAACCCCTCCTGAGCACAAAGATGGCCATGCCTTCGATTGTATCATTAGCCATACACGAACCATTTCCATGCTCATGAACTCTTAAATTCTTTTAGTTGATCACAATATGTTGTCATTCCCTTGTCCCTTTACCTTGAAATGCCAGACTATTCTTCATCCTTGACCTTTCTGAGCTTTTCCAGGATATTATTATTTGGCTACATCCTCCTCCCTCTCTCCATTTTGATCTTGGTGAATTTACTCAATTCTACATGGTCTTCTTCCCTCCTATCACTGCTCTTGCCCTGCCAAGCCTCAGCCTTCTCACCACCTGCTCCCTTAGCTCCTACTCATATGTTGCTGAACAAAATTGGAGAAAATAAT
This sequence comes from Sminthopsis crassicaudata, assembly GCF_048593235.1. Classification (NCBI taxonomy): domain Eukaryota; kingdom Metazoa; phylum Chordata; class Mammalia; order Dasyuromorphia; family Dasyuridae; genus Sminthopsis; species Sminthopsis crassicaudata. Next base: position 61,565,888 of record NC_133618.1, read on the forward strand.
GAAACTGTGCAGACTGGATTCACTCTATGAAACAATGTAATCCTTTCCGTCTTTCTCATTGCTTCACTATCCTCCTCCCAATTGTGACTTTTATAACCTTGTCTTCCCTTCTCCAGCCTCCTATGGCTTCCTTTGGCTCTACTTTCCCCGCTGAATATCTTGCCTCAAAGTCCATTGAAAAATTGAGACTATTTGCTGAGAGCTTCTTTTTCTTGCCTCCTTCTTGAATCTCATTTCACTCAATGCCTTATCCCACTATCTTTTCCTTCACTCCTGCTTCATGTGAAGAGGCAATCTTTCTACATGCACGATTGATCCCATTCTATCTTGCCTTTTCTGGTGGATTGCACCTTCTAGTATCTCTTCAATCTCTCCCTGTTTTTACTGGCTGCTTCCCAGTGCCTATGAATGTCCCTTTTTCCTTCATCTTCAAAAACTTCTCACTTGATCTAACCTTACTAGATCCCATGCCTTTTCTCCTTTTAATAGCTAAATTCCTAGAGAAGGCTGTCATCAATCGGTATCTTAATTTTCTTTCCTCTCTTTTTAGCCCCTTACAGTCTGGTTTCTAGCCCCATCATTTAACTAAAACTGTTCTCTCCAAAGTTACCAAGAAGCACATCACAATGGCCCTTTCTCAATCCTCATCATTTTGACCTCTCTGTAGCCTTTGGCAATATTGATCACCGTCTTCTTGATAACTTTATCTGGCTAGATTTGCATTTATTTTCCTATCTGTATGACTGCTCCTTTTCAGTCTCCTTTACTGGGTCTTCAAGTCCTATCTACCTGCTAACTATGGATGTCCTCTAAGCCATCTTCTTCTGTACTATTTTCTTTTCTCCCCTATATTATTTCACTTAGTGATCTCATCAACTTCCATAGATTCATTATTATCTCTATGCTACAAATTCTGAAATCTTTTTATCTAGCCCTACCCATTCTGACAACTGCCAGGATCTCATTTCCAATTATATATTAGACATTTTTAAATGGGTGGTCCTATAGACCTTTTAAACTCAATATGTCCAAACTGAACTCATTATCTTTCCTCCAATAGCCTCCTTACTTCCAAACTCCCCTGTTACAGTTGAGTTCACTACCATTTTCCCAGTTACACAGGCTTATAATTTAGGTGTCATCCTTGACCCTTCACTCTTTCTCAATACTCCTTTCCCCTAATACCTAATCTATTTCTAAGAACTTATTGATTCTACCTTCCTAACATCTCTTATAAGTCCTCTTCTTTCCTCTGATATCATTACCACTCTAGTGCAATTTTTTTTTTAATCACTTCACACTTGGACTAGAGTAATTACCTTTTGGTTCATCTTCTTGTCTCAACTCTCTTTCCACTTCAGGTTATCCTCCATTCAACTTTCAAAATGATTTTTCTAGGGCTCATATGTGACCATGCTACTCCCCCGCCCCTATTTAATAAACTCTAATGTTTCCTTATCACCTACAGGATCAAATATAAAATCCTCTATTTGGTATTTGAAGCCTTTCATGACTTGACCCCTTCTGCTTTATTCTTTCATCATATTCATCCCTCCTTGGGGAATATGGTGACACTGGCCTCCTGACTGTTCCACAAACAAGACACTCCATCTCTCACCTCTAAGTGTTTTCTTTGGCCATCTCCCCCTATGCCAGGAATTCTCTTCTTCTTCTCTTCTCTCAAGGAAAATCTCCTTTGCTAAAATCCTATCTTCTGCAAGAAGCTTTTCCTGCTCTATCTCCTCTGAGACTGCCTTCAATTTACTCTGTCTCTTTCTTGTTTGTACATAGTTGTTTACATGTTATCTCTCCCATTAGACAAAGAATTCCTCCAGAATACAGATTGTCTTTCGCTTTTCTTTCTGTCCCAAGTGATTGGCACAGTGCCTGGTACATAGTAGGCACTTAATCGATGCTTACTGATTGTCTAGGTATGTGTATGTGTCCTCAATTCGGTCTAGCCACCTTTGTCCCTGAGTGGAATTTTTGTCAGTGGTAGTTCTGAAAATCAGAAAGCAAAGGGAGTTTGCTCTCTTTTTTTGTGGAGGATAAAGATATGGAAGAACACCTGAAAGAGGGGGGTTTAAAGAGAAGAATAAGGGGAAACTTGGAAGCTACCCTCTGTCAGCTGAAGACAGTTGCATAGTAACCTTTTTCTATTTTTTTCTGAGTAACTAATATTTATGCTGTATCTTAAGCAGTTTGATCAAACCTTCTGCAGAGAGGTGTTCACATTCATTCCAATTTAGCCCATTTGGGTCTGGGAAAATGGACTTTTAACAGGCGGCAAATTAAAATGTCAAGACCAATCATACTACCCTCTTGTTTACACGCCTGTTATTATTTTGTTCTCCTGGACCTGGAAGGATGGTCCTTTTCAGGAACTGCTGAGTTTCTGTTATCACATAAAGAAACCATCCCTGTGATAACATTCCCCAGCATTCCGACACCTCAATTTAAATTGCAATCTTCATGGCCTGACCAGAGAGCTTCCCAACCCTCAGACCTTTCAGATCCAATTTCAATAAAACCCAGGCTTTTAGCTGAGATAAATGTGGGAGCTTGAGCATCACTCAAAAGTGAACTCACTTGAATGTTAAAGATGGAAGCAGGGCAGATTGGAAATAGGATTATAGTTTTTGGCTGGTCAGCTCTAAACTTATATTGTTGTTGTTTGTCCTTAGTTTTCAAAGACTAATGACATCAGGGGGGTGAATTGTAAGTGGATTGGATTTAACTTGACCACCCTGTCCTGGGTCAAGGGGTACAATGTCCAGGATGAAAGGCAGTTAGGTGATGTGGTGGCAAGAGAGCTAGGCTTGGAGACAAAAAGACAAGTTCAAGTCTAGCCTCATACACTGTACTGGCTAGTTACCCTCAGTCTGCCTCAGTTCCCTCATCTGTATAATGGGAACAATAATAGCACCTATTCTTACAGAATTATTGTGAAGATCAAATGAGAATGTTTGTGAAGCACTTACTTTATTTTTTTAAAATCAGCTGCTGTCATGCTGTGTGATCTTTTAAAAATTTTTATTTCTTTATTACAGGTTTTTGTTTTCAAAAAATATATATGTATAATTTTTCAACATTAATCCTTGCAACACTTTGTATTTCAAAAATTTCCCTCCCTTCTCTCCACTGCCTGCCCTAAATGTCAAATAATCCAATATATGTTAAACATGTTAAAATATATGTTAAATCCAATATATGTATACAAATTTATACAATTATCAAATAATAGCATTTACCCTTTCAGGTTATTGTGAAGATCAAATGAGAACATTTGTTAAGCACTTAATTTCAATTTTTCTCATCTGTAAAATGGAAAGAATAATAGCACCTACCCCTCCAGAATTATTGTGAAGATCAAATGAGAATGTTTGTGAAGCACTTTCAATTCCTTCATCTATACAATGGGAACATTAATAGCACCTACCCCTCCAGAATTATTGTGAAGATCAAATGAGCATGTTTGTGCAATTCCCTCATCTGTAAAATGGGAACAATAATAGCACTTACTCTTCCAGAGTTATTGTGAAAATCAAATGAGAAATGTCTGTGAAGGACTTAGCCTCGATTTTTAATCTGTAAAATGGGGGTAAAAATGACACCTAACATAAAATTGCTGTGAAAATCAAATGAGATAGCATATGTACAATACTTTGTAAACCTTATAGATCTATACAAACCTAATGACAATCATGATGATGATGATAGAACTGAGATCTGGAGAGGAAAATAACTTGTGATCAGGGAAAAGTAGTCAAGTGACACTTTTCATTGGCAAGTATAAGTATTGTATTTTGAGATTGGCTTATCTAATTAAACCCAGGGTTTTCATATAATCTTAAGATGGTCCTTATTGGTGTCCCTATTCTAAGTCTGCCTTGTATCTCCTATATTCTAAAATTCCTGCTAAACCTTCCTTCAAATCATTCTATTTTCTAAGATTTTTTCTATTTCTGATATTCTTTGAACTGAAATTAGTTGACAACTAATTGTGAGGAAGCTGGGTGGGAGATGGGTAAGGATATCGCCGCTCTAAGAGAGGCGAGAGCTAGCCCACAGTGGTGAGGCTGTAAGAGACATGAATTCGGGGACATTTATAGGGCTGTCCCTCCGGAATACCAGGAAGGAGGTAATGTTCTCAAGTATCTTTTCCATCTCTAATATTCTCTGATTCGATGTATCTATTTGCTGTAAAACAGATAGTCTTTAATAAAATGGCTCTTTCCCAGGAGCATTGAATGCCCACCGCTGGGCCTGTTAACAGACTGTACTTCTCTTCCTCTCTATTAGTTCTCCCCTCCTGTCTTGTTGACACAGTGAGAAACAAGAAGCCATTATACCCATATGAATATAGGCTGTGCTGTCCCCTCAAATATGGAACCTCAGTGTGGCTGCTGATCAATGCTGTTTTTTCTAGCATGCGCCTGTATATATTTTTTTACTCCAAAAAAACTTCATTGTAGGAGAATACCCTGTGTGTGTGTGTGTGTGGGGGGCTCACCATTATGTAAATTCAGCATAAAAAAGAAACACTACCTTTAAAACCAGTTATCTGTTGTGTAGATAACTCAATTGTTTTGTCTATACAACAGCAAATTAAAATATCAAGACCAATCTTGCCACAGTCTCATTTAGAAGCCTGTTATTATTTGGAATTGTTCTTGTTTCAATCCATTGTCTCAGTGCCAAGTAAACAGGGGCCTAAGAGGGTTGCCTGGGAGGGAGGCAGCGCAGGTGGTGCTACTGTGGGGTGTCAGTAGAGGGAGGCCCAAGAATACCCAGGCCCATTGTTTAGCCTGTCAGGATTTCTATTATTAGCCCAATTTGGGGCAATTAAAATTCTGCAATCAGGCTTTGCCTCTGGCTAGAGCTGAGCATTTCACATACGAGCCTGGGTTATTTCTGATTTCATTAAAAGCATCTTCACATTTCCAAGAGCCAATCTAGGCTAGTTTAGGGGGATCTTTAAAAACAATCCCTCTCTGATGACAGATGAAATTTGAATGTCGCTTAATATGTATTGTTCCTGCTATTCTAGCCATTTCAACAAATATCGTGACTCTGGATTTGAAGGAGAGAGAAAAACATCAGAAAAACATATGCTGAGAGAGAAAGCCCAGAATGGGAAAGATAGGGGGACTAGAACGAACTCCCAATGGAAAAACAGGAGGTCTGCATTCTTGAACCAATTAAGCTTGAACCAATCACTCCCTTTCTCTGTGTCTTAGTTTTTACCTCTTTAAAAGGGAGACGAGTGGATTAGACTAGCTGATTCTTCAAGGTCTGGGACATTTCTGAAATCTGTGATTCAGGTGATTCTGTTAGTGAGGAAGAATGATTTTATTTCCAGATATAATTAAGAGAGAAGGGAAAATGTATACTAAGGACCACTATAGATTCCTTGGATCACAGGGATAAGAATCCTTACCAAGCTTCTTGGAAGCCAAGACATTCCTAGGAATTAATAGCTTCTTTCTTCTTCAAGGTGGATGAGTCCTTCCTCAAGGAATATCCTCTCCAGAGCATCTCACACCCCTGTAGTCCACCTTTTTCTAAGTATGATTCGCACCTGTGAGACTTCCCACACTCACTGGGCAACATGAAGTGACCTTTATTGTAGGATTAATACTTACCTTCCTCCAATGCTGCTTCCTCCATTCTTTCTGGCAGCCTCCTACCCATCTGCTGTGCAAACAAGTCTCACCCGACAACTGGGAAATGCTCCTTTGTAAAGTACACAGAAATCTGACAGATAGTAAATAGAACTGTTTATTGGGGCCTAATGTCCCATACTGTCTGTGCCAGTTGGGTACCTTATCTCAGAGATGTCCACATGGATTCTTGTTCATCTGGGGGGCACATACATGGTCCATGAGCATTTATTGAAGCCTAACTATCTGCTGTTTGGTTTAGTCATTTTTTATTCATTTCTGACTCTTTATGACCCCATTTAGTATTTCTTGGTAAAGATATTGGAATGGTTTGCCATTGCTTTCTCCAACTTATTTTGCAGTTTGAAGACCTGGGGCAAACAGGGTGAAGAGGTTTGTCTAGAGTCGCATAGCTAGTTAATGTCTGAGGCTGGATTAAGAGTCTTCTTGATTCCAGGTCCGGAGCTTTACCCACTGTACCACCAACTATCTCCTAGACATTGTGCTAAACTCTGGCAGGGACAAATAAAGGCAGAAACAGTTTCTGCTCTCAGGGAGCTCACTATCTAATGGGGGACATGATGTATAAATAACTGTACACACAATATACAGACTGATGATTTCTTAATTTTTTTTTGTATCATGGACATTTATGATAGTCTTATATAATTTATTGAATTGAAATAATGTTTATTGCCTCTGTTTATAATTGAAATAAAAGGTATCCCCCCATTCAAGTTCAAGTTCAAGTTCACTTCTGTGGATCCAAGGATCTGTGTAAATGGAAGGTAGTCCTGGAGGGAAGTACAGCAGCCCCTTGCTGAAAGTGGGTTTAAATGGAGTCTTGAAGAAAACTGGGAAATCCTGGAAATGGTGATAATGAAAGAGAGTGTTCCAGCTTTAGGGGAAAGCTGGTTTCAAGGAATCTTTTATCTGGGTCATTCTGGGAAAGCAAGAGTAGTTAGATATTGTCCCCATTAGTCTGTTTCTGTCTGTGGATTGAGGAAAAAAATAGGACTGAGCCTATCAGCTTGTTAGCAGTAGCAGCTGCCAAAGAGAAATAGTCCTGGAGTGAGCCAAGTTGGTACTTTTCTGAGGATGGCACTCTCTGTCTTTGATCTCCAAGCATGGCAGAAGGAAAGAAGGCATTATCATTGGATTGTAGAGCCTCCCTGCTTTTTTCTCTGCTTTGGTTGATGATTTTTTGCATGACCCTGACCAGAGGGGCTTGCTCACCCTTCCAGCCTTTATGATATTAGACTTTTTGCTAATTTATTCTGCAATAATATTTTAGAAGTCAGAGGGCCATAAGATAGAATGGAGACCAAGTCATTGAGGGCCAAAAGGAGGTCATCAAAGAAAAGGTGGAACCAATCATACAAACAAGTGGAAAAGGAGAATTGGGTTGTAAGTTAGGTGAGCAGTCTGGAGCTATGAATCTACAGATTAAAGTAAGGCCAGGAGTCTAAAAACGGGAAAAATTCAAGAACCATGGCAAGGTATATCTTACCTCTGATCTATGTCATCATAGAGAAGTCACTTGGACCTCAGTTTCACCTGCAAATATAAAATGTCATATTTGAGTCAACAGTATTTAATGTTAGAAGAGATTTTAAAGATCATCTAATCCAAACTCCTCATTTTAAAGTTGAGGAAACTGAGGCAAAGGGGGAATTGACTTGCCCGGGGTCTCATAGCTAGTGTCTGGGGCCACATTTGAATTCAGGTTTTCCTTACTCCAGCCCTGGCACTCTACTGAGTCATCTTGTTACCCCCTTACTATGTGCCAGATGCTAAATGATGGAGATACAAATACAAAATGAGACACTCTATTTCCTCAAGAGATTTATATTCTATAAGGAGGAGGCATAATGTATAAAGATTTATGTATATAGATTTCTGATCGCATGAAATTGGGGCAGAACAGATGGATAAAGATACTGAAATCAAAGCAATCTGGACCTTAGACAGGAAATCTCATGAGCCAATCTCAGAATGTGGAACAAGTGTGCATCTCACCTTGTTCTGTTAGGGCATGGTAGATAGAGTGTTTATCACCCAATTGTTCTCCTGGGTTTCGTCATGTTTTCCAGAAGCTCATTATCCTGAACGATCACGCCTTCCGAATCTCCTGCCCCCAGGACTTCTGATTCCAGAGGGTTGAAGGTGGACATCAGGGAGCTTCTGGATCCTCTTGTTCCTTCATTAAGGAGAACTCCAGGATAACCTTCCCATCATCATCTTATTATTGCTATTATTGTTGAGTTGTTTTAGTCCTGTACCACTCTTGGGGACCCCATTTGAGGATTTTCTTTTTGCAAAAACACTTGAGGGGTCTGATATTTCCTTCCCTAGTACATTTGTGAATGAGGAAATGGGGGCTTGTAAGTGTATGAGGTTAGATTTGAACTAATGAAAAAGCGTTTTCCTGATTCTCTATTTACTTTCTCAATCTCATCATTTATCCTCTCATATGTATTTCTCTGAATTTCACCATACCCTCTGCTTTTTTTCTCTTCCCCTAACTCCCACTTTCCAGTTTCTTTCTCCTTTAGATAGTGAACTCCTTCAGGGCAGAGAGACTATCTATTGCCTTCCTTTATATCTCCAATGGCTTAGGACAGTGCTTGGCACATAGTAGGCATGTTATAAATGTTTTCTGATTGATAGCTAGAACTGATGGCTATGACTGGAAATATGGTAGCCATGACCTCTATATTTCTTTGTATCCCCAATGGCTTAGGACAATGCTTGGCACATAGTAGGTATGTTATAAATGTTTTCTGACTGATAGCTGGGACTGAAGGCTATGGCTGGAAATATAGTCATCTTTATATTGATGGTCTTTACTTGGAATACTATTACTTTTGGCTCCCTGGTGGTTAAGGTCCTTAGTAGCTATGACTAATGGGGAAAGAGGAGACTCTATCCCAGACAGCCCTGTAGTTATAATCCAGAATATGGGTTCATGCCATCTTTCTGTTGTGGGCTGGGCTCCCTGGGTTTGGCAGATTTAAATCTTGGATGCCTTCTTAAACAATCAAAAGAGGTAATTTGAGCATCATAGAAACCTTCTCTCCATTCTCTTTCTCTGTGCTAGAACAATGCAGATACTTATATTTTTGTTGACTAACTGAATCACAGAGCAAGGCAGCTGGGCAGCTCAGTGGAAAGAGCTCTAGAGCTGGAGTCAGGAAGATGGGAACAAATCCAGTCTGGGACATAGCTGTGACTTTGGACAAATCATTTAACTACTTCCTGCCTCAATTTCCTCAACTGTAAAACGGAGACAATAATAGTACATATCTCCCAGGGCTGTTGTGAAGGTTAAATGAAATAATAAAGTATTTAGCACAATGCCTGTCATATAGTAAGTGCTTAATAAATGCTTATTTTAAATACTTAAATTAACTATAAAAGGACAGATAAAGAAAGATGTTACCTACATCCAGAAAAATGGTAAGTACAAGTTTGGATAGAAAAAAATATACTTATTTGTGTATAATGGTCTTTAGGGTGGAGGGAGGGAAGAAAAAAGGGAATAAAAATTTACACGATAACTATTATATATTTAAAAGAAAAAGCAAATTGTACATAATAGATTTGCAGTTTTATGTGCAATCATTTAAATATATTATGTTATGTAAATGCTTGTTTTATTCTGTAAATTAATAAATAATTAAATGAATTTTAAAATGCTTCATTTTTCCTAATTTTTTCATTCTGATCTTTATGAATCTGCCTCCCCTTTTTGTCCCTCCTTTGTCCCTAACATTTCTTGCCATGAACCATTTTTATTTACATTTCTCTGCTAGATTTTAAACTCATAGAGGACATATTTAACAGGCACCCCAACTTTTCATCTTCCTTCAGGGACAATCTCAACTTCTCTGACATTTCTCCCTTCTCATTCCTTTATATCCATGGACTAGTTCAAAGTGAATAAAGAAGAGTAAACTGAGGCTCTGGATCATGAAGTTCCTTGTCCCAGATCACACAGTTAGTGAGCTATAGATCTGGTTCTCAATCCCAAATCTTTTGATTCTGGGTCCAGCACTCCTGGAAAAGAATCTTTTATTTAAAATTTCCATTCTGAATTGAATGAGTATCATAAAAGAAGAACATTTACATATGTAAACTAGAACATAAAAAATGGAAATGGAGAGCTTGCTTTTTAATATAGTACATATATATATATATATACATATATATATATATATATATATATATATATATATATATATATATATATATATATATATATATAATATAATCAATCCAAAAAGTTATTTTCAAAGCTGCTCTGCTTCATGCATTCCCTTCTGAGCTTCCTTCTCTTCCCTTCTGTGCATTTTAAAAGAAACTTTAATGGCCATCTTTAGTTTCTTTTCTTTTATTCTTTTTTTGACAATACTATTGTGAGTTTCCTCTTCTCTCCAAATGTTCTTCCCTTCCCTCAAATTAAAAAAGGAGAAACACAAATCTTTGTATCAAAGAATCATACTCAAGAAAAAAGAAATCCACACTTTGTCATGTTCATAATATACTCATTCTGAATCCTGAACCCATCCATTCCTAGCCAGGGGGTGCAAGGTTCTTTCTGCAATATTACCGTTTGCCCACTTTGTCCCTATGTCCCTAATGCATTCTACCAAGCCCATGCTTACAAACACTTTTTCTTTGTTAGATTATAAACTCCTTGAGGGAAAATTACACTTTAAATTCTTCTATGTGTCCCCAATGTCCAATACGATATTTTTCCTATAACAGCATTCATTGAAATGTTAAATTGAATTAGGAACTGTCTCCTCCAAAGCCTCCTAATGGTATAGAGGTAACTTTGGGTTCTCAAAGGCTCCCCCAACAGAGTCCATCACAGTGGAAAGAGTTTGAATACAGACAACAGACTCAATGCGACAAACTGCTTTGGTGGAGAGGACCTTAATTGTTGAAACACGTCTTTAAAGAAGGCTTAAGGAAACTGGGACCGGAATTACCTTTGGTTCTTTTCAGTGACCCATGTCAAACGAAGGCTAGAGCTGACATAGAACAAGTCACCCACCATTGTATCATCCTGAATGCCCACTTGCGGGCTGGTAGAGATTCTGAGCTCCTGTCTTTGAGGATTGATTTGGGGGAGGTGAACAGATCTGTAGCTTAGGGCGGCTGAGGACATCTTGTTGTAATATGACATAAACTCAACCGTAAAAACTAATGGTCTGGAATATATCCAGGCTTTAAAGACTTATGACTAATGCTGCATATTCTATAAGCAATGAGGGGCCATCTGAGTAGGATTTGTCGGGAGAAAGCTCCACCTGAAATTGAAAAACTATACAAGCTTTCTGGCAGTGGTCATCTATCTTCAGAGAGGCTTGATTTGACTTTTATTGAAATACAATATTTCCAAGTAAAATCTATCAGAAGGAAGGATTTGGGAGGCCTAGTTGGTTCTCTTGGGATTGAAGGGTTCACCTTTATCCTACTTGGATTAATAACAGCAACAAAACCAACATTTATTTAAAAAATCTTGTCATGTCAATCTGGTCATATTGGAGAGAAATATAAAGTGTAGATAAGATGGTAAAAGCCTGAGTTCAAATCCTATTTCATATTAGCCTGGAAAGTTGCATAATCTCTCTTAAAATCAATGATCTAGTTTCTAAAATGATGGCTTTGAGCTCAGTGGTCGTTTAGACCCTTCCAGTTCTTGTCTTGATCTTTGCCTTTCTGACTAGGTATTAATGAAGTGCACTATGTCTGGGAGTTTTTATTTTTTTCCTTTGTCCTTAAAGTCTGGAGACAAGTGGTTGCTCTCTCTGGGATGGATGCTATTCCCTATTCTACTCCAGTTCCTAGCTAGAGTCATAAAACGTCCTAAAGTCACTTCTGGTTTTAAATATTTATTAGCATAAACAATATTAGAGTTAGATGGGATCTTAGAATGCTGATTGATAGGACACAGAATGTACAATGTTGGAGCTGGAAGGACTTTAGAATAGAGAATTTAGAATATGCACTATCAATGCTATAAGGGACCTTCAAGATTATCTATACTGGGTGAACTTTTCCCCCTTTCTTTCTTCCTTTTTTTCTTCTTCCTTCCCTCCTTGACTTTCTTTCTTCTTTCTTTCTTTCTTTCTTTCTTTCTTTCTTTCTTTCTTTCTTTCTTTCTTTCTTTCTTTCTTTCTTTCTTTCTTTCTTTCTTTCTTTCTTTCTTTCTTTCTTTCTTTCTTTCTTTCTTTCTTTCTTTCTTTCTTTCTTTCTTTCTTTCTTTCTTTCTTTCTTTCTTTCTTTCTTTCTTTCTTTCTTCCTTCCTTCCTTCCTTCCTTCCTTCCTTCCTTCCTTCCTTCCTTCCTTCCTTCCTTTCTCTCTTTCTTTCTTTCTTTCTTTCTTTCTTTCTTTCTTTCTTTCTTTCTTTCTTTCTTTCTTTCTTTCTTTCTTTCTTTCTTTTCTTTCTTTCTTTCTTTCTTTCTTTCTTTCTTTCTTTCTTTCTTTCTTTCTTTCTTTCTTTCTTTCTTTCTTTTCTTTCTTTCTTTCTTTTTTCTTTCTTTCTTTCTTTCTTTCTTTCTTCTTTCTTTCTTTCTTTCTTTCTTCTTCCTTCCTTCTTCTTTCTTTCTTTCTTCTTTCTTTCTTTCTTCTTTCTTTCTTTCTTTCTTTCTTTGTTTCTTTCTCTTTATTACTCCCTTTCTTTTTTCCTTCCTTCCTTCTTTTTTTCTGTCCTTCCTTCCTTCCTCTCTCTCTCCCTTCCTCTCTCTCCCTTTCTCCTTCCTTCCTTCCTTCCTTCCTTCCTTCCTTCCTTCCTTCCTTCCTTCCTTCCTTCCTTCCTTCCTTCCTTCCTTCCTTCCTTATTTCTCTCTCTTTTCTCTCTTCCTTTCTTTCATAACTACTTTAATCTAATTGGTTTCCTTTGTAATAATATTAGCTTTTTTGTACAGTTAAAAAACATTATTCTTAGAAGGGGTTCCATAGGTTTTTACCAGATGACCCATAAACCATCTAGAGCAAATCCTTTATATTTTTATTGATGAGGAAATTGAGGGAGAGGGAGTGATCTGCTCAATTTGTCACATTGTCAGTGCTAGAGCCAATACTAGGTCTCACATCACTAGTTTTTCAAACCAGAGCTTTTCAAAGAACTGTGAGCTGTGTGATGATGCCCTGTGGTTGAAATATTCCTTTTAATAAGAAGCCCTATATCTCTCTCCTCCCTAAACTGGCCTTTAAGGTTGTTCTTGGGATGTTTCCTCTGCCCAGATGTTTGCCTGGTAGTCCAGATATAGAATGTACTACAGATGTGGCCTCAATCCAAAGAACAGTGGGTTTTCCTTTGTAAGTTCCAGGATAGAATCCAAGGACAAGTTTTTTTTTTAAAGCTGCAGCAGGGATATCTGTGGAAGTATAGCATGTACATGTCAGGCAGGGAGTGGGAAGCGGGTGATGGGGATGTTATCTGCAGGGTCAGCCTGTGGGGAAAAACTAACTTTCCTTCTTGCATCCTCAGCTTCTCCTTCCTATGCCCCTTTTCTTTTCTTTTTCTGTCTGGATCCATCTGCTACCCCTATGTGATCTGTGCCTTGGTCTGTTTCCTGTTTCTCTTTCACCATTACAATCTATTCTTAAGAAAAAATGTGGCTCAAATATATCGGTAGCTTAAGAATAACAATAAGCTGTATGAACCTCAATTTTGCCAGTGGTTGAGTGACAAACAGGATTCCCAAAGAATCTAGCGTGAGAAGGGAAACTTGGTTAATATTCAGTGTCCCCTAAATGACTACCAAGTTCTTTTGAATATTAGAATTGTTTTACAAAAATAAGATTTCTTTTCACTTAAAGCCTACAATTCTAGGGTTGGGGTGGTGGTGATGGTCGTGTCCCAAGTATGAGCCCATAGACTCATATTCACTGTAGTCAGATAACCAAAAGAAGGGAATCAGGCTTTTTAAAAATTTCTGGCTCACATGCTATTATTATTATTATTATTGTTGTTGTTGTTTTTATGTCTCTACTCCAGAGTAGAACTAAATCTTTTTATTTTTAGAACTAAATGTTTAAATAAAGCTTAGAGCGGCTCTCAAAAGACATGAATATATCTTTTTTTTTTGGCAAAATATTCAATCTACAAAGTATATTGGATATTGGACAGTTATTTATTTCTTTTACCATATATAAAATGGTTAAAACACAAGAGACTCATACATTGGCAAATACTTAAAACACAAAAAGGCAACACATTATTCCTATAGTGCTCTATTGGGAGGTGGACACTCCCAGGGGATTTGTGGGATGGCTGAAAAGATATTTCACTTTCACCTCAGAACTCCATTGCTCTAGTAATTCATTTAAGTCCTTATTTTCTGTCCAGTTGGCATGCATGGCTTATCCTCCTGACATTCTCCTCTCTGAGAAGAATATAATTGTAGGATGCTTCTCCTATTCTCAGCATACAGACTTCTCAAGCTCGTGAGGCAGCCATCAAAGCTGAGGACATCCATCTCAGGATTACTGTTTGATTATCCTTGCTCAGGGAAAAATAAAGCAGAGGAGTCAGTTAAGAACCTGACATCCAGTCTCAGGTTCTTCTAACCAAATATGTGTTCTTATAGCTATGGCTTCCAGAGCAAGGGGAAGGAGAGGAGATAGATGATCTGATTAGTTTGTGGTAGAGGCTATGACTTGAATGTGGGCCTCTTGATAGAGGTAATGTGGGATATAATATGAATGGGTTTTGCATGTGTGATTTAATATAGGGAACTTATGGATGAGGGAATTCCTTCTACTGATACAAATCAACAATTTCTCATCAACTTATAGTCTTTGGGAGAGGTATTGCAAAACTTCAAGATGCAGCCTGAGCCAGATTAAATTGTAATTTGAAGATATTTAATAAAATAAAAATATAATAAACATAGGTAATGTTAATTTGGGGTTTTCTAAGTTTCACATCATTGCCAACTCTCTAATTACCTAGAGTGACTGAAAGAGAAATGATTAATTTAGTTAATATGTCTCTAAGCTGAATATGTTGAATCTTGTTTTTTTGGTTTCAACTTTAGTTTTTTCTTGGTTTCTGGAAATACTAGGCCGATGGAATAGAAGCAATATTAAATTGTATTTTACTTTATTATGCCTACCATGCAAATAATTTGAAACACTTATTTTGTAACATTTATATAAATGTTTACTATGGGATAAACACCTTACAATTGTTATTTCATTTGATCCTTATAAAAGTCTTAGGAAATAAGGGCTCTTATTAATCCCCAATTTATAGATTGAAAAATCTAAGACAAACAGGTAATGACTTACCAAATGTCTGAGGTTGAATCTGAATTCATGTCTTCCTGAATTCAGATCTGTTATTCTATCTACTGGGCAACCTAGTTTATTTCATTGATAGGGGAACTGGAAAAAAAGAAGAATAGACCGATGGTCTCCATTCTACTTATGGAATCATCATCTTCATTATTATTTAAGCTGTTTCTTACACGAAGTCCATTTATTCACACTCATTGCTCCTTTTTCTAGAACTTTTTAAGGTCTATAAATTACTTACCTCTTAAAACCCCTGAAAGGTAGTTATTCTGATTTTTATCTGCATTTTACAGATGAAAGTACTCAGCCTCAGAATTATGAAATGATATGGCCCAGGTTACACTGCTAATAAGGAAGAAAGCCAGATATCTGGATTCTAGATCCAACATTTTTTCTTCTACATCTAATATTCTTAACCAATTTTGTTTTTGTATATCACTATTTTAATATAAATTTAATATAAAATGATTTCCTTTGTAATTGTAATTTCCTTTGTAATCCTAAGTATTTTATTCTTTTAGAAACAAAACCCTGAAAAGTGGTCCATGGGCTTCCCCAGACTCTTTTCAAGGTGTCCATGAGACACAAAAAGATTAAGAAATCCCTCATGATTCCATGTTGTCTATATTTTAGTAGCTCAGCTGGAAAGCTTCAGCCTATTAGTCGTTATGGCTTCCTAGTACTTCAATCAAGCAAGAAAAATGTGCCTTAACTAATAAACTCTTTAGAGTCCTGCCAGGGGTACTGAGCCCATGGCCAGATGTGTAGCTGAGATCACATAGGAGGGTATTTCTAGGAGCAAGCTGACTTACTCCTTTCAGTCCCTGAAGGGTTGGATCTGGGCTAGATTGGTCTCAATTCTGATGCTTGACATCTCTAATTATCAGTAATGTGAAGGGATGAGCCCAGAAGAGCATCAACTTGTAGTAATAGGGAGAACTGGACTTAGAATTTGGAGACTTGAATTTGAATCCTGTTCCACAAGACTATGTGATCTTGTGCCATTCATTTAATTTAGGGTGGGCCTCAGTTTTTGCCTCTGTATAATAGGGATAGTGATATGGAATATATTACCCACTCAAAGGATTGTGGAAAAGATAGTTCTTTGTAAACCTCAAAGTATATCATCTAAGTTCTGCCTCCCTTTAAATTCTATGAAAACGACTTAACTATGAAATGGCAGGCCAGAGCTGGGGTGAAATGCTGGGCTGGAAGGTTAGTTAAATAGATTCTTATCCTCCAGCTTGATTAATCAGAACTGAGACATGAGTGAGGGCATTGGTCAAGTGCTAAGTGACTGAAGGAATCCTGTCAGAGGCTGAGCTAGGATTGATCCTGGTTATTTGTTGCTACATATCTTTCTTTTGGGAAGAAGAGCCATGACATCTGGAGGGTGATGTCTTGACTTGCAACTGAATTGGAGTTACATGAGGCAGAGTTGTGCAAAGTCATCAATCTCATTCTCTTCTCTAGATTCATTGGAGACCCATGGCAAGATATAGATCAGGATAACTGGTGATGGTTCAGGATGCAGTGGGGACTGTTTTTTTTAACCTAAGGTCTTTTCCTTAAGGTGTCAGTTGTCTAAGGCATCACCATTAAGTAGTTAAAATCTAGGTAGGAATTGAGACAAGATATTTGACTTCCCAAAAGAAACCGCCTGGAAGGGAAAGGCCTTAGTCCTGTGGTTAATGAAGAAAAGGAGGCAAATGATTTTTCACTGTAGACAAGGTATAGACTAGAAGCAGGAATTTGCTGATAAATATTGAACCATAGGCTCTTAAACATAAAAACAAAACAAAGCAGAATACATTTTAAGCTTAATCTATAATTATTAACATTTTTCTCCATTATTTTTCAAATCTAGAAATCAACAAAAATTAAATTAAGCCTTGCTTTGTAGAATTTTCTGATTTCCAAAATGGAAATATTCATTCTATAAATTTATCATTGGTTTCTCTAGCTGATTCAAACTACAGCAAAAGGAGGTGAAGCAGGTCAGAGGAAATACTTGACCCCAGGTCTTGTGGGCTTTGAAGATGGCTCTCTTGGTCACTGTCACATAGCTACTATTCAAATATATATACAAAATTAAGTTTTGCATAATTTCATATGTATAATGGACATTGTATTTCTTGCCTTCTCAATGGGTGGGTAGGAGGTGAAGAGAGGGAGAAATCTGAAACTGAAAATACAAGAAAAGAATTAACCTCTTACTTGATAAAATACAAAACAATGAACTCAAGAGAGTTTTATTTTATTTTAAGGAAGATAGTAGAGAGTATTAATAGCTGAGAAGTTGAAATAATTTGTATAGAAGTTAATGCTTGAGTTAATTTTGAAAGAAGCAGAAGATTCTAAGAGACAAAAATGAAGAAGGGGTATATTCCAATCATGGGGGACAGCCAAAGCAAAGGCACGTGTATTTTCCATCCTCCTCTATTCAGTGGAGAGAGGAATAATGTATATTATCTTTTTCTTGGAAAGACATGATGGGAGAGTTCTTCCTGTAGGCCATTGGGTAGCCAATGGGTAATTGGCTCCTTAAGCAGTAATATACTAAAAGGGCAATTCCTGCTGTTCTGACCTCTTCTTCCTGGAGGCTTTCAGGTAGGGGTTATGTGTTTCTATGTCCTGGGCTGGCCTATGAGCAAATGGTTTCCTGAGCAAATCTGTGCTTGAGATGGTGAAATCTCCTGTTTTTGTCTTCTTTCCTTCGTTGTAGAAATACTTGAAATTTCAAAAGGCAGTCAGTTTCTCTCCCACTGTTGGGTACCTGAGCAGCAGGGTATCTCATGGAAGTGACAGGGACAGCAACAAGCCAGCTGAGAGAAACAGAATCACCCACAGAGAGAGAAACCCACTGGAAAGCAAAAAGTCCACTTGGCACGGATCAGGATGTTGTCAGTGAAGATCAAATACAAAATAGCTAATGAGAAACCTTGTTATAAAGATCCCAATGAGGCTTTCATGTAAGCCTCGAAACCGATAGTCCTATTCTGTGATTATTGCTTGGAAGGATAATGCTGCCTTTTCCGTACCTGATTCACTTTTGTTCTCCAAGTCTTTTTTTTTTTTCTGTGTCCTTTCCAGCTTCTTTAGACAAGATCTAAAAATAGAACTGCTCCTCAGGAATCTGAAGTGGAGTAGAATAGGAACCCCAGTGAGCCTAGACTGGCAGGTCCAGAGCAATGACCCAAGGACAAAGGCAAGGTCACAAAGGACTGAGCCAGGTTAAAGTTGGCACATTCGGTGGCTTTAGCTTAGCCAGCTGCTCTTAGAAATGTATATTAAGCTGAAAAGGTAGACTAAGGCCATGAAGATTTTAAGCCTTTAAAAGACAAAGAGACTAGGTGATATTTGATCTTAGAGCACTAGGAAATTATTGGAATTTGTCAAGTAGGTCAGTGACACAGTTGGACTTCCACTTTAGGAAAATCACTTTAGCAGTCATGTGGAGGAAAGAGGAAAACATGTGAAACGGGTAGTGCTGAGTCCCCTTTCCCAGAGGGAAGAGGAAGGGAGGTGACATTTTGAACATACCCCCAGTATATTGGGTTAAAGTCTGCACTGTTCTGTAATAAATCATCTGGCACCACTGGGATTCTACTCCTTTGTACTTGTTTTAGTTGGATCTTGATTAGTTTATTCAATGGTACCAAAATTCTGCTTAAGCCTAACTCTTAGGATTAGAACATGGAATGCCAGAATCAGAAGGGGTTTTTATAGTTTACCTAGTCCAATCTCTTTATTTTATTGCACAGGATGAAAATGGATGGGATTTGCCCAAAGTTACATAATTCATTGGTAGAAGGGCTAACAATCAAACTCCATTTCCCAAACTTTGGTCTAACACTGTTTAGAGAAATGTGGGACTTCTAGGCTTAATGGCCCAGCAATTTCTCCTGAGTTAGGTTCTTAGGACAATGAAAGAATTCTCAAAGGGCTCTCGAGTCCCTAGAATCATTATTGTCAGATTCATCCTTTAGACTGGAGCTGATGTCCTTATAATAATGTTTTCTTGAGGCTTTGCCAGTAGTGAATCTCTCTGAGCCTCAATTTCTCTGCGTCTCTGCGATGGTAATGATAATTCTTGCCTTCTAGGACTCACAGCTTTATGAGAACAAATGAAATATTGTGTTTCTGCAGAGAAACATAATGTGTGTGTGTATATATATACACACATTGTATATATATACATGTATAACATATATATACATGTATAACATACACACACACATATAACATGGAGGATAAGTAGATGGAAACAATTGGAATCACCAGTGAGCTCATAATTCCAGACACCAACAGGATGCTACCAAACCCTGTGTTTATTTTTATCTAGCCTTGATTGGTATATTAAGGAGTACCTGGAGCTCTATTTGCCTTTGTTTAGTACATATTTACTTTTTTCTACCTCAAAATCCCTATTACCCTGTCCACTTTAGATCTCTCCAAATGAGGTTATAAACCTGGCTTGATCTATTGATTTTTCTGAGTTTCAGTTACTATTTGATTTCATTTCCCCAAACCTGGGTAAGACTGGGAACCATTACCTCAAGGATGGTGGTGAGATAGATGCCTTTGTATCTTTGAGCTGAGACTGATGCCTTTGCCATAGAACATTTGCCTGAAACTTTACCAAGTTGGCATTCTTATGTTATTAAAAATACCTTTTGTTTAGATCAGAGATGGTCATATTTCTTTTTCTTTTTCTTGACACTTGGAACTGGACTAACTCCAGTGTGTAAAGTGACTTGGAAACCTTAAAGTGATAAAGAAATAGGCGCTATTATTATTTTGGGGGCAATAATAAATAAAGCCCAAGATGCTGAGTCTTGTTCCAAGACTTTGATATCTTATTTTCTCTCCTCACTGCAAGATGAGATGATATCAAAATGCTGCTTTGAAAGTTAGCAGGAAAGTGAGATTAGAAAATGATTCTCCCCACCACAAGTGGTATTTGAGAGGCTCTTCCAATAACTGATGCCCCTTTGGGTTTCCATCTTGGGTGCATTGAATACTGTATAATATGGGAAGCTGTCATATGTGGCATGAAGCACGCCATGCGAATTGTTGCATGCTGTTGTATTAATGCCTTCCTAATTTATTAGCACTTAGAATTTCCTCCGGGAGGTTGACAATGAATATTAAATATCACTGTTGGCCCCGAAAAAGATTTCAAGTCATCTTTTGGAGGTTGTGGGACAAAATGAATATTTTTGTGGAACTCAAAGTTGAGAGGAATCATAATTAGGATTATGAGCTTTATAGCTGTAAGGGACCTTGGAGAGTACAACTGGTGAAGGCTGAGAAAAGTGAAATGACTTGTCACGTAAAGAGCAATTGGAGGGGTTAGGATTAAAATATAGATCTTCTGACTAAAAATTTGATAATTTGATAAATTTTACTTCCATTTCTATAAAATTTTAGCATTAATAAAGTATTTATTTTCCTTACAGAGGTAGGTAGTATAAGGTGCCTTATTTCCATTGTGCTAATTTAAAAAATGAAGGGTAATGTGACTTCCCTAAATTCATCCAGCTAGTCAGCGTCAGAAACAGAATGAATGAAGCTAGCCAATTAGAGTCTCCAGAGAGACAAGAACTTGACTTCACTGGTAACTGGTGGAATGGGGACTGGTTTCTTGGCAAGAAGTTAATCACACTTGATTGGTGCCCCTGCATCATCAGTGATGGATTTGAGGATAATTACAACTCCACTGCCTCCTCCACAGGGTGGCTATGAAGCAAATTTTTTGCCAAACTCTAATGCACTATGGAAGTGGGAATTATTGTGATTCCTCACTTTGTAGATGAGGAAGCTCAGTTTTGTCATGACTTGCCCCTGCCACACAGCACATACGTGACAGCCCGGGACTGCCACCCAGCATTCTGAGTTCATGTCCATTATATCTGATGGTCTCTCTCCACCCATCTTCTCCTTTCTCTTTTTGATTGGAAGTGTTCTTATAGGCTATGTTTTGGGTGTAAATAATTCAAATTCTTTTCATTTTAATGTTGTCTAATCAGTAAGTGTCATACATTTTAATGTAATAACAGCCACTAATGATATGTCAGTATTATTAGTTTTCTCTCGTTTGTGAGAACAGTCAGGATGATTTGGGTTCCTGTTAGCATCACTAAGATAGGTAATGCTTCCCTCCATGCCTACCCCACCTTCTTCTCTTTTTTACACAAATGACATTTTACTCAGTGAGTTGAATTATTTTCAGATGAAAATCTGCTCCTCTTGTTGTTCTTGGAGTCCTTTTCTGTTTCTCCTGAAAAATACCATCTTCTTAACATTCAGGGAAATGCTGAACCAGATCACCCTCAGGGCCCCCCTCCCTCTGGAGTCTGAATTGTAATGTGAGGCAAAGCCTGGGCCTCATGGGAAAAGAAAGAGATAAATAGTAATAATGGTAGCCAACATCTGCATGGTGCTTTACGGTTGCAAAGCATTTAGCATATTTTTTATATCTTCACAGCAATCCCTTGTCAGTTAAGTGACATTATCTCCATTTTACAAACATGTAAAATGAGACTCAGAAAATTTAAATGACCTGTTCAAAGTCTAATAACTAGCAAGTTGCAAAAGTCGAATTTGAATCCTGGTCTCTCTTGATTCCAACTTCAGCATTCGATTCATTACATCTTGATATCTCACAGCTGTTATCATTGCCTGCATCATCACCATTAGCATCTGCATATTCATTTTATCCTCCTCCTCCTCCTCCTCCTCCTCCTCCTCCTCCTCCTCCTCTTCCTCCTCCTCCTCCTCTTCTTCCACCATTCTGTTCATTATACTGATGTGGGGAACTCCTGGTAATTAAACTCTCTTCCCTCATGTGGATGGGCAACTTGTCTATATAACTTTTTGTCTTAGAGTTTTCCTGAGTCATTGATAGATTTAGTGATTTACTTCTAGTTAAATAATTAGTATGTGTAGGAAAGTGAGCATAACAAGATTCTAATGGACACGGCTCTTCCCAACAATTCAGACTGGTTACAATGATCTTGTGATGAAGAGTCATCTGCACCCAGAGAGAGGACTGTGGGAACTGAATGGGGATCACAACATAGCATTTTCATGCTTTCTGTTGATGTTTGCTTGCATTTTATTTTCTTTCTCATTTTTTCCCTTTTTGATTTGATTTTTCTTGTGCAGCAAGATAAATTATATAAATATATATGCATATATTGAATTTACATATTTTTTCCATGTTTAACATATATTAGATTACTTGTTATCTAGAGGAAGGGGTGGGGAGAAGGGGGGAAATTGGAACATAGAGTTTTGCAAGGTTAATGCTGAAAAATTATCTATTCATATCTTCTTAAAATTAAAAAGCTTTAATAAAGCAAATAAAAAATAAAATAAAATATAAACAACAATAAGAAGAAAGTGAGCTTGAACTCAAGGCTTCTTGAGGCTAAGACAAGTTTTTACTTCTTCTCTGTCCTGCTTTCCATTACCACCACCACCACCACTAACAACATCATATTAATCATCCTCTCACCACCATCCTTATCATCACCTTCATGATCATTATCACCATTATCATTAACATTTCCACCACTACCATCATCACTACTACCCATAATCATCTTCATCATCATCATTACCACTCTCATCATCATCATCTTTATTATTATATTTATTATCATCATTATCATTATTATCACCATCACCATCATCTTCATCCTTATCATCATCAGCATATTCATCATCATTATCATCATCCTCATTATCATTTCCATCATCATCACTACTACTTTTTATCTTATTTAATGGGTTTCACTTATAAATAGTCTTGGGACAGGTCGTTACTCTGCTATTGTTATTTCATACTTAGTATTTTAAAGACTATTATACAAATGGATAAAATGCATAATTTTTATAATTGAACAAAAATATTAAGGTACAAAGTCTTTTTAAGTACAATGAAAGCATTCTGGGTATGACTCTAGTAGCAGATGATAGATACATCTTCTGCTCCTAAGTAGTTTTTCTTTTTTTCAGCTAGTCTCTATATAATAGACTTGGAATCCAACAAGAGCCTTTTCTACAACATCTTGACAGGTGTTTATACTTCCTCTGCTTGAAGATTTCCAGGACCGGAGAACTCTCTCCTCCTGTAACAGACCTTTCAGCTTGAATTGTTAGGACAGTTTTTTCTAAACTTAGGTTTACATCCATTGATTCATGGAAGCAGTCATATAAATGTAAGGAAAAGCTTGTGAACAATCAGATCTGTTACTGGAGATGGAGCAAACCTCTCTTTCCCCATTTTATAGGCATGGAAAATGGCATGAGCATAGACACAGAGTCCAAAGAGCAAGATGAGGGAAGACAGAGAGAAATAAGATATAGAGCTCAGATGTCATGCAGCTCAATCTCCTTCTTTAGTGGAGGCCAAATGGATTTGAAATAAGAAGAGTTGAGTCAAAACCTCAGTTTTGACCCTCATTAGCTCAATGATCTTTGGGAACCTTCTTTTTCCATCTCTGCCTCAGTTTCCTCACCTGTAAAATGGGTATGATAATACAACTGTTTATCCCACAGAATTGTGAGAAAAGTGATAGATGAACCAAACCAGCCTCAGGGCATGTGAGTTAACATTATTGCTATTAATACTAATTTCAACACTTTGAGTTTCCATGATCTTATTTATGTGGCCATTCCTTCCATTAATGTATATAGTTTTCTTCCATGTCTTAGGTGATGGTCTTCTTTGAGTTGCTATGGCTGAAAAAAATGGTCATTAATAATTTCTTATGAAATTGAATTGAATCACATACCACATCAAACTTAAAGTCCTCCATCTGGTTTTCAATACCTTCTATGAGCTGGTTTAACCCTACTGTCTGGGATGAGTTTTTCTACTTTTTCATGTTCCACATTCCACAAACTGGGCTTGTTCTAAGACGACAATATATAGTCTCTCTCTGGTGTTCTAACTGCACAGGACCCTGTAGAGCACACTCTTAGAGGAGTCTTCCTATAAATTTTCAATGCTATTAATATGATTGTTATTGCCACAATATGCATAAAGATAGCTGGTTGGTGTGGCACCTGAGTGACTGGGAAATGGGCATACTGTGATAGTGGTCTGAGGTTGCTGAGTACCCTGTGAGAGGCTGAGTAAAACTTCTTTTTTCCTGAACCCCCAGCTGCTGGTACCCACCACTTTGTATTAATTTTCCACAAATGTTACGTATATTTTTGTGTATGTTGTTTCTCCTATTAGAAGGTGAGCACCTAGAAGGCAGGTGCCGTTTCATTCTTTTCATTGTATCCCCAATACCTTGGTACAATGCTTACTGTTTATTATATGCTTATTGATTGATTTGGACATGTGACTTAACTTCTCCAGTCTCAGTTATTTATCTGCAAAATGGGAATAACAATGCCTATAGCACCGATTTCATGAGATTATATAAGAATCAAAGGCAATAAAGGTATTGATGAAAACAAGATACTTCTCTATAGAGATAGATTAAGGAAAGGAGAACTGGTTTTCTTTTTTTTTTTCTGATTATTTTATTTTATTTTATTTATAATTTTTTTCACAGTATATATGCATGAGTAATTTTTTTTATTATATTATCCCTTGTATTCATTTTTCCGAATTATCCCCCCCTCCCTCCATTCCCTCCCCTTGATGACAGGCAATCCCATACATTTTACATGTGTTACAATATAACTTAGATACAATATATGTGTGTAAATCCCATTTTCTTGTTGCACATTAAGTATTAGATTCCGAAGGTATAAATAACCTGGGTAGATAGACAGTAGTGCTAACAATTTACATTCGCTTCCCAGTGTTCCTTCTCTGGGTGTAATTGTTTCTGTCCATCATTGATCAACTGGAAGTGAGCTGGATCTTCTTTATGTTGAAGATTTCCACTTCCATCAGAATACCTCTTCATACAGCATTGAAGTGTACAGCGATCTTCTGGTTCTATTCATTTCACTCAGCATCAGTTGATGTGAGTCTAGGAGAACTGGTTTTCAATGGCAGGCAATGAGTTCTGTTGATTCTGGGTTGACTCTGACACTTTGGGTGGACTATTTGTGTCTTAGAGTGCTGGCACACAATATGTGCTTAATAAATCCTTCCTTCCTCTTTCCCATCCTCCCTGCCTTCTCTCCCTCCCTTCCTTCTCTTCCTCCTATTCCTCCTTTCCTTCTTCTCTTCTTCCTCTCCCTCCCTCCCTCCCTCCCTTCCTTCCTTCCTTCCTTCCTTCCTTCCTTCCTTCCTTCCTTCCTTCCTTCCTTCCTTCCTTCCTTCCTTCCTTCCTTCCTTCCTTCCTTGCTTCTCTAATTCTTTTCTTCCATTGTGAAGAACTCTAGAGAAGCAGCATATTCTTAAAGCAATTTTTGAATTTTTAAAGCTGCTCACAGAAAAAGTAAAACAAAAAAAAAACACCCTCCAAAACCCAAAACAAAACACAAATTCATTGAGCTCAACTGTTTTGAAATCTTTATTTCCTAATTGCCATTAGTTATAGCTTTTCTTTTATTCTATTCATTTGTTTAGTGTCTTTGATCTACTGCTTGTCAGGAGAAAAAATTACTCTGCAAACAGAAAGGCCTAGTACTGGTTTTATTTTGAGCATTAGGAAAATGAGATGAAATCAAACAGAAAAGCTTATTTAAAGCAAATATAATACCCATGTACACTTTCCCCTGCATCTTCAAATCCTACACTAAGCAATTATACTCTTTCCTACTGAGAGAGCCCAATGTGGGAAGCTAGGATTGAAAACGTGTACAGGGTAAAAGAGAAAAACTTGGAGAAAAAACACAATAATCCAACAGCAACAATAACCACATCACACCACCACAACAACACGGCCCCTCTTGTTGACTGATTATGAAGGAATGATTCAGTGCAGTGTTTGGAAAACCACTGAATTTCACAGAAAGTCACATCTGGAAAAAATCTTGGAATATAAAATGTCAGAGCTGACAGGGATTTTAGAACTTAGAATGCTTGAACCTAGAAAATGGAATGTCAGAGCTGACAGGGACCTTAGAATGCTTGAACCTAGAACATAGACTGTCAAAGCTGACAGGGACCTTAAACTTAGAATGCTTGGTCCTAGAACATGGAATGAAAGAGATAATAAGGACCTTAGAACTTAGAATGCTTGAGCCTAGAACATGGAATGTCAGAGAGGATAAGGACCTTAGAATTTAGAATGCTTGCATCTAGAGTTTGGTCTGTTAGAGCTGACAAGGACCTTAGAACTTAGAATTTTGGAATATAGAAAATAGGATATAAGTGCTGGGAAAGTGTTGTGACTGTGTTAGTACCCTGGATATCTTAGAATCAGCTGGAGTCAGGATAAGCAAAAGTCTTTATTCTTGGTCCTTTGGGGTCGCTGTCAGGGGGTTAGATATAGGACTCTCCACACCTCCTTTCTCTCTCTCCACAGCCAAAGAATGATCCTGCTGGTCCTACTCCACCCTCTGGTCTCTCTCCCCCTTCTCTGTCCACACCCACAGATCGAGCCAGCACAGAGTTGAGTAGGGTCATCCTCCAAGCATATGTTAATAGAGAATTGTCCAATTGGTACTTAGCCTCAAGTGCTAGGTCATCTTGTGTTAAGTACATCTGCTCAGTTCTAGCCCTTTACAGGAAAGTATATAGAGTATTACAAAATAAGTCAGAACTGAAAGAGAGCTTATCCATTGTAGAAATGTCATGAAACAAGCAATCAACACTTATTAAACACCTACCTTGTACCAATCACTGTTCTAGTTTTTCTAGGTATTGACCATACAAAGAATAAAAGGAACTTAACATTCTCACAGAGAAAATAACAGGGACCCATAGAAGCAAGTATAAAATGATAGAAAATAATTTTGGGGAAAGAGACACTAATAGGTGGATAGATAAGCAAAGATCTCATGTGAGACATCATATTAGAATATGATGTAATTATTGTTATATTTATCATATTTTAATGACAAATATGATAATTTCAGAGAAATTTGGGAAAGCTTGAATGAATTGAAGTAAAGCAAAGTAAGCAGAAGTAAGACAGCATTATACAACATGGCTATCATAAAGCAAAGGAAAACAATACTTTAAAGCCTTAATAAAGTCAGAATCCAGTTGTTGGCTCAGAGGTCTGATGAGAGGGACCACCTACCTCTTCCCACCTTCATTCCGAAGGGGAAGTGCTACAGATGTGGAAGGGAGCCTTTGCTGTCAGATAAAATCTGGACCATTTTGCTTAATTGTACTTTGTTAGAAGTGATGATATTTCTTGTGAAATGGGTACGGGGAAATATATATATATATATATATATATATATATATATATATATATATAATTTTTTTAAAATAAGTAAATATTTCAAAATAAAAATTAGATAAAATGAGGAGGCTGGTTGAGAGGATCTCCTAGGTCCCTTCAAATTTTGATCCTAATAATAAATATTGGTCTGTTTCTTATACAATATTAGCCACATTTTATCCATGCTTCTTCCGCTACTCCCCAGAATGACAATATACTATATATATATATATATATATATATATATATACATATATATGCAAAACAGTAACATTCTCAGAATTATGTTGCTGCCCCTTTTCTTTCTTACCATGTGGACTGGGAGTATGCAGGTTTGAGCTAAATTCAGAGCTAGAATTACTTCCTTAGTTACAGTTTACTTGCAAATCCTAGAATTTTGATATCCTGCCAAACACATGTAGTATATGAAGGAAGCAGGTGATGATAGTATATGTACCAACTTAATCTGTGTTTATGAAAGACTATCTGAAAAGATTCTTCAGATTCGGGGCGGCTAGGCTGGAAGTCAGGAAGGCCTGATTTCAAATCCAGTTTCACTTTCCTTGTCTTTAATTAGGTATAATAATGGCACCTATCTCCTAGGGTTGCTGTGAGAATAAATGATATGATATCATAAAAAGCACTTAGTACACTGCCTGACACATAGTAGGTAGTGTATAAATGCTTGTTGTTTCTCTGTCTCCCTTTGTAGAGAGGTGAGACTCTGCTTGCATTGAAATTTTTTTTTCTCCTTCTGGAGGAAGTGAATACCAGTGGAAGCTCATTGGGAGAATTGAGGTTAATTCTGGTACCCAAGTACAGGTACTTTGTTATCCATTCTATCCCAAGTATCTTTTCAAATCTATAGTCTCATTGTACTTCCCTAAAGGCTTGGACTCCCTCTAGGAAGGGAAAAAATAAGGTTTCAAATCTTTTTTTCTCTCTCTTTCCACTTTGAAAATAATCAATTAGCTCAGTGTCTAGGGGAATGTTTTGATTGATTCAGGTTATGGTTGATTGAAGCCACTTTTTTGACCTGGGAATATAAAGTAGTACAGGGATTTTTGCTAAGGTCTAGCTTGAGAGAACTTGAGAAATAGCAAAACCCAGATAAACCAGAGACTTAAGAACAAGGAGGGATTCTAGGGAAAAAAATAAAGCCAATGTTTGCAATGCTTTTATCTTCTAACTGGTCCCCCTGTGCTCAACTTCTTTTGGTCCGCTAATGTCAGAGGCATTGTGTAGTTGTAAAACTCTTACTCAAATGGCTCCAAGAGAGGATGGAGGCACTGATCAAGTCCCATCAGAACCACATGGACAAGTGATGGGAGTTCCTGCTTTCTTAACAGATATCTAGAGTTAATGAACTGAAGATCTAGAACATGGTTGTGGAATTGGAGGAGTAACAAGGGACTAAGTTGCCATAATTTACAGGAGATTAAAACTTGAATTTTGCCATCTGAATTATCTAGACCATGTAATTCTGGGGAAAACCTCGATTTTTTTTCTCTTATTGGATGGAGTCCAAGTTCTCATGGTGTATTATGAAGCTGTGAATCTGAATAGGTCCTTGGGAGAAAAAGTAGGATTTATTGAATGGTGAGAGATGAATTCTTTAGCCACCCCAATTTTGTTTCCCTTTCAAGGGGACTCCAAGCCTATAGTGTAGTATTATTTTCCTGATGAAGTGTGTAGATAGCTGGAATGAAGGTGGGGCTCACAGGGAAGAGAATAATTATATCAATTGTGAACTATGCTGAGTCTTTAATTTTTTGTATGGTGAAATGATAGATGTCCTATACCATACCATATTGCTTTGAGCACTTG
The DNA here is from genome assembly GCF_048593235.1 of Sminthopsis crassicaudata. Classification (NCBI taxonomy): domain Eukaryota; kingdom Metazoa; phylum Chordata; class Mammalia; order Dasyuromorphia; family Dasyuridae; genus Sminthopsis; species Sminthopsis crassicaudata. The sequence goes on from NC_133618.1 coordinate 61,595,010, forward strand.
CATAGCCACTGGGATCCTTTTGCCAAAATCTATGAAGAACTAAGCAAAAATATATTTTGAGGCAACTCTGAGTGGAAATAAAATGGACCTATTATTATTAGCATATCCTCAAAGATGGAACCCAGTCTTTGTAAATTCACAGCCTATGGGCTACAGTTTGTCACATGGCCAAGAACATATTGCTATATGTTGGGATAAAATTGATATAAAATTTTGGCATAAATTGGTATAAAGTCATTAATGAATACTCTTTATTCAACCTATTGTAAATCTAACTAACTATACATCCATCACACTTCTCCAGATTGCCTGCAAGAAGAATATCAAAGTTCTATCAAATGCATTTCTGCCAGAGCTCGTTCAGATTCTTAGCATTATGAAGTAGCTAGATGGTTCATTGATGCTGCACTGGGAAATAGAAATCCTGCCTCAATGACTAACCAGCTGTAGGACCTTGGTTCTTCCAACTTTAAATCTAGGCCCCTTTGTCCTTTTGAATCCTACGACCTGTGCTACACAAATGAGACTATTTTCTAAATTTTATTCATTTACTATAGATTTGATTCCTAACTTGCTAGAAAAGAGTTCTATCCCATGATCACAGCTGATAGCTATAATATGAAGCAACTATTTCCAGCAGCATAACACTGATCACAGAGGGAGAGAATGAGAATGGTTCGCTGTCTCCTATCTAAACTCCTAGACTCATAGAAGTTTAGAACTGGAAGGTGCCATTAAGAAGAAAGTATTAGAATATAAAATGCCAGAACCAGAAGAAACCTTGATAAATGAAGCATTTGAAGGAGAAAGCACATCAGATTCCAGAATGCTGGAACATCAGTTATAGAATACTTATCTTATAAGATATCTTAGAGGTCATTTGGTTAATTTACATGTTTTACATATGAGCAGCCTGTGGTTCAGAGATAGGTAGTGACATGACCAACATCATACAGTTGTAAAATTGGATTTGAACCTCTATTTTCTAGATTTCCATCCAGTGTTTTTTTTTTTTTTTTTGCACTTATGATGTAAAGGGACTTTTTTTTTCTGGAAATAGTTTTCTTTGCATCCTCAATATTTAGCACAGTATCCGGCACATAGTAGGTGCTTTAAAATGTTTCTTTACTTGACTTCTATTAGCTTATACATCCTTGAGCTAACTGCTTTTTGGAGGGATTCAGTTTTCTCATCTATTCAATGAAAAATCTGGGCCTGCTAACCTCACAAAGACCATTTTGGCTTTATTTATGGAGAAAAGTATTCAATAATTCTAGATTTATATTTCTGCTTATGCCATATCCTTATGTTTCTGTGAGGTCTGCCCTTCTAAGATATGCCTTTCATAAATAGAGTACTATGATTTTGTTAAGCATTTTTAAAAAATAAGGGAATGATGTCTAATAACTTTTTCATAGATGAATTCTAGAAATTTTCCTCAATGTGACTCAGTCTAGGTCAAACTCCAGAACTTAATATACACTATGTTTCGGAAGACCATGGTCCTTGACATCAACTTTCTAAATGGTTGTTTCTGCCATGCCCTTTGGAAAGCAAACCTAATTGATTTGTTATCACCAACAGGGGCATACGCAAACCCTGCCTGAACTATCCTAATAGTAAAATAGAATGTTCTTTTCAAGTTTTAATATTTTGCCTCCAGTTATTCCTATTCAGGTACCAACTGGCTAGAACAAATCTGGTGTAGCAGGGGGTTGCTGGGGTAGGCTTTCCCATTTCTCTGTAGAATAAAAGATGCACGTATTTAGAATTCTTAATCAATCCATTAGTGTCATTTTAAATAATAATTTGCATTTCTATACCACTGTAAAATAATTTACATTTCTGTAGCACATTACTCATAACAGCACTATGAAGTAACTAGTAAAAACGTTATCATCATCATTTTATAAAGAAGAATTCATGTCTTAGAGAGGTCAACAAGCATTTATTAAACAATTACTATTTGTCAGGCACTGGGTTAAGCACTGAAAATATAAATACAAGCAAAAGAGAAAGACAGTTCTTTCTTTAAAGAACTTACCTTCTAACGAAGGAAGACAACATTAAAATAAAAGGAAATTGAAAAGTGGAGAAGGTCATAGGAATGAAGATATTTGGCATGGTGGTGAGTGGAGCTCACATCAGATGAGTCTTGCTTCAGGTCCTACTATATCTTTATGTGCTGGTTCTAGCTTTCTTTGTGATTAAACCCTAACTTTGTCTACCAGTCCCCACAAATGGAATTCTGAGTGGAGCTCAGAGAGGAATATAAGAATGAATATGGCTGGCTTGGTCAGCTTCCTTCTAGTAGAAACTGGCTAATCAGGGAATGATACCATGGGGCAGAGTGAACTTTCAAAATGAGAAGGCTGCTATAGCATGGTGGAGAAAGCCTGAAGGGTCAGGAGTAGAAACTGGAAAGGAATGAAGAATGAAAGATGAAATTTAGATCATATGCTAGGGGCACACAGACCGGAGGTCAGTCTAACACTTAAATGACACTGAACTCCCCTTGACAACATCCCTGCCAAGTAGCTTTCTTAGTTCTTTTTGAATAACTTCACTGACAAAGAAGTCAATACCTTCTGATGTTTATTTCCATTATTTCTTGAAAGAAGTGATCTGGCAGAGCTTCCAGAGATAGTGGAAAGGGCTGGGTCATAGAATCAGGCAGGAGCTTGGAATTTCAGTCCTAATTATGATATCGATTTGCTATGGGACCTTAGGCAGGATGCTTCCATCCCCTGTCTCATACATCTGGTCCATTTGGTCCCCTCAAGTGTAGGTTCAGCTATAGTGTCCTCCCACCCCTCATCAGATGCTTAGATCATTTCACATTGTGTGTGTATGTGTGGGGGGGTCAAAGCTCAGCAGCTGAACATCAGATGAGTCTTGCTTCAGGTCCTACTATATCTTTATGTGCTGGTTCTAGCTTTCTTTGTGATTAAACTCTAACTTTGTCTACCAGTCCCCACAAATGGAATTCTGTTTTATTTCCTCATACTCAAGCCCTATTTGTACACTTTCTCATATTTATAAAGTACTTAGGAAACTTTAAAGTGTCACATAAATGCTAGTTGTTATAATTATCTGATCAAATCATAGCTATGAGTACAAAAACAGGAATAACATTAATGGAATTAATTATCATATGATGATGATAGTCTTTAACTTTCTTTTTCCCATGGTTCCTTGTGTATTTTCAAAGTCTATATCAATATATTTCCAGCTCTGATAGGTCCTATCAATTGGGGAAAGCTTTGAACACAGCCTTGGTAAGTCATATCTTTCACCTGAGGACCAGTGCCGCTAAGTGTGGAAATCTCATTATCAGAGAGTTGTCAGGTACCGGAGGAGCTGAGAGCTGCGTTAGTGGACAAACTCCATAAACTACATACCCATAGATCATATGAATTAATTGTGATAATAGCAATAGCTCAAATTTTTATGGTGCTTTATAATAAAATAACTCTTTTGCATCTGATATTTCTTGCAATGCTTATGAAATAGGTAACATAAGTACTATTGTTCTTGTTTTATAGATTTGGACATGGAAACTCAGGGATGTAGTGACTGGCCAATGGTTACACAGTCAGTATTTTTACATGTGAGATAGGAACCCAGGGCTTCTGATTCTCCAGTCCAACATGCTTGCCACTACCCTATACTGCTGGTAGACAAAGCTGATATTTTTATAGTGTTTTTTTAGGTATTGCAAAGCCCTTTTGTGGATTATCTCATTGTAGGTAGCTAGGTGGTGTCAGTGCAGAGACACATCCTCTGGAGTTCAAATCTAACCTTGGACACTTACTAACTTTGTGATCCTGGACAAATCATTTGGACCCTGTTTACCTCAGTTTCCTCATCTGAAAAATGAGCTGGAGAAGAAAATAGCAAACTGCTCCAGTATCCTTGCCAAGGGAATTCCAAATAAGGTCCCGGAGAGTCAAACATGACTGAAAAACAAGTGAACAAAGTGGAGAGAGAGTTGGCCCTGCCCCTGACACTTACTGGCTATGTGACTGGACAAATCCCTTATCTTCTCAAATAACTGACAAGTTCCCCAGGCTAATTAATTCAAGTGGTGGAGAAGGTGACCTGTATTGATAAGAAGGAATTTCCTCATCTGGGAGTTCCCTGTATCAAAGACCCAACTCCTTCTCTTTAACAATCTTGTGAAGTGGGTATCTTAAGTAGGGTCTTTTCCTTTTCTCATTTTCTCCTTTTCCTCTTCTCCTCACACCATTTAAAAAACAGTTATGAAACTGAAGTTCAGAGGGTTTTACACACACACACACACACACACACACACACACACACACACACACACATACTCATGGCTCACACAGCTAATAAACATGGGAGGCAGAGTTCACACTTACCTCACCCCTAATTCCTAATCTTTAGATAGAAAGAATAAAATGTAAACCATGCAACATGCCAATGAAGACAGGAATATGCCATTAAAATCCATCTGTTTTAAAATATTTGGATATTCAGTTTGATGAAGAAGTGACCAACTCATAATAATAAAAAAAAAAAAATGGAGTGATTTAAGGGTGTAGTGTTTGGATATGCTGTGCATTGTGTTTGGATTTCAGGAAGAGGGGATTCAGCTCACAAACCAGTCATGCATCTTTCATGGACAAGTGTATGGGGCTGTCCCTTGAGTTCCCTCTCAGAATGCGGAGAGCTCCTCAAAAATAAGTCAACTGGACAGTTCTGCTATTCATCTTCCCCTTGGTGCCTGCAGCTGCAGAGAAATCATGAATTGTCGGCAAAATAAAATGTCAGCTTTTATTTACGAGAGTCTCAGTGGCAAGGAGTTGGTGCTCTCTGGATTAGGTCTTATCCTTCCTAGCCCATTTTCTAGGCATCTGTATGTGTGTGTGTTGAACAAAACAGGTTCATTTTTGTACTCTGTGCCCTCACTCTTCCATGTCCTTTCTATTTTTTCGTCCTTTGCTCAAGTTGTTTATCCATTTGGAGCCTGTAATCTTACTCTTCCTTTGATTCCCTCATTTGTTCATCTATCTATCCACCCATCCATCTAAATCCACCCTTTCATCTAATTTAATTCAATTCAAGAAAAACAATTCAATGTCTTTTATGGACAAGACACTTTATTTACTAGGTTCTGGAGTTACAAAGATTGGACCCAAAACATCATTTTTCCCTGTCCAAGTCCTGTTCACTTTAGAAAATCTTACCTACATACGTATTCAGATGTGTATTATTTTTTCTCTTTCTGTTGTTTGTCTTCATCCTTTATCCATTCTTGATGGAAGTATAAGATAGGTTCTAGCAGTCTGCTGGGACCCTTGAGCACAGTGGTAGCCCATCTGTACCATAGGATTTCAGAGCTGAAAGGGACTTCAGTATCAGTTTAGTCTAACACATACCCCCTAAAAGAACTTTCATGACAACATACTTATAGCAGGGGATTGGATAGATTTAAGCCCTTTTCATAGCAACCTCTTCTAGTTATATACTTGCTTTGATTAACACCATCAGATAGGTGCCTGAAAGAAAGAGATTAGAAGTCATTTCTTCTCTTTCTTTGTGGTTCACAGTTTGAGCCTGACCTCTTCTTGGCTTAATTGACAATCTATTTGGCATACTCATTGAACAAGTCATTGAACTTCTTTGTACCTCAGTTTCTTTTCTTCTTTCCTTTACCTTCCTTTCCCTCTATCCACAAAGAGTATCATATCCTTACCTGCTCTGGTGCTTTGCCCAAAAGAATGTGAATTTTGGTTGATGAAACCTGCCAAGGTATCTCAGGGTTTATCGAATAGATTTCTTTTTAAAGGACCATTCCTTAAACTGTCTCTCATTGATTGGCTATCAACAGGTCCCAGACCAGGCCCTACTTGGTCATTATTTGGGTCCTGATAGGCTCAGAGTGAATGAAAATAGCAATTATTTTTCTTTTGGTCTTCCCCTCCCAATTGGATTTATTTATTTATTTATTTTGGCTAGGTAGAAGAGGTCATTCTTTGTCTCAGATCTTACCTAGCCTTAATTACTGAATGGGTATTGCTTTAGTCAAATTGAGATCTGTTAAAGACTTTAATTTTAAAAAGCCAAGGTCTGCAATGCATCTAGAGTTATCTCCAGTTGTCCTATTCTTTATCTTGTCACTGGATCCAGATGGCTCTGGAGGAGAGAGTGAGGCTGGTGACAGTCTTCCTCTCTTAAATCCAATTCATTTGCATGGCATGAAATTACTTCCCTTGATGTCATGGCTCTCTTCCAGAATGAAGGACAAATGATAGAAACCTGTTTATCTGTAAAATTGAGATAATAATAGGCTTGTTGTGGAGATGAAAAGAAATAGTATTTGTAAAGTGTTTTACACATTTTAAAGTGAGATATAATTGCTAGATATTATTATTATTATTATATAACTAATAATAAAGGTCATAAATTATTCTATAATTTGGCAAGAATTAAAATTCACTGGCCTCTAGTTTGCAGTTTATTTTCCCCTCCTTTCTTTTTTGGTAAAACCAGACATCATTTTACCTTTTTCCTATCCTCTTGTGATTGTTCTTCTCTTTCCTATATTGTTTACAGTGATTTATCTGCCAACTCTTTCTTATTTGTGGTTGATCTGAACCATGTAATTTGAATTCGTCAGGGCAGGTGGTTAATTAATTCATCATTTTTTGCTCTCTCCTTTCCTATTCCATGTCATTTTCCATGTCATAAAAAACAGAAGTGGAATAAATAAGAAAGCAACTCTGTCTTTTATACTATCATTTATCAGCATCCCATTTTGCTCAAGCAGTAGTCTTATCCTCTTTCTATCCTCCTTTTTGTTCCTATATAACTAAACATTTTTTGTTGTCTTAATTTTCCTGATCTTCATAAATTTATTTTGAGTTTTAGCAATCTTACATTATTCATTATATCATGCATACAATATGTACATTATGTATACATTATATACAAATATAAATTTCATAATATACTTGTTATATTGGATCTGAATCAAATTATTGCTCATAATTGCTGAATCATAAGATTGATCAAAAATTTTAGGAACAATATTTTTAATGATGGAAAACATAGCAAACCCTCTTATTCTCTAAGTTCTGTGGAATGGAAAAACATTTAAAACTTTGGATCCAGTTGAAAATATCAAAACTGGTGGAAATAAGATGAAGTACATTTCATATTTGATTCTATCTGCTAGTAGACTTGTCCCAAGGATGTTTATTTTCAAGGCTCCCAGAAGATAACCTTACATTCTAATACTTTTATTTGATTTCAAAACCATAATTCTTTTATATACTTAGGTCCTCACTCCCAGAATATGAAATAATAGTAAGGTAGTGACAAGGTACCCAGATCATTTCTATCTGGATTACAATCTAAAAATGATAATATACACAATAATGGTAACAATAACAAACATAATTGATATTTCTGTAACAGATAAATAGGTAAGTGGAATAAATAAATAGAGAAATTAGTTGAAACAGTGGTAGTGAATCAGTGATTTTTGGAGCTGTTTTTCTTAACAGATTATAATTGAATTATTGCATCCAGTTATACTGGAATTTTTGCTGTTCTTTATGCTCAATATTCCACCTATCCATTTCCATGGCTTTGCACATGTTGTGTAGATCATTTTCCAATGTCAACTCTGCATTTTATAATCTTGGTTTCTTTCAAATTTCATCTTGAATGCTATTTTCTGTATGAGAAAATGATTCTCCAACTGCTAGTACCTTCCCTCCTCCCAAGTTAACTTGTATTTAGGTTATATATGTCTTATACATACTTAATTTATGTATACTTACATATACATGTATTTTCTTTCCTTACAAAATAGAAATTCCATGAGGACAGAGATTGTTTCATTTTGTATTTGTGCGCCCAAATTTAGTGCTGTCCCAGGGGCAGAATAAGTACTTACTACATACTTGTTGATTTAGTGGTAACTAGCATGATACAGTGAAAAAAGTATTGAATTTAGCACCAACAGACCCAAGTTTGAACATGTCTATTGACTTCTTTGGCTTCTTTTAAGTCCCAACCAACATCTATGTTTTACATGAAATCTTCTCCAAGCCCTCTTAATTCCAATGCTCTCTATTAATTGTCTTCTTTGTCCTGTATATATCTAGCTTTATCTATCTATCTATCTATTATCTATCTATCTATCTATACACATATATATGTTTATATATAAATAAATGTATACATATATTTATATATATAATTCCTTATTTGATTGTATCCTCCTTGAAGGCTAACTGTTTTTCCTCTGTAGTTTCAATTTTAGCAATATCGGCACTTGGTAGACACTTAATAAATAAATATTTATTGATTTGCTGATTAAATATGCTAGTTAACTATTTTCAAGATCTTAGGCAAGTAATTTCACTTCTCTGTCACTCAGTTTTCTCATCTATAAAAGAATGAGGCATTACATTAAGTGACCTATGAGGACTCTTTGAATTCTGGAACCAATTTCCTTGTTAAAATGGAAGTTCTTGAAGATAGGGAGTTTTTACATTTTGTCATTGTATCCTCAGTGTCTAGCATTAGTATTAATGAATTACTTTGGAACTGACTTGAATTTTAGGAACTTAATTCTAAGTTAGAAGACCTGAATTGGGCCATTGTCAGCAAGGAGGGGAAGGAGCAGCTGTAAACCAGACACAGAAGATATTTGATCTGGAATTCAACCTTATCCCTCTAAGAGTATGCTGGAAAAAAATCCGACATTATAGAAAATCCATTTGGGTGTTGGAATCTATGTTCAGCTTCAATGCCTTTCCTCTGTGTTGAGGAGCCCTTCATAGATTTTGTTTGCTCTGCTAATGAGATTTCACATGATTCTTAGGAGATGAGTAGTCACCCCTCATTTTGCCAATTAGGAAACACTTATGAGATAAAAGTTCTTACTTGATCATTGGAAACTCTATACTTGAAGCCAAAAACTTTTTGAGTTTTGAAAAAAAGTTTTAAAACATTTAAAAAGTGTTTAAATTAATCTTTTAGTTTAATGACAAAAGAACTTGTACTGTAAAATATAGAGAAAAATTGAGAGGGGTATGGCTGTCCTTCCATTACCTGGAGCCAGTTTGGCGATATTCTATCAGGAAAGTTTTGCAGAAGTAACATCCTCTTCCATGATGATTTTAACATGTGGAGAAAACCAAATGAATTCTATAGCAGTAAGAGGGAAACAGAAGATGGAGCAATGGCTCCAGCTGTTTCCCTCCTTGCTTGCCAATGGAGTTTCCGCTATTGCTGTTAAGATATCGTCATGCTTAGAATGGGATGTTCTTTCCTTTGGCATCTTTCTGTTTAAGCTAATTTGATAGTTACGGAGTTGAAACTCTAAAAGCCTCTTTCCCCCCCAAGGATGTGTTTCTATGGGCCATTCACCACCACACCATGTGCCACAGAGAGCAACTGCTCCCTTGGGAATCCTGCCAATTCTATCAAGAATCTGACTTGCTGAGCCTGCTGCGTGCTGGATCTGGGGGAGGATGGAGAGGCAGTGCCTGGCTAATGACTGGGGGATGGCTCAGTGTGGGGGATATGTTTTGTATTTTTCTTCTTGCCTATGGGGTCGTAGGTGGCTCCTGTCCATGAATAGTATCAAGATTGCCAGAAAAACACTGTTATTACTGAAATTCAGAAAACTTTCTTCTTTCTCTCAAAACAGAAATGGATAGGAAAACTCTGCTAAGTACTTTAATAATGGGCTGCCATTTACTGAACAATAGCTATTAAAACGATCAATTATTTATATCTGGAAAACTAGAAAAAAGGCTTTTAAGAAAGCTTTTAAAACTTGCATAATGTCAACATCAGTGTTATTAATTTCCATCTCAAAGATAGTATTTAAAACATTGCTTATGTTTTAGTTTTCTCATAGGAAGAAACACTTCCCAAACATTTAGATTCTCAGCCAATGAAATGTCATTCCACTTGCAGGTCATGGAATGAGTTGCAAATTATCTTGCCTCTGGAGTTATGTCCTAGCCACCTTTGCTGGGTATTGATATAATTCCACAAAACTCTGCCACCTTTGTCGCTTTCTTGGGGCTATTTGGGTCATTGCTGTTCATCTCCGATCCCATGAGACTAGAGGCCACAAGTCCCTTATCATCTTTAGTTTATTGATCCCTTGGGGGGTCTGGTGAAACTTATGGATTCCTTCTTAGGATAATATTTCTTATTCCTGTTTTATAATGGAGGAAACCAAGAAGTAAAACCACTTGTTCTGCATCATACTTCTAGTAAGTGGTAGAGGGTAGATTTGAATTCAGGTCTTTCAGACCCCAGGTTTGGTGTTCTATTGTCTGTGTCCCTAACTAACACTTTAAGAGGTAGAACAAATTTTCTTTTTCTTTCTTTAACCACATAAGTTTGCTTTGAAAATCCCAGGTTCCTTAAAGCTTAATTTTCTCTCTTTTAAAAAAATTTTCAATTAAAAACATACACAATTATTTTTTCTATCTCCTACCTCTCCTATATGCCACATCTCATGGGGGTATAAAAGGGAAAAAAGGCTCTTTGTACAAATATACTTAGTGAATCATTATATATAATATTATATATATATATATATATATACACACACACACATTTATAAGTATATACCTAGTGCACACACACACACACACACATATATATATCATATAGGAAATGGATAATTTTAATGGGGGAAGACTTTAGCAGTTGGCAAATGGGGTGAAAGACTTCTCTTCCGAGAAAGTGGCACTTGAACTGAGTCTTATAGAAACCCAGAGATTCTAAGAAGTCAATATGAAGAGGGAGAGCAAGTACAAAGACACAGAAGCCAGAAATAAAGGACTATGCGTGAGGAACAGCAAATAGGACAGTAAGAAATGGATTGTAGACTGTGTGAATAAAAGTTTCATTTAACAAAACTGGGAAAAGGAAAGAAGTAAGATTGAAAAAGCTTTGAATGTCAAAAATGTAATGTTTGTATTTGGTCCTAGAAGTAACAAAAATTATTAGAGTTTATTGAAAAGAGGATGTGTGTGTGTGTGTGTGTGTGTGTGTGTGTGTGTGTGTGTATGAGAGAGATAGAGAGAGAGACAGAGAGAAATAGAGAGAGAAACAGAGAGAGACAGAGAGACAGAGAGAGATAGAGAGAGAAACAGAGAGAGAGAAAGAGAAAGAGAGAGGAGAAAGAGAGAGAAAAAGAGAGAAAGAGAGAAAAGAGAGAAAGAGAGAGAAAGACAAAGAGAGAGAAAGAGAGAGAGAAAGAGAGAAAGAGAGAGAGGAAAGAAAGAGAGAGAGAAAAAGAGAGAGACAGAGAGAGAGAGAGAAAGAGAGAGAGAGAAAGACAGAGAGAGAAAGACAGAGAGAGAAAGACACAGAGAGAAAGACAGAGAGAGAGAGAGAAAGAGAGAGAGAGAGAAAGAGAGAGAGAGAGAGAGAGAGAGAGAGAGAGAGAGAGAGAGAGAGAGAGAGAGAGAGAGAGAGAGAGAGAGAGAGAGAGGTGGCTATAGCTATGTTTTAGAAAAATCATTTTGGCAGCTGGAAGATGAATTAGAGTTGGATGGATTAGAGTCAAGGAGATCCACTAGAATACAACAACAACTGTTATTGTTGAAGTGGTTAACTAGGGTTAGGTGGTACAATGTATAGAATGATAAAATGCTGGACCTGGAATCAGGAAAACCTGAATTCAAAACCAGCTCAGTCATTTATTAGCTGTGTGACCAGGGCAAGCAGTTAATTTCTGTCTCAATTTCCTCAAATGTAAAATGAGGAATAATAATAGTATCTTTTCCCAGGGAAAAATAAAGGAAGGAAGGATGGAAGGAAAAATAAAATAATACTTATAAAGAACTTAGTACAATGTCTGGAACATAGTAGGCACTATATAAATGCTCTTTATTTGTTTCTCTTAGATTGTAAGCTCCTGAAGGGCAGGGACTATCTTTTGTTTCTCTTTTTATCTCTGACATTTATCAGTGTCTGGAACATAGTAGGAGCTTAATAAATGCTTATTGATTTGATTGATTGACTAGTACAGGAAGAAAGAGTTGAAGGGCTAAACTAACACGCTGACTTATGAATGGAGAGGTGATGCATGTGAGTGTAATGTGGAGGTAGAAAAGATGCATTTTGACAATTCAATGGGAAAGTAAGTATGGCAAGGTTGTAAGCTTGGTTGACTGGAAGGATGTAGATGTTCTTGAAAGTAAAAGGGAAATTTGAAAGAAGGGGAGATTTGGAGAGGGAGTTTTAGGCAGGGAAGATAATACATGCTGTTTTGGACATGATGGGTTAGAGATGACTATAAGATAGTGATTAAGTGATTTATTGTCTTTCCCAATGGATTGTGAGATCAGGACACTGTCATTGGAACTCGGGGACTGTCATTTATCTTTATGTCCCTAGCACTTAACACAATGCTGGATAAATAGTAGGTGCTTAATAAATGCTTATCGACTGACTGTTTTTTTCCTTAGATCGGGTGCTCTTTCTACTATTTAGCCGAGCTACCCGGGCTTTAGGAATGGCCCGTCTTGATTAACTTAAGAAAAATATTACATGGATACACAGAAGCTGGGATTGACGGCTTTTAAAAATTTCTTTCAGTTCAGTGATCACAATTTTGCAGTCAGCAGAGGACATGATTTGTATTTTGATTAGTCACAGAATCATAGAATATTAAAAATAGGAAGGGACCTTAGAAACTCATGTTCTAGATGCTAATGTTCTAATATTCTATATTTAAAGGTCTCTCCCAATTTTGAAATTCTGTATTTAAAGAACCCTCCCAGTTCTGAGCTTCTGTGTTCTAAAGATCTCTTCTGTTCCAATATTCTCTGTTCTAAGGATCTTTCCAACTCTAACCTACTATGTTTTAAGGATCTTTCTAGCTCCTAACTTTTCTGTTTTAAGGATCTTCCCTGTTCCAAAATTCTCCGTTCTAAGAATCTTTCTAGCTCTAACATTTTTGGGTCTAAGGATCTTTTTGGTTCCAACATTTTCTTTTCTAAGGACTTTCCCAGTTCTTACCTTCTGTGTTCTAAGATTCTTTCCAGCTGTAACATTCTATCTTCTAAAAATATTGCCAATCCTGACTTTCTGTGTTCTCAGGATCTTTCTTGTTACAAACATTGTCTGTTGTAGGGACACTCCCAATTTGGACCTTCCATGTTCTAAAGATCTTTCTTGTTCCAACATTCTCTGTTTTAAGGATTTTTTTCCAGTTCCAACATTCTCTGTTTTAAGGATTTTTTTTTCCAGTTCCAACATTCTCTGTTTTAAGGATTTTTTTCCAGTTCTAACATTCTCTGTTTTAAGGATTTTTTCCAGCTCTAACATTTTATGTTCTAAGAACTCTTTCAGCTTAGATGTTCTGTGTTCTAAGAGTCTTTCTAGTTCTAACATTATGTTCTAAGGTACTTCCAGCTGTGACATTTTCTATTGTAAGGGTCCTTCCACTACTGACATCCTGCATTCTAAGGATCACTCTCAGATGTGGGATTCTCTGATCTAAGATCTTTATTGGGTTTATTATTTCAGGTTTGAAGGTCCTTTACATATTTAACATTTTGTGTTTTAAAATTGCTTTTAGAGCTACTCTTCTATTCTCTAAGATCCTTTCAGTTTTAATGAAGCATGATTCTGACCTTACAGGATAGTTTCAACTTGAAAAAAAGATACATTAAATTAGGGCAAACCTGGTAATCTCTTGACTGGTGAGCTTAACAGCTTTCTCCTTCAAAGAGAGAAAGCTGTGGACAATATCATCATAATAGCTAACATTTAAAGAATGCTTTAAGTTTTGCAAAGCTCTTTTCAAATTTTATTGCCTTTTAGCCTTACTATAACCCTGGAAAGGGTCCTATTTTACAAATGATGAAACTGAGCGTCAGACAAAGGTTAAATCACACTGGTATTAAATGATGGAAACTGGATATCTGTTCAGTCCTCTTGTATTCTGGGCCAACATTCTATCCACTGCATTACCTACTTGCATGATAATAACAACACTAGTAATACTTTTCCTATTTATATTTTTCAAAGCATTTTCAATAGATTCTCATCAAAAACTTATGCAGTCAGGGCCAGGATTGTCCCCCATTTTTCTGATGAGAAACTTGAGACATAGATAAATTAATCGGCTTGCCTAAAGATAGTGGCTCACATTTTTATGGCACTATGAAGTTATAAAATGTACTTTCCTCTTAATAACTTTAGCATTTTATTTTCATTATACTTGTTTTGTAGATAAATGAAGTGACTTGCCTAAGATGAGTTATCCAAGTAAGTGTCAGAACCAAGAATTGAGCTAAAGTGTTCTGACTTTGAAGTCAGGCCTTGCCTTAGCCCATCATGCTACTTATTACATGATAAGTATAGGTCATAGAAGGGACTGGAACTGAGGCTTTCCAGTTTTTAATCCTGTACTTTTTTCATCACACAAGGAGATGCCTTATGCATGTTATTTTTACCCCCTTATTAATATTCTGTGATTTCCTTTACTTCCCAACTGTCCTGATTCTCATTTTAACTTTTCACCTATGGGTAGATAGGTGGTGCAGGAAGATAGAATTCTAGGCCTGGAATCAAGAAGATCTGAGTTCAAATGTAGCTAACTATTTGTGTGACTTTAGGCAAATGACTTAATCTCTGTCTGTCTCTGTTTCCTCATCTGTAAAATGACGATAAATACCTTCTTCAAAGGGATGTTGGGAAAATCATATGAGATGCCATTTTGCAAGCTTAAAAGCACTATGTAAAAGCTAATGATTATTATTATTATCATTATTGTAGAATTATAGTGCCTTAGATAGGTTCTGCTTTGTATTATAATTAGAAATCTTACAATATTCCTGACATGTGGGTAAATAGTTTCCCTTTAAAGAGTTGGATTCAATTTCTTCATTTATAAAATTAGGAGGTTGAACTAGATGGCCTTTAAGGACTATTTCAGCTCTAACTCTATGATTCCATTAGTTTATAATAGAGAATATTCACACTACTTCTGAGTTAGCCCAATCCATTTTGAGACATCTCTAATTTTTAGGAAGCTTTATCTTGTGTGTAGCTCAAAACTGCCTGCCTAGAATTTATCTCTCATTCTGCCCTGTAGGGTTTAGCAAAAAACCCCAAAAAAACAAAAACAAAAAAACCCAACAAATTGAACCCTTTTTTCTGGTGATATATTTCAAAATGTTGGAAACAAGGGATCATATTTCTCCTCAGTCTTTTTTCTACAGATCTTAGTTCTTTCAAGTGATGCTCAGGGGGCAAAGATCAATTCATAGATTGATAGATAGGTTGATAGCTAGATTGTTAGATAGATAAAGGATTCATTAACTTCTGAGCCCTGGGGATAGAAAAACAAGCATAGAAGATAGTCATTAACTTTACATTCTGATGAAGGGAGAAAAACACATAATGGTTAGTGAGAAAATGATGGTGGTGGGATATATGGTGTAGAATTGATGTGAACATCTGGTATTGGGCAAAATGGGGTGAAAGACAGCCTGGAGTCAGAAGGATAAATCAGGTTTTAAGTTGTCTTCACTCTCTTGGGGGTCCTCCATATCCAGTTGGATAAGCAGATAAGCAGCCCTGAAAAGGTCTTTACAAGCCCTCATAACAGAGGTGCTAGTCCTCCATAAATGTTTTCTACATATCTCCAAGGTCATCTCCTGCATCTGAGCCATAGCCTGTCATCCTGACTTTGTCTTGTCACTGAACTTCAATGCCTCTGGAAGAAAGACTGAGACTGATGACTTTGTGCAACTCTGCCTCGCTTAAATCCATTTCACATGTCACAATATCACCCCACAATGCCATTGGTCCTCTTCAAAAAATGAAGGATCACCACCATTACTGCCTTTTTCCATTTGTTAATATTCTTCCTAAAACTGTTCAGAAGAGAACATGGTTTTCACATGACACCTGCCCTGGAAGTGTGCTGTGAGTAAGATTATAATTGACCCTGGTGCTGGCCCTCCCAACAGATAACCTTGCCAGCTCATTGCAAAACTCTCCTCATCTTCCCCTCTGTCTATAGGTCCCCAGTACCCTGGAGAGTTAGGGTAGAAAGTCAACAAAGACCTCTGAAGAGACCATTTGCTCTTGAGAGCATTTCATCTTCTGAGGCAGAATCATTTTCTATTTTTTTTGAAAGATACATTCTAAAAGAGAGATGTTATAAGCGTTTGATGTCTCTGTTGGTCTCTCTCCAGGAAGAACAAAAAAAACGCCTTGCACCATCAGACCCACTAAAGTATTTAAAACACTGCAGGGCACTGAGCTCTGTGCTCAGTGAAGTGGGGATGACAGCAGATGTGGGAGCCAATCTTGTACAGTCCAAACGCTAGGTGCTAATGAGAGACTGAGCAGGACCCAAGCCAAGAGAGTCTCGTTTACTCCTTTTCCAAATTGATTGAATCTCTTTTCATTTTCATTGCTTATAATACACAAATCTATCCCCCTGCAGTAATTTCAAGGAGCTAGAAGTCTGCCTTGGAATTTCTGGCCATGCTGCTAATCCTTTAGGAGAGGATATTGGGAATATTTATAAGTTAGTTTATATGTAACAGGTTGGCACTCTGTCCCCAATGACTTCAATGGTGGTAGTGGGGGAACATGAGGGGGCTCAGGTCTAACCAAACTTAGCCTCTTTCTTTTCCATGAGATCTCATGCCATTGAAAAATCCCTGTTTCCACTTAGATCTTATATTTTTGTTCACAAATCATCCAGCCTTCCATTCTTAGTTAAAGAACAGTTTAATTAAATCAGTTAAAGCATGGTAATAGAGAGGAACTACATTGGTAAGAGGAGACGCAGTAGCAGAAACTGCAGTTAATCTCAGCTTTTCCATCCCAGGGATGTAGTCTTGCTGTCAGGTGATTCAGGGGCTGCAGAAAGTTCCCTAATATGAGCCTCTAAGGGAATCAGTGGGAGGTGAACAAAACCACATGGGGGGGGAGATGACAGTAGTTGCTTTCATAGTGGGTACAAGTAGTGGGGAGAGAGATGGGCTTCTTTACTTCTAAAATAACATAATAAAAATATCAAAAGAATGCAACAATTGCAAACATGGTTACAATGCCATTTATGGAGGCAGCTAACTAGATGGTGCCTTGGATGTTGGGCTGGATCTAGAATCAGGATAGATCTGAACTCAAATTCAACCTCAGATACTGAGTAGCTGTGATTTCACCTTTCACCTTTGTTGCCTCAGTTTCCTTAAATGTAAAATCGGGATGGTAATAGCACTTGCCTCCAAGAATTGTTGTAAGGCTACTTTTGAGATGATTTAAAGTACTATGCAAGTGCTAAATATCATTGTTATTATTATTATTAGCTATTTTAGACACTCCCATTGCCCAGACAGGCTATTTTACATCTTTCATCTTTAAGGGAAGGAAGATTACAAACCCAGCATTTCCTTTATGCCTAGATTTAGTCTATGGAATGGTTAAGGCAATTAGGTAAGTTGTCTTCCAATGCACAAGAAAGGGGGAAAGGAACTTTGCTTCATGAGTAGGAGTTATAGCTCAAAGTTTTCTCTTGTTTTTTTTGGATGTGCTGGTTATTTTGAATCAGATACTTTCTTTACTCTCCCATACCTTCTAGCCAAAGTCTGGGAAACTTGCCCCTCACTACTTAGTTTAGTTGTCAACTCATTTTTATGTGCCTCTATTGGCGAATGGAACAAGGCACTGCCCAGGTAAACTCAGCCCAGCCCAGCTTTGCAGGTTGAAGGACAGGAAGAGGCTTTTCTCCTTGCCACCCTATTTTTGTGATTGTGTCCTTGCCTTTTTGAACTCCATGCACCTCCCCATACTTTACAATAAGTTTACATCAAACCCATCTTGGCTATCCCAACCATAAAATGTCCTGGGACGGGCAGTTAGATGGGGCAGTGTATAGAGTACCAGCCCTGAGGTCAGGAAGACCTGAGTTCAAATCTGGTCTCAGACACTTAACACTTCCTAGGTGTGTGACCCTGGCCAAGTCACTTAACCCCAGTTGCCTCAGCCAAAAGAAAAATGTGCTAGGACTACTACTAGACAATTCCTGTGGAAATTCTCTCTCTCTTCCTTCCTAAGAGAGAAGGAAGAAAGGAAGGTAAGAAGAAAGGAAGAGAGCAGGGAGAGAAGGAAGAAAGAAAGAAAGAGAGGGAGGGAGGGGAGGAAGGAAGGAAGAAAGAAAGGGAGAAAAGGGAAGGAGAAAAGGAAGCAAAGAATGAAGGAAGGAAGGAAGAAAGGAAGAAAGGTGCCCAGACATATTCCTTTCATCTACATCAGTGATCAATATTTTGGGTTATACATCCCTAACAGGCTATTCATATCCCACTCTATGGAGATAAACAAAGGGAGGAATAACAGGGCAAGAGGAAGTAGTGTAAAGCATAGTCCTAGCAAATTAGATCTTGAGGGGCTCTTAGAATGTTAAAAGCTAGAATGTCAGTATACTCTTCCAGTCGTATATTTCTAATATCAAGTTCTTTTAGCTATAATAGCCTATGCTCTAATTTCTGTCTTTTTTTTGTTGTTGTTGTTAGAAAGGAATCTTAGAACATAAAATGTCAGTGCTGTAATGAAGCCCTAGAACATAGAAACTCAGAGCTGGGAGAGACTTTAAAAGGTAGGATAGCAGAGCTTAGTACCCAGGATTTAGTACTCAGTCACTTTGAAAATGAAAACTCTTTTTAAGCATCAAAGTTTCCTGGACTTCCACATGAGAGTACTTGTACTATTATTATCTGTTTATTAAGTAAATATGTTATGACAAAAATTACTTTGGATTCAATAAAGCTTTTAAATGAATTTTTTACTATGTGGATCACAAACTCATTTACATGTATTTGAAAATGCATAATTATTTAGTCTTTTAGGGAGAATGTTTGCTAAATAAAGATCAAAATGCAATGTTGGTTTGAAAAGTGAGCTGGACAATAGGACAGATGGAATCAGGAAGATTTAGTTCAAATCTGATCTCAAGCTCTTAGTGTCTGTGCAACCAAGGGCAAGTCATTAGAATGTTTTTGTCTCAGTTTTCTCAGCTGTAAAATGGGGTTAATAAAAGCACCTACCTCCTAAAAGTGTTTCGAGGATCAAATGAAATTGTGATTGTGAAGCTCTTAACACAATGCCTAGAATAGTGCTTAATAAATGTTTATTTCCTTCCTTCCTCCCTCCCTCCCTTTTATCCTTCCTCCCTCCTTTCCTCCTTCCCTCCCTCCCTTTCTCCCTCCCTTCTTCTCTCCCTCCCTTCCTCCCTCCCTCCATTCCTTCCTCCCTCCCTTCCTTCTTTCCTCCCTTCTTCCCTTCCTTCCTCCTTCCCTCTCTTCCTCCCTTCCTTCCTTTCTCCTTTCTTTCCTCCCTCCCTCCCTTCCTCCCTTCTTTCCTCCCTTCCTTTCTTCTTTCCTCCCTTCCTTCCTGCCTTCCTCCCTTCCTCCCTCCCTTCTTCCCTTCCTTCCTCCCTTCCTTCCTTTCCTTCCTTCCTCCCTTCTTTCCTCCCTTCCTTCCTTCCTTCCTTCCTTCCTTCCTTCCTTCCTTCCTTCCTTCCTTCCTTCCTTCCTTCCTTCCTTCCTTCCTTCCTTCCTTCCTTCCTTCCTTCCTCCCTTCTTTCCTTCCTTCCTTCCTTCCTTCCTTCCTTCCTTCCTTCCTTCCTTCCTTCCTTCCTTCCTTCCTTCCTTCCTTCCTTCCTTCCTTCCTTCCTTCCTCCCTTCTTTCCTTCCTTCCTTCCTTCCTTTCTCCCTCCCTCCCTTCCTCCCTTCTTTCCTTCCTTCCTTCCTTCCTTCCTTCCTTCCTTCCTTCCTTCCTTCCTTCCTTCCTTCCTTCCTTCCTTCCTTCCTTCCTTCCTTCCTTCCTTCCTTCCTTCCTTCCTTCCGCCCTTCCTTCCTTCTGCCCTTCCTTCTCCTTTATTCTCCCCTCTCTCTCTCTTCTTCCTTTTCTTTCTTCTTTGTTATAATAAATAGGCCTCTGGGGCTTTATGGCCCACATCCTGTAAACCACTGACCCATCCTAAGCCCTTCTTTACAAAGATAGTCCCTAAGCCAGACAGGGGAGATAACTTGTTCATGGTGCTACATTAAGTCCATAGTAGAATTGGAATTTGAGCTCGGGTCTCCTAACAACCCCCTGCCAGTGCTCTTTCCTTTACTCTGAACTTTAAGAACAACCTGTGGTGAAAGTAGAATCGTTTTCTGAATCAATAATTGACTAAGTTCTAGGGAGGTCACACTTCCTGGCCAGACTCCCCAGGGAGTAGCTTGCAGAGCAGAATTTAAGGACTTTTCTCTGACACATAAATAGTTGCTTTTTGGATTGAATTTGCATTTCCTTTCCCCAGAACATTTAGTCTGACTGCTGGGTGCTAAGAACTGCATTATGGTCCTGACCTATGTGGTGAAAAAACTATTAGAATTCCCCTTTTACATTAAATATTCAATGAATTCTACATATCCCCAAGGTTGCTCTGACATGGTTGGATTGACCATTAAAAAAAAATCCAGCTCAGTATAGGAAGTGTTTCTCTGGAAGCATGACTATTTAGAGAAGGAAGAAATCCAAGGCAAATTGTTATGCTTATGAACTTATTCATCACTCAACAAATATTTATTACTCACTTTGGATAAGGTTCTGAATCCTTTAATTCAACATCTAGGAAATGAAGGAGTTGAACAGGTTGATCTTTCTGGTCTCTTCCATCTCTAATATTTTATTTCCAGATCTTTTTCTTTCTTATTTTAGGGATAGGACTTGACCAGTGAGTTAATTTAATTTTAATTCTTTAAGACTCAGTTTCCTCATCTCTAGAGTGGGTATAATAATAGCACCTGTCTGACAGGGTTGTGATGATCAGAGTGTATACACACATATATGTATATATACACTACATATATGTATATATAATGCTTTAAAATTTATACATGTGCTAGATATGACTATTATCAATTATTATTATAGTATTAATTAGCATGAATAGATTGTTTTTTTCTTTTAGCCTTATGCCTAATTCTTAAAAGGATACAGTGCAAAAATGCATTTCAGAGCAGACTGTATTTAAATGATAAATTCTCACTTAATGGGATTTAAATTTTGAAGCTCATAAATGGTATACTTTGAGAACGATTGTTTCCTCCATTTCACAGAAAAGAATCATTGAGGCAGAGAAAAGTAAAGGTGGCATATTGATGTTCTTCAGCTATTCCTAGCTTTCTTAGGGTTTCAGAGTCAACCCATTTCTCCTTCAGGCAAGTAATATCATTGCTTCAATGAATGACTTACTTTCTATTCTTAAAACAATCACTATTTTAAGTGATCATTTGAGTTGAAGTTATTATTTAGGTCCTTGATATTGATTTAGTTTCTTAAGATTTAACTACTGATTAGTACTCTAATGTAAGGGGTGGTAGAGTTCCTGATCAATTTGATGAGAGTCCCTCTCCCTCTATAGAATAGAGGTATAACCTTAGTTTTTGTTGTTCAAATAAATATAACTGGGGTGCCTTCTGCACATCTGTAAAAGGAGGGGATTGGGCTCCATGACTTTTAAAGTGATAATCTTGTTGATTGCTTTTCCTGGAACTCTGTAGTAAGTCCTGGGAAGTGTCCCTGAGGCATAGTTCTCAGACACTCCCCAGATCAGATGAACTATCTTTTATAAAAGTTCAGACCTCTCCAGTTGGTGGTCACAGAGCTTTTATTTACTCTACTCCTGATATTTTTTTTCCAAAATCAATTTGCTTTTTTAGTTAACAAAAATCTATTTTCTTTCCTCCTGCCTTTCCTTTTCTCCCCTAACTGAAAAAGAAAGAAAAGTAAAACTATGATAACAAATAAGGATAGTAAAAAAATGCCTTTATTGACTATTTCTAAAATTGTTTGTTTTAATCTGCACTCTGAATTCATCACCACTCTGTCAGTTTTGAATGGTAAGTTAAGCAGTTGGAGACAGGAAGGCCTGAGTTCAAATGTGACCTCAAATACTTAATAACTTTATTTTTATCTCTTTTTTCCTTTTTTTCTTTAAAGTTTTAAATTTTAAAAAAAGTTTTGCCTATATGTATCTAAAATAACATTAATAATGAAAAGAGTCAGAGAAATTAATAACTTGAACAAGTGAATTAAAAGGCACCTACTATGAGTTAGTTAGTAGGCTTAGCACTAGGGATAAAAATATAAACAAGCAAGTGAGTACCTACTCTTTCCCTTAATGGGGGAAGGTAGGAGAGAAATTGGGGCATATGCTCAAAGTGGCCTGGCTTGGAAATGGCCAAGAAGTGACATGGAGGTCTCTATTGAATACAGTCTGATCAGCATTAATTGGGTTCTTTCTTTCACCATCTCTATCATCTTTTTTTCAGTCATTGTTTTGTCTCTATTCTTTATTTCTATCATAACTACTTTAGTAGTCCCTACCTGATGCCAAAGGAGAGGAATGAAATACTAGATGCTTTTTGGGACTTCAAAAAGTTCTATATCAAAGGAAAAAAGACACAATGTAATGAGAATAAATTGGTTACCTTGGCATAATAGAGTCCATTTTGGGTTACGCCACCATTTTGTGATAATGTTTTGATGTTTGCTTTTAAATTTTAAAATAAACACATGTGTGGGATGAGTTGGCTAATGACATGTACGTTCATGACAAATAGAGGGGACCCCAGGAAATTCAGTAAACAACCTTAGCATTAGATTCTCTCATAATATAGCAGTTAAATTAATTGGTAAACAAAATAGATTATCAGCCACTAACCAGAATGTGGGTGCAATCAACTAAAATCCCTACCTGGCATTGTAATAAACCCACTGAAGGCCTGTGGGAAGTGATTAATTTAAATCCCTATTTTATTTAGACCCTGGCTTATTTCTAATTAGTATTAATCAGCTGAATATGATTCTACAGGGATAGTGACTTTTTTTTTTTTTTTGCTTGTCTGCTGATTTACAGTTAGTCAATCTAGTGAATCTATTTGCTCAACTAATGCCTGATGAGAAAATGACCAAGCCCAGAGTTGTGGGGTTGGAGTGAGGGGATGTTGGAGACCGTGCTGACTTAAAGGGGTAAAAAAGACCTCTAGCTAGTTTTGAATTGGACTGCCATCCTTCCTATCTCTTTGCCAGGGAAGTGGCCTTATAGCACTTGACCAATGGGTATTCCTGTCTCCAGAAGCTGCCGGTGAATCTATTCTCTAGAATCCATTCCCTTACTCAACATAAGACCAATGAAGGACCATTAACTCTGCCCATATTGGGATATCCTCTATCAGCTAATTTATGGCAAGCATGAGCCATGAGCTGAAGATTCTCCTAAAAGGTCAGGATTTAGATCTATTAACCAATGAGACTAAGTGTTTGACTTTACTTCTTTTGTATCATCTGGATATCAAGTAATCTAAAACTAAGGCACTGGGGGAAGGAGGCATTTCAGATCATGAGGAAAATCCGAGGTCCATTTCATTGGAGGGGATCACAAATTCTTTAAGAAAGTGCTGTTGGCTCAGAGTTTGGCCTCAGTAGATGGATGGGACAGTAGATGGGACAATTTTGGACCTCATTGACCCTAGCTTTCATTTTTTTCCTATTGCTTATCTAGGAATGGCTCTTGTATTTGTAGTTCAAGGAGCTGTTCTTAAGGGCAGTACTGATTGATTGATGGAGACTTGACTGCGGCAAGGCTGGCTGGGCAGAGAAGGAATTTTTTTGTACCCCTATGAGTCAGGTTTCCCTTGTAACCCTAAGAAATCAGATTGACAATGTATTCCTTGTTGGGTTAATATTTATATTGTCTAATAGATAATATAAAGTAATATTTGCATACATTTGATTAATAAAGTTTGATTGCTAGCATTGAAAAACGTAAGCCTAATTATTGTTTTCATCATACTAGTTAGCATGAGTAATGGTAAATAGGTTTTTATTTGTTCATTGTGCATTAGACACAAACAGGAGGGGTTCCCTTTCAGATACAGGCTTTGCTCAAAGCCATTTAATGACAGAATTAGAATTAGAAACTAAGTCTCTTAAATCTCAGACTATTGCTATATTCATGGCATCATTAGGTAGTTGTAGCTATGTTAATGTCTACTTTTATCATCTTCCCTCTTCTCATCAGCAATAATTTAGTCCTACTCCTGATTGGCCAGACCAAGGTGTGGGCTGTGGTAATTAAAAAAAAGTGAATCTTGGGGAATTCAGGTCTATCCTGAATGCAGTTGACATGCATTAAGTCAGGAACAAGCCATTCATTATTAAAATGCATAAAGCTTTGCATTGCCCATCCTTATAGCTACTTAGGTCATTTCTTTCTTCTTGTGCTGAGAAGGAATAGAATTAAGACAAAGATTCACATTATCTGAAATCAGGATTCCCTATGGTTAAACAGAGGTCAAAAGAGGCCTTCTCGACCCTTCTGGCATGAACATTGAGTATTTCAACTGGGCCACCTGTCTCAGCTGGAGAAGTCAGAATCTGCCCGGAGGGTAGACCAGAGACTTTCAGGCCTCTGTGGATCTCACATTTGATGGTCCCTTACAGCACCATGCCTTGGGCACATGCCCAGCTTTGAGATTTAGGGGGTGCTCTGATTAACATCACCAGGAACACTAACAAAAAGCTTTGTTAATTCATAAGGTGCCATCCGGAGCAGTGGCCATGATGCAGCAGAAAGGAAGAGCATTTAATGACAGAGAAACTGGGTTATAATCTTAGCTCACTGATATAACTACTTACCTGTGTGACACCAGGGAGGTCATTTAACTTATCTGGCCTGAAGTTTATTTTATGTAAGGAGAGGGATAGAATTAGATGTCCTTGAAGGTCCCTTCTAGCCATGATCCTATCAATAGCTCTCTCTATAAGAGGTTCTGCATGGAATAAAGCCTCAGGTTTCTATTTCATATTATTAATATTAGATAACCATTACATAATAATTCTGGCTAATACTTATCTGGTCCTTTAAGGTTTGCAAAGAGACTTATACATCTTAATTCATTTGATTGTCTAGCATTTTTTGGTTATAAATCACTTAAGAGCCATTTCTTCCTTGTTCTACTCTATGAGGTAGATAGTACCAGAATCATTATGCCCATTTTACAGATGAAAAAAAGTTGAGCCCAAAAAGGAGCAGAGTGACAAGGGCCTTAGCCTGTAAGTGATAGAGCCAGGCTTCAAATCCATGTATTCTAAATCCAAGTGGACTATGGGCATAGAAATTTGGCACATAGAGGAAGGAGAGGAGTACCTGGGTTCAGAGTCTCACTCACAAGCCATGTGACTCTAGTCAAGTCATTTGACATTTCTGGGTTCCATTAGCTCATCTGTAAAATGAAGAGAACAACACTTATACTACTGACAACATGGGATTGTTGTGAGGAAAACACTTGTAAACCTTAAGGTCCTTTGGAAATGAAAGTTGGTTTATTTATTCATTTATTTTGGCATAATCCTGAATGATTTTATTGATGTAGGGAATTCTCTGTATGATAAGACTTTCACTAATAAAGATCAATAATATTTTGAAATTTTAGTATTTGAGAATTGCCTAAGGGCATTGAAAAGCTAAATGAATTGCTAAGGTCCCACAACCAGTAAAGGTAACAAGTAGGACTTGAACCTCTACTGCACCATTCTACCTCTTAAACTTTTTTCCTCCCTGTTACAATTCTCTCTCAGAGCCAGATCAAAAATCTGGGATTGTCCTGGTAAAGATTTGGGGAAGGAAAGGGAACTTTGGATTGGATGAGTGGTAAAATGCAGAACAAAGATCCTTTGGCCTGACTCCATATCTCTCCTTTTCCCTCTCTTCCTCCCTCTCCTCCTTCTCCTTCCTTTTCTCATCCTGTCTTCTTTAAGGTAGTGAGAAGGGAGGAAGAGCATTTATTAGGGACTTACTGGGAGGCTTAAAAGAAATATGAAATGAACAGTTAGAAAATCCATTCCCAAATGTTCATTTGGACTATTTGTGGCAGAGCATTCTGAGCTCTCATTGGTCTGATCAGCCACAGTGGAACACACTGTAACTTGACTCTAGCATAGTGATCTCATTTTGGTCCTCTTCGAGAATGATGGCCATCAGCCAACCATCTGGGTGGCACAGTGACTGCAGTGCTAGGGCTGGAGTCAGGAAGACTAATTTTCCGGAATTCAAATCTGACCTCAGACACTTACTAATTGTGTGACCTAAGGTAAGTCACTTAACCCTGTTTGCCTCAGTTTCCTGTAAAATGAGCTGGAGAGGGAAATGGCAAATCATTCCAGTGTTTTTGCCATGAAAACCCCAACGGCTAACAAAAAGTCGAACATAACTGAAAAACGATTAAACAACTAAGTGCCCGGCAGTGTGTTAAAAGCTTTCCAAATATTAACTCATTTGATTTTCTTGACAATCCTGGAAGGTAAGTGATGATCCTCATTTTACAATTGAGGCAATGGAAGCAGACAGAGGTTATGTGGCTTGCCCAGCCAGTTTTGAATTCAGGTCTTTCCGATTTACTGTGCCACTTACTGTGTCTAAGGCTCCACTTCAGGGGAAGTCAGGAGGACAGTCATTATAACTAGGTCACTTCCTTAGAGAAAACCCACCAGAACCAGGAAACAAGGAAATAAACTGAAAGGATTCACCCAGAGGCCCCTGAGGGTCAACTTCAACCAAGATTCCTAATCTCCATTTAATTTGCCGGGCACACTGTGATGGGCAGCCTCTTAGTGTGATTGGCTCCCAGATGAGCCCCTCTTAAGGAGGAGGGAGGAGGATGTAAAACACATTAGCAAGCCATCTGGAATTCTTTGACCTTGCCCACTTGGCCTGGCCCCTGGATCTCATCTCGAAAATTAATTCTGTTCCTAATACCCCACGGAGAGCTGAGAGTGCCTCCCATGCCTCCTTGTGCAGTCTGACAAAGGGGCAGCTCCTAGCTTCATAATTCATGAAATGTGCATGCTAATACTTTGCTATGGTTCTTTCTCAACTGCCACTCGGGATATAT
Organism: Sminthopsis crassicaudata; assembly: GCF_048593235.1. NCBI lineage: Eukaryota > Metazoa > Chordata > Mammalia > Dasyuromorphia > Dasyuridae > Sminthopsis > Sminthopsis crassicaudata. The sequence continues at coordinate 61,621,997 of NC_133618.1, forward strand.
ATCGGAGAGGAGATTAATTGGGATGTCCCTGAGACAAAGGGGCATTGGAAGAGGAAACCAGTGTTCAGAGTTTTGACAGCTGCTTTTTTATAGAAGTCTGCCTTTGAGATATTATTTACCTCGCTTCAATGTGCTCAGGAATACTCAAGTCACACACAAGTCTACCTATTGTTCTAGAGACATTTGCTTTTGTAGTCTTGAAAACCAAATGCCTTCTTCCTTCAGATAGCACCTCCTCAAGGCTCTTAACCTCATCCATCCAAAGCAGGAAGTGATCTCTTCTTCCCTTAAAGTCCACAGTTTTCTGTACCTCGTTTTTTCACAATGCACTTCTTTCTTAGCACCAATTAACAAGTTTCTTTTGAGATTGGGCTTGTGGTTTTATTGGTATATGGAACTTTTCCAGAGCTAACTCCCTCTACCAATGTAAATTGTCCTCTTTGCAATTTACCCTCTTACATGAAGGTTTTTAACCTCATGTCAAAGAACTTGTTATTTAAAAAAATATTTAGATGGACCACTTTTCAATATAACTGGCTCCTTTTGCAATCCTATGTGTTTTATTTTATATATTTAAAAACATTATTCCACATCTAGGTGGTGCAGTGGACAGAGTCAGGAAAACTTGAATTCAAATCCAGCTCTCCACACTTACTAGCTATGTGACCCTGGGTAAGTCACTCAACCCTGTTTGCCTCAGTTTCCTCTTCTGTAAAATGAACTGGAGAAGGAAATGGCAAACACTTCAGTGTCTTTGCCAAGAAAAACCCAAATGGGGTCAGAGTCAGATAAAGCTAAAATAACGAATAGAAATTTTGAGAAAGAGTCCACAGGCTTCACCAGAGTGCCACAGAGGTCCATAATATGAAAAAAATTAATAACCCATTTTAGAATGTTGCTTGGGGACATTGGTCACTAAAAAGTTAAATGACATGGCCAGCATGTTTTAGAGGAAGAACTTTAACCCATTCTCTAGCCACCAGTTATCTTTTTATGCACACTCACCTTTACATACTCACAAAAACGCACATGTATACAAATGCACACAAAGCAAGCTACACATATATACATAAGCACACATACATTTATATACATATACACATCTATCTTTTCCAGTTCTTGGTACCTCTTTTGCCCTCAAACTTGATGAATAATATGGCATTTACTCTTTTAGCAAATATATAAGTGCATATGCACATATATGCACACACACACAAAAATACATGTATATTCACAATTCACATATTATTATAGCACCCATCACAATCTATCATGAAGTTTTAACTGAAAACATTTTCATGGTTTAGAGGGATTGACTTAGAGAGTTAAATTCTTGGAGAAGAGAAGAACAGGGAGCATAGATCGGCTCAGCTAAAAATAGAGATATGTTCAAATGGACCTGATTTTCCAGTCTACTTTGCTGGCTTCCAATAAAGCAAAGCCTTGACTTTGTACACTGTGAAGCACTATAGAAAAAAAGAGCTATTGTACATCCTGGAATGAACATTCTCCTTATAGGAATAGATCATACAAATGGCATGATCCCCATTTTATAGAGAATAAAACTGAGGCTCAGAAAAATGTGACTTATTTAAGGTCATATGGAGAATTGGCCCTAGAATCTAGGGCTCCAGACTAGGGCTCCAGTGTGCTTTCCACAGCACAAAATATTTTCCAAAAATAATGTCAGATGCTATTTCAAACTGCTGGTATTTAAATTTGGGAGGGAAATACATTTTTGGAAAGAGAAGTTTTGTTTTGGGCAATCTTGAGATAGGAGGTGGGTAGATAGTTTTTATTTATTTATCAACCTACATTAAACTTATTTGAATTGGATAATCTGGTCTCTTATTCATGGTTGGGGGGCAGATGGAGCTTAATTGAGTAGGGGGGGATGAGAAGGAGCTTTATTTATTGGAATGTTCACATTTTATAGAAGGTTCACAGATGGAAGGGCAGACACCAAAGGACCCTGGAGAGTAGCCAAGCTCTGGGAGGTTAAAGCTGCTGTTTTTGACAAGAGGGAAAACAAATGGTGAATTCCTATGCAATGTGGATTCCATGATAGAGTCTTCTGGGAAAGAAATAATAATGATAACAGCACTGATAATAACAATCCCCATTTCTTTAACACTTTAAGGTTTTGTTTTTTAAAGTATTCCTCTCACAATGCCCTTGTGTAGTAAAAGTATTATCATCTCTCTTTTCCAGATGTGGAAATTGAGGTTTGGAGAGCAGGCAAAAGATGGGGGTGAGTGGGAATAATCAGAAATCACTTTTATATGGTGCTTTCTTTACACTTCAACACTTTAAGGGATGTATGAATTCAAGCATTTCAATATGGATACCCTTTAAAGATGTAGCTCACTGACCACTTCTACCTTTTCATCTTGTGCTAGTATCATCAGGATTGTCCTAGGATTGGTTTGTTCCTGTCATTACTCAGTATGGAGAGGCTCTTCATCTCAGTAGGTTATCCTCAACATAAGTAGTTCTGTGGCCATGAAAAACTATGAGACAAAAAATAATAACAATAATAATAAAAACAACTCTTCACAGTCCAGCCCAAAGTTATTTTTCCAGCCTTATTATGCATCAGTTCCCTCCCCCACTTGTCAGTCCAGAAACATTGGCCTTCTCTCTGTTTCTCACACAACACACTCCATCTTTCACTTTTGTGTCTTTTTCTGTAACTCTCACGCCTACATTAGATCCCTTCTCACTCCTGCCTTCCTTCAAGAAGCAGCCTTGTTGTTGTTGAGTCACATCTGACTCTTGGTGACTCTGTTTGGGGTTTTCTTGGCAATGACATTTCCTTCTCTAACTCATTTTACAGATGAAGAACTGAATCAAATAGCAAGTGACTTGTCCAAGGTCACAGTTAATAAATAGCTGAGGCTGAATTTGAACTCAGGAAAATAAATTCTAACTGCTAGTGTCCTATTTCCCAAAATCTTATCTCATAGAATTTCTGTGATATCAAATGAGATAATATTTGCTTTTTCTTAGCATAGTACTTGGAACATTACTATGCTTAATAAAAGCTTCTTTCCCTCCCTTAACTTTCCTAAGTACTTTGTATTTATTCACTTTATATTTACTCTGTATATACTTATATATGCATATTCTGTTTCTTCTTTTTGGATTTTTGAGAGTAGATATTATTTCATTCTCTACATTTGTATTTCTGTCACCTAGTGGTGTCTGGTGCCTAGCAGGTGCTTAATAAATGCTTGTTGATTGATTGATATTGAACTTTAAGTTTTATAAAACACTTTAAAATTTCCTCACATCCACCCTGTGAGGTGGATGGTATGAATAATTTCATCCCCAATTTAGAAATGAGATAATTGAGACTGAGAATGTGTGGGGGTGCTGACTTATTTAAAATCACATAACTAGTAAGTTGATTGAATTGGTGCCTCAGGATATGAGAGATGTAGCCAAGGGTACAGTTTAGTTTGGATGCAGCCAGGTCTTTGTGAGTGCTAGAAGATGGAAGGAGTATGAGAGGAAGGAATATAAAATAAAAGGAAGTTTGTTAATTATGGAATAGCCATTGCAAAGAACTCAATGGAAAACTCAAGCAGAAATGGAAAGGGATACAGAAGGGACAGGGTTGAAGTGAATGGGACTGAGAGAGTGGGAAGCGAGTATTTCAGAGGGGGGCTAACTTCCTTAGGTAGCCAGGTATTTAGTATTACTAAATAGAAAGTTTCTGTTATTTATCATTATTTAATATTACTGAGGTGGAAAGTGTTACTTACATAGAAAATATAAACTTAAAATACTTATAATATGTTTAGTTATAGTATATACTATATATAAAATACTTAGAACTATTATTTAGATAGAAAATATATACTTAGAACACATATCTAGTTATAGTAGATATTAATAGTACACTTAGAAAGTATTATTTAGATAGAAAATATATACTTAGAATATTTGTAGTATACTTAGTTATACTTATAATAGATACTATATTTATATTACATTTAGAAAGTATTATTTAGATAGAAAATATATACTTAGAATGCTTACAGCATACTTACAGTGTGCTTAGTTATACTATATACTATACTTATAACATAATTAGATAGAAAATATATATTTAAAGTATTTGCTTAGATAGTTAAGTATCTTATACTTAGAAAATATATACTTAGAAATAATATATTATACTTAGGGAAAATATCTATCTAATATGATAGATATCACATATTATAATATGCTTAAATAGTAAATCTTATTATTTAGTATTACTTAGATAGAAAGAAATAGCATCAGTTTTCTAGCCATAGGGAATGAATCTGAACAGAAGACCACTGGAAGAGACTTGGCTGCCTGGGAAGGCAATATGGACAGCTTTGTTGATGATGGCAAATGAGGAGATTGTCTTGTGCCTCAATTGCCCTCCAGCAGTTATTTGAGAGAGGGAAGGGTCTACCTTCATGAAGCATGAACTGGAAAACAACCTAGATCCCATTCTTTCTAAGTATATCATGCTATTTCTCCTTGAGAGATGGGCAAAGAGCCTATAAGGTGACATAAAGCCATGTCTTAAAATTGAAGAGACTGCCATGGCTTTAGAGAGGTATCTGTCTCTGGTGATGCTCAGGTAGAACATGAATGACCCACATTTTGGGATGATGAAGAGAGGCTTCCTGTTTAGGTATAAGTTGGACCAGCTATTCTTTTAGGTTCTTGCCATCTCTAAAGTTCTGTGATTCTGTGAACTAAGGAAGTTTAGGTTGGAGAAGAGAGGACTCAGGGGACAATGAGCCCTGCCTTCAGCAAGGATTGTCAGGTGGAAAAAATTAGACTAAATCAGAGTCAGGAGTAATGAATGTGTAGAAGCAGGGATATGCTACTAAGTGTTTAACAACTGACTCTCTAAGAAAAAAGTACGCTTTTAAATTCAATCTGCATGATTAGCATTTTTCTCCATCATCTTTTAAGTCTAGATGGTCAACAAAGCAATTAATCAAGCTCTGATTTATAGCATTTGCCAATTTCTGAGGTGTAGATGCTCACACTGAAAATTAGTAATTGGCTGTTTCACCTGGCACAAGCCGGGTCTAGCATGCCCATGGATACTAGCTACAAGGAAGCAAAATTGAGGACAGCATAGAGAAAATTCCTAAAAATCAGAGCTGTTGAACAATGGAGTAGACTATCTTTTAAGGAAGTGGATTCTCTGTCACTTAGGTGTTGAAACAAAAGTTGTGTGATAAGCTGTTGTGGTTGTTGCAGGTGATATGCCTGCATCAGATATGATTTGAACTACATCAACTCTGAGATCTCTTTCAATAAGGTCTTTCTCCCATAGTTTTCTTATATATATGTATATATATGTATGTATGTATATATGATCTATATATAATTGAAGAATGTTTTAAGTAAATTCTTATAAGGCAGCTAGATGATACAATGAATAAAACAGTGAGATAGAGATAAATCACCTTACTTAGGATTACAAAGATAGAAAATTGCGAGGCTGGATTTGAACTCCTGATTCCAATATACTACTTGCTAAATCATTAACTGTCCTGCAGAAAGGGGAAACAAAATTCTAGATTTCAAAGTTGCAGGGACCTGAGAGGTCCATTAGTCTGTAACTGCCTACTTTGGATTTTGCTGACTTCCTTAAGTCTCAATTGAAATCCATATTTTATAGAAAGCCTTTCCCAAAAGTTCTTCATCCTAGTGCCTCCCCCAGTTAATTGCCTCCTATTTATCCCATATCCAATTTATTCACATATCTTTGTTCACTTATTTTCTTTCTGTTAGATTGTAAACTCCTTGAAGGCAGGGACTATATTCTGTCTTGTTGTCAGTCTTTAACATAGTGCTTGGCACATAGTAGGTGCTTTATAATAGTTGATTGATTGAACCCTTCTAACCTCAAATTATAGATGAGGAAACCATTCCCTAGGGACACGAAGTGTCCTTTCCCTGCTAAAATAGGAAATAAAGGTTAGAGGTAGGATTTTAACTCAGGTTATGTCCTCTAACCTCTCCTAGAGCCAGTGCTCATTTTATCATCCTATGATGAAAGCCCTGCCCAGTGTCTCCCGAGGGTGACTCCTCTCAGCTCCTTGCCTTTGGAAAGCACTTTGTGCAGTGAGAAGAAAGAATCATTCCCCAATCATTTAGAAATGTGCCACCCAGGGACAGCAAAAGCAATTAGATTCCCATTGTGTACTTTCTTTTGCTTTCCCCAGATATAAGCTCAATTATCATTTCATGGAAATAATATTTAAAACTTTATATTATGTTTTGCTTCTTCTACTGATCTGTGAATAGCTTTCCCTTTATTTTGACATAAATTTCTCCATTTCTTGAAAAAAAATTACTGATTTATGTCTAGGCAGAATTACCCCTCCTCCCCCCCCAAAAAAAAAACAGCTTAAGATGAATTGAATTCTACCGATTTCTGTTGTCAGGGCAATGCCCTAGATTTTTCATTTAGTTTGGTAAGAAATAGAATCTTTATCGTTTCACTTAACTGAGTCAATACTTCGTAGATGTCAGGAAAATGAGTCCTAATCCCTTACAAATAAATGATGGATGTCACAGTCTGTGTCTGCAAGAGGCAGATGTTTGGAAACACATGGGATTCTTTAGAGTTCTCATGTTTCTCATTTCATGTATGATATGGGGAATAATGGATAAGGAAACAATTACTGGTTGGGTCTTCTCCGTGTCATTTTGGGGGGATTGGGAGAGCTAGTTCTCAGCTCCTGTCCATGAAACCCAATTATCCCACCCAATCAAGTTCCAGGAAGCCCATCATTAGTTAAGACATTGAAAGCTTTTTTTATAACAATAATCATTATCATAATAAAAGCCCACGTTATTATAATGCTCCCTGTAAGACAATCTTATGAGATCAATTGTTTAATTTTTTTATTATTGCAGATAAAGAAAACTGAGATTTAGAGGTAAAAAATGATTTTATCTAAGGTAAGAATTCTTATTCATTCTTTTTTTTTTCATGTTACCCCTTTGGCAGTCCGAAGAAGCCTTTGGATTCTTCTCTGAAAAATGTTTTTAAATAATTTTAGAAAAATTAAAGGCAGCTAGGTGGTACAGTGGATAGAGGATCAGCCCTAGATTTAGCCTTGAGTTCAAATGTGATCACAGACACTTACTAGCTATGTATGACCCTAGGCAAGTCACATAAGCCTGATTGCTTTCATTAAGAGAAAAAGCATAAAATTTAACACTGGAAGCTAATTATGTTTATATATGGTAATCAAAATATTTTTAAGAAACAAACTCCTAACTCCAGATTAAAAACCCCTAATTTAAACTCATGCAGATTCTGTCAAATCCAAGTCTGACAACATAGGTCTTTCCTTAGATTCCAAGTTGTTTTTTTCCCACAATGCCAGGCTGAAATGCCAATCTTATCTTGAAGGAAAATCAAAAGAAGCCATTAGCATTTTTATTATCAGTAGAGAGATAATAGCTCTTTGGACATGGACAAAAAGATCTGAGTTCAAAGCCCACCTCGGACACTCAGTGTTGTGTGATCCTTTGTCAAGTCATCCAAACTCTTTCTGCCCAGGTTTCCTTTTTTGTAAAATGGAGATAATACTAGAATCTATCTCATAGGTTATTATAAGGACCAAATGTAACAGATCATATAAAGTCCTATATAAATGTTAGCAATTAGCAGCAGCCTGATTTGATTTATTGGATCCTCTCTAGGAGAGGGAAGGATACCAAGAGGATACAGGACAGGTAAATCTTTGGATGGTGGTGACATGATGGATCAGGAGACCATTACTTTGGTCTAAAGTACAAGGATCATGTATTCAAAGAAAAACATTGTAGAAATGGAGGATATTTCTTTGTATAAAGACATGTGTGTTTATTCTCTTTTCTGTGGCACAGAGGAATTTGTTTTGTGATAGATAAACTCACCTCCACTAAAGTTGTCTAAAGTGTCATTCTGACATAGGGTCTTGAAGGTTATCCCTATGGATCCTAGACTGGTAAATCTACTTCCCATATGAGTCTAGTTATGGATTTCATGTCTGTTCTTCCAAGAGCAGCCTAGCAAATCTGGAGGTGAAGGCTGATTGTCAGAACTTTAGCCTCAAAAATGGATTTTTTGGGCTACAGTAAGAAAAAAAAGAATTACAAAGGCCTATCTCCTGCAGCAGAGAAGAGATATGATTTATATTCATAGGGTGATAAGATTTAGAGCTGAAAGGAAGTTAGGTTCACAGAATCTGGAGACAGGAGGGAACGTCCCTTTCATTTTATAGAAAAGGAAACTGAGATCATGAGAAATGAAATTACTTGGCATAAATAATGGAACTGGGGTTCAATCTCAGGTCCTTATTCTGCAGATCCCATGTTCTCTGCACTACATTACCCTGGATAAAGGGAAAATATGAAATGAGGGACTTGCATTGGCTGGAAATGATCATTTTTGTTTAAAGAAAAAAGTACCACAAAGATGAGCTGTGACCTTTTGGAGGTTTAAGTCAGCCCTTAAATGCCTCAGGGGTTCGTCTCTCTGCCAACAATTTCCCTAGCCCAGGAGGGTGGCAGGATGAGTGTTCACTTTTTGGGATACCATTTTTCTTTAAAAACAAACAAACAAATAAGCAAACACACACACATACAAGCAATCCAGAGGGAGGATACAATCTGTTTCTCAAAAGGAATTATGTGTGTGTGTGTATGTGTGTGTGCACTCATGTGTATGTGATCATGTATGTGTGTATAGAGATATTTATCTTACTAAATCATGGAACCTGGCGTCCCTTCTGTTTATCCAGCATCAAGGAAAACTTGGGTTTTAATATGTTTGGCTTCAAACAGCCTTGTATTCTGATATGCGGCACTGAGATCTGCCCTGAAATTAATGCTTTCAAGAGCCTCTTTAGCTGCTCCCTGAAAGAACCCCAACCACTTCGTTTTATCTACACTTGGAATGTTAAATAACCTTTGATTGGAAGTCAGTGGAGAAGCTCAGGCAGAGGTTCAGAAATTCCTCTGACTGAAGGGAACCGGATGAATCGTCTCCTGTTTGAATCTCCCCTGGTGAAATCTCCACTTGAGGTCTTCATGGTGGGGGGCTCTTCCCTTTGGACAGTCCTCCTGGGAGTCTTATTTTCCAGGCCTGAAGTGGCGTGTCTTGGGCTAGGGAAGGTTCACAGCTTGTCAGGGTGGATGAAGGGAAAGTGAAGAGATTGGAAATCAGTGGCTTTGCTAAAACTAACTTGCTGAATGACCACTTGTTTCCCCAAGGCTTCATCTTCCTCCTTGAAAAAAATGAGCATGGATGGGTATCATGTATAAATAATCTTGGAGGACTTTTCTAGCTAAATCTAGATTCAGAAAGACACAAAACCGATAGGCTTATAACTGGGAGAGACCTAAACTAATGTCTTCATTTCATAGGTGATAAAATTGAGACTCAGAGAGGTTGGGACTTGTCCAATAATAAATAAATAATAAAGATCAGATGTAGGATTTGAATCCATGAATCCAATATGTGTGTGTGTGTGTGTGTGTGTGTGTGTGTGTGTGTGTGTTTTCAGCTTTTGAACTGAAGGTTGGATGAATACAATAACCCAGTATTATTTTGGTACCATTTAGGGTTTTAAAGTGACCTGTGTTGAGGTCCTAGTCTTTTTTTGGACTGAAGTTCATGAAGACAGAGGCCATGTGCTAGTTAAGCTTTGTTTCCCTGACCGTCTTCCAGTACAAGGGGCCTCCCATGGAGGGCAGAGGAGGATTGAAGCATTCTAGGAGTAGAGGATGCACAGAGGTGGAAGAGGGAGGATGAGATCATTAAAAAGTTCAAATCCTGCCTCAGACATTGACTTTTTTCACTCTTAATTTCCTCATTTGTAAAATGAGGATTTGAAGGGTGAGGACTGTAGGAGATAATGTATACAAATTACAAACCTTCAAGTGCTACACTAATGCTATCTATTATTAAGAAAACTCCAGATGGGGTCATGAGAATTGGAAATGATTGTACAACAATGACAGCTACAGAAATAGTAAAGTCAACCTGTTCAGGCTCTTCAGCACTGTGGAGAGAAGTTTCTATTTTATCCTAGAGGCACTAGGCAGCCAGTGAAGATTCTTGAACAGGGTAGTAACTATCAGAAGGTTATTTTTCAGCATGGAGAAGAATAGATTAGAAAGGGAAGAGACTGGAGACAGGTAGATCAATTAGGAGATCATTATAGTGGTTCAGAAGAGACACAATGAGAATCTTAACTACAGTAGTGGTTGTATGAATAAAGAGAAGAGTCTGCATGTAAAAGATATATAACGTGGACTGGAGTTTACTACAAAGACCAATATGAGTTTTTAAATGGATTATCGTTAAACAAAATATAAACAGTTTTTGGTGAGCAATTTTTAAAAATAGACTGGATGTAGAATAGACTTGGTTATAGTATCCTTCCTTTCCTGTTCTGGATAAATTAGTTGGTTAGATTCCTATAGAGAAAGGTCAAATCAACTCCAATTTTTATTACATTAGATACTTTAATTCTCATCATTTAGTCTTTGCTCCAGCTTTGCCAGCCCACAGTGTTCCACTGCTGGGCGTAGGGATGGGGAATGAAGGTACCAGTGTCCCTCCCCCAACTGTATCCCCTGCTGTAGGATTCTTGGGCACCCCAAGGTTCCCAGGAGAATGTATCCTCAGAAAGACCTGGGGTCTAGCCTGTCTGGATTTCAACCCACAAATTCCATCCCTGCTGGTCCTCAGAGTGGGAAACTGTTTCCTTTGTTAGAATGTTTCACTGGAAAGAATGGTTTGCATTAAGTCTGGGCAGCCAGGAGGTGGGAGGGGCTTTGCCTCTCCTCTCTCCCCTCCCCATTTCCTTCTCCCCTTGGTTCATCCATCAAGTTAAGCTCTACTTTGTGGGTCAACTCTGAGCGAGCTAGAAGGAGGGCGTGAAAGGAGTTTTGGCCCAATGAGGGGCAGCTGGAGAGCCTTTACATTGAACTCGAAATAATAATAAAATGGAGATTTCAGATCTCAGCAGTTCAATACTTCTCTGGAGCAGGGAGACCAAAGCCAGCTTTTGACTTGTTTCTCTAGCTGAGAGCTGGGGAAGCTGGAAGGGAAGGCAGGCTCTTGGCCAGAGATGCAGCTCACAAACCACAGGCATTTTATTGAATGCAGAGAAATGGTTTTGACAGGGGCGGGGGAAGCACATGAAAAAAAAAAAACCAGCCTCCTTTCTCCACATAAAGCACAATGGTCTCTTTCCCTGTCTTGTTTTCAAACCTTATCTCCTCTCTCCTTTCCTGAGAAGAGCCAGGAGGGGAAGCTGATGGAGAGGGCTGATAATGCTTGGCACAGTTGGGATATACTTTCCTAGCAGGGTGTGAAGCGCCCCTCTTAGCCTCAGCTGTTTCATCTTGGCTCTCCACAGTGAGTCCAGTAAGCAGTGGAGCCTCCAAAAGTGAGACTTCCTGGGAGAAATGACCTTTTATACCTCAGATCCCAGCATCCCCAAATGCCAGGCTTTTAAAGGAACTCCAGACCATTCAAACAAACCTTTTCGGGCACTGGACTCTGAGGCCTCCCACTGATGCTTCACAAGTATTCCTTTCCTTCCTCGCTTCTCCCTCTCCAAGACATGCCCCCTATTTCCTTTTGATCAGTTCTAAAGGCCAGATATGCCCCCCCACCCCCGACTCCCAATATTTGCCAGTGTCTGTGTGGATTATTAAACAGAATCACAGAGCTAGAAGTCAAAAATACCTTGATCTTGGCTACGTCCCTTAAACTCTGTTTCCTCAGTTTTCTCTTTTGCAAAATTGACCTCAATTTCTCCTTCTCTCGGTAAATCCTGTGAAGATTGTCCCCCTCCCTTAGCTTCTCCGCTGGTAGCCATTTCCTTATTCTTCCTCTTCCTCTGGGGCCATTTCCACCCTCCTAAGGAACTAGCAAGAGAGCTTAACCTCCCCTCAGCTTTGAAATTCCATCTGGTTAGGGAAACTTTTCCAGCCCAGATTTCTTCCAAGTACTTTGACCTTCCTCCACACAACCGGAGATTCACCTATAGTTCCCTTGACAATCATTCCAGGTTTTATTGCTTTTGTAGCTGATACATTCCCCAACTCCCTATTCCTCCAAAGGGGGCTGGGATCCTTTTCTCTTTTCCAATCCCTCTCCTACCCCATTTCCTTTGCTTAAAGCTAAAAGGATGGAGAAGGCTGGGCCAGGCACTATTCATTTTAGTTCCAGCTTCCCCCAAACCCAAGAAGCCCTTTTGATGGACCACCAGGGGGCACTGTGGTCACATGGGTACCACCTTCTCAGCCAAGTCTGGAGGCTACATAATCCAGGTTTCCATGATGTTAAGAGTCAGAAGGGGCTTTAGAATTTGATGAACTCTAAATGTTTGTTGAATTGTTGAGCCATTCTTTATTCTGTGCTGTGTGTACAAGGCACTGTACTGGAACTGGGAAGGCCCTTATTTCATAGAACGCTGCTCCAGAAATTAAAGCTGTTCTAAAGATGGCTTGGGAAAGGATTGGAAATAGGAGGAGAATGGAATTAGAATGGAAGGCATGGGTGTGAATCTCAGCTTTGCTCTTTCCTCTCTGTGTAACATTGACTTGGTCACTTCATTCCTCCTGGGATTTTAATTTTCTCTTTTGTAAAATGGAGCTGAAGTAGTCTAGGAAAACTGGGCATCCTTAACTTGGAGTCTCATTGCTTCCAATTGTCTGTTGATAGAGTTTAAGGAGTCTGAACTTGGATGAGAAAAATACTACATTTTTATTTTCACTAAATTCTAACTAAAGTGTAGCATTTATGAATTTAAAGGGACCCCCAACATTTTTCTGAACTGAGGGCCACAGGTTTGGCCAAACTGCCAAAAGATCCACGAATACAAACACTGGTTAGAACTTATGAACCAGATGACCTTTAAGGTCCTTGTCCACAGATAATGTCTAAGGTCTCTGTTAGCCCAACCTTTTTTTTTAGTCCAAAGATCCCTTTCATAGAATCTTGCATATAAAATTATTTAATTCAGAAAATGTTTTCAATTGCTTTCTATGTTTTAAAATTCTATTTTAAAGTTTTTCTAATATTCCATTTAATTTCTTTTCTAGGATTTCCCATTAATTCTAACAACCCATTTTCTAAGACCCCTTCCATCTCTGACACTCTATGTTCAAAGGTTCCTCCTATTACTTGAAGCCTCTGGAAATTAGTATCTTTGTGGTTCAGAAAAAAAAAATCACTCATGCTTTGTAAACTTCAGTTTCCTTAACTGTAAAATGAGGCTTTAATAAGTTTATCTCCTGGGATTGCTGAGAAGATAAACTGAGATAATATTTGTAAAGCACTTTGCAAGTTTTAGAATGCTAAATAACAACAAGAATAACAGCAACAAAAACAATTACAACAATAGTGGTTTAAGGCTCCTTCTGATTCTAAATTTCAAGGCTCTTTCTGATTCTAAATTTCAATGATTCTGGAGTAGAATTTTTGCTGCAGAAAAGCTTGAACGACTGATTTCATTGAGGATTTCACAGACTTAATTGGAAAAGACATCCTAGAATGATAAATACAATTCTCTTGTTTTCTGGAGGAAGAAACTAATGAATGCTTTTTCCTCCCCTTGAAAAGTAAGGTTAATGATTGGTTCCCTATGGTGACCATCACATCAATTTCCTAAGGGACATGTAGTTGTTAAACAACAGAGAAAGTCCTTCTCTTTTGGATCTCTTAACTGAATCCTATCAGAAGGAGATTTCTGAAAGAATCTCCTCTAATGAAATAATTTTTTTTTAAAAAAAGAATGTGCTCTTAAAAAGACATGTTTCTCTCTACTGATGCTGCTCCTTTGAGAGAATGGCCCTGGATTGAGTTCAGCTATTTCCATTGCACTGGGAGCTCATTTACTCATTGGAGTCATGGGAAAAATAATGAAGCAAAGGAGTAGAAACATTGAATTAAATTAATACCCTACACAATTAGCAGTTCTGACAGGGGAGGTTTACTTGAAAAGATTTCCCTTATGGCATGAGGTGTTCCTGATGCAAGGACTGAAGACCTCTGACTTAGAAAAAAAAGTTCTCATTTTGGTAGATAGAAAACTAATAATTCTTTAGGACTGTGGTCTTGGACGCACAGTCTCTGGTTTTTTTCTCCCAAATTTAATTAAAGTTTTTCTGAGGACCCATTATGTGTCCTCACTATTCTAGACTCTATCATGTTTTTGACAATAAACTTGAACACAATATTATCATTTGTTGTTGTTATTTTCTGAGATGAAGTCTTGACTAGGCAGTAGAATTTTTTCAGTCACTCTCTTAGTTAAGAGATGTAGTAGTTTAGAACATTTGCAACTTTCCCATCTTCTGAGCCCTCAAAAGATGCATCCATATGTAGGTGTGGTTTTCTCCCAAACATTGCTAAGTGTGATGGAATCATTCTTGGTAGTTTTATGAATGCATGAGAAATGTCACAAGGCAACATGATTGATACCACAATTTAGTATTTCTAGAATGTTCATTAATATGTAATAGGGATGATAAAATGATGGATCTCCTTGGGGATTGTTAAGGGTGTTTTTAGACTTCTTCATTTCCACCAAACCTAACATTTCCTTGAGTTTTTTTGCTCTTAAAATGTCTATGTTGGTCAGAGTGCATCCTGGTAGGAAAACCAGAGAAATATTTCTCCCCCAAGGAGAAGGCAGAAGGTTTCTGATTACTGGTTGGGTTTGCCAGTTCATATCTGGTAAAGCAATCACTTACTACTATGACATAGTTTATCTTCTATTTCTTACTATCTCCTTTCAGAAATATAGTAAAAGCCAATATACACATGTTCCAAAGGTTTTCTAGTGCCTCTAGTTTCTAAATATGTATCATGAATTAATGGTACAGTTATCTCTTTCCTATTGCAACTTTCCTCATTGAAGCTCAGCATGAGAAATAAAATGGAAATTTTTTTTTCCTGAAGGCCAGCAGATGATAGAGTCTATGACCAAACACTTAATCCAAATTTTATAATATGGTATTTGCAAATAGCCAGTAAAATCATACTTCTCTGGTACAAAGGGAGGGCCAAAATTTTATATGTATTTTTCAGATTGAGGGGGCATCTAACCCCTGTGAAATGGAAAGAATAATTAGATTTTTCTTTGAAAAATGGGCACTAACTCTTTTTAGTTAATGCTGTAAGAATTTATTTTAGTAAGAATCTGCTTATTATAGACCTAAGATGAGTCAGTAAAATTTGTTTCCTATTAATCTAAGGGTTTTTTTTGTCTTATATGTCCAAAATTATAATGGAATGCCTTTGAGAGCAAGTAATATGCTTGGGTAGTACCAACTATTTTCTGATACTGTGTGATTGATTATAATCTGGTACATCAACACTCTATTTTCATAATAGAAAGGGGCCCTCAAATGATGGCCCCTGCATCCTTTAGATTTACTATCTTGCTTCTTGGCCAGTATCACTTCTCAGTGCTCTCCATCCATCAGCTATTTTGGTACCAGTCATCAAAGGATGACTGGAAAGGAAGCTTGGTTCAGTGAAACATACTTACTGGCATACGATTTGATAGAAATTCCAAACTCTATGATACATTGTCATTTGACTGTGTCCCAGTTCCCTAAGTATAGAATAGCCTTCCTACTTCTTTGGGCATTGCCATAGCCTTGGTGTATGTGGTTTTGGGGGCAGAGAGACTAGGTTTCAAAAATTTGACCAATTGCTTCACATGCACCACTGCTGGTCAACCAAGCATGTATATAGATAGATACTGGTTTACAAGGTTTAGGAAAAGACCTGTACTATGAAATCATCACAAACAAATTATATTTATTTGTAGAAGATCACTAAGAATGGGAATTGTTATTCCATCCACAAGCTGGAGTTCTTGCCTTTGAAATGTATTACTTAAGTGTTGAGTCTGTATATAGAATTAAATGGGACAATGATAATTAGAATTAACATTTAATGAAGGGGATGAGGCCTTTGTAGACATTTTGGTTGAGACTACAGTGCAATCATGCATTGCTGGACAATTTTTAGAAGAACATTTTATGTTCTTAATGACTCTTTCCTTCAGCTCCTTTCTCCTAGCACCATTCCCCAAGATGTGGTTGTCTGACTCTAGTCAGCCTGAAAATGAGAGGAAAAGAGGGAGGGAATCAGAGTCAGGGATACAGATAAATATAGACAGAGAGGGAGAAGGAGGGAAGGGAAGGAGGCAGGGGAAAAAAAGGGGAGATAAGAGTGAAGAAGAGGGAGAAAGGAAAAGGGAAAGAAAAGGAGAGATGGAAAGAGTGGAATAGAAAATGAGGAGAGAAAGGGGAGAAGAAAGAGAGAGACAGAAAGACAGAGGGAGGAGAGATAAAGAGAAGCTAGAAATTAGGAATCAGATATTCTTCCTTTTTAATGTTTTTTCTACCCCCTTAATATTATTTTATTTTTCTAAATTCATATAAATATAGTTTTCAACATTTACTTTTATAAGATTCTGATTTCCATTTTTTTCTCCCTCCCTCCTGTCCCTCCTCCCTCCTTAAGATGGCAAGCAATCTGGCATAGAATATAAATTTATAATCATAATGCACACATTTCTGTATTAGTCTTGTTATGAAAGAAGAATCAGAACAAAAGGGAAAAATCCTGAAAAATAAAAAAACCAACAACCAAAAAAGTTAAAATAATAGGTTTGTGAATTCAGACTATAGTTCTTTCTTTGGATATAGATAATATTTTCCATCATGAGTCTTTTGAAATTACTTTAGATCTTAGTATTGCTGAGAAAAGCTAAGTCTATCATGGCTGATCATTGCACAATGTTGCTGTTACTCTGTATAATGGTCTGATTCTGCTCACTTTGCTCAGCATCAGTTCATGGAAGTCTTTCCAGGTTTTTCTGAAATCAGACAGCTCATCATTACTTACAGCACAATAGTATATTTCATTACACTTGTAAACTACAATTTGTTCAGCCATTTTCCAATTGACCATTTCCTAATTTCCAATTCTTTGCCACAAAAAGAGCTGCTATAAGCATTTTGGTATGTGTGGGCCTTTATCTTTTTGGGGTTCAGACACAGTAATTGTGTTGCTGGATCAAAGAGGAAATCAGAAATTCTTAGGGAATATAGTGATAGCCATTTTCCTTTGGGGTGTCATGGAGTAAATACTTTGTAAGGGAGTTGAGAGAGCTGAGTTCACTTGTCTTGACTCAGTTCCTCTGGCTGTGTGACCTTGGGTGAGATATTACCTTTCCTTGAATCTCAATTTCCCTATGCATAAAAGGAAGGGTTGGACTTGATAATTTCTAAGGCTCCTCCCAATTCTTGACCATCTATGATTAAAAACACTCTTGAGATTAATTCTGAGAAGGCTAAAATAAATCATTATGGCCAGAAGAGAGGTTTTTTTTTCCCTGGAAATTATCCCCAAAATGCTTTTCTCCTTGTACCCCATTCTCATCACCCCCCCTTCATCAAATGGCAATGCAGCATAGACTTTGGGAATTCTAGCAGAATGGCTTCTATGGGGGCTTCCTGGGCCTATAAATTATATTCACATTGTAACTGAGAATGTATCTCCTATTGGGGGGGGGGCTGAGTGACATATTAGCCCCCTTTATTCTGGCTGATTGCTTCCCTGAACTAGGTCAGCTCCCTGCAGAGTTCTAGCATGAGTGAGGTCTTAAGCTTCCCAGAGACTGCTTGAGTCTCTGTGAATTCCTCCAAAACACACACACACACACACACACACACACACACACACACACACTCTCATACAAATACATACATTCACACTCACATACACAATCACACATACAGCCATACACACAGTCACACAATCACACACATTTTCTCTCACACACACACATACTTATATATAGACACACAGACACACAGACATGCACTCAGGTTAGCTCCTTGCAGGGGACAGGAAGCTGGAAGATATCAAAAAAGGAGATGAGTGTCCACTGAGATTTTGATTTTCTGGAAAACTCATGAATGTTTGGGCTTCTGCTTTCCCTACAGAGCTCACCAAGGTCCTGGCTTGCTGAGTGGAACGGTGATAAACAGATAACAGTTTTCCTCCTTCTTTTACCCTGACTCTTCCATCTGTTTCTCCACCTCCTCATCCGCCAACTCTTCTCTCAACTCCTATTTCTTTGTGATACACACACGCACACATATGTACGTATGTGTATAATACAACACATAGACCATATATTATGTTACAGTGAAAAAATCATGTAATAATCATGCACAATAGCATATATACATGTGCATATATATGCATGTACATCCATACAGTATATTTATATATACATACATATATGTACACATGCATGTGTACCAAGTTGTCCTGCTTATATCGTCTATAATGGTTAGATAGCATTAATATGAAATTTTAAGATTTGTAAAGCATTTTACAAGTATTATTTCATTTGTTCTTTACAACAGTCCTGAATGAAATGTGCTATTATTATTTCTATTTTGCAGATGAGGAAACTGAGGTAGATAAAAGCGAAGATTTTCTCAGGGTCTGATAGTTGGTCAAAATCTGAGGCTAGATTGGAACTTGGGATTTCCAGATCTCAGATCTAATGCTCTGTACACAGAACCACCAGCTCCCTATTGATGCTCTTTATTATAGGGAGCCATACTTGAGAAAGTTTGAAACCATAGACCAAAAACTTTTTTTGTTAGGGGAAATATAGAAATTCAGGGTGGAATGAAACACATCTATATCTATTTTCTCTTTTTATTCATAACTGTGGTGCTTTGGGTATAGGAAATTCATGGTGAGGAGCTGCTACCAATGTAGATAATTTTCTACAATTCATAATCTCAGAGAGCTGCCTGGAGATGCTGAGAGTCTGGGTGGTCACATATCGAATTACTGGCAAAAGGCTGAACAGGACTTCAGGTTTTCTTGGAAATAAGTCAAGTCAATAAGCATTTATTAAGCACTTACTGCTTCCATCCAACTCTCTTCCTTCATTTTTTTCTCCTTCTATCTCTCTCCCCTCGCTTCTCTTCCTTCATCTTTCACTCTCTACCTCAATTTCTGTCTCCATCCATCTCTCTTTTTCCATCTTTCTTTCCTTATATCTTGCTCCTCATATTTCTTTCCTCATCTCTCTCCCATATCTCTCCCTCTGTCTCTCTCCATCATTCTCTCTTTGTCTTTGCTTTCTCTTTCCCTCCCTCCCCCTCTCTCTCTTACCATCTATCTCTCTTTTTATCCTGTCTTTGTCTGTCTCTCTCTCCCTCGCCTTCTCTCTTTCTCTTGCTCATTTCTCCCTCTCTCCCTCCTCTCCTTCCCATCTCTCTCACCATCTCTCTCTTTTTCATCCTCTCTGTGTCTCTGTCTCTGTCTGTTTCTCCTCCTCTATCCTTTTTCTCTCCCCTTTCCTTTACATCTTCTCCATCTTTCTATCTGTCTTTGTCTGTATCCTTGTCTCCCTCTCGTCCTCTTTTTCTCTCTTCCTCTCTCTCCCTCTCCGCCTCCCCATGTCTCTCTCTCTCCATCCTCTCCATCTTTCTGTGTCTCTATCTCTCTCTTTCTGTCTGTCTGTCTCTTTCCCTCTCTCTATTCTCTCCATCTTTCTGTCTCTCTCTGTCTCTTTGTTTCTGTCTGTCTGTCTCATCATGTAGTTGGAGGTGGGGTCAGACAGGATAAGGAATCAGAACTGAGACTGGGATCTTTCTTGTCAGGATCTGGACTCTTTCCCCCAACACTGCTCAGCCTCATTTAGAGACCGAGAAGGAAGAGAGAACATGGAAAGCAGTTCTGCATTTCCTCAGTTGGTGTGGTCTCCCTGCCCCCCAGTTTCCAGTGTGCTGCATTTTTCTGTCCACTTCCTCTTCCCCTTCCCCCTCCTCATGGGCTTTTCCATCTCTGGTCAGAGAGGAGCATCCTGATGGCGGAGGAAGAGTGTGATGGAGGGACCCTGTAAGCTCTGGCAGAAAGGGACCCATCCCCTGACTGCCTCTCTGGGACCCCACATCCCAGGGCGGATCCCCAGGGCTTCCAACAACTGCGATAAAAGAAGCAGCCTCCCCCTCCACCCCTCACTTCCTTGCAATGACTGAGAAGTCAGGGACTGGGGAGATTGCAAACAGATGTGCAGCATCAGGCAGGACTCTTTGGCTAGACTGGCCTGTGGGCCTGAGGAGCAGGCGCCCCCGCAGTCCTTCTGACCCCATGCATAAACAACGACCCCGCCTGTCTTTCTCCAGACACCACATCAGGAATCATTCCCCAAAGCATTTATTTTTGATTTTAGTTTCTGCTGAGTTTGCCTGTAACCCGGTCGTACTCCCCCGCATCTTGGAAAACACATGTTTGCTGATTCTGAGCAGAGAGGAGCATTTCAACCCACGTGAATAATAATCACGATACTATTAATTCACATTTTTTTTTTCCAGTGCAAAGCTCTCTTTCTACCACCTACCTCACAGCACTGGTATAAGTATTATTCACAGCTCAGAGTCTCAGTGTTCTCATCCATAAAATGGGATTGAATGATTTGCCCATGGTTATATAGTCAGTAAATGTCCCATCATCGAATTATAAAATATTTGACTTAGAAGGGATATTAGAAAATGCAAGCTTGGCTATGACACATAATATTAAAGCTGGGAGGAAACCTGGAGATCATAGAATCTCCCTTCATTTTATAGTTACTTTGGTAACAAACATTGTCATATAACTAGGACACTTTTGAGCCTGGATGCAAGGAAAATTCTTTTGTTTCAAGGTTCAGTGATGTATGTGCAATAGGCTATAGAATGCTATGGCAGAATCTTGGGCTCTGGTCCTGAGCCAGGGTCCTTTGCCTGGGTTGGATGCAAGCTGCTCCTGATCTCTAGGCTGAGCCCCTAATCTCGGTTTAGACATGTTAATAGTGACCCTTGCTCTGCATTCGTGGTTGGCCAGAAATCACCTTAATGCTTGGTCTTTTTCCTCTTGAATCTGGTCTTACCCTTTCAGGCTGATGGCTAATGGAGATTCTTGTCCCTGACCACTGAGATATTGCTTTGGCCAGGGTTTCCTCAGCAGGAGAATTAATAGGTAGCTCTGGGTATAGTCGGGCTCTCCTGAAATTCAGTCACAATCTTGAAAAGTCATATATTCCAGTCTTCTGTTTCTGGGAAGGTAAATGACTAACTTTAGATGCAAAAAACTACTAGAATATTGGACTTTTAAGGATTTAAGAGAGTTTCTAATTCAACTCTCTAGTTTTAAGTAGGGAAAAAGAAAGGAAATAGATTGTTCAAGGTCATTCAGCTCAGGATCCACGGTTAGCACTGCCATAGTATGTTACCCTTCCCACTTTCCTATGAATTGTAATCTAATCAGCATGGCCATTCTTTTATGTGTTCTGTCTCCTATTACAATGTAAGCTCCTTGAAGGTAGGGATTATCTCACTTTTGTATTTATATGCCCAGCACCTAGCATAGTGTTTGGCATATAGTAAACACTCAGTAGATTTTTCATAAATCCATCCTTCCATCCATCCATCCATCCATCCATCCATCTACCTATCCATCCATCCATCCATCCATCCATCCATCCATCCATCCACCCATCCACCCATCCATCCATCCATCCATCCATCCATCCATCCATCCATCCATCCATCCATTCCTTTATCCATTTATTCATATGGAGAGTACAATCCTTATTCTTGATCCTTGAGTTACTTGACTTAACTAATTCTAACTCCTAGTACAGAATTCTTTCTCCTACTTTGCATTAGAATTTTCATGCAGTCACTTAATACAGAAGCCTTGCTGCCTCTTATTCTGCAGATAGGTGAACTACCACTTTTTGGAAGAGAAAAGATGAACCTCTCAATTAATCAATCAAAAAAAATTAAGCACCTACAATGATCCAAGCACTGCGTTAAGTGTTGGAGAAAAAGAGGCAAAAGACAGTCCTTTTCCCCCAAAGAATTTATAATTTAATGGGAGAGACAATATCCAAGTGAATATATACAAAGCAAGCTACATGCAAGATAAATAGGAAATAATTAGAAGAGGAAAAGTACTGGAATTAAGAGGGATTGAAGACAACCTCCCACCTGTGGAAGATGGGATTTTAGTAGGGACTTAAAGAAAGCCAATGAGATTAGTAGTTGAAGCAAAGGAAGGAGAGTATTACAGGCATGAGGGAGAACCAGAGAAAATTCCCAGAGCTGAGAGATGGAGTGTCTTGTTTGTGGAACAGCGTTGGACATAAAAGAGAACATATTGGGGAGCAAGTGTAAGAAGACTGGAAAGATAGGAGGCTAGGTTGTGAAGAGCTTTTAATATCAAATTTAGGATTTTATATTTATTTCTGGAAGCAATAGAAAGCTATTGGAGTTTAGTGTATTCATGGGAGTGTATATGTTTGCATGTCTATTTGAGAGAGACAGGGAAAGAGGGGAGGGGAGAGAGAAAGAGGAGGAGAGAGAAAGAGAGAAGGAAGGAGGGAGGGATGGGGAGGAAGAGGAGAAGGGAGGGAGGAAGAGAGAGTCAGTCATGTTTTAGGAAAATAATATTAGTGGCTGAATGGAGAATGAACTGAAGTAGGAAGAGATTTGAGGCACATCTATTCTATGATTTTAAAGATGTCACATCTACTCTTGGTCACCATTCTGATAGTATATTGCCTGGAAAGATGATATGATAACTTAGGCATCAGAAAAAAACTAGGGGCATACTGAAGCCAGTTTGAATCAACTCTCTAGAGTTGATGGTTAAAATTTCAGTATAAAAGCAGCAATCATTACAAATTGAGGCTTGCTTTATTTTTTGCTGGTTGTCTAGATTTAAGAAAATGATAGAAGAAATGATAATAATTTAAATTAAACTTAAAGGTTTGCCATGAAAACATTTTCCTTCCCAAAGAACCTCTTATTAAATGGTTATTGGTAAACCTCTGGGAAGATCCAAGTTTTAGTCTTACCTTACTTGCTGTGTGATCATGGGCAAAGGCCATATCTAGCAGATTTTGCAAGTGACATGATGCCTTGTTATTGGGACAGCAGCCCCTCAGAGTCAGGCCCTGAAATTCCACAAAGGAACACACTGGGAAAACCATGGAGTAATAGAGGAGCAGGTTTGGACTGGGCTGTGGAGGAGTTCAATTTTAGTTTGGTTACTTGGCAGCATGCTATTTTATATTTTATTTCCCCACAATTATAAATAAGAACAATTTTTAACTTTTGTTTTTAAAATTCTTGAGTTCCAGATTCTCTCCCTTCCTCTTTGGCCCTCTCCATTGAAAAGACAAGCAGTTTGATATAGCTTTTACATGTGCAGTCATGCAAAACATATTTTCACTTTAGTCATGATGTGAAAAAAACAGGCAAAATCCCCAAGAAAAATAAAGTAAAGAAAAATGTGATTTAATAGGCATTCAGGCTCTACAAGTTCTTTCTCTGGGTATGCACAGCATTTTTCATTATAAGTCTTTCAGAATTGTCTTGGATCATTGCATTGCTGAAAATAGCCAAGTCATTCACAGTTGATCATCATACAATATTGTATACAAGGTTCTTAGGGTTCAGTTCATCTCACTTTGCATCAGTTCATTGGGTTTTTTTTCAGGTTTCTCTGAGTATACCTGGCTCATCATTCTTATAGCACAGTATTCCATCACACTATCCAATTTTAACTCCTTTCTAGCTAA
Source organism: Sminthopsis crassicaudata (assembly GCF_048593235.1). Taxonomy (NCBI): domain Eukaryota; kingdom Metazoa; phylum Chordata; class Mammalia; order Dasyuromorphia; family Dasyuridae; genus Sminthopsis; species Sminthopsis crassicaudata. The sequence continues at coordinate 61,645,699 of NC_133618.1, forward strand.
GTACTGGGCTTTGTGGTTTGTTCATTTGAGGAATGCAAAGATTGGAGTTCAGTGCACTTTTAGGACGATATTCTGGAAGAAAATCCTAATCCATCTGTTCTAGTGATGGCTCTGAATTTTTGACAATTTTTCAACATCTTAAATTATTCTCTAAGATTATTAAGTTATAAATGATTGCTAGAAGGATTTTCAGCTGCTGGAATTCTAACCAATGGAATCACAGGTCCAGATCAAACTAATCCCTTTTCCCCAAAATGTTGTCTTAATAATCACAACATTGTTCCTTAAATTTCCCATATTCCTTCTTGTTTAAACTCTAGCCAGTGGCATAAATTTAATTTCTGGATTCTCTAGAAAAACTTTTCAAAGGGTCCAGCTCTAGCCTCCAGAAAGCCTTTTTCTGACCCCCATATTGAAGGCTCTTCTGTGAAGCAGGAGTAATAGAGATAGAAGCTGCTTATCTTGGATTTCAACCATTTCTACCATTGTCCAAATGGATACCTACTTTTCAGGTGTAGAGTAGGAAGGACTCACCTATTGGGCAGCAGTCAGTCTACATGGGTCCCCAAATCTCTTCTGACACTGAGGAGGCTATACTCTGTTTTCTTTGGATTCAAATATGAGACATATTTCCTTACTTTACAAAGAAATTTGCTGTAAAATTCCTTTAAAACTACTGTGCTCTAAGTAAGATTGAACTAAAAAAATCAATTCAACTCAACTCAAGAGTACAGATTGTAAGTTAAGCATCAATTATTGCCTTCAGAGTCCTGAACATATTTTTAGAGAGATGCAAAATTTAGTTAATATGTTGTGAATCATAGTTCTCCTGACCTCCCTATCAATCTCATTTCTCCACGAAAGCTAAGCTTGCATACCTTATTGTGGAGTGGATATGACCCCAGATATAACTTGAAGGTCATATCAGAAAAGTAGAAGAATGAACCTAATTGGTCTGATGGGAGTGCCTGATTTCTAAAGACCCTGTTAGAGAAGCTCAGGCAGATTACTCACCAGGTAGACCCTGGAGTCACAACAAACCTTGAAGACTATCTACTCAATTATGAAGAATTTGTCATTTGCTGTAATGGCAAGGGATCCATAGTAACAAATCATGCATCCCTTTAAAGATTTCATTATTATACATATCTGGTCTTACTCATAATATGACAGTGCCTGCAAACAGTCAACCAAGAAACATTTATTAAGCATATATTATAGGCCACATCATTATTGAGTTAGGTACACAATAGGTGATTAATAAATGTTCAGTGAATTGTTATTTACTATTTCATGCCCTTGCCTCATGTCCCTAGGTATGAGCTTCTTATTTTTTTAATAAAAGCTTTAATTTCAAAATATATACATGGATAATTTTTGACATTCAGACTTACAATATTTTGTGTTCTTATTCTTTTCCCTTCCTTCCTCCATTCCTTCCCCCAGTCAGCAAATGATCCAATATATGTTAAAAATGTATAATTCCTCTATACGTATTTGCACAAGAACATTGTGAGATTTTTGAGAGCAAAAGCTCATGGAGCTGCATTCTCACAAAACTTAGCACCACACTGGGCACACAATCTATTTGTAGTAAGGGGCTGGGTTTGAGTGAATGAATGAGTTTAGATAGTTTTTCTTACAATGAGTTTCACCTGTGAGCACTTGGGAACAGAGTTTCTTAAACATTTTCTAATTTTGCCTTAATAGAATTCAATGTCTATATTTCTGATTTTTACAACCCATGTTTGGAATGCTGGTGAGGGCTTAAAATGGAGCTGTGTGAAGTGCTATCACCAGAAACAAGCATTACACTTGTCCTGCTTGTCTCCAGAAGGCGGTTAGGAAGGATGGGTCTGTGATACAGAGAGGCTGACTTCATCTCCTTATATGAAAAATCAGACAATTAGAATTGTTTCAATGTGAAATGGGTGAGTTTTCTGTCATTAGAAACATTTAAACAAAAGCTGGAAGACCATGTTTGGGGGATGTTATTGAGAGGCTTCTAGTTTAAAAATGGTTTGGAATTTTGTTTTTTCTTCTGTATCTTGGATTCCTGAATAGGATACTGTACCTAGAAATGAAAACTTGATTTTTCTATGACAGCTAGAAAAATTTATGGTAACTTTTCTTCTGGATCATTTTTATATCTCTGTTTATAGAAACAGAGATCTTGGGACTTATGAATGGCAGGGGCTTGAGTTTGTCTTTTGGGCTTTCCTGGTTGCTGAATGGAAGAGAATCAGAGAATCATAGAATGTCAGTATTAGCAGGGACCTTATAGGATGTGAGAGTTAGGAGGGATCTTAAAGATTGTTTTATTTAAGCTCCTTGCTTAACATTTGAAGGAATTGAGGTCCTTTCCTTCATGGAGCTGGTAAATAGTGGTACTAGAGTTCAAAACTCTTGTCTGCTGAGTCCAAATTCATGGGTGGAACATGGAAATTTGTGACTTTCTAGACTTTTCTCTTTCTGTCACCCTTTAAGTTCCCCTTATTTTCCATAAGCAAGGCAGAAAAACTCCCAGTGGGCCTCTGGGCTGTAGATTCCTGATCATTGCTGCACACAACTCAAAGCATTCAAGCGTTCACCCTGCCCATGAAAAGCAAATTAGGAATTGTCTAAAGTTCAAAGCACCATGCATTCCTGCCCAAATTGAGAGCTGCTGATGCCTGCAGATTAAGTTCCCAAAGTTTTATTACATTGCTATGGGCTTGGCACTATTCTCCCCGAACAGCACAGAAATGTAAGGCCTCCCTCCCCTGCTTCCTTGCCAAGTCGAAATATGAATCTACAGTTTATACAGATTGCATTGACTTTAACAAATGATTTATGAGGCCTTGTTGGAGAAAGGAGGGAGGGAGAGAATGGGAGGGGGAAAGGAAAGGCCTGGATGGGGCAGGGGAAGGGTGGGCTAAGAAATGGCTGAAGGGAATATGAGGGATGGCTGGAATTTCCCTTCATCGAGAGCCTTCTTTGTTGGAAGATTCATTTGTGTGTGGTTGGCTCCTACATGGAATTACTAGGAGAGGGAAAGAGGTGGCTATGGAATATGTGAAGAGACTGAATTTAGAGTAAAAAATACCATGGTTCTAGATCTTGGATGTTTTGTTTCCCCTAACTTGCTGCTTTCTCTTTATTTGCCTTCACATCAAATCTCTGAGACTGATTTTCTCTTTTGGTACAATAGAGATGATGACATTAGCCATCCCCACTTCACACAGTTGTTTTTTGGAAAGTAACTCCTAAATTATAAAGAATACACAGAGATGGGAGTTGTTAAGGTGATCAAAAAAGAGCTGGATTGAGTGAGCAGGGCTCGATAAAAGAATGGTGATGGATTTAAACTGATTCTCTTGGATTAAGATGAACTATGTTCTGGATGCTCATCCTGCTGTGGTCAGTCCTTCTAAAGTGTGAAGAACAAAACTCAATTTTGTGGTTTATTATGCAGGGTTTTTTACCCCTTACCCAAGGGTGGGCATTTATCTATTACAGGTAAGAGACATTGAATTGGAAAAAGTTATGTTACAGTCATTGGAGTTGTCTGCTGTCTCTGGAATGTGGCGAGGACGGTTCAGTTTTTGATGTCTGTTTTGCAGCTTGGCAAGTTGAATGAATAACAATGGAAGCAGATTTGTTGATTTATTATTCCTTCTCCCACTTTCAGGTTAAGCCCCACTGCATACATCCAAGAAAAACATGGATTTTTCCTAGCCTGGCATTTTCTTGTCAGAAGATGACATATTGTATAACATGGAACATCAGTGCTGGAAGAAATCGTATCCCATGGGATTTTAGGATGTGCAGAATGCTCGTGGAGATAACATGAGTCACATGGTTAAAGCATTGGACTTGGGTTAGGAAGTTCAAGTCCTGCCTCAGCTGTTAGCTGTGTGACCCTTCCTTATCTGAAACTTGAAGTGCTCACTGACTTTCCTAATGGCCCATGAGAGAATTAGAAGGATGAATCACAAAGTTGGGACCAGAAGGGACCTCAGAACATAGAATGTAAGAACATAAGAAGAAGAGACCTTGGAACCTAGACTGCAGAACACATAAAGTCATTAGAGCTAGAAGGAATGCACCCTTGAGCAGATGAGGAAACTGAGCCCCAGAAAGGGAAATGGCCTGGCTAAACGTGGCTGCTGGTTTTGAATCAGTGGCTAACATCTCTAGGGCATAGAGTACACTGGGAACTAAGGAGCAGCATCAAATGGGGAGAATCTGAATGACTTAGATTAGAGAATAGGATTTCATTCAAAAGGCCCATTATTGTGCCATAAGAAATGTTGAAAGGGAAGGTCTCAGAGAAACTTGTGTGGCTTGTATAAACTGATGCAGAGTGGGAGAAGGATTTATACAATGACACCCATATGATAAAGACAAACATTTCTGAGAGACTAAGAAATTCGGATCATTACATCATTCCCTATCATGATTCCAAGAGACCAAAGGTGACAGAGATGAGATGGATTCCATATGCAGATTGAGACAGGTATTTTTGGACATGGCCAATGTGGGGAATTGTTTTGGATGATTATGCACATTATTTTTTCCCACAAGATTTTTTTTTTCTTTTTTCTTCTCTCCTGTCCTCTCCTTTCTTTTCCTTTCCTTTCCTCCATTCCTTCCTCTCTCCCTCTTTTTGTTTTTCACTGGGGAAAAGAAACGGGGAGGGAGAAAAGTGCTTATTAATTAGAAACTAACTTTAAAATTAATGTATTGACATAGTTTGCCTATGTAGTGCCTTACTTCTCTGGGTCTCAAGGTCATATAACCAGATAAGGGCAGAGTTCCAATTAAAATATACTCCTCCTTTACATATTTAAAAGGCTCTTACTAATTGCAATCTAGATGTTGGTGTCAGGATACCATCGGTGATAAAACATGGAGCCTTTGGTTTGGATCTTGAGTTGAGAAAGGTATATTTTGGGGCACTTTTCTTACTTCTTCCTGGGTCAGTACTCACAGAATATGCGGTACCAAACTTTTAGTTTCCTAAGTATTGTTTTTTAATTATCATTGTACTAATTATCATTGAGTTTTGATTATCCACAAAGGAGATATCTCAAAATTTCTCTTGGTTATTACTGACAACTATGTGCTTTTTGCCTTTTCTCTGAGAGTGGTGGAATAAAGGGCATCCTAGGCCTAATGCATAAATGAGGAGCAATATTCCTCTAATTTCCTTTTTTTCCTCTACCCTTTGGAAGCCTGTGGCCTAGAACCAGAGATTTAAAAAGAACTAAAAAAAGCATTTCAGGCGTAAAAGGCAAGAGACAGCATAAAACAAATTGAATTTCAAGATAAATACATCTCCAATTCCACTATGTTTTACCTATAATGAGATGAATACTTACCAGGAAATTATTGTTATTGAGAGTAGATGAGATAAGAAACCAAAAAGAGTTTCCTCCATCAATCAGCAAATATTGGTCCTTGTGTATTTTCTAAGATGGTTAGAGAGATAGAAAGCTTGCTAGCTAGATGGATACATGTAGATAGAGCATTTATTAAGCTCTTATGATGTGGCAGACATGGTACTAAGCAAAGGACAAACAAATACAATTAAGCAAAACAGTGAGAGGACAGGGGGTAGGTGATAGAAGGGGCATTAGGTTGAGAATCAGGAGAGCTGGGCCATATCCTGCTGTGATTGCTGATTAGCTATTTCGATTGGGACCAATTACTTCCTTCCTCTTGAGTTTGGTTTTTTCAAATGAAAGGATTAGATCAAATGAGATAATGAATGTAAAAGTGCTTTATAAGTTTTATTTGTGAGCTATTATTATTATTTCAAGATGACTTCTTGGGTACCTTTCCACTCTGACATTCTATTTCTATGAATGTCTGATGAATGTCCTATCTATGTCCTAACCAATTATGATGGGATGTCCTTTCCAGCTCTAAGATTTCATATTCTAAAATCCCATTTGCCAAGTGGCAAGATGGACCTAGATGGCACAGTGTACAGAGCACTGAACCTGGAATTAAGAAGTCCTGAGTTTCAATCTGACCTCTGATATTTATTATATGTGTTCTAGGGCAAGTTAATTAATCTCAGTTTCCTCAACTGTAAAATGGGAATGATAAAAGTACCTATATTCCAAACTTGTGAGGATCAAATATAGACATATTTGTAAAATGGTTAACACTATAAAATATGATGATGATGGACTTGTTATCAGAAGAATCTGAGTTCAAATCTAGCTTCATACACTTACTCATTATGGGACCCTCAGTAAATAACTTCCCTTAGATTTAGTTTCCTCATCTGCAAAGTAAGAATAATAAAAGCGCCTAAGAATATCTAGCATTTTTATAGCACTTTTAAGTTTGCAAAGCACTTTAGATATTATCTCATTTGAGTCTTGAAGTAATCTTGTGACGTAAGTGCTTTTATTCTTCCTGTCCATGTGTGACTTAGAGGGTTGTTGTGGGGATTGAATAAGCTAATATGGGTGAAGTGGTTCTACATTCATTAAAATGCTATATAAATGGTGGCTATTATTATTATTATTATTATTATTAATGCACAAAACTGCACCAAATACTCTGGAGAATATAAAACACATAAGAAGTTTTACTTTATATTCTCTCTCAGTTTCCTACTCTGCCAAATGGGGCAAGTAATACTTGTTCTTTTTGTCTCACATGGTTGGTGGGAGGACAAAATAGATAACAGATGTGAAAAAGCATTGAAAAAGAGCTCAGTAAATACTTGTTGGCCTTTTGATGGATTGAACACACATCTGTTTATTCTTAGTTCACTGATCTTCACATCAGACGCCTACCTTTAAGAAGGAGGCTGGAGATCCAGTAGAGGAAATTAGGAGCCTCATCTGGACATTTTGGAGAAAATAACTGAAAGATGAATGAGTAAGGTTGAAATGCAAAGGTGTTTGATTTAAAGAACTAGGGATATAAAATTAATTCACAGAAATACTATGGAACTCACTGACCTTTGATTTCATTTTTGGCATTTAATTAGTTAAGGCTAGCTGTAAAATATCTATTTGTAACCCAATTTCTTCATTCTGTAGCGACTTTAAGGGGTTAAGTATATCCTCATAGTCTAAGCTATTTCAATCACTAACAAAGCCCTTGCCCCTTCACACATATACATAAACATGTTGCAAATATTGTGATAGTAAATATTTTATTTTGGCTTATATAGGCTCTCAGGCCTTCCTAAACCATTTCAAGCTATTCCTCTCAAAGGCAAGAATGCTTCTTGTCTAAACTGTGACATATAATGAATGGATGGCCTATAAAACTTGTCTATGAATATATGTATCTTGGACAGACTCTGTGGATAGACAATGGACTGGACACAGAAGGAATAATGGGATTGAATTCTTTTGGAGAAATAGTGCAATATTTTCAGTGACCCTCCCATTTTTTTCTTGGAACAAACGTTCCTCCTTTATTGACAAAATTCTTCCATGATTTTGTATAGATGAGGATCTTTTTGGTATATTTGCTTGAGAGTAATGGTATGCTATATTTGATGAAAAATTGAAGTAATAGATTATCCAAAGAGAAATGAGGATACATGTAGTAGGTTTGAGTAAGCTGTGACTATTTCTAATGAAAAAATTATGCAGGGGAAATGACATAAAGGATATCATCTATATGACCAGAAAAAGAAATGAGCTGACTTTGAAATGAGAAGGTGGATTATTCAATGACTAGTCTAAGTGCACAATTGATATCTACACAATGCTAAAAGAACCCAGGAAGGTTTATATGATGATATGGACAAGAGCCAAACAGGATAAGAGTCTTGGATGGTTTGGGAACTCCCTATTCAAGGGACTATCAATATAAGTGAAGTCATAGATTCTTCAAAGTGTCAAAGAATTTCTAAAAGAAACAGAATTGTTGGTTTGGCTAAATGTTTTTAATGTGTTTTCTGTTGAGAAAGTGCTTATAGCTGAGATTGTTGCTTGTTCTTCATTTTGAAGAGGACCAATGGCCTCATGGGGTGATGGCTTGACTTGCTCATGAAAAGGATTTAAGGGAGGCAGAGTTACACAAAGTTGTCAGACTGACTGTCTTTCAGACCTCCAAGTCCAGTGGCAGGATAAAAGTCAAGATGACTTGTGATGATCGGGGATGCAGAGGATGACCTTTGTGTCTTTCATATCTCACTAAGTTCTAAGTGCCCCATGACACCTGATTTAGCTGCCTTTATGGCTATTGGAACAAATTGTTTTTATCTGCTCATTCTGCCAAGAGCAGAAGATTAATTATAATGTAGCTGAGATATTCCTAGGTTTAAATATATACAAATGTTCATCATGTCTAATCAAATAAATTTATTCTCAATATGATAGATATCTCTCTGTTCTGTCTAAATGTGCAAATGTGGCTCGTGGTTAGTATAGGTAGGAATGATCTGATATCTAGCTCATTTCTATGGAAAGAAAGAGGAAAGACTATGTCTATCCTTCCAGCAGCCTAATTTGGGGAGGAGGGATTGAAGGAAGGAAGAACTCGAAGGACTTCAGGAGTCTGGGAAGATTGGTTGAGCCTGCAGCTGGGTAGACCTGAATTTAAATCTAGTCTTCAACATTTATTGTGTGTTTCTGGGCAATTCACGTAACCTCTGTCTGCCTCAGTCTCCTCATTTGTAAAATAGGATTAAATAATAGCACCTATCTCTCAGAGTTGTGAGGATTAAAGGAGGTAATGATTGCAAAATGCTTAGCACAGTTTCGGGAATATAGTTGGCACTTAATAAAGGCTTTTTTCCTTCCATCTGCATAATTGGCTAGAATTATATTTATCTGCCATTGCTCAAGTCTTGATTGTTTAGGAATATGATGTTTTGGGGTCCATTACAGAAGCTGCTTCTCTAATCATATTTAAGGGAGAGAATAGTTTTTGCTTATATTCACCAGCTTACATCCTTCTCACTAAATATTAGTAAAATAAAAGACTATCATGAATACTAATAGCGAATAAATCCATGTTTACAAGCAAAATGGGAAATTGAAATTTGAGGAGTTTTACAGATTAGAATATACCAAAAAAAATACAAAGGAGAAAATGTGTTGTTAGGCCATGCAGATCAAACCAAGAGAATGAGAGTGTTCTCCCTCAGAGGAAACCTAATCTCCACTTTCTAAAATTGCAAATCCTTGAAGCAAAGAATGTGATGGGGCCAGCTGCCACATCTGTCCATGGCTATGAGTATTCCACTCTGCCATTCAAAAGTCTCTTTCTCTCCTCCCTCCTTCCTCTTTCCAATAATCTCAAATGAGATAATATTTGTCAAGCACGTAGCACAAAGTAAAAACTGCACATAGTAGATGCTTAATAAATACTTCTTCCTTTTCCTCTTCCCTCTTCCTTTCTTTTTGCCTATGCTTTCTTCAGATCTGCTTTTTTCAGTACATAAAAGTAAATGTCTAGAATCATTATTGTTAGTTCTTCCTAATTATTCTCTACTCCCAATTAAAAAAAAAAAAACAAGGAAAGAAGAACAACAAAGTCCCTTTTAGCAAATAAACATGATTAAGCAACATGAATGTACAGAGCAGTCACATTCAAATGGGTCTCTTTCCATACCTTGAGTAGATCACTCTTTCTCTGGGATGATTGACATGTATCAGCTTTCCTTTTAAAGACTTGATGGATCCTCAAATTAATCAAGAGTTCTTGAGGCTTCCAAATCTGTTTTTAAAAATATATATTTATATATCAGTTCTATTGTTGTTCTATTTCTGCTCACTTCTTTCTTCACTAGTTCATAACGCCCACGATTCTCTTAAATAATTTCTTTTGTAATTTAAAAAAATGAAACGATGTTATTTCCTTATATTAATATGCTGTACACAATTTGTTCATTCATTCTCCAGTTGATGAACATCCCCTTTGATTCTAGTTCTCTTCTTTTTCTGTTAGCCCTCTTCAGGATGATGAAATTTGTTTTAGTGGAGATTATTCCCTCCCTCCATCACCAAGATTTTCCTTGTTCCTCTGTAGTACTAGTTTTCCTGTGAGTGACCCATTGTGAGTGTATTTGCACGTTTATATTAAATCCTTCTCTTTCTGTTTCTGATGAGAGGTCATCTGATGCCCCATCCCACCTCCACATTTTCATGTATCCCCAATTATAAAAATTGTAAGTTCAATTCTCTTCTTCCTTTCTACATTAGTATATTTTACCTTTCCTTCTTTTTCTCCATATTAACTCTTCACAACAGTATAAATCTAGTCCAGTCCCTGTTTTTTTCCCGCTAATTCCCTCAATAGCCTTTGAAGACAATAAGCTTCTAAAGAGACAGTTGTTTCTTCCCCTCTCTCCAATAAAATACTAGTACTCATTATTTATGTGCAGTCATTTCTGTTGTATCTAACTCTCTATGACCCCATTCAGAATTTTCTTGGCAGAAATACTGAAGTTATTTGCCTTTTCTTTCTCCAACTCATTTTACAGATGAGCAAATTGAGGCAAACAGTAAAATTACTTGCCACAGCTGGTAAGTCACATAGTAAGTGTCTAAGGAAAGATTTGAACTCGGCAAGATGAATCTTCCTGACCCGAGTTCTCTAGCCACTGTTCCACCTAGCTGTCCTATACATACATCATTATATGTACTGAAATCCTGACAATAAATTTAACTTTGGAGGTTTCTCTTAACTTTTGGGTTGGAGTTTCAAAGTTCTTACTCAGTTTTAGTCAATTCACCAGAAATACTTGAAAGTGCTTTCTACCTTTAAACTCCTCTGCTCCCCACTTTCCAGATTTTTTCCTTTATTCCTGGCATGTTGTTTGTCCTTTGTTTTCAAGGAAGACTATAATAGGTCTTAGTTTGACTAAGGCAATATCCATTCAGTGATTAAGACTAGGTAAGAAATGGAGCAGAGAATGGCTTTCTTTACCTAGACACTGGCTTCTTGGCCTGCCATGAACGAGATACTCCATCTTCACTCTTTTTGAGGCCATTCCTCATGTCTAAAATGTTTTTCCTTCTCATCTCCACCTACTGCTTTCCCAGGATTCCTTTAAGTTCCAGATAAAATTCCAGTCTTCTTACTGTCTCTTAATTCTAGTGCCTTCCTCCCTTTAATTATGCTTTATTTATTTTGCATGTACCTTGCTTTGTATAGATTTGTTTGCATATTATCTACATCATTGGACTGTAAACTTTCTGAGAGTCAATATTGTCTTTTGTCTTTTTATGTATCCTTAGAACCTAGCACACTCATTGGCACATCTTAGGTACTTAATATATGTTTATTGATCAATTGATGTAAACCTTTTATCTTTTGCCTTTTGGAATGTTAAATTCTTCTTGTTTAAAATAGTTGTTGCCAGATCTTGTGTGATCCTTTTTGTTGTTAATTGTTAATTGCTTCTTTCTTGTTACTTGCAATATTTTTTCTTTGATGTGAGAACTTTGGAATTTGGCAATGCTGTTTCTGGATTTTTCTTCTAGAGGATACCTTATCCTTAAGGACTTTATGAGTGAATAAATTCTTATTATTCTTTCTTACTCCTCTGTATCTGACAAATTTGAACAGTTTTCATTTATGATTTCTTGACTTTTGAAAGTTTAATTTTCAGAAGTTTCAGTGATTTTTATGCTATCTTTCTTGATTAGTTTTCCAGATCAGTTGTTTCTGATATCAGGTATATTACTTTTTTCATTTTCTTTGATTCTCTTGATTTTATCCTAATAGTTGTTACAATCTCCTGGAGTCATTAATTTTAGTTTGGCATGATCTAGTTTTTAGTCAATTCCTTACATAGGTGAATATTACCATTTTCTCCTCTAAATTATTTATTCTCCTCCTAATCCTTTCCTCCAGAACCTTTATTTCTTTAAAAAAAATTCTTGCTTAATTTTATTTAATCCTTGTGGAAAATCAATATTTTCCTTTGAGTTGCTATTTGAAGTTATTGCAAAGTTACTATTTCTTTTGGGACTCTCTAATCTATATTGATTAATTCGATATTGATCTGTGTCTTTGCTTGACACATCTTTCTAATTTCAGTTCCTGAGTTGGAACTTTATGTTAGGGCCAGGATCTGTCTCCAGTGCTGCTCTTTGGGCATGAGGGTCAGTTCCTCTTGGTCTCACTGTGGGCCATTTGAGTGTTGTGGTGGCTCCTATTTCCCCCAGTTAGGCCTTCCTGGATCTTTAAGGATCTTTTTGGCATCTTGTTACAGAACATGAGGGAATTTGGAACCCTTGGGTACCTGAGCCATCCCAGAGCTCTCGAGTGGCTCTAGGTTTTGCTTTGTTGTGGATCTTCCAAGGTCCCCATAGTGGGGCTTTCTTTGGACAAAGGGAAAGCTTTAATCTCATTTCACGTTTTCACAGATTTTTGCACTCTTGCCATATCTTTGTCCTGTTTCATCCTTCTTGGAGGAAACTACATTGTTTCTCAATGTTGGCTCTGGTTTTGCTGGTGGTCTCTGGATTTGTGGATGACTTTTTCCATATTTTTGTCGTAGAAGAAAACATTGACTGTAGTTTTTCACATTTCTTTAAAAATTATAAGCCCTTTGGTGGTAAAATGGACAGGGTGTTGCATCTGGGCCAGGAACACCTGATTCAAAATTAGCTTCAGACTCTTCCTGGCTATATGACCCTGGGTGAGCCATTTGATACTCTGCTTCTCAAGTTCTCTTGAACCAAACCTCATCTAACTTCTACTTGTACAATTTCTTTGTTGAACTCAATAAAGAGCTACACTTTCAATTAAAATAATTGAATTCAAATTCCTTTTCAGATTAGAATATAAACTCTTTGAGAGTAGAAGCTATTTGTTTTTCATGTTTCAGTATTTCCAAAGCTTGCTGTAGTTTCTTGTTTGTAGTAAATATTTCAATAAATACTTCATTTGTCTGTTCTTTATCCATCTGTCTATCATGTACCAATCAATTTACATCCATCTATTGATCTATTTATAATCTATTCAAGTATCTATCATCTGTCAATCTATCATCTACCCATCTGTCTATCATCTAACTCTTTATCATCAATTTATATATCTATCAATCTAATGATCCATTTATCATTTGTCTATATATCTATCCTCTATAAATCTGTTTGTCATCTATTTATTGATCTAGTTATCATCTATCTATATTTATCAATTTATCACATACCTATTGATCTACCAGTATGACTGAAGATAAATCAAATTAACTTTTGAATCCTCAGTTTTCTCATAGGGAGCATAATTACACTAGATATGCCAAATCAAAGTGCATTTTAAGTGTGAATAGACTAGCACTAACTACCTCAATGGAAATGGAGGTTCTTGTCATTGTTTGGAGTATGTAGACTGCCTGTGGATGTGCATTTTGGCCCGGCCTCATCATTCTATCTCTGAAGTTAAAGATCTGCTCTTTGGAGGCCTCTGGAGAAGTCTAATTCAGAGATGCTTTCAAAGATCTTGAAATAATGCAGAAAATGGAACCAGATAGTCACAGAGCTGAAGGAAGGAATGTTGGATCTCAGGCCAAGCAAGCAAAGTTTAAACAAGGGTGGTTGAATTGTTGGAATGTTTAGGCAAGCAAAAAGTGTGTTCAATTTTTAACCTCTTGCTTTTACAAGTAAATAACTGAGGATCCTAGAATCTCAGTCCTGGAAAAGTTTTCAGAAGCCATACTTGAACAGGGGCAGCTAGGTGGCACTGCAGTTGATAAAGTGCTGGACCTGAAATGAGGAAAACTTATCTTTTTGAATTCATATGTAGCTGTGGGACTCTCAGTAAGTCACTTTGCCCTGTTTGCCTCAATTTCCTTATTTGTAAAATGAGTTGGAGAAAGAAGTAGAAACCACTCTAGTATCTTTCCTAAGAAAATCCCAAATAGGGTCAAAAAGAGTTGGATGCGACTGAAGAACAATACACTTTTGAATAAGTATCTCTTTTACAATATGCCCAACAAATAATCATCTAACCTTTGCTTGAAAACTTCCAATTAAGGACAGTTAGAGGCAGACTCTTTGGAAAGATCTGCTTTTTAGGAAGTTTTTTCTTTTGTTTAGGCTAACCCTCCTTCTCTGCGTCTTTCATTCATTGCTCCTTATTCTGCCTTCTGGGATTGGACACATTTCATCCTATTCACACAGGCAGACCTTTCGATATTTGAAGAAATCTGTCCAGAGCTGTATCTAAGGTAAGATGACCAGACTTTTGGACCACAACAAGGATGTTAGGAAAAAATTGCTAAGTGCTCCTTCCTGGGAAGACTCACTCCCCTTAAGGATGAGACAGATATACTCCTCACAATTATTCAGACATCGTTGTTCCTTGAACCAAGAAGTCTTCTGCCAGTTTGTGCCAGCATCATGGTCCTGAGTCTTTGCCCAGCCCTGAACTATCACACTCAGTTTCTGTGTTTCCCACCTTGACCCAAAAAGGTTGTTATGAGAATGACATAAAACAACATTTATAAGGCATTTTGCAAATTTTAATTATGCAAATAAATCTGATGAGACAAAATTGATTGGGAATAATTAATAATGACACATGTTTATATGGTTTGTCATGCCTTTTAGTCACAATCCCCAAAGGCCCAAAGTTCTCCTCTCCCTTCTACAACAGCAGCCCTTGTCAGGGTGTACACACTAGTCTATTTGGGGGTGCAGGTAGGACATCATCTCACTTGGTTCAATTTTACCTTTAGTCAGAAGGTACCATCTTCTTATCTTTTTCTGCTCTAGGTAAAAGAATTCCTAATTATAGCTCTATTTAAATCATAACTCCTTTAAAATTTGCTTTCCCTAGGCTTAATAATAATAGCTAGCATTTATACAATGCCTTCAGGTTTGCAAAGCACCTTGCAAATCTTATCTCATTTGATCCTCATAACAGCTTTGATGTTTCCTCTGACAATTGTCATCTAAAACATGAACATGAAGCACATTGGTTTTTGGCTTTCCCTCCTTTATTTCCCGCTTTCCCACTTATTAATGTCCTTCCTAATATTGGTATCCAGAATTTAACACAATAATCCAGTTGAGATCTGACCACAGAATGACAAATAGAGTAGACTATCACTTCCCTAGTCTGAGGCAAATTGTTCCATCTTTTTTGACTGTATTTTATAAATGGTGATTCATCTAGAACTGTGATTCTACAAAAAATACAATTCATTGTTTTTTTTAGATGAACTGCTATATGGCCTCTCTTATCCTCCCCATCTTAATGTCCTTATGAAGTCAAGGTTTTAAACCTAGTGCTTTTTGCCTTCCATTGTACCTTCAGCACTTAGCCTGGTGCTAGCACATAGTAGGTGTTTAATGAATGCTTATTGACTGGATTTATTTACTTAAAGTAAGTGACTTGACTTTATGTTTGTGTAATAATCACACCCTCTTGAATCCTCAGTTTTGTTATCTATAAAATATAGATAATACTTACACTACAGTGCTGTGAATAAAATGCATGGCAAACTATGTAAACATGAGTCGTTATTAATTATGCTTAATCAATTTTGTCATATTAAATTTATTAGTTATGATTAGGATTTGCAAAATGCCTTATAAATGTTGTTTAATTTAATTCTCACAACAACCTTGGTGAAGGATAAATACTATCATTATTATTTTACAGAATGGGAAACTGAGGTACACAGAAGTTAGGTGATTTATCCAGCATCACACAGGTGGTAAATATCTGAGGATAGGTTTGAACTCAGATCCTCTGGACTCCAGGCTGGAGTTCTATCCATATTGCCATTGACCTGTCATCCTAGCTTTGTCTCACCTACAGAGATGATAAATATGGCATCTATTCCTTTATCTGAATAACAGCATTGAATCAGGGGTAGAACAGTGGGACTCTTCTTCTACGATAATATTAAACCAATTGCTGTAACTCTTTAAGTCTATCCTTCAAGCAGTTCTGAACCCATTTAACTGTACTAATGCCTAATTCACAAGTCTCTTATATTGTCCACAAAGATGCTGTGAGTGAGTTTATAAATGCTTTAGTGAAATTTGTATAAACCTTATCTATAACATTTCCTTGTTCTACTAGTCAAGTTATACTGCCAATAAAGGCAACAAGGTTCACCCCATAAAACTGAAAGAATTGCTGGTTCTTTGAAACCATAGTTATCTTTTCTAGATATTCAATTACTATTGCTTTAAAAATACATTTTAGTCCCGGGGTTCAGAATGTTTTTTGGTTCATGGAGCCCTTTGGGAGTCTGGCAAGCAAATCCTTCTTAAAATGTTTTTAATGCAAAAATTAAAATATGTAGGATCCCATGACACTGACCTCCTGGCTGTTCCTCAAACAAGATACTCCATTTGACTAAGCATTTTCTCTGGCTGTTTCCCATATACCTGGAATGCTCTCCTCTCATTCCCACCTCCTGGTTTCTCTGGCTTCCTCCAAGTTCCAACTAAAATCTTCGGCAAGAAATCTTTCCTAATCTCCCTTCATTCTAGTGCCTTCCTTTTGAGACTATCCACAATTTATCTTGTAAATATTTTGTTTGTGCATAATTGTTTGCATGCTGCTTCCTTCATTCAACTGTGAGTTTCTTGAGAGCAGGAATTGCCTTCTGCTTTTCATAATATTCCCAGGGCTTAGTACAATGTCTGGGACATAGGAAGTGCTTCACAAATGCTTTTTTTTTGATCGATTTAAATCAATTATTTGGAAATTAGATGCAATTTTAAAAATCCAGGTTTACAGATCTCCTGAAATCCAAGGATGCATCTTCTGGAATTTTGTCAGACATGGGGATCAAATTCACTGACCTAGAGTGAGCAGATCCAATTTTCTTCCCTATTCCTAACGGGAACAACATTTGTCTTGCTGCTCTTCTCCTATTTCCAGAATCCTTCCAAGATCTCTGGCAATGGTTCAACAACCACATCCTTCAGCTCTTTCTGTGCCATGAAATGCTTTTTGTCTGGGCTGGGTCACATGAATACATGAAAAGTAGCTTGGCACTCTCTTATTATCTTCCCACTAATGTTGGGTTTCAATTCCTTATTCATCATTTTAGCTCTCTCTTTTGAGTTCAAAAATCATTCTCCTTATTACAGAAAAGAGACGCAAAATACATAGCTCATTTGTGGGTACTTTGCTTTTCTCCATCATTTGTTGTTATCAATATGAGATAATTTCAAATGAGTTAATATTTGTAAAGTGCTTACTACAGTATCTGGTACAAAGTAGGTGCTTCATAAATGCTTTCCCCCTTCCTTCTTCTCCTTTGTCATTATCTCACCCCAGATAAATTCTTCTTTTTCTTTTGACTGAGATTTTAAAAAGAAATTTCCAAAACTTTTTTGGGAGGTAGGGGGTCAGTATCTTTAATGTTCTCTGCTCATTGTGATGTAAAATTTAGTAGAAAATATATGATGATGATGGTAACTCTTGCACAGCAGCATGGTATAATGAAAAGAACCTGGGATTGGAAGGGACCTGGGTCCTAGTCTTAGGAATCTTGTAGTAAGAAAAAAATTGAAATGGGTGGTCCCCAGGGGAATATTAAAAAGCTAATCAATTTTATAAGGCCTCTATCGGTTCTCCAGTAACACCTTGTTAGTTCTAAATGATCTGATATACTTCCTGGTGAAATAAACAAACTTGAATGAAGCATCAAAGTTAAATCGATGGGCAGACGGAACCAGCTCATACCCCCACTAAGCTGGGGATTTTACAATCTGTCTTTCTGCCAAGAGAGTCAACAGCAGGGAGGGGCTCTGGTTAATCCTTCTAAATAAGCAGCCAGCCTGGGAAGAATATATGACAGATCCATGTTGTTGGTCTATAGGAAGATTGGAGAGGAGCTTCTGTTTTTCATTGTTTCCTTCCTAAGCAGAAAAGTTAACCTTGGCCTTTCTGGGAGTTACTCTGTATGGTTCAGACATCAGAATTAATATATGCATCTTTTCCATAAGATTAAATTTTTCCATAAGATTAAATGATTCTCAAACATTTTTGGTCCAAGGACCAAAATTATTGGAACATTCTAAAGAGCTTTTGTTTTTATGAATTATATTATCAAGAGATCTAAGTATTATTATGAAAATATTTTGGCCTTAAGAGTTTCCTGAAAGTATCTTCTGGGGATCGCCCAGGTTCCCCAGAACAATACTTTTAGGTTTGTTGCATTAGAGTATTCTGAAGAACTAATTATATCCCAACTATATTGATAGGAAGAATCAATTATTCAATTCTAACAGACCAATAGAGGACAATGTGAGTAGTTGAAAGAGCTTTGGACTTCAAACAAGGGACTTGAATTAAAATCTCTAATTATTGTACCATAACAGACAAGCCATTTGACTTCTTTGAGTCTCATTTTTAATACTTGCATTTTCTTCTCAGGGTTGTTTTTGGCAAAGCACCATTAAAGAGATGAGTGATTCTTATTAAATAAATATTTTACTCAAGAAAATTTACAGAAGTCCCAAGAATTTATATTGTATAGATCAGGGGTTCTCAAACTACAGCCTGTGGGCCACATCCAGCCGCATAAAGGGTTATGGCAAATGGGCTGAGGGGCAGAGACAGAGTGTGAGCTTTTGTTTTTACTATAGTCCGGCCTCCAACAGTCTGAGGGACAGTGAACTGCCCCGCCTATTTGAAAAGTTTGAGGACCACTGGATAGATCCTGGAATGGGTCTTGGTAATGGTAACTATATTTATAAAATACTTTGAAATTTGCAAAGTACTTTCCACAGATTTGATTATTAGCATATATTTAATTGCCATCCCTGTGCATTTGATCCCAAATGAACAAAAGCAGTTCTAATCTCACTATTGAACTCTAATCATGTATCACCAACTGCCTGCTGCCTCATAGGTCTCTCGAATACATAATGTTCATCTTTCTCCTTGAAACAAACTTTTTTTCCCTGAATCTTCTTATTTCTGTTGAGAGAGACCATTGTTTTTTCAGGCAAGTTGGGTCATTTCAACAAGCATTTTTTAAAGTATCTATGATATGTTAACTACTTTGCTAAATGTGAGAGATGCAAAGAAAGGCAAAGGCAAATCCCTGCTCCAGTCCACAGTTCACAGTCTAATTGAGGAGAAAACATACCAACATTTAGGTTCAAATAAGATTTATACAGGATAAAGTGGAGGTGATAAGCAGAAGAATACACTCAAGTTTGCAAGGTCAAAACCATGCTCAGTCTTCTCCCACTTACCATCTTCTATCCAATCAGTTGTCAAGTCTTGTGTAAGTGACTCTTAGATCATTCCAGGTATTTAACTAGATTCATCATTTAACTCTCTTTCCAGTTTAAAGATAATTCTTCTTATTAGAGAAAACAGGTGCAAAATAGATAGCTCATTTGTGGGTGCTTTGCTTTTCTCCATCACTTGTATCAATATGATAACATTCTAGTTACCTATGTCTGATCTATTGTAGTAGAGACTGTAATTGTAATATTGTAATTAGTCTTCCTGCCCCAACTCTCTCCCTATTCTAGCCTATCCACTATATAATTACAAAAGTGAGGGTCCTAAACCATGACTATATCACTCCTTTGCTTAAAAAGCTCTGGTGGATCTCACTTTTTTCCATCTAGGTTAAAATAGAAATTTCCCTGTTTGATACTGAAAGTTTTCACAATCTGTCATCTACCTTTCCAGGACTTACTCTCCTTTACACATTTTACATTTATTTCCCATTGTAAAGCAGAGGCTGCCTTCCTTCCTTATGCACCTCATTTTTCACCTTTGTCCTTTAGAATTCTTAGCTCCTAGGGACCTGTTTGTGCCAAAATGTTTGTGGCAGCTCTTTTTGTAGTGGCTAGAAGCTGGAAGATGAATGGATGTCCATCAATTGGAGAATGGTTGGGTAAATTATGGTATATGAATGTTATGGAATATTATTGTTCTGTAAGAAATGACCAGCAGGAGGAATACAGAGAGGCTTGGAGAGACTTACATCAACTGATGCTGAGTGAAACGAGCAGAACCAGAAGATCACTGTACACTTCAACAACAATACTGTATGAGGATGTATTCTGATGGAAATAGATATCTTCAACAAAGAGAATATCTAATTCAGTTCCAATTGATCAATGATGGACAGAATCAGCTACACCCAAAAAAGGAACACTGGGAAATGAGTGTAAACTGTGAGCATTTTTTTTGTTTTTCTCCCCAGGTTATTTTTACCTTCTGAATACAATTCTTCCTTTGCAACAACAACAACAAAATTCGGTTCTACACACATATATTGTACCTAGGATATACTATAAGATATTTAATATGTATAAGAATGCCTGCCATCTAGGGGAGGGGATGGAGGGAAGGAGGGGAAAAATTCAGAACAGAAAGGAGTACAAGGGATAATGTTGTAAAAAAATTACCTATGCATATGTACTGTCAAAAATGTTATAATTATAAAATTAATAAAAAAAGAAAAAAATTCAAATAGTTTGAATTTATTTTATGAGTAAGATAACATCATTTTGTTGTGAAGCCACAAAAGTTGATTTGTGAGGTGTGATTATGAAAATTTGCTCTACAGAATAGAAGTAGTAAGAGCTCAAATAAATTTGATCCTATCCCCCCCCCCCGCAAAAAAAAGAAAGAATTCTTAGCTCCTTTCAAAGCCCAGATCAAATGCTACCACTTACATGAGGAAGAAGATATACATTTCTCAACTTCCCCACCCCTTACCCAGCACTACTTTTCCCTATATTACTTTGTACAGTATAATTTTGGATATTCTTCTATCTATCTATCTATCTGTCTGTATGTCTGTCTATCTATCTATCTATCTATCTATCTATCTATCTATCTATCTATCTATCTATCTGTCTGTCATTTCCATCCACTAAAATATAAGCCTTTTGAGGACAAGGTCAATTTTATTTTGGTCTTTATATTCCTAGGTCTATCACAGGACCTACCACATAGAAAGTACTGAATAAATATCTGTTGTTTGACTCATAGAATATCATATTTGAGTCTCTTGACAACTCTATTAGATTGGGACTTATTATCTTTATTTTATTTATGAAAAATCAGGCTGGATGCAGAGAAATAGGAAGTTGGATCAGATCTAGCCAAGCTTGAAACATGCAGCTATGTTGCTTTCACCTGAACCAAAGCTTAGAAATCAAACTTAACTCAGACCACAAAGGTAACAATCAAGACACGTCTCTGGGATCAGATCACTGCAGTCCAGGCTACCCCTGTGTAGACTGCCCCAGTCTTCCTCTAGTAAGTCACCACTGAGGTCTTTGAAAAAAATAATGATTATTATATACTTATTATCTCATCATTTGATTGAGAAAAAGCTTATAAATATCAAGGGAAGATATAGGTTGCATGGACTGTGAACCTTATTTTCATTTCAACTGGACAAAGGAATACACACACATGTTCACAGAAAATTTTGTGTAGAAATATATTAGAATTAAACACTGATTTTCAGAGACAGGGAGAGGAGAAGGAGAAGAGGAAGATTAAGAGAAAGGATATTCTCAGGAAGCAATAAGTCAAAATAAACTCCATCTGAAGAAGGTGGAGCATGAAGGAGAGAATAAAGGGAAGAAAGGGGACTAGATGAGAAGGGGAATAATGGAATGGAAGCAGATTATATCAAATATAGATCAATAGTGTTAATCACATTCCTCTCTCCACATCTTTCTCTTTGAAAGAAGGAAGTGGGAGGCAAAAAGGATAGGATGGATTGAAATATATAATTAACAATGAACACAATAAAAATTAAATGGAGGAGGGTAGCACAATTGATTAGAAAGTAGAATCCAACAATAGGTTGGGCACAAGAAAAACATTTGAAACAGAAAATTTCACATGGAGTTAAATTAAGCAGCCCAAGTAAAAGCTATTATGCTTCAAGCAAACTAAAAAGTTACTGGTTGCTATCGTGCTCTCAGAGGAAGAAACAGGAAAACAGATGATTGAAAGAGATAAACTGGGAAACTGTATTGTGCTGAATGAGAAATGACGGAACAGAATTGTCTAATAGATAGTTGATGGTCAAGATAAATAGATGAGAGTGTGCCCAGCTGCCCTTTATAAATGCAAGTCACTTGTCCCAATGATCTATATGCTGGCTACTGAAAAAAACCAGCTGATAGGGTTGTTCAGATCAGTTATATCTGAAAGATGCTGGAGGACATGAAGGGTAGTGTAACATTGGAAAGGGGAAAATATTGTTCTGATTTTAAAAAAAAGGTATGAGTCTGCAAATCTTAGGCCAATGAACTTGACTTTAGTTCCTCGCCAAATTTTAGAATGGGTTATTAAACAGACATTTGATGAACATTAATAAAAGACTTAGTGATCACCAAGAACTAGCATGGCTTCATCAACAATGGCTCTTCCCAGACTAATTGTGTTTCACTTTTTGACAGGATAACTAACCTGGTAAATCAAAAGAATCTGTAGATATAGCTTATTAGGTTCCAGTAAAGCATTTGAGAAAACATTTTGTTTATTTTTTGAAATATGGAGATATTTGTCCAGATTATAATATAATTAGAACAGAGCTATGTGGTGCAGTGGATAGAATACTGGGCCAGGAGTCAGGAAAACTTCAGTTCAAATCAAACCTTTGAAGCTTAATAACTGTGTGATTCTGGGCAAATTACTTAACTTCTACCGCAATTTCCTCATCCATAAAATTGAGATAGTAATAGCATCTACCTTCTGAGATTGTAGTGAGGATAACATTAGGTATTATTTGTGAAGCATTTTGCAAATCATAAAGCACAATATAAGTGCTATTACAAAGATATGGGCAAGAATAAGAACAAGAACTTTGACTACTACTTGTGCTACTTCTGAAACTACTATTACTACTGTTGGCACTATTACTACTACATCTTCTACTACTACTACTACTACTAGTTCTATTATGGTACTATTACTACTACTATTACTGCTGCTTCTACTACTGGTACTATTACTACTGCTACTACTTCTACTACTACTACTACTACTACTACTACTACTACTAGTACTACTAGTGGTACTATTACTACTGCTACTACTTCTACTACTACTAGTAGTACTACTAGTGGTACTATTACTACTGCTACTACTTCTACTACTACTACTAGTACTACTAGTGGTACTATTACTACTGCTACTACTTCTACTACTACTACTACTGGTACTACTAGTGGTACTATTACTACTGCTACTACTTCTATTACTACTACTGGTACTACTAGTGGTACTATTACTACTGCTACTACTTCTACTACTACTACTAGTACTACTAGTGGTACTATTACTACTGCTACTACTTCTACTACTACTACTGGTACTACTAGTGGTACTATTACTACTGCTACTACTTCTACTATTACTATTACTACTACTACTACTACTACTACTATTGGTACTACTATAACTACTTTAACTACCACCACCACCACTGTCATCACTACCATTACAAACTGGTTAAAAAAGTTTAGAATGTTGAGATGAATCACAGAATCACAGAACTTAAGTTGGAAGGGATTGTAGCAGAAATGTTGTTTAACCAATATATGAATGGAATTGCCACTATAATATACCAAGCATATATTGGTCCAGATTCTACCTGAAGATCTCTAGGAAGGGAATCTACAGCCTCTTGTGGGAGTCTATTATTAGTTGAATCTAATGAGATGAAATTTCATAGGAATATGTATAGTCAAGTACTTGAGTTCCAAAAATAATTTTACAAGTACAAGATGGGGAAGATATGATTAGATAGGAAATACAGTTTTTGTTTGTTTTGAAAACAATCTGAGGGTTTCAGTGGATTTCACTTACAACGAGTGGACAGATATATGATAATATATGATATAACAGCCTCCAAAATCCATGCAGTTTTGGGCTGCATTGAAAGAAATAACTTCAAAGAATAAAACAATAGCGTCCATAGAGTTGGATATTAGATCTAGAATAAAATCATTTTTAAACAGAACATAGAATGGGAGCATGCAGCTAACAGAATGTTAGAGATTTATCATGCTCTATTCTTGTTGGATCAGATTAAGAATATTGTGTTTAGTTCTGGTCACTGGTTCAGGAAGGACAACTATAAACCAGACTGCATTGAGAGAAGGGTAAGCAGAATGATGAAGGACCTTGAGTTTATGATCTATAAAAATCATTTGAAGGAATTGGTGAGGTTTAGCTTGGAGCAGAGCAGATTTGGTTGGTGGTATGTATGTGTGTGACCTATGATATCTGTCTTTCAGTTCTTAAAGGACCAGCCTGGTTATTGGATATGTTTTGTTTTACCCCAGAGGATAGAACTCAGAGCAATAGGTAGACAATATAAGGAGATAAATTTGAACTTGGGGACAAGAAGCTTTTCTTAATTAAAACTGGCTGACTTGAGAGAAGTTGGGTTTTCCTCATTTGAAGTCTTTAAGCAGAACCTAGGTGACCTCTTGTTAGATATGATGTAGTAGGGATCCCTTTTTTGGGTTTGAGATGAGTTAGATAATTACTTAGGCATCTTTCAGTTCTTAAGTGGGCTATTTTTGTGATAGTCTCAGTTATTTATTTAGCTAATTGTTCTTTCTCTGTATGTCTCTGTCTCTTTCTGTTTTTGCCTCTCTCTCTCCCTCTTCCTTCCCTCTCTCCCTCTCTCCCTTTCCCTTTCCCCTTCTTCTCCCCTTTTTTCCTCCCTCCTTTTCTTCCTCCTCCTCCTCCTCCTCCTCCTCTTCTTCTTCCTCCTCCTCCTTCTTCCTCCTCCTCCTTCTTCTTCCTCCTCCTCCTCCTTCTTCTTCTTCTTCCTCCTCCTCCTCTTTCTTCTTCTCCTTCTCTTCCTCCTCCTTCTCCTTCTTCTCCTCTTCCTCCTCCTCCTTCTTCTTCCTCCTCCTCCTCTTTCTTCTTCTCCTTCTCTTCCTCCTCCTTCTCCTTCTTCTCCTCTTCCTCCTCCTTCTTCTCTTCCTCCTCCTCCTCTTTCTTCTTCTTTCCCTCCCTCCCTCCCTCGCTTTTTCTCTTCTCTTCTCTTCTCTTCTCTTCTCTTCTCTTCTCTTCTCTTCTCTTCTCTTCTCTTCTCTTCTCTTCTCTTCTCTTCTCTTCTCTTCTCTTCTCTTCTCTTCTCTTCTCTTCTCTTCTCTCTCTCTCTCATATAATTATTGAGGCAGATGAATTAGTGTTGATTTGTAAGAAACTTTTAACCTGCTTTATTTTTCTGACTTGGACCCATTTATCCCCTCTCTTAGCAGACTAGTGGCTTTTTGCTCCAGGTGTTCATTCTATTAATGCTGGGCTTAATGTGTACACTCGATATGCTTTAGTTTTTTTCAGAACCTTCAACCTCAAGTGATTCACCAGACTCAGTCCCCTACTTTCACAGGGCTCACAAGTTACATCCACTTAGCTGCAGTATTCTGTGAGTTAAACAAAACAAAATAAAAAATAACCAAGCAACTTGTTGGTTGTTTCTGATTGAATTTGTAGCAGAGAAATGAAAATTAGTGAGGGCTTTCAAAGGCATTTCCCTAAGGCATTGCCCATTGTTTCCAAGAACACTGTCATCTGTGGGGGCCTGGAGGAGAGACCCAAGCTCACATGGAGCCCCTATGACAAATAACAAAGTGGTGGTTTATTGTTTGTGATAAATAATTCTGTGTTATGTTGATCTTGTTGGTACTTGACATTTTACATGGTGTGTTTGCTGTTTAATGGTGATGTAAGTGATGTATGATCAGACCCACTGATTTTAGTAGAGGCTGATGGCTCATTTTGTTACCTTATTACTAAACACAATAAAACAAGGATGAGTTACTAATAAAATGAGAGGATAAAATGTCAATTAATATTACAAGGGAAAAAAAGAAGGCTGGCATTATTATACTTCAGAAAAGCATCGTGTATAATTAGTAAAATAAATATGCAATCCTCCTGCTTTTGTGTTTGTTTGTTTGCTCTAAAACATTTTAATTACATCCCCCTGCTTCAGCAACCTCTGTTAGCTAGTCCCTCCAAAAATGCAAGGATGTGACTATGAGTTGGAAGCAAACAAGTGATTTGGCCAGGATTATAATAGAACAGATTTCTTTCCTGCCTCCCCACTTTCTCTCAACCACTCCAGCTTGTGCCTGGATGCCAACATAGTTCTCTTTCATTTTGTTGGAAAAACACTTCCTTTCTCTGGAAGTGAATTTTTTTCTTTTCTGAGTTTTCCCATATGTAAAAACTGCAGGGAATTGTTCTAGTGTAATGCTTCTCAAACTCTTTCTTCCTTCCTTTCTTCCTTCCTTCCTTCCTTCCTTCCTTCCTTCCTTCCTTCCTTCCTTCCTTCCTTCCTTCCTTCCTTCCTTCCTTCCTTCCTTCCTTCCTTCCTTCCTTCCTTCCTTCCTTCCTTCCTTCCTTCCTTCCTTCCTTCCTTCCTTTTTCCTTTCTTCCTCTCTTTCTTTCCTTCTTCTCTTTTTTTCCTCCTCCTCCTCCTTCTTCCCTCTTCTTCCTTCTCTTTTTTTCTTGTTATTCTTTTTCCTCAGAATATTGTATTCTTTTCCCTGTAGAATTGTGGTACATTTAATATTTAAGGAGACCCCAAAGAGGGGCCTCTAGACTTGTTGTTTCTCTTCCTCTCCTTTCTCTTCCACATCCTTTTCCCCTCTTCTTTATTCCACAGGACTCAGATTGGAAGAGAAGTCTTTGCCCCCTTTTTACATAGAGCTACTATTGTGACCTTTCAGGAAGAGGAGGCAGCAAATTAACCTGGAGATGAGATCAGAGAAATCCTAGCATGCAGTTTGGGGAGCCATTAGGTCCTTTCCAACCAGAGCCTAGATTAAGAATTCTGACACCTGGGGGAATGCCATAAAATGTACCTGGGTCAAGTAGAATAAAAAATAGCCTTAAATTAGTTAGTATGAAGAAGAGAAGGAAGGAAAGCCTTGGGAAGGGACTACTGATCAAAGCACCAAAGCTCCAGAATATGCGGAAGCTTCTGGAGCTGGGAGGGGAGGGGCTGAACCTGAATTGTGGTTGCAAAAAGCAACCTGCTTTGTGGTATCCTTCTATTCTCACTAATAAGTCTTGTTAAATAGGAGCTAGATTCAGTTGTTTCTTCCTAATAAAGAATACAAGTGCTGTCATCAATATTGTGATAATATGCTTTCAAGTCTAATGTTTTCTAGCCTATATTCTCATATTATATGTTCTATTTTCAAGTTCCTTCCAATAATAATATTCTACACTCTAAGGGCCTCACCCCTTTTGACACTCTATATCAAAATCTTCTATGTCCTCAGGTTCCTCTCAGCTCTAAAAGTCTATGTTCAAAGGTTCCTTACTGCTCAGCTCTAACATTCTAGATTTGAAGAGACTTTGTAGCTTGAATGCTGTGTTAAGAGCTCTAAAGTTTGAATATCCTAAAATAACTAAGGTTCCAAGAAGTACTGATCGACTATGATCTAGGTTCTTCCCAAGACAAATAGTTTCTACTCTTATCTTCCTTCCAGCTTTTATATGCTGTGTAGAAACAGTTTATATATTAAGATGCAAACTGGCTTTGATGGTCTAAATTCTTAAAGTTCCTTTGAATTCGAACAGTCTTAATTCTTAGGACCGTTACAAATCCAGCAGTCCACATAGTATGTCCAAACATTCTTTTTTATATTGGCCTTCTTGCATTAATGTTTTTATTTAACCAATCTTAACCTACAGGCCAGGTGAATCAACCTAACTGGAATAGCAAAGCAAGGGAGAGACAGAAGGCAGAATGTTTCCAGACGAGTCAAACTACTACCACCATCTTGATGACTACCTTCTTTGAGACCCCCGTGGACATAGCCCTTTTGGGAATAGTTCCCACAGGATTAGTGGCCCTGATTTCATCCCAGGTTCTATAGCTTTTATTTAGGGGAGTAACCACTATGGATGAGGGATTGAACTTTCTTGCCATCATTAAGATACATTGAGTATGAACAGTCAACATTGGACAGGTAAGCCCAGCAGCTCTTATATACTTCCCTGAGGAATCACTGTTTTTTCTTTAAGCCCAGAGTTACTATCCTGGGAAACATCCTCCATGGAAAAGTGACCTGGACATTGAATCCCTCTTTACTCAGTAGCTACGTATACTTACTGAAGACCCAGAAAAGTAAATTCTCTTCACCAAAGTCCTTAACACTGTTAAATCACTCTACATTAGAAAGAGATGTGATTATCAGTAGAAACGAAATTAAATAATTATCTTTTGTTTTACTATTGCTCTTTAAGGATTATGAAATCTTAAAATTTGTCTCAATCGGGGGGTAGAATAAATTCCCTTAAAAAGATTTTTTTTTTTTTTGAGGCTGGGGTTAAGTGACTTGCCCAAGGTCACACAGCCAGGAAGTGTTAAGTGTCTGAGAACAGATTTGAACTCAGATCCTTCTGTATCCACGTGCCACCTAGCTGCCCCCCACCCCTTAAAGAGATTTAAAAATGGCAGACTGATTCATGAGTGAAGAAGGCCAGACTGGGTTCTTTCACCTTAGGCTCTCAACTTAGAATTATTTTTTAGATGACATTTGACTTTTTAATCCTGGATCAGGTGCCATATCTACATTTTAAAAATCCAAAACTCATTTGTAAGTGAAATTATGAGTCCCTGTAAACACATGGGAAAGTCACATAGGGATGAGAAGGGAATGATTCCTCAGAACTCAGGTTAGTGTAGTGTGTTGGGTGTGAATATTTTGAGGGATATAGGCAATGCTGCTGCTGGCTCTTATCCTTGCCCTCCCTGAGCCTCTGTTTCCTCACTTGTCAAATGCCCCTCCATGATCCTCCCATTCTGGCTATTTTATCTGCATTTATGTTTTTAGAGGCCACATGGTTCCATTAGAAACAAGTATTTTTTTTTTGGCTGTCTGAAGTTACATTAACTTATATCCTTAGAATAGAAAGGAGGGAGGGAGGGAGAAAAGAAAGTACAAAAAACATGTTTTGAAGCACTGAAATGCTTTCTTCTCTACCTCCTCACCCTCCCTCTTTATCTTCCTCCCTTCCTCTCTTCATCTCTCCTCTCTCTTTTTCCTTCTTTCCTCCCTTCCTCCTCCCTCCCTCCTCCCTCCCTCCTTCCTTCCTTTTTCCCTTCCCTTCCTTTCTTCCTTTTTCCCTTCCCTTCCTTCCTTCTTAATATTAATCTCAACTGGATTTACTTACCTTCTCACTATCCGTTTTGCCCCCAGGCAGGTGCCCTTTCTCTCTTCCACACATTTTCCAATTGCCCTTTATATATTTTCTTCTCCTACTAGAATGTATACTCCTTGAAGGTAGAGACTGTCTTTCTTGCTTTTATTTGTATTTCTAATACTTAACACAGTGTCTGACATATATTAAATACTTTAAAAAGGCTTATTCTCTCATGTATATCTATCTGCCTATCTATCTATTTATCTATATCTTTTACTTTCTCTAATCTGTCACATCACTGTCCTTCAGACTCAGAAAGTATGTCTTCCAGACCTGGAATACACAGAGGTAAAATGAACCTGAATAGGTATTTAAAAACCAGACTACAGATGGCCTTGAATGCCAGGCTAAGGGGTTTCTATTCTGTACACAGTGGGAAGTTCTAAAGATTTTATTTTATTTTTTTAAAATTCTGCTTTGAAGATCATAAGGAAGCTGTGATGAAAATGACAATCTGATATACTACTGACCTTATCTAATATAAGGAATTGGTATCTAAGGAGTGTATTTAAGACATGATTAAATATCATTTTCCATTATTATCTTCTCCTTAGCATAATTAGCTGTTAATGCTCCTGTTAGCAGAACCCAGTCAGTAGTCTTCAGAAATAACAAAAAAAAAAAATTCAGTTCAGTGATATGTGAGCTGAGCTCAGGGAATTCCCTCTCTTTGGTGCATATTAAAGGGTTGGATTAGAAGCTGGGGAAATGTTCTGCTAAGTGGATAAAGGAAAGAAGAAATTTTACTTTCAGAATCCAAGTTAAAAAAAGTCAAGTCAACTTTCTGAACCAAATTAATTTTTTTGTCTCAGGGCAAGAAAAAGGAAATTAAAAAATCACAGAGAACAGCCTCCTCCCAGGTCCCGGTTTCTCTTGGGTTCCATTCTCTCTATGGAACTTTGGTTCCCGGATCCTCTGACCCAGTTTTTAAGCCTCCCAGGATTTGAGTACTTGAGAAACTTCATCTTCTTGATGATGCTATTTTGACCATTATACAATTTGGATTTATCTCCATGGAAGCATATTTCTTTCACTTATGTTCTGTTCAGTCTTTGATATTTTAATGCATCATATATTCACTCTCTCATGCATTTATTCATACATTCATTCATTTATTATTCTATCCATCCCTTATTTCTTTCCTTTAACAAACATTTATTAAGCACTTACTCTGTGCTAGGAAATAGAGAAATACAATTCAGATTAAGAATCAATTCTTGTTCTAGTTAAACTTCTAGTTAAACTTAATAGGAAGACCCATATCGTTCTGATCTTACCATTCCACTGAAATGTTTTTATTTTTTCCCCTCAATCTTCATTCTCCTTAGCAAGTTTAAAGCCTTTGACACTACTGATCACTGATTCTCCTTGATAATTTTGTCTCTCTAGGTTTTCAGGGTGCCCCTCTCTCCTGGTTGTCTACCTATCCATTAGATTGCTACTTCTCGGTCTCCTTTGCTGAATTCTCACCCAGATCATATTCTCTAACTGTAGGTATCCCATTAGGTTCTTTTTTAGTTCCTCTTTTCTTTATATATAACTTCACTTAGTGTTCTTATCAGCTCCCATGGATTGAATTATCATCTCTATGCTGGTGATTCTCAAAACTTCCTATCCCGTCCTAATCTTTCTCTGACATCTACTCATAAGTCCCCAGTTTTCTTTCAGATATCTTGAACTATCCAGTAGATATCTTAAATTCAACATATCCCAAACTGATCTCATTATTTTCCTTCTTAAGCCTTTTCTCCCTCCAGACTGATTTATTATTGTCAAGAGCACCACCTCCAACTAGTTTCTCAGATTTAAAGCTTTATCCTCAGATCCTCACTATTCTCACCATTCCCATATTTAAACTGCTGCCATGGTCTATCAATTTCATTTTTTTTTCTTTCTTTTTTGGCAAGATAATTGGGGTTATGTGACTTGCCTAGAATCACAAAGCTAGTAAGTGAATTTCACTTTTGTAATAATACTCTTAATTCTCCTCTGATACCACCTCCATGCTGGTGTAGGTACCCATCCCTGGACTCTGGACTTCTGAGATAACCTGCAGATTTGTCTGTGTGTCTCAAGTTTTTCCTCAGTCCAATCTATTATCCATTAGCCACTAAAATGATTTTCCTAAAACTCTAGCCTAATGTCACCTGCCCCACTCAGATTCCAGTGGTTCCCTAAAATCTCTAAGATCAGATGATAAATCCTATGTTTGACATTCAAAGTCCTTCAAAACTTATCCTCCTTTGAATTTTCCAGTCTTTTTATATTTTACTCCCCACTAAACATTTTTCAATCCACTGACTCCACTCTTTTTGTTATTCCTGGAACAATGTGCCACATCTCTGAATTCTAGACATTTTCTCTAGTTTCTGCCATGCTATAATGCTCTTTCTTCTCATCCCCATCTCTTGCCTCAACTAAAATGCTACTTTCTATAGGAAACTTTCCCAATCCTTGTAATTATTCTAGTGGCTTTTCTCTGTTAATGATTTCCTTTGTATTATGAAAATTGTTTGCTGGTTCATATTTATTTATCAGTTGCCTCCCAGTTAGATTGTGATTATTTCAGGTCAGGGACTGTCTTTTGCTTCTTTTTTGCATCCTAGGACTTAGTGCAGTATTTGGATCATAGTAGGTGCTTAATAAATGCTTGTTTTCTCACTAATTCTTATAATTAATCAATAAGCAACTACTCTATATAACATAGTTTTGTGTGATGAGTACATTATAACAGTGCAAGTCAAAGTACTATAGAAGAACCAAGGAGGAAAAGATCACCAACAAAGAAGACAAAGAAAGATATCATGAGGGAATTACAACATGATGTGGCTTTTGATGAGATTGGTTGTTTTCACAACCACAAAAACAGCTGCTAATCACTAATAAAAAAAGAAAATTTAAATTCAAACCATTCTGAGGTTTTATCTCACATCTGGCAAGTTGGTAAGACTGACAAAAATGGCAATAGTAAACTTTGGAAAAGTTGTGAAATGACAGTCATACAATACATTGTTGTTGGATGGAGCAATAGATTGTGGGGATGGCATAACCATTTTGGAAAACAATTTGGAATTACATAAGAAAAGCAACTAAAATGTTCATTTCTTTGGAACCAAAAACATACTACTGGGTTATACCTGAAGGAAGCTATAGAGAAGAAGAAGTCCCTATATATTTAAAAATATTTATAACTACACTTTTCGTGATAGCAAAAAGTTAGAACAAAATAGTTGTCCATTGATTGGGGAATAACTAAACAAATTGTGGTGTATGCATATAATGGAATATTACTACACTATAAAAATGATGAATGTGATAAATACATAAAAGTTTGGGAAAATCTACATTAGATGATGCAAAATAAAGTAAGAAGAAAAATAAAATACACAAAAATTTCCACTATATAAATGAAAAGAACAATGTAATAAAACATAAAGATTAAGCATGACTCTAGTCAAAAAATATGAGAAGACATCTCTAATGCATGCCTTTATAGAAAAGTGAAGTCCATAGATGTTTTAAATCTTACAAGCTTTGGACCTTTTCCTTTGTATTTATCAAATTTATCAGTTGTGCTGATTTTTTCTTTTTAAAAATATTACTTTTATAGGGGATGGGTCTCTTATAGAGGTAAGAATGTTGTTGTTTGTTCTTTGTTCTCAAAGAGGACCAATGTCATCAGGAAGGGGCTGTCTTGACATTAAATTCAAATTAATTGAATTTAAGTGAGGCAAGGATGTCCAGAGTTACCATCCTCACTATATCCTCCAGAGCCATCTGAGTTCCGTGGTAATAGACAGCTTGGGATGAGTGAAGTTGACTTTGGATACAGTGGGAGACTTTGACCTTTTCCCAGATCTCAAGTAAGAACAATTCAAGGATTAAGGTTAGGTAAAAATGAGGCAAAAATCACTTCTTTTACTTACTTAAAAGAAAAAGAAATAAGTCCAGGAGGGAAGACCCTCAGACTTTCTGACCAGAACAGAGACAATTGCTATTTATTGTCGCTCTGAGCCATTAAAACTCAAACCAAGTGAGGCTTGAGATGGGATTTATTGGCCAAACTGTGAGAATGGGAGTGATTTTGGTTTATGATATAGCTTCAACTAAATCCTTTTAGTTCGAAGGGCTTTATCAAAGCCTGGTTTCTCAGAGGCCTATTTCAAGAAATTTATATTCCTTTGGGTAGAACACCTACATACAAGTGTATAATTCTCTATAGGGAGGGAGGGAGAAAGGGAGGAAAGAAAAAAGTAGGGAGGTGCAGCACTGCTCAACTGGAACTGGCCAGTTGGGTCCCCAATGAGGCAACTACTGCTACTCCAGATTGTTTGAGGGAGGGTAGGGGTAGAGATACTGGGAATAAGCATGATGATATAAGAAACAGAAGGCATTAATAAAAGTTATTTAAAAATGAAATGGATCAGAATTGAACCAGTGAAGAGAAATGGAAATTGGGCCTAGGAGACAGTGTGAGCTAAGGCATGGAAGTTTGAGAGTTAGAGGGATTTTTTAGTAGAGAAAATGGATCAGTTTGACTGACATATCATATGAGGAAAAGTGTAATTAAAACAACAGAAGACTGAAAAGTGATGGGGAGGTGAAGTATTTCAGGGCCCTAGTTAAATGCATCCGAAATGTAGTTCATAGGCAGTAGGACTTCTTGAAAATAGTATGGATTCTCATGTAGATTGAATATTCCAGGAAACAGATTCATAGGAAGGATCCTTAAATGTTAGAACTGGAAGAGACTGTCTTATTATTGTTTGTTTTGTGTAAAATCGTTTTAACGTAGAGATTAAAATAAAAAGTCCAGTCCATGCCTGAAAAAGGCGCAGATCTCAAATAAGCAGGGACTGAAGTGGACAACTTTTTATCATGTGAGTTTTCCCTCTTCTGTATTTGACTTCTGGCTGTTCTTTTAGGGCATCATTATCTCTAATTTACAGAAAACGTGCCTGCCAGAGGTTGATGCTCCTGGCTCTGTTTGCTTTAATGAAATGGCCTCTAATTACAAATCTTCAGGGCCCTACAATCTGTAGCTTTTGCAGGGAGGGAAGAAGGAAAGGGTCTGATAATGCTGCATTCTCCTTATTGTGGTTCTTGGCCCCTCTTTGGGAAATATCTACCTGACTTTGCTTCCTCCATGGAAGGTAAAAGCTGGCTGCCACCTGCCTCTTGCAGCTGCCACTGGGAGGTCACCTGCTCTGAATGGTGGTCAGATTCCTTTTCATGGAGGTATCTTTCATCTTCATACTATAGAATGATGCAACTCATAGATGTGCTGGTATAACAACTCTCTATGAAAAAGAACTATATACATACATACATACATGCACACCGAATTCACTATTTTTGGGGAAGGGCAAAGTTATTTGGGGGTTTTGCTCCAGATCATTTTATAGATGAGGAACTGAGGCGAATAGGATGAAGTGATTTAACCAGAGTTACATATCCAGTAAAACCAGTAAGTGTCTGATATCAAAGTTGAATTCCTATTCTCTTGACTCCAAGGCTGGTGCTCTGGAAACTGCACCACCAAGCTGCCCCCACAGAATTCACTTTTAAGTTTAATTTGGATTATTAAAATATCTCTGTAACTTTGGCAAGATTCAACAATCAACAAAACAATAAATCAAATCTTGGCTTGTGGCATTTACTGATTTCTATGAGGTAAATGCTTATATTGACAATTTAATAGTGAACTCTGTGTCAATTTTAGCTGGCTTCAGCTTGGCCTTGCCCTTTATCAAACAAGTCAGTCAAGTCTTTCATTAAATAAATTTGCACAAATGGCATCTAAAGCATCAGATTTAAAGTACATGGCTCAAATTCATTCAAATTCTTAGGTCACAGTCTGCCTCCACTATTTCCCCATTGTGCCAACTTTGAAAAATTATAGCCCCTTTTGGACTGTTTTCTTTTTCTTTGTTTCTTTGTTTCTCTCTCTCTCTCTTTCTCTCTCCTTTCTTTCTTTCTCTCTCCTTTCTTTCTTTCTTTCTTTCTTTCTTTCTTTCTTTGTTTCTCTCTCTCTCTTTCTCTCTCCTTTCTTTCTTTCTCTCTCCTTTCTTTCTTT
Organism: Sminthopsis crassicaudata; assembly: GCF_048593235.1. NCBI lineage: Eukaryota > Metazoa > Chordata > Mammalia > Dasyuromorphia > Dasyuridae > Sminthopsis > Sminthopsis crassicaudata. The sequence continues at coordinate 61,680,908 of NC_133618.1, forward strand.
CTTTCTTTCTTTCTTTCTTTCTTTCTTTCTTTCTTTCTTTCTTTCTTTCTTTCTTTCTTTCTTTCTTTCTTTCTTTCTTTCTTTCTTTCTTTCTTTCTTTCTTTCTTTCTTTCTTTCTTTCTTTCTTTCTTTCTTTCTTTCTTTCTTTCTTTCTTTCTTTCTTTCTTTCTTTCTTTCTTTCTTTCTTTCTTTCTTTCTTTCTTTCCTTTCTTTCTTTCCTGAGGTAATTGGAGTTAAGTGGCTTGTCCAGGGTCACACAGCTAGGAATTATTAAATGTCTGAGGTCAGATTTGGGCTCAGATCCTCCTGACTTCAGGGCTGATGTTCTATGGATCTCTGTTTTATTAGCACTACAATGAGGAGATTGGTCAAGATAATTTCTAATGTCTCTTTTAGCCCTAAAGTTATCCTGTGAACCAACCAATCATTCAAGACTAAAATACCGAATTTTACCTCCTTCAGGGAGGGCCCATAGGATATACTTCCTGGGAGGAACTTCTGAGATCCAGGGGATTTTAGAATTTTATCAGTTGATAGGAGAACCTGGTGTCAAAGCTAAAAAAAAATTGGTCACTTCCAGCCTAGCTATTAAAAAAAAAATTAACCTCTATGATCCTGTAACTCTTTAATGCTAAATGCTATGTGAAGTCAAGAGAAAAGTTCAATACTGATAGTAGGATCAAGGAAGATTTCCCAGAAGAGGTGATAAGTGGTTTGGGTTTCAAAGCTTACAAAGAATTGGGGTAAGAGGAGTATTCAAGAATAAAAATAACTTGAGCAAAAGTTTAAAGGTGAGAACAACCTGAGACTTACAGAGAAACAATCTATTAATCATCTAGGATTTATTAAGTGACTACTATGTTCCAGGCTCTGTGCCAAATGCTGGTGAGGGGCAAGTTACAGGCCTGAGGGTAAGGGTCTGCTTGGAGGGCACCAGGAAGCCACTGAGGACTTGAGAACAGAGAAAATCATGTGGAGATTTTTGCACAAGCATAATCACCCCGGCCAAAGGATAGATTGATATATCTATCAATTTGGAAGGGTAGAGAGTCAAGGTGGCAAAACCTGTAAGGAGAATATTGCAATAGTCTGGGCAGGTGGTAGTGGCCGTGAGGGAATGGTTCTGTATTTGTTATTTCCAAAGGACAAGTGTTACATTATGTTTTCAGTCCTTGGCAGCTTCCCATAATCACCCTAATAGATTTCTTTCTTTCAATTCCCCAGGAAAGCCCTGGACGTCTGCTCAGGAGCTGAATGAACAGGGTTTCCTGGTGTTAATGGGAGCCTCTTCCCTCACTTGTCCCTCTTTGACTGGCCTCTTGTCTCTCATTACTTGACTAACAGCAGGCTCTGCAAGCCCGGAGGGCTCCACCAGGCCTGCTTAGGTGCCCTCCTGACCCTCCTGCAGTCTTGGGGGAAGAATGTTCTTTCCCCATCCTTCTGGCCCAGTTGTTATTAGCCCAGCTAACATCCCTATGGCACCCTCTTGCCCTCCGGCCATCTGGATGATGGGAGATGGGGAAGCACTTCATGTCTGATGCCAGTAAAAAGTCAACTTGTTCTCAGTTTGCTCCTAATCTCTCTTACCTATTCTGCATTCCTCCCCTCTCCTCATCCACCAAGTCTTTCTGGGAGCAGATCATAGAGCTTTTAGCTGCCTGTTAGACCCCATTGATCTGGGAGGTTTGGGAGACAAGAGGCCTGTGTTCTAGTCTAGATTGTGTTACCAGCTAATCTTCTCTGTGTGTGTGCCTCTCTGTCTTTGTCTCTTTATGTCTTGGTCTCTTGGTCTCTGTCTTTCTGTCTGTCACTTTCTTTCTATCTCTGCCTCTCTGTCTCTCCTGCCTTTCCTCTCTCTATTTCTTTCTCGGGCCTCTCTCCCTCCCCCCTGCTCTCTCTCTCTCTCTCTCTCTCTCTCTCTCTCTCTCTCTCTCTCTCTCTCTCTCTCTCTCTCTCTCTCTCTCTCTCTCTCTGTCTCTGTCTCTCTGTCTCTGTCTCTCTGTCTCTCTCTCTGACTCTATCTCTTGTTCTCTCAGTTTCTGCCTCTGTCTCTGCCTCTTTCTCTCTCTGCTGCTGTCCTTCTCCCTCTCCTCCCTTCTGTATCTGCCTGTCTCTTTCTCTTAGTGATCTCATTATTATAGAGAGATTATATATAGCTACCAATGCAGATCAATGTCTGTTTGGAAACTTATGATCTTAGAGAGATGCCTGGAGCACTCACTGAGAAGTTAAGTGATTTGCCCTGAATTGTACAGTTAGTGTCAATTAATCAATTAACTAACAAGCATTTATTAAGTTCTTACTGTGTCCTAGGCACTGGACTAGACAGTGGGACATAAGGAATCAGACAGTCCTTAGACATGTGCAGTTAACATTCTAATGAAGAGATTATTCCATATATGAATACATACAAGTAGGAGAGGGAATGAGGGGGTGTGATAATTTATTAATTCTGTACTATGTTAGGTACTAGGATGAACATTTTATAAATATTATTTAATTACAAATATAATCTTTTAGATATTTAAAATTTATTAGCATGAATATAAAGTTAATAAATGCAGATATACACAGAGAAATTAAATTCAAGGTAGTTTGTGAAGGCAGCTAGATGGCATAGTGGATGGAGCATTGGACTTATAGTCAAGAAGACTTGAGCTCAAATGTGGTCTCAAACACTTTCTAGCTGTGTGACCCTGGTCAAGTCACTTCACCCTATTTGCCTCAATTTCCTCATCTGTAAAATGGAGCTAGAGAAGAAAACAGCAAAACACTCCACTATCTCTGCCAAGAAAACCCCAAATGGAATCTGGACTCATGGAGAGTTGGACTTGACATTAAATGAGTAAACAGCAGCAACAACTCTGGGAGGGAGGGAGGGCACCAGGATTTGGGGGGATTAGGAAAAACTTCATGTAGAAGAGAAGGATTTCATGAGGCTGTAACAAGGAGGGAATGTATTCCATCCATGAAGACTGAGAGGCAGAGAGACAGGGAGAGAAGATACTAGTCCTTCCAATCTGCTGGAGAAGATGAGAGGGGATAGGACCACTTATCGATGTAGAGGGGCTGGCTTTGGTTAGCCTCTTTGTCAGAGGCTGAAGGAAAGGAGGAGAGACTGGGAGATACTGTCGAGGAGTTTCAAGATGAAGAACATGGAAGACAAAGGAGCTCACAACATATGAGTTTTCTCAGAAGCACAGTCCCCATCTGGGAGAGGTGGGGGAGGCTGGAGACTTTTGGAGTGTAAGTGCCACCGAGACAGTACAGTCCTCCCTGATTGTGGGTCAGCTGTCTGTCCAGAGCACCAGGATGCTTCTTTCTTTTCTGTGATTGGTATTGATTAACAATCAGAGGTGCTGCTGTGCACCTGGAGCTAGCCCTGGAGTTAGGAAGCTTTTCTTGATCTCTCTCACACCATCTCTCATCCTCCCGCTTCTGTGGCCTCCTTCCCTCAAGTACCTACTTTTAATTTAATTTTATATTTATCTGTGATTATGGACACATATATGTTATAAATATATATAAATTTATGCGCACATATACTAGCATACACATAAATTATGTACACACACATGAATCTATATACACATTATGTATCCACACATGCCATGAACATACACTATGCACAATATAGGCAATTCAATATGCACATGTTATGGCCACATGTATGTTATATATAGGTTGTGAGTATACACATGTTATGTTCACAGATAGCTTTATACATGCCATGTACACACATAGATTATAAATATAGTATCTCTATACGCATATATACACATGCATTACATATTCAATCATAATGTATACAATAAGCTATGAACATATACATACAGTATGTGCTCATGTATGTTACACACATATAGGTATGAACATACACATACTTGTGTACATACATGTATCATACATGCATGTAGACTATGGCTGTACAACACACTGTGTATACACACATATATAATACACAATTGTGTACATATATTATGTATATATTGTATATTCATACAACCTATTATGTATACACACATATTTATATAGATACACTGTACACACATATATTATGTACACATTGTATATTCATACAACCTATTATGTATACATACACACACACACACACACATATATATATATATATATATATATATCTATATATATACAATGTACACACAACATATATTATGTATACATTGTATAGTCATACAATCTATTATGTATACACACATATTTATATAGATACACTGTACACACATATATTATGTACACATTGTATATTCATACAACCTATTATGTATACATACACACACACACATATATATATATATATATATATATATATATATATATATATATACAATGTACACACAACATATATTATGTATACATTGTATAGTCATACAATCTATTATGTATACATACACACAAACATATATATATTCAATGTACACACATATATTATGTACACATAAAGGCTGTGAATATATGCACATATTATGTACATACATATACTAGGTACACATATATGTTATCACCCAATAAGCTCCTCATTTCAGTTTTGAATTTCTGTTCCCAGGGCTCAGCACTATGCCTGACAGATAGTAGACAATAAATATTGATTGATTGATTGATTGATTGGCTTGAACTTCCCATCTGAAACTCATCTTTGTGGTGGTAATAGTGGGATAAGGAAGGAATCCATTTGCCATCTTTTAGGGTTTCCCTCTATGAAATACCTTATCTCTAGAGAGAACATATGTTCCCTTGGTTTAAGGATGCACTATTTTATCGTCCTCTAATTAGTCATATTGCCTCAATTTTCTTATTTTGTCAATCTGTTTTGCATATTATTTATTAATTATTATTATTTTATTAATTTATTTTAATTTATTTATTAATTTTATTAATTTGCATATCACTACCTGTGTCCTTAATAAAATAAAGTATATTGCTTGGGCATTTAAGGATCTCTGTTTGAGGGATCCATATTATTTCCAGGTTTATGGCTCCCTCCCTGCTCCCCTTCACTCCCTACATAGCAGAATGTACAAATGTGAGAATCAAGAAGATGTGGATTTGAATTCTACCTTACTCCCTCACTAGCTATGGGATGCTGAGCAGGTTTTCAAACCTCTTTTGCCTTTAGTTATGTCACCTGTAGAATGAAGATAATGTTAACTAAGAACTTATTTTACAATGCTGTTGAAATATTCTAGATTAGATGATGTATATAAAGCTTTTTGAAATCCTATTACATTATGTAACAATGATAATATTATAACTTTGGGCTGTTGTTCAGTCATTTCTGTTGTGTGTGACTCTTCATGACCCTGCTTGGGGTTTTCTTGGCAGAGACATTGGAGGGTTTGCTATTTTCCTCTCCAGGTCATTTTACAGATGAGGAAACTGAGAGTAAAGTGATTTGCCCAGAGTCACAAAGCTAATAAATATTTGAGACAGCATTTAAACATAGGAAGATGAGTGATTCTCACTCCAGGCCTAATATTCCATCCATTATGTCACTTAACTGCGTCATTATTTCAATAACAGTCTATATTTCCAGCAGGCAGTTAGGTGGTGCAATGAGTAGAACATTGGGCTTAGAAAAAAGGAAGCCTTATCTTCATGAGTTCAAATACAACTTTAGAAACTTATTAGCTATGTGTGAACTTGGGCAAGTCATATAACCATATTTGCCTCAATTCCTTTATCTGTAAAATGGACTGAAGAAGGAAATGGCAAACCATTCTAGTACCTTTGCTAAGAAAATCTCAAACAAAGTCATGAAGAGTCGGACTTGACTGAAAAGACTCAACAACAACAAAATATTTCCAGTCCAACCAGATTTCTTTCTTTTTCCTGCATATTTTGGAATTTTGCTCATGCATCATATCTCAGCTACTGAAAATCTCTTATATCAGAGAATCACAGAATTTTTGAGTTGAAAAGGACCTTGGAGCCATCTGGTTTAACCCATCGCTCAAGAGGAATTTCTACTACAGAATCCAGGAGAAAAGGTCATCCAGTCTGTGCTTGAAGACCCCCATTGAAAGAGATCTTCCAGAGGCAGCCCACTCCATTTTTGGATAACTTTCTTTTCTTTTTTTTTTTCTTGATATCAAGCTTAAATAGAAGTCTTTCTTCTTCTTCCCATTCTTCCCATTTTTTTGAGTTCTGCTCTCTAGAGTCTAATCTTTCTTCAAAATGAAAGTCTTTCAAATCCTTAAAGACCAAAATGACCTTCCTGCATCAACTGCCACCTTCTCCATGGAGCTTTTCTCTATCTCAGCCAATGATGGGAGAGCATTTTGTTCCATTGATGCAGTGGGTATATGGGTGGTATTCTGCTGTGACAGATCAGAAAAGTGCAAAAATATGGGTTAAGAGCTGCTCAGGATCTCAGAGGTCCATTCAATCCAACCATCATTTTATTGTTAGGGAAACTGAGGCAGAGGAAGATTAAGGAAACTCCAAGAAATCTATGTTTGAATACTAACAAACATATACACATACATACATGTATAAATATATGTACATGCATATGCACATATACATATATGTATGTGTATATATACATATATTTATGCATATATGTATATATGTATACATGTGTATGTATGTGTGTATATATATATGTATGTGTGTGTGTGTATATATATATATATATATATATATATATATATATATATATATATATATATATATGCAATGATATTGTTATTATCCATTTCACAGAAACATACTTTGTAAGTCCTTACATGCTGTAATCATAGGTTTAATTTCTAGTTGATGAATTCTAAGAAGTCAGGGTTTATGTTTTCTCTATAGGATGTTGTCTTTAAGGCTTTAGAGGCCATTTTAGTCCAATATTGATTTTAAAAAGATTAGTGACTCAATGAGATTAAATGACTTGTCCAAAGCCATGCTAACTCATCTGATTCCAAATTCATCATTCTTTACACTTTGTATCCTCCCACAGAAAATGGTAGGAAATCTTTTGTCCTGGGGTCATTGTAGTCAAATGGATGCTTGAATGAATGCATAGTCTGCTTTCGGCAAACTTAGGCTTTGGATACAGCAGAATTTATGTCTTGATGTTCATTTGAAAGGTCTTTTCTTGAGCTTTGTTGCAGGGATTGTATAAATCATATGAGAAGAAAATAAAATTTGTGTCAAAGGAATCACTCAGAAATGGATCAAAACAGCAATCATTTCAGTAACACCCTGTTATTTAATCTTCCCATTATAAAATATTCCCTGGAGTTTATTTTACTTTTGACACTATTCCTTTCTGAACTCTATGCTGCTTCATTTTATCTATTACATTCTTGGGAGATTCATTTTGGAATTTTTTTTAAAGGAGGAGACTACTATCTTTCTATTTTCTATTTTAGATAATTTCTATTTTGTGGTACGAGTAGATCTGGGCAGTTTTAATTTATGATTTATTGAAATATGGCATCCAAGTTTTTGTGTGTACGGTTTTCAGGAAGAATAGTAATTCTTTTTTTAAAATTTTTTTATTTATTTTTTATTTTATAATTATAATTTTTTGACAGTATATATGCATGAGTAATTTTTTTATAACATTATCACTTTTCCCAATTATCCCCTCCCTCCCTCTATTCCCTCCCCTTGATGACAGACAATCCCATACATTTTACATGTGTTACAATATAACCTAGATACAATATATGTGTGTAAATACCATTTTCTTGTTGCACATTAAGTATTAGATTCCGAAGGTGTAAGTAACCTGATTAGATAGACAGTAGTGCTAATATTTTACATTCACTTCCCAGTGTTCCTTCTCTGGGTGTAGTTGTTTTTGTCCGTCATTGATCAACTGGAAGTGAGTTGGATCTTCTTTATGTTGAAGATATCCACTTCCATCAGAATACATCTTCATACAGCATTGAAGTGTACAGCGATCTTCTGGTTCTATTCGTTTCACTCAGCATCAGTTGATGTAAGTCTCTCCAAGCCTCTCTGTATTCCTCCTGCTGGTCATTTCTTACAGAACAATAATATTCCATAACCTTCGTATACCATAATTTACTCAACCATTCTCCAATTGATGGACATCCATCCAACTTCCAGTTTCTAGCCACTACGAAAAGAGCTGCCACAAACATTTTGGCACATACAGGTCCCTTTCCCCTCCTCAGTATTTCTTTGGGATATAATCCCAATAACAGCAATGCTGGGTCAAAGGGTATGCACAGTTTGATAACTTTTTGGGCACAGTTCCAGATTGCTCTCCAGAATGGTTGGATTCTTTCACAACTCCACCAACAATGTATTAGCATTCCAGTTTTCCCACATCCCCTCCAACATTCATCATTATTTGTTCCTGTCATCTTAGCCAATCTGACAGGTGTGTAGTGGTATCTCAGAGTTGATTTAATTTGCATTTCTCAGATCAGTAGTGATTTGGAACATTCTTTCATATGAGTGGATATAATTTCAATTTCATTATCTGAGAATTGTCTGTTCATATCCTTTGACCATTTATCAATTGGAGAATGGTTTGATTTCTTATAAATTAGGGACATTTCTCGATATATTTTGGAAATGAGACCTTTATCAGAACCTTTAACTGTAAAAATATTTTCCCAATTTGTTACTTCCCTTCTAATCTTGTTTGCATTAGTATTGTTTGTACAGAAACTTTTTAGTTTGATGTAATCAAAATCTTCTATTTTGTGATCAATAATGATCTCTAGTTCTCCTCTGGTCATAAATTCCTTCCTCCTCCACAGGTCTGAGAGGTAGACTAGAATAGTAATTCTTCAATCATTATCACCTTAACTTGTTTTCTAGGTATTTATTTTTTAAAAGGAAAACTTCCTTTATCCCTTTGCTCTCTAGTGTTTTTAATAGGAATGGGTGCTATATTTTGTCAAAAGCTTGTTCTGCATCTATTGAGATAATCCTATGATTTCAGTTGGTTTTGTTATTCATATGGTTGATTATAGCAATAGTTTTGCTGACATTGAACCAGCCTTCCATTACTGGTATAAATCCAACTTGATCATAGTGTATTATCCTCTTGATAAGTTTCTATAATCTCTTTAAAACTTTTGCATCAATATTCATTAGGGATATTGGTCTGTGATTTTCTTCCTCTGTTTTAGCTCTTCCTGGTTCTAGGTCATATTAATTAATTTTTTCTTTTTTATTTTCAAAGCATATGCACAGATAATTTTCAACATTCATCCTTGCAAAACCTTGTGGTCCAAATTTTTTCTGTCCCTTCTCCCCATCCCTCCCCTAGATAGCAAGTAATCTAATGTGTTAAATATGGGCAATTGTTCTAGACATATTTCCATAATTATCATGTTACGCAAGAAAAATCAGATCAAAAGAAAAAAAATGAGAAGGAAAACAAAATGGAAGCAAACAATTAAAAATACTTTGTTGTGATTCACACTCAGTCCCCACAGTCCTCTCTCTGGATGCAGATGAATCTTTTCATCACAAAATCATTAGAACTGAGCTGAGTCACCTTAGGTGAAAAAAACCACATCCATCAGAATTGATCATCATATAATATCTCTGTTGCTGCGTATAATGTTCTCCTGGTTATAGTGACTTTACTCAGCATCAGTTCATGTAAATCTCTCCAGGCCTCTCTGAAATCATCCTGCTGATTATTTCTTACAGAACAATAATATTCCATGACATTCATATATCATAACTTAGCCATTCTCCAATTGATGGGCATCCATTCAGTTTTCAGTTTCTTGCCACTACAAAAAGGGCTGCCACAAACAATTTTGCACATATAAATCCTTTTTCCTTTTTAATGATCTTTTTTGGATACAGGCAAGTAGAGATACTTTTGGATCAAAGTGTATGCACAGTTTGATAGCCCTTTGAAAATAATTTCAAATTGCTCCCCAGAATGGTTGGATCAATTCACAACTCCACCAACAATATGGTGTATTAATGTCCCAATTTTCCCATGTCTCCTTCAACATTCACCATTATCTTTTTCTGTCATTTTAGCCAATCTTAAAGGTATGGAAAGTTATCTTAATTTGCATTTCTCTCATCAATAATGATTTAGAACATTTTTTTCATATGACTATAAATGGTTTTAATTTCTTCATCTGAAAATTGTTCATATCCTTTGACTAGGTCATTTTATAAAAAAATGGTAAAAACCTTGAATTTTATTTTCTTCTACCTTTATATTATTCTAATATTTCTTGTTATCATCTGGTGTCACTGCATTATGTTTACTGAAGCATTCTAATTTTCAGAGATTCTGTTACTTGAAAAAGTTTTCTATCATTTCTCTTGAGCTATACATTTTCTTTCATTTCCTTTTTCTGGAACTCTTATTTTGTCTATAATTTTATTTTAAAAACCTCTTGCTTCCTTTCATTAAGCTACCTTTTTAGTCTTTATGCCCCTTTCTTGCACTATGGTATCCTATTTATTTCTGACCTTAATTATTTGGGCTTCTGCCACTGACTTTCATTTGAGTTTACAATGTTGACAACTTTCAATCTCCTTTAAATTGTCTGGGTTCTGAGTGCTTTAAATTTCCTCCCTACTTAGTTTCCTATTTCTCTAGAATAGCATACTTTATATTGTAGGGCTCTCTGGAGCATCCAAGGTTAGGGTACTGTGGACTTCTGTTTCCTTTAGGGCATCATAGTCAGAATATTGCCTACTTTCATTATCCTATCCTTGGTTCACTCACTTTGGGCTTCCTAACCACCCCTCCTATATCCCCAGCCACAGAACACTACAAGTTTCAAGTACCCTGGCAATGTCTCTGGCCAGAACCCTAACAGACTTCTGGCTTATTTACCTTGGTTGTCTGTGGCTCCATAGTGGAGGGATCCTGCCGGCTTTTGACTGTCTATTTGTGCAATGTTGGCTTAGCTGAAGATGATCACTATAGTTTCTTTTTGTTAGGCCACTATTCAATCTGCACTATTTTCTGGCTTTTTGTAGAGAGCTTGTGGGAGATCTGGACTTCTCGGTGACCTTTCATGCTACTATCTTAACCGGAAAATTTTTTTAATCATATGAATAAAAAACATCCAACATCCTCTTCACTCCCTCCTACGGCTGTAGATGATTACCAACTTTCTCCATTGGATGATTTTTTGGGATTCTATTTTCTTCTTCTTTCTAATCTCCTAATACATTTAGCATAAAACCAGACAACAACACAAGAATAGGATGGGCCAGATGTGAATTTACACAACGTAAGAGTTATCAGGAAGAGACTTATGTAGGAAATGGTACTTGAGCTGAGCTCCGAATCTTTCTCCCTGAAGACCAGGATTCCAAAAGGCAGAGGTGAGTAGGGAATGAGTGACAATTTATATAAAGTCACAGAGATGGGAATTTTAATGTGATGTATGTGGAAGAGCAAGCAGCTCAGTTTGGCTTTGAAGGAAGAGTGTGTGAGGTGGAAGAAATAGGAAAAAAGTCTGAAAATAGAGATTTTGGTTTTGAAAAGGCAACTAGGTGGTGCCCCATAGTGCATGGCACACTAGGCTTGGAATCAAGAAGACTGATCTTTGTGAGTTCAAATCCAGCCTCAGATTCTTCCTAGCAATGTGACCCTGGGCAACCTTGTCTGCCTCAGTTTCCCCATCTGTCAAATGAGTTAGGAGAATAAAATGGCAAACTGTTCCAGTAAATTTGCCAAAAAAGAAAAAACAAAAACAAAAACAAAAAAATAAAAATAAAAACCCAAATGGGGTCACAGAAATGGACATGACTGAATAACAACAAAGGTTTTGAAGGGTTTTTAATTAAAATCAGAGGAATTTGTATTTAATTCTAGAGACAACAGGGAGCCACTGAAGCTTTTTGCAGGAAGACATGAGGGTATGGTGGAGAAACAGCACTTCCATTTTAAACCCTGGCCCTGCCATTTATTAGCTGGATGACCTTGAGTAGGTAATTTACCTTCTGTTTCCTCATCTATACAAAAAGAATACATGAACTCTGAGAATCCCTCTGGCTTCTGAAGCTGAGGGTCTCTGAACTCCTTTTTGGGGCCAGAATGAGAACAAAGGCAGGGGAGAGACCCCGGTGGGGGGAGTGAGCGGCTGAGATGGCGGGTTCCTTTATGATATTTCAGGGTCGACCATGAAAAAGGGAAAAGGCCCAAGCCAAACGGGGAGAGGTCGCATGTGCTGCACGGGAGCAGAACAGCTTCTCAGCAGAGGGTTGTTCAAGTTTCTAAGGGGGCGGTGTCAGCATCTGTGTCGACACTAAGCGGGCTATTTTGATATTCCAGCTCAATTAAGAAAGAACGGAGCCTCTCACACCTTTATTTCGAGCATTTGGAAAAGCTCAAGAAAACCTGTGGCCCTGGCACATGGACGCCGCTGCTGGGGAAGGGCTCAGGAGGAAGTGTGGCTCGAGGCGCGGAAGGAGGGTGGGAAGGGGGGCGCCGGCAGATGCCGGTTGCTCTTCTTCCCGAGGACCCGCCACCGGGCCTCCGAGACCCCAGCCGCAGTAATTAGAATGGATCGAGCATTTCTAGCAAAGCCAGCCAAGGAAAGAGACAAAGAGCACGCTCTCCAAGCGGATCCCGCGGGCCCAGCCACCGCCTGACTCCCAAATCACATCAATGGGCATTATCTGGCAGGGTCGCCGGGGGTGGTTCTGAAAAATCTGTCCCGGGGAGCGGCTGAGTGCCATCTCAAGGAGAAACAGGTCAACCGCCCACTGGTCCCTGCGAGCTCAGAGGCGCCAGTCACCTTCGGAATGGTCACCGGCTGCCCGCCTTAAACAAGGAGGGGAGGGCAAAGGAAGGCCCGGCACCTCTGGAGTCAATGCGGAAAACGGGAAGTGAGGGGAGGACGGGGCACCTCAAAGAGACACGCACACACAGACAGAGAGAGAGAGAGAGAGCGGGACAAAGAAAGAGGGAGAGAGAGAGAGAGAGAGAGAGAGAGAGAGAGAGAGAGAGAGAGAGAGAGAGAGAGAGAGAGAGAGAGAGAGAGAGAGAGAGAGAGAGAGAGAGAGAGAGAGAGAGAGAGAGGGAGAGAGAGAGAGAGAGAGAGAGAGAGAGAGAGAGAGAGAGAGAGAGAGAGAGAGAGAGAGAGAGAGAGAGAGAGAGAGAGAGGGAGAGAGAGAGAGAGAGAGAGAGAGACAGAGAGAGAGAAAGAGAGAGAGAGAAAGAGAGAGAGAAAGAGAGAGAGAAAGAGAGAGAGACAGAGAGAAAGACAGAGAGAGACACACACACAGAGAGAGAGAGAGAGAGACAGAGAGAGATAGAGAGAGAGAGAAAGAGGGAGGGAGAGAGAGAGAGAGGGAGAGAGAGAGACAGAGAGAGATAGAGAGAGAGAAAGAGGGAGGGAGAGAGAGAGAGAGGGAGAGAGAGAGAGAGAGGGAGAGAGAGAGACACACACACACACACAGAGACACAGAGAGACACAGAGAGACAGAGAGACACACACACACACAGAGACAGAGAGAGACAGAGAGAGACAGAGAGAGACAGAGAGAGACAGAGAGAGAGACAGAGAGAGAGACAGAGACAGAGAGAGATAGAGAGAGAGAGAAAGAGGGAGGGAGAGAGAGAGAGAGAGAGAGAGAGAGAGAGAGAGAGAGAGAGAGAGAGAGAGAGAGGGAGAGAGAGGGGGGAGAGAGAGAGGGAGAGAGAGGGGGAGAGAGAGAGGGAGAGAGGGAGAGAGAGAGAGGGAGAGAGAGGGAGAGAGGGAGAGAGAGAGAGGGGGGGGGAGAGAGAGAGAGAGGAGAGCGAGAGAGAGAGAGAGAGAGAGAGAGAGAGAGAGAGAGAGAGAGGGAGAGAGAGAGAGAGAGAGAGAGAGAGAGAGAGAGAGAGAAGGAGAGAGAGAGAGAGAGAAGGAGAGAGAGAGAGAGAGAAGGAGAGAGAGAGAGAGGGAGGGAGACAGACCGAGACAGAGAGGGAAAGAGGGAGAGAGAGAAAGTAGAAGGACAGAGAAAGACAAAGAAAGAGACAGAGACACACACACACACACACACACACACACAGAGGACAGACAGAGACACAGAGAGATAGAGAGAGAGAGACAGAGAGAGACAGTGAGTGAGAGAGAGGAGAGAGATAGAGAGAGACAGTGAGTGAGAGAGAGGAGAGAGACAGAGAGAGAGACAGAGAAAGAGAGAGAGGGAGGGAGGGAGGGAGGAAGGGAGGAAAAGAAGGAGAGAGAGACAGAGAGAGACCGAAAGAGAGTATATATCATTTAACTTCCCTGGGTGTCAGTTTCTTTGTCCAAAGTGTGAAAAAAATGGTACCTATCCAAAGGACTGTGGTGAGAATTATCATAATGTGGTGTATTCCTCTAATACTAATCATGTGACCTAGTTTCTTTATTAGTAAAATGGGCATAGTAATATTTGTTGTTTCTAGTTTGAAAGGGTTTTTGGGAGAAATCCCAGAATATCAGTTCCAAGGGTCATTATATATAGCTAGCATTTGCTGAATCAGCATTTGAACCCAGGTCTGATGACTCTCTAAATTCATTCCTTTTTTCACTATAAGATGAAGGCTTTTTTTTTTTTTTTTTTCATTTGTTCAATAGATTTTATTGAGTACTCATATTACTTAGGGCATTGTGGGAGAGAGAAGGAATTATAAAGCATGCTCTCCACCCTCAAGGTGGCTTATAATCTAGTAGAAAGATTCAACAAATGAGAGGGTAAAGTTCAATGAGGTTATGGTTTGATATTTTATTTTTCTTCTTTGATCAGAGGCAGTGTGGTATAGTGGGTAGAAAGCCAACCCAGGAACCAGGAAGACTTGAATTTAAGTCCCATCTCTCACAGTTAATTGGATGTGTGATTCTGGATAGTTCTTAACCTCTTTAATGCTCTAGGTATGGTGCTGACCTCTATTGGTGAAAGGAGTTTCCTTATCCTGGAATTCCCAACATCAATGAAATTACAAATCCAGTCTCTACCCCAGCCCTGTCCTAGATTATTGAGTCATAAAGTTTTAGAATGAGAAGGAACCTGAGATTCATTTAGCCCAATCCTTCTCAGCTCTCCAGCCCATGCAGAGATCTCCCTACTTGTTTTATCTCTAACATCAAATAGAAACTCTTGTTTGACATTAAAAGCTCTTCTCAAAATGATTCCTCCCTCTGACCAATCTTCTGACATCCTTTATGCCTTCTGTTATTGAATCATGATGGACTATTTACTAAAAAACTTTCCATTTTAAATCTCTGTAACTCTCTCTCTCTCTCTCTCTCTCTCTCTCTCTCTGTTTTATAGCTATCATCTATGTTTCACTTATCTATTGATCAACTATTTACCATCCATCTGTATGATCTATTTATATATCATCTAGCTATCATCCATCCATCCATCTAAATCTGTCTATTTATCTATCTATCTCTATCACTATCTATTTATCCACACACACATCAATACACACATACACATTTCATTTTTGAGTTCCCAATTATCTTCCTCCCACCCGGCTCTCTCCTATCCATTGAGAAGGCAAGCAATATCTACCCATTATATTATACATGTGAAGTCAGGCAAAGCATATTTCCATATAATAAGCCATCTTGCAAAAAAAAGCAAGAAAAATTATGACAGTAAAAAATAATATATTTCAATCTGCACTCGGAGTGTATCATTTCTCTCTCTGAAGATGGATCACATTTTTCATTATGAGTCCCTTAGAATTGATTTGCATCATTGTATTGATCAGAGTAGCCAAGTCTTTCACTGTTATAACAATATTGCTGTTATTGTATACAATGTTCTTTGGTTCTTCTCCATTCACTTTGCCTTAGTTCATATAACTCTTTCCAAACTTTTCTGACCCTCCTCCACCAAGTCAAAATAGTGTTCCATCCTAATCACATACCATAAGTTATTAAGTTACTCTCCAACCTATAGGTAGCTCCTCAGTATCTAATTCTTTGCTACCATGGTACTTTTGAAATTTCTTGAATTTTGATAGAATGAATAATGCTTTACATGAATTAAAGTTTTCTTGGCCCTAAATTCCTTCTGTATGGAGAGAGAGAGAGAGAGAGAGAGAGAGAGAGAGAGAGAGAGAGAGAGAGAGAGAGAGAGAGAAGGAGGGAGGGAGAGAGAGAGAGATTTAATTTCTAGGGTATAGGTTATATTTCTTGATTTTTTAAATGTACATTTCAAGATTATATTGGACCTGGAATCTCCTAGATGTAAAGGGTATGTTTCTTGAGATGATCAGAATCTATTCAATCCTTCTCACCCTGGGTGAATATTACCCTTATTCTTAGGTGCTGGGGATCTAGAGACAAAAATAAATATAGTGCCTGCCTTCAAAGAACTCAGTCTCTACTAAGGATAAATAATACATGTACAGAGAAGTAAACATGAAGTGTATATAACCACCAAATGAGCCATCAGGCTTCCTGAAGTCTATTTAGATGTTATGGGAGTATAAAAAATATGCTGTACATACCTAAGGATTATTAAAAAATATATATTCCATGGGCTAGCATCTAGTCATTTTATTGATAATAAATAAATAGACATTTTAAAAATCAATTAGATAAACAAGTCTGAGGATATTTTAGTTTCATCAGTTGCTTACAGTTTTAGAGAATTGCTTTAAACTCAGATATGCATTATTCCTTCCTTCCTTCCTTCCTTCCTTCCTTCCTTCCTTCCTTCCTTCCTTCCTTCCTTCCTTCCTTCCTTCCTTCCTTCCTTCCTTCCTTCCTTCCTTCCTTCCTTCCTTCCTTCCTTCCTTTCTCCTTTCCTTCCTTCCTTCCTTCTTTCCTGTCTTTAATTTTTTCAAGTTAATCCTTGTAGAGTATGTTTCTAGTCTCTTCAAGATCCTTGTCACCATCCATTGGACACACTCCAGTTTACTGTCCTTCCTAGTGCCCAGAACAGGACATAATCTTCCTGCTGAACTCTGAGCAGACAGAAGGATCTTACAAAGTGAGAACCTTGTGCTGATCACAATAAAAGCTATAGATCTGACTACCTCTCAGAAAGACTCAGGCATCTTATGTTCCCAAATTCTTCCTCTTTTAATACAGTGTCATTAATTGGTGAAATCTCTTAATCCTCTTAGAAATTACAGATGGTAATTCCCAGCTAAGTTTGGGATGAATCTGATAATTATTTTGCACTTTGAAAATGTAAAGGACTTTGCAATTGTTTATTACTTAATCCTTATTCTTTTTACAGTGAGATGGGAACAAGAAAATACAATTGACTATTTTACAGACAGATTAACTGAGTTTATACTATAGTGTTCAGCAGTTAAATACATTAGAAAGACTCAGAATTAGAATCTTAGGCTGATTGGATATGCTTTACTAGTTATGTTGATGTTGGTCAAATCTTCTACATTTTCACAGTAATAGCTTATTGTTATAAAGCACTGTAGCCTTTCAAAGCATTCTCAAACAGACCTTTGAAGTGGAAATAGAATTTTCTCCCATTTTACAAATGACAAAACTGAGGTCTGAGTAAGTTGAATAGTCAGAATAGGAATCTAACTCTTTGCTAACAATCATTCCCTGATATGGAGATGCTTTTCAGAAATTCTGACTTATTTGACTTTATCCTTCCCAAGTTGACAGAATCTCAGAATCTAAATACTCACAATCAATATAAATCATTCTTTGAATCACACAAACCCCAATGGTGTTGTGGGCCAGATCTCTGAAACAAGGACTCTTACAAGGTGTTAAGTCAGTAGAATTGATGAGACAATGGTTATCTAGTTTGGTATGGTGCTTCATGGTTCTCTAGTTCAGTATATGTACTTAGTACTTCTCATAATTCTACAAGATTCACACCTATGATAATGTAATTATAAGAGAGCATATAAACTGGGAGCCTCAGCCAGAGTCAGAGCCAGAGAAGACAAATGGACTGGAGGTGGGAGCTCAAGCTCTCATCTCACACCACCATGGAGGCTCTCCTCCTTTGCTTCTCCACTGAAACCAAGACTCCTGAAAGGCTCTAAGGAAGCTAGCTGGGCCCCATGGAAGGAAACTAGATTGTGAATGAGATAATAAAGGATTTGGACTTTAACACCAGGCTATTCTTGTGGTGATTACTTTACTGAAAGGAAAGCTCCAAGACCTATAGAAAACCAAACAAGAACACTATATACAATGGCATTCTTGCTTCGGATCCAGGACTATGGATCTTATGGAAGATAGAAAAAAGTATCTCTCTATGTGGACAGGTCTAAAAATTAAACCATCATCTTTCCATCATTATCTTCCTGAATTTCAACTTTTAACACATATAAATATTTCCTACATAAGTTAAAAAGTATAGAAGCATACTGTATACATACATACATATATATGTATACATATAAACAAATGTGTACTTACACATACCTTTGATAATCTTTCCTAATCTCTCTTCCTCTTCCTTGCTTTCCACATTTTACTAGTCTTCAACTCAGTTGATTTTATCTCCATAAACTCCTCACATGTATGTTCTATATCACTGCTTGCCACAATATTTTAGTGATTTTCTAATAGATGTCTTCCCACCTCTAGTTTTCTCTTAATCCCAATTCATCCTAAATTAATATTACTAATTACTAATACAAAACTTTGATCACAGCACTCATGTGGTATAAAATCTCCAGTGGCTCCCTATTACCAGTAAGATTAAAAAAAACCAAACTCCTTATTTTGGCATTTAGAGAAACTTAGATTTCTATAAATAGGAAACTCATTGGATAATGTTGGATTGAATATTAAGAAGACCCAAATGCTAATACTGTCTCAGTTACTTATTAGTTTTGTAGCCCAGAGGCATTCATTTAATCTCTATTCTCCTTTTCCTTATCTGTAAAATGGGAATAATAATAGCACCTACCACTCAGGCTTGTTGTGAGGATCAAATGAGATATTATTTCTAAAGCAGCACTTTGAAAACCTTTAAGCACTGTATAAATGCTAGCTATCACATAGATTTAATGCTTGAAAGGACTTTAAAGGTCATCTAGTCAAAATCCCTCTAGTTATAGATGAATCTTAGAGAAGGGAAATGCTTTGTTCAGTGTTATGCAGGAAGGAAGTAGAAATGATTTTCTACAATCTGGCTCCAACCTGTATTTTAGTTTAATTGCAGTTTTTCTCTTTCTGTTCTTTCTGCTTTTAGTGTTAACACAGTGCTGAGCACATGGTAGCATATAGCACATGTACTTCATACATGTTTATTGACAATCACTGACTGAAACTGAATTACTCCTTGATTTTGAATGTGTCCTATGCTTTACTGCTTCCTTTTCTGTGTTCCAACCATTATTCTATATCTCTGGAATGTCTTTTTAACCATCTCTAGTTATTGAAATCTTATCTATCTTTCAAAAACTAGTTCAAAACCCACTTCACCTATGAGTTATCTTTCCAGCCTGAATTGGGCTTTTCCTCCTCTGAACTCTCATGGAAATTAGTTGGTTCTTCTTTGCACTTATCCCACTCTTTTTATTATTATTATTATTATAGCTGTTAGTAGATATTCTTTGTGATAAACTCTGGACATTATGTTCTAGGAATTGGGGAATTTTTACACAGAACTGCCATGAGATTTTTAGACCTTGAGTTCATGCCTAATAATAATTAGTTGAAAATGGGGATATGGACACTGGAAAAGAGAAGACTTGGTAAAAGCAGGAAAGTTGGTCTCAGATATTTGAAATACTGTCACATGGGGGAGGCATTAGATCTTAGAGCTTGCAAGCCATAGTGACAGATGAATTAGTCATAGCTCAGGAAGAATTGAGTTCAAATCTTGCCTTAGATAGTCATTGTGAGACTTAGGAACATCATTTAACTTCCATTTGTGTCAGTTTCTTCAAGTACAAAATGAGGATCATAATAATAATATCTACTTCCCAGGAATCTTGTGAGGATCAAATCATATAATATATGTAAAGTAGTTCTTATGGTACCTGGCACTTAGTAGGTGCTATATAAATGCTATTATTATTTGATGATGATTAAACACAAGTCTCTAAACTCCAAATCCAAAAAGTGTTTTTGAATGCATTCAAGGCTCTATGGTTCAATGTCCTGTAATCACAGATATCAAAAATAATTCTCCATTTGGAAAGAGTAACTTGAATGGTTCTCTATCTCTGATTGGTAGGAAAAACAGAATTAATTAGAAAAAGATTCATGTCAAAATAAAAATTTGCAATGCAAAAGTATTGGAATGTGGTCTTTTAGAAAGGGCACTGAGTTGGCAGGCAGGAGACTTAGGATCATGATTCTGTGCTTAAATCCATATGATGTGAACAAGTCATTTTCTTCCTTTTGAGCCTCAGTTTCCTCATTTGGAAAAAAGAGGGAGAAAGTTGGACTCAATAAAATAATTTGATAAATATTTATTAGAGACCTTCTGTGTATAAGGCACAATAATAAATGCTGGAAGATCCCAGGACAAGAATAAAATAGATTTGATGCGGCTGGTGGCCCCTTTAAGATTCCTTTCTGATTCTAAACCCCCATCCCTTTTAAAATTCCTTTCGGATCCCCAACCCCCAAGGCTGACCTTTGATTTACAAGTCCTGGTCAAAAACACCCTTTTGAATTCCAATGGGAGATATCCGGACTCTCCCAGCCCCCAAGGGATCTGAGCTAACTTGGGCTATTTCAGCCCTCTTTCTAAAGATCTGCTCAGGTTTCCTCAACCCCCACAGACAGCTTCCTCTTTATCTAAAAACCCATTGAATTCTATTCATTTCTAACCTTGGCTGAAACCAGCCAGGAGCCTGGGACTCCACCCACCTTTAAGATCACCAAAAGCCCCCATTATAAAAAGGGGAACCCTGGAGCCCACTCTTTGCAGGAGCCCCAAACTTGGCATCCTTATACCGGCCATGTGAAGGGTTCCTGTTTGCCTGGCGCCAGCTCTGGCCTTGGCGTCTTTCTACCTTTACCCTTACTTCCAAACCTCAAATAAACCTTTTTTTTTTTTTTTAATCAATCTAGGTTTTTGGGCCTGTAAATTCCTTTACAGGGAACTCTGCACCTCCACTAGACCTCATTTAACTCTGTATCCTTGCACCTAATCCAAAGGGGTTGCAGGGGAGCTCCACTTGACTCCCTGTACCCCGAACCTGCCACTAGACCTCAATTTAACCTAATTGTATTTAGGTATACCTTATCTAGACCTCATCAGAATCTCATGTCAAAGAGTTTTTACTTTATGGAATCCTCACTCAAGTTCCTTCCAATTCAATTTTTTTACGTGCTAAGACCAAGTGGTACAGTGGAAGGAGCATTGGGCCTGGAGTCAGAAAGACTTGAACACCAGTCTTAGACACTTATTAGTCAGGAGGAAGTTCTTCTGTATGCTTTAATTTGTGTGCCTCAGTTCCCTCAACTGTAAAATAAAAATAATATTATCTATCTATCAGGATTGTTAGGTAGCTCAGTGTATAGAGTACGGGGTCAAGTCAGGAAAAGCTGAATTCAAATATGGCCTCAGATGCTTATTAGATGACATACAAAAAAATAGAAAATCCTCTAAGATGCAATAGGATGTATCAATCATGTTAAGATTTCAGGTTAGGAGTTGTGGTAGAAATAGCAGTAGCTGCGTGATCCTGGGCAAGTTACTTAATCCTACTTGCCTCAGTTTCTTCATCTGTAAAATGAGCTGGAGAAGGAAATGGTTAATCATTCAACTATTTTTGCCAAGAAAAGTGCAAATGGAGTCATAAAGTCAAAGATAATTGAAAATGACTGAAGAACAAAAGCTAGAGTTGTTGTAAGAGCATGATAAATGTTAGTTTATTTTCTTCTTGCTCTGATTCCATGTTTTATGTTCTCAAAGTCTGTGTTCCAGCTCTAACATTGTATGTCCTAAAATCCCTTCCATCCCTTTCACTTAGGATTCTTAAGCCCCCTTTGGTAAGATTCCCTGTTGTGATATGTCACAGGTATGGTGATGCTGACCAGCAGAATAGCCTTGGTAGCTGGTACACATGCAGGGTGACTGACTGATTGAATGAAAGATTTGCTAAGAGTTTGCTGTACAAAGGACTGGGTTTTGCATTGTGCATGTATGTAGCTATTCACGTAGATACCAAATGCATCCAGGATGCACAATAAGGCAGACTGTGAACGTGGGCTCTTTCCCTTTGCTCCCTAGACAGATTCCTCATGTCACCAAGGAAGCAAAGCTTCAGTTGATGGCTGAATGATGAGGGTTCATAAGCCTGCTTTGAAAATCCGAGCTGTGAATAACATTATTTCAAATTAGGCTAAAAAAGTGAAATAACTTCCCAAAAGTTCTTTTTACTAGTCGTTTCTCTCTCTAGAGTTCTGCAGCTGCATTTGTTTTACTAGATTGCCCAAGCAGCTTTTCTTTGCTGGGGATTAGGATGTGGGGGGGAATGGGGAAGATGGGTTTGGGGGAGAGGAGTTTCAGTTTCTATGGATTAGATGGATTCTACATGACTCACAGATATTCAGTCTAATGTAGAAGGGTATGATCTGGGTCATTCAGTCATCATGTTAATCAATAATATTAAGTGCTCACTATGCTGAATGCTGAGAATACAAGGAAAAAGACCCAAATAGTCCCTGCCCTCAAGGAACTTACATTCTAATGGAAAACATATATAAATAATTAGGTATATAGTTATTTTCATGTTACACACAAGATATATAAAAAGCAGGTGAAGACAATTTGAGAAGCAGAGCATTAGCTGCGTAGGGGAATGAGAAGTTTTTTTCACAGAAAGTAGGATTTGAGCTCAGTCTTGGGTAAAACTGGGTAAATTAAGAGGCAAAGATTGAGTAACAGAGGTGGGGGGCCAGAACATTCCAGGAATAGCAATAGCAACAACAAAATAAAAATAAAAATAAAATTTATATATTGCTTAGTACATGTCACTCATTGTGCTAAGTGCTTTTCAATTATTATTTCATTTGATCATCACCACAGCTTTGTGAAATAGGTGCTATTATTATTTCCATTTGAAAGTTGAGAAAACAGAGGCAAACACAGGCTCAATGACTAAACATAGCATCACACAGCCTTGAGATTGGATTTCACTCTTTCTGTACTCATAATGAAGGACTTTTCCTCACAACATTGTGCTGCTACTTTCATTTTAATTTCCTGCCAAGACAGCAGAAAAAACTCATGGAATGATGCCTGAATTCCCATTTTTATTAGATAAAAGTTGATATTAATTCTCCTTAAAAGGCTATGTTTAGAAAAATATAATTCTTTTGGAAAAAATAGGTCACATTTGAATAATTATGCCACTTGCCTGACTGTGTCTGTGGAATTGCATCAATATTTCTTTCTTTCTCTCTTTTTCTTCTTCTTCTTCTTCTTTTTTTTTTTTTTTACTTAGGATCTGGTCACAGATTGCTGTAGAGCTCTAAAAAGTACTGAAAAGTTGTTGATTAGTTTGGTTCTGCTTATGATATGGATGCTGGGGAGGCATTGAAATCATTTGCCTCAGGTGTGGAAGGAGCAACAAACTGGGAGTCTGGAGAGTTAAGCTTCTGTTTCCCTGTTCTTCTATAACTCCTTGAATGAATTTGTGTATATCACAATTTAATATTCCCCCACTCTCATAGTGGACATATGTCTACCATTTTTGTCTTATTTTTTCAGTTGTTTACAGTCATGTTTGATAATTTGTTTGGAGTTTTCTAGGAAAAGATATTGGAGTAGTTGACATTTCCTTTTCCAAATCATTTTACAGATGAGGAAACTGAGGCAAAACGTCACATAACTAGTTAAATATCTGAGGATAGATTTGAACTCAAGAAGATGAGTCTATCTGGCTTCACATCTAGCACTCTATGAATTATGACCACCTAGCTGCTTTATTTTATGCTCCAGTCCAACTGGAGAGTTGGTCTATTCCAGGTGTATTCCAGTAAGTCCTTATACTCAGCTAGGAGAAATGACCAGAAATCAGCACTTAGCACAGTGCTTGACACATAATAGGTGCTTAATAAATGTCTATTGATTGGTTGAAAATCTGATTAATTGATTCCTACTAAGGTGTTAATAATGATGATTATATTTATTAGATGACATACAAAAAAATAGAAAATCCTCTAAGATGCAATAGGATGTATCAATCATGTTAAGATTTCAGGTTAGGAATTGTGGTAGAAATAATAGATAGGTGACTCTAGTAGTGAGTATTAGAATGGGCCATAGAACATGCAATATTAGAGCTTAGAACTGGTAAAGGGACTAGAAGGAACCTTAGAACATAGGATGCTAAAAATATAGAACCAAGAATGTTATGCCTGGAATGTTAGATCATATTGTAGAATATTAGAATCAGAGGGGACCCATGGAATAAATTTTAGCTCACTCTCCCTACTCCCAAATTTAAGGATAAAGAAACCATCTTAGAGAAGTAATTTAATTAAAAACACCCCACCAAAATTCATTAATATCTGTTGTTTTTGGGCAAATTATTTGGACAAAGAATTAGTCTTGGGATCAGGAAGACGTTTGGGGGTGCCCCCACTACAAAGTCATAAAGGTAAGAGATGGAGTGTCAATATATGAAGAACTACAAGTAGATCGATTTGGTCCTTTACAAGTTGTAGAAAGGAGCAGTATGTATAAGAATATTCAGAAGGCCCATGTCTTGAAGAGCTTTAAATGTCAGTAAGAGGAATTGATGTTTGATCCTGGAGTTAATAAAGATTAATTGGAGAGTGCTTCATTTTGCACCAGCTCATTTGTCTTTCTGAAAGTTTATAAATCTCTGTGGATATTATCTCACTTGGGTTTTCCAGTAAACCTGGGAGATAAGTACCATCTTAGATCATAGATTTAGAGTCATAAAGGATAGTAAAAGTTAACAAGTGTAGCCTCCTTATTTGAGGCACAGTTAAGTGACTTGCTTAGGATCACACAGTTAGTGTCTGAAGCAGGATTTGAGTTTGTGTCATCTTGATTTCAATTGCAGTGGTGTATTTTCCACTGCCTCTTTATAGAATTTTTTCTACATTTACTCCAGTCACCCAGTGGGAGAACTACTTATTCTGAGTCTGTCTGTTTCCTCATCTGTAAAATGGGGATAACCATAATGGACCAGTATAACCTAATAGATAGAGAGCTGATCATACAGTAAAGAAGATTCGAGTTCAAGTTCCACCTTTGACACATTGGCTGTGTAATCCTGGGCTAGTTAACCTCTTAGAGATGCAATTTTTTTTTTGTGACTTTAAATTTCCAAGTGGTTGCTTATATGCTTTGGCAGCAGGAGTTCTACACTTGGAAACCTACTAACACCAATGAAAATCACAGATTTCATCCAAAATCCTAAAGAAATCTGAATTATTATCACCGTGACCTTTGGCTGTTACTACAATGGCAAGGTCTTGTTCCTCTTCCTGACATTCTAGTTTCCCCAAGTCTGTAAATTAGTCATGATAAATCCTGCTAACTCAAAGCCTTTTTTGACCTCCACTAGTCTGTAGAGAACTGCAGAAAAGGAGGTGAAATTTGCTAAAGGGCATGACCCACTGTGATGAGACCACAGGACCAAGAATGGTGTTCTTTTTAGCCTCAGACTCCTGACCGTCTGGGGAAATCACATTTTCCTTCCAGATGCTTCACAAACTCGAAAGCCAATGTTACTGTCATCAGTGAGAGCATAAAATTTACCTCCCTGCCCCAAGCAATCAGATCTGACCAATTTTTTCCATAATGTAATCTCCTTCTTCTATTGGAGATGTTGCACGCAGATGGGACCCTCAAGTCACAGAGCTCAGGCCATGGGTGGACCCTTGATTAGCAGAGAAAATGCCCCAAGTTCTCATGAGCTCCCCAGTGGTGGAAGATGTGTCAGCAAGTACAATATTGATGGAGTAGCTGGGCTATCTTGGCTTTAGCTTTTAACACTTCACTCTGTTGAAAGTTGCTGAAACTCTGGACAGAGGCGCTGGCTGGAGCTGGTGATTTGTGACAACTTTTCCCCTGATGGTTAAAGTTGTAAATGGAAAAGACAATGAGAAACATCATGTCTAACTACAGGCTTGTTTTGTCCTTCATTTAACCTTCAGCTTTGCAATGTCTAATGTTTTAATATAGTTATTACTATTAGAAAATCTGGCTTTGCTTCCTTTCTCTTATTGAGTGAATTTAGGCAATTCATTCATTTCTGGGGCTCAGTTTTAGAGTTGGATTTGATTATCTCTAAATTTCTCTCCCAACCCCCTTTTCAAGATTACACTTGAGAGAACAAGACCAATGTAAGGCTGTATTGATAGCCTTGAGTGGATGTCCTGGATTTCTACTTAGTAGAGGAAATTGGGCTAGAACATTAAATCAATGAATTTCAAAGTTGGAAAGGAGCTCAATAGACATCTCATTTTTCAAAAGAGACCAATTCATTTTCCCCAGAAGAATCCCTAATATGACACCCCTGATGTTACTATTCTTCGGGTTTTCCGATGAAGAAGAGCTCATTACCTTCAGAAACAAGACATTTCATTTTTAGATAGCTTTATTTTAAGGACATTTTTTCATTATATTGAGACCAAAGTTTTTTCCCTTAAAGTGATTTCATCTGTTGCTCCTTGTTCTGGTTGCTGTAGTCAAACAGAATAAGCTGAATCTCTTTTTATATGATGGTTTTTCAAATACTTCGAGATAGAGATATGTTGGTAAATGTTTAACAACCAGCTCTTTGAAAAAAATGGACACAGAACACACTTTTGAATTTTGTCTACATTACTGACATTCTCTCCACCACTTTCTTAAGTCTAGAAAATCAATAAAACAGTAAATCAAGACTTGTTCACCAAATAGTGAGATGTAAATGCTCATACTGAAAATTTAGCATTTGGTTCTTGGGAGCTGATTGGAGCTCATTCTGGTACAATTCTGGAGACAATATTATGTATCTCAATGAGTCTTTTCTTCTCCAGCCCAAATATTGTTCATTATGTTAACTGATTCTCATCTGGTGTGCCCTCTGATGGAATTTTTCTAGTTTAACAATGCCCTTTCTACTTTGTAGCACACAAAACTGAAGACGGGACTCCAAGATGTGGTTGAAGGCAAAATCTTGGCAAAACTTTGGTCTTTAAAGTCTTTCCAGTTTGTGCATTTAGAATGCTCTGAATCCTAAATCATATATGCATTCTTTAGATTTAAATTCTCCAATCAAGAAAATAAGAAATCATTTGTCCATCCAGGGTCCTTCCAGTTCTAAATTCTATGATCCTATGAGTTTGCATTAAAACACTTCTGAAATATTAAAAGATGGAGCTTTGTAGGGACATTAAGCAGGGAAATTGCAAACTTGGTGAAGTTATAGGATAGTCTGGTGAAAATAGGTCTGGATTTTGATTAGATGATAGCTAAGGTGCTTTCTGACTTTGAAACTTATGAAACTTGCTCCTGATTCTGTATTTGATTTCTGTCCTTGGGAGTACATCGGATTTCCCTAAGGGATTCTTCTTTCACTCTAAAAGAGTGTTGGTTGTAACTCTACACCCTGTTAGCTTGCAATCAGGGAAGCAGTGGACAGTGGCAGCTCATCTTGGCTCACTCCCCAATCCTGCTAAGTTCCACAGGTTATTTTGATAACACTAAGAAGAGAAGGATATGGGGAAGGAAGGTTGAGCTTGGACGTTCACACTCATAGGTTTCAAATTCTTCAAATGCAAGATGGGAATTCAGTTTCCAGATTCGTGTTCATGTCCTACAACAAGAACCAGTAAATAGAGGGTGAAATTATACCTTCCTATAATTATTTAGCTAACCAGCCTGTTGAGTAACAACAGTTTCTCTTTGATATGGTTCTGAACCATTTTTTCCTCCTCGTTTTCCTTTTCTGTCTGATCTTTCTCGATTCGCCAGCTGGGTTTTATAGACAGTTCATCTTAGCTTATGGTTAATTAACAACTTCTGATCTTCTGTCTATAATCAGGTAAATTGCATTTATCCCATGATCATAGAACAGTTCTGATGTCCATTTTCCTCATTTATTAACATAAAAGTTGTCCAATTCTTCATATGTAAATCACTGGAATAGACCATGTTGTCCTGCTCTCTATTCACTCTGATGTTTCATAGCCTGTAATATGCAAATAGGCAGCGACAATCTTAAAAGGGATCTACAAGGCAGCAACTGCCTCTCTTAGAACTTGGGAGGTAGGCAAGTAGCTGTTGAGTCAAGCTACTCAGTGACTGCATTTCTCAGAATCAGGGTGACGACCCAGAAAAATGAGCTGTCAAAGGTTACCTCCTTACAGTTGCACAGTCTCAAATCTTCCTCTTGTCAGCTTCTACCCACCATTCCTCGATTTGCCTTCTTGGGTCAAGCAGTCAAGTCTAATCTCTCCTCTGTGAAACAGTCCTTCAGATACTTGAAGATTATAAGCATATCTCCCTTAAGTCTTCTCCATTCCAGAGTAAACATTTCCAGTCCCTTCAAGTAATCCTCATTTTACAAGGTCTTAAGGTCCTTAATTATGCCAGTTATTCTCCTGTGAAGACTCTCCAGCTTATCGGTGCCATTTCCAAAACTTGGCTTCAAGGACAGAATACCAGATATGTTTCCCCATTTAACTTCTGCTCTAGGCGCCTTCTTTATTGCTAGTCTTCTAACCTCAAAAATAGGGCCAGTCATATTTCAATGATCTATTTCTCTGAATT
Source organism: Sminthopsis crassicaudata (assembly GCF_048593235.1). Taxonomy (NCBI): domain Eukaryota; kingdom Metazoa; phylum Chordata; class Mammalia; order Dasyuromorphia; family Dasyuridae; genus Sminthopsis; species Sminthopsis crassicaudata. The sequence goes on from NC_133618.1 coordinate 61,709,525, forward strand.
GCTGTAAAAAGTCAAATGAGAATCATGTACAGAAAAGTGCATTTTCAAATACCAAAAGCAAAAGAATCAATCAGCAAGTATTTAAGTACAAACAAGGAAATGATCACTACCCACAATGAGCTTACAGTGCAATAGGAAAAAGGAAATAAAGATTTTATTGTTATTATTATTTCTAAATTCTGGTTGGTCACTGGATGGAGTTATAGCTGTCTTGTCCAGTGGACAACCTCATTAGGAGGACGTGATTTCTTTTCTCATTTTCCATAATCCTTAGCAATTTCCTCTGGGAATCATTGTCATGGCTGCCTTATCTTCCCTGTCCCATCCCCAACCCCTTTACCCCTCGCTATTCTTATTATCACCCTGAAATTCAGAGCACCTTCCTATCCTATGTGCTTTATGGTTCCAGATAGTCAGCAGCTAAAATAATTTTTTTAAAGCTTGAGATTATAAAGTTACAATGGACAATGCTTTCAAAAACACAGTGAACAACACACTCAGTGTTTTATCCAATGTTCTTATTTGGGTATAATGAGCCAAAATCACTAGTTAAATTAAAATGTTATTTTCTTATGCAGCAGAAATGCCGTGTACGTGCAATTGGACCCAAATAAAATTACCACATACATTTTCATCAAACAGAAAACAAGCTGCTAAGGGTAGTTTAGCTGCAATTTATGATTATGTAAATTAAGCCGGCGTCTAAATTTGACTATGTATAGTAAATGAGACTTCCATTATTGTGTATCAAAAACCCATTAACCTTGAGAAATATATATAATTGACATGGAAATGTTTTAAAAATTAATACTATCTCTAGCTCTGTGGCTTTCTTTTTATCATGGCTGTATGTGTGTGTGGTCCCCTGAATGATGGGGATTGGCTATAGCTCATTTAAAATTCTAATCCCTGTAGGGACCTCAGATGCTTCTTCCTAAAGGGGTCAGCACTGAGCACAAACCAGTGATTTTGAGCAGATTGTATAAGTTTGGGTTGCTCTTTCCCGATTTTTTAAAAAGGGAGATAGCTATTCAGTTGTTGAATTGTCCCTATGAAGTTTGCTTTTGTTAGAGAGAATGATTTCTCAGGAGGTTTTTCTGAAACCAGTCAGAAGCAAATTCTAGTTCTTTTGGGGGCAAAATGAGTCTGTAATTAGCCATCATCTTATTGTTGTTATTATTGTCATAAATAGTATTAAACAGGATATGATATATAGCATATCATAAAGTATTATAAATAATAATAATGTTGTTAGTAATAATAGTAATCTTTAGAGAAAGCTTTATAGTTAATATAGGATATTAGAAACTAGAATTTTAGAGCTAGGAGGAACCCAGGAACCTGCTGTAGAATGTTAGAACCTCAAGGGGCCTTGGAAATACTCTATTGGCCTTGCCCCACCCAAGCCAAATCTAATGAAAGAGGATAGTTCCAGAAGGATGACACAGTTTGCCAAAGGTTACATTGGGAGTTGTGGAAAATTCAGGATTTGAACCTAGATTTTCTTTCTGACTGCTAGTCCAATGCTGTTTGCACCCTACCAACTTTTTAGAGAAGGTGAGGGGAACTAGGAGCAACTTATTCTGTCATTAACTGCAAGGGATTATTTGGGTTATCATTAGAACCCATGTCTATCTACATTTCAACAGTTGAATATTAGTATGATATCTAAACAATATTCTATAATTAGTAAGAGCAAAGGAAAGGATCACTTATTGGAATGATAAAGTTCATCTGGAATCCTCCACCCCCAATTTTTTTCCTCTTCTTGGCAACTTGCCTCCAGTCCTCTACAGACTTTCTTTATCCAGGACATCTCTAGGATTAGGGATAAGTACTGGTCCTGTGGTTATACTGATATGGGGATGAGTAAATTCCCAAGTTGGTTCCCTCTTAGTCATTTCAGTGAGTTATTCAGAGTGCCAAGAAATCTGGTGACATAGTTGGATTACCCACTTAGTAAGTGTCACAAGTTTGGACTTGAAACTCAGTTTTCCTTGGTTCCAAGGCTAGGTTTCCCTCCATTATGTCACACTGCCACAAATACCCTTACTTTCCTCCTTGTGATTCTTTTGCCACCTTTGGTGTTTTCCCCCATTCTTGCTGGGTTCCAGGATACCTCCTGTCTCTCAACTCTAGTCTATCCTGCTCTCAGATCCCTTATCACGAATGATAAATCCATAAATGAGTTCAGCTTTGCAATGCGACACTGACCTTATTAATGGTACAATCATTTCACCTGAATCCATTTGGGGAATTTGAGATTTGACTAGGGATCAGTTTTCAGATATTCTAACAGTAAGATAGGGGAGATATAACTTAGTTTTGGGGATGTCTTTTGGGTGCTCTTGCTATCAGACAAGGTGGGAGGGATTCCAGAATAAGAATAGAAAACATGAAGATGCTAGGACCTAGGGTCTCATTATTTCCTTACTCTACCATTATCTCCAACCTACCATAAAATTGAACTCCACTGCATGTTCTTATAGGTGAACCGTTCCCTCATTTTGCTATGGCCCCAGGCTCTAATGTTGGAAGACTGAACCCATCTAGTGAAGGTCAGATATGGAACTCTTAGCCTGAATCTCTGACAAATGACATTGTTTTTCAACTTTCCCTTTTTGATAAACTTTGTGCTAACCTTTGGAAAACCACAGCATCTGACTTCAGAATCACCTTGATTCTAAAGGAACACAGATAAATTCCATAAGTTCTTGATCACCTGTTTTCTAGAATCAAAAGTCAGGAACTTCCTATAAACTACCAGATGGTATTGTGAAGAATCTCTGAACTTCCAAGTCCTCTGAACCTTATTGCCCTTTCTCATACTCTACACAAATAATAGTGGTACAAGTTGGTCCTATGTATCTGCACAGATCGTCCGCACTGATCCTACCTGAACAATCCCCTCCCCTCTAGTCCATATATTGATACAAGCTGCTAATGGTCACTTATAGTATGCAAACCTAGCTGTGTTCCCAGACCCCCAAGTTCATGATTAACAATCTATAGAGTATGTGAGTCATTTATCCTCTGAAAAGTATCTGCTCATTTTCACAACTGCCTACATATTCTTTACAATATAGACCAATGAATACCCAGAATTGAACATAATCACATACTTGCCTTATTTCTGGTATCTGAATTCAGATTTTATAACCACCTTGAAAGTTTATCAGCTATGTTCAGTCCCTGGATTTCCCCTTTTTCCCTGGAGATAAACACAGACTTATTAAATTCCATGGATCCACACACACAGAGAATACTCTGGCCTTGGTGACATGAGAACCAAGGAAAATCTACAACTGGATGAGGAGAAAAGAAATTCTCAAATAACTGTGAATAGAAAAAGATCTATTTCTAGGCCCCAAATGGATACTACACCGACTGATTGCATATCATTCAAATAGCAATATTCAGTCTGGCATAAAAGGGCAAAACCCCCAGAACAACAGGTCAACTACAAAGGGTTTGCCACTTCTGCTAACTTTCCTTCCTAAGCTGCTAATTGGTTGCCCTAGAGTGAAGTAATAAGCAGAGGTACTGCCAATTTCAAGGAGCTGTGTCTGAGCCTACAGCTTTGTGGCTCAGTTTTAGCTGGTACGGAAGGTGGGCAAGGCTGGCATGCTACCTTTATAAAATGCTACTGCCTCAGACTGATTATTTTCTTGTAGCCAATTATTACTTTGCTCAGTATGTTCTACTCTCAGCCTTGTTCTGATGCTTCCTTGTACTTCCCTATGGGGACCCTCTTCCCATTTACCTTTACACCTGTTGCCTTCCTACACAGACCCCATTTGTCCACTTAATCTCTGGAATCTCTTGGATTTTTTGACCTTGCTCTTTAGACTGTGAGACTGGTTACTCACTGAATCCCTGGAATATGACATAATACTCAGACCATACTCAGCTTATATTCATAGGATTTCTTTTCCAATTATCAGTGGATAATATCTGTCACACAAAAGCTCCCCTCCACAATGTGTGTAAGGGATATGGCGAGCTGCTGAGCCTGTATGGAGGTGGGTTCTATAACTACTATGGCTTTTACAGACTTCATTTAAATTTTCCCTCTCTTTTGGTAGCTCTCTTGACAGCTTCATTCATCTTCCATCCATCTACCCATCCACCCATTCAGTAAAGATTTATAAGACATCTACCATATAAAGGACACTGTCCTAGGTACTAAGAGTAATAAGAATTTAGTAAGATCCAGTCATAGAATCACTGGATCTCTGCCCTTATGGAGGACATAGTTTAGTAGAAGGATGTTAAAAAAGATAAACACAAGTAATAAGAAGCAAACACAAGTCAATCACACATGGTTGAGTGGAAACTTGTGGGGCGGTATTTGTATTTTCCAATACAATTTTAAAACACATAAAAGTAAAAATAAGTGCTTTTTGCTACCAGTAAGGAAAGGGATCATTTGCCTCGAAGTAGGTTATTAATAATGTTCTTGAGTGTTGGATTTTCCATGGTGCAGAGAAGGAGATATACCATCAGTTGTGGGTGTCACTGTCCGTGTTTTTGTCATCTATATCCTTCGTTAAGAGTCCATGAGGTATAAATGAGAAAACATTGAACTTGAAGATAGGGAACCATCTTGAAATGACATTTCTAATCAAGCCATTCTTAAATTGAAAAATAGTCAAAGGATATGAACAATTTTCAGATGATGAAATTGAAACTATTTCCACTCACATGAAAGAGTGTTCCAAATCACTATTGATCAGAGAAATGCAAATTAAGACAACTCTGAGATATCACTACACACCTGTCAGATTGGCTAAGATGACAGGAACAAATAATGATGAATGTTGGAGGGGCTGTGGGAAAACTGGGACACTGATGCATTGTTGGTGGAGTTGTGAAAGAATCCAGCCATTCTGGAGAGCAATCTGGAATTATGCCCCAAAAGTTATCAAAATGTGCATACCCTTTGACCCAGCAGTGCTACTACTGGGCTTATATCCCAAAGAAATACTAAAGAAGGGAAAGGGACCTGTATGTGCCAAAATGTTTGTGGCAGCTCTTTTCGTAGTGGCTAGAAACTGGAAGATGAATGGATGTCCATCAATTGGAGAATGGTTGGGTAAATTATGGTATATGAAGGTTATAGAATATTATTGTTCTGTAAGAAATGACCAACTGGAGGAATACAGAGAGGCTTGGAGAGACTTAACATGAACTGATGCTGAGTGAAATGAGCAGAACTAGGAGATCATTATACACTTCAATGATACTGCATGAGGATGTATTCTGATGGAAGTGGATATCTTCAACATAGAGAGGAGCTAATCCAATTCCAATTGATCAATGACGGACAGAATCAGCTACACCCAGAAAAGGAACACTGGGAAATGAGTGTAAACTGTGAGCATTATTATTTTTTTTTGTTTTGTTTTGTTTTGTTTCTCTTTCCAGATTATTTTTACCTTCCGAATACAATCCTTCCTTTGCAACAACAACAAAATTCGGTTCTGCACATATATATTGTACCTAGGATATACTACAAGATATTTAATATGTATGGGAATGCCTGCCATCTAGGGGAGGGGGTGGAGGGAAGGAGGGAAAAATTTCGGAACAGAAGGGAGTACAAGGGATAATGTAAAAAAAAATTACTATGCATATATACTGTCAAAAATGTTATAATTATAAAAATTAATTAAAAAAAGAAGAAGAAAATAACATTTCTAACCTGTGTGACCTTGGACAAATCATACTATCTTTCCCTGCACTGAATACTGAGTCAAGGGCTATTGTGAGTAAAATCCTCTTTAATCAACAACAACAGAAAAAAATCAATACATAAAGGTGGGCTAATATGATTATTATAAATGCATAGTTATTTCTCTTTGTGAGAGTGATTTTTACATTTTTAGGAAATGTATGGGAAGAGATTACAGTTTCATCAATGCAAGTTTGTGACTTCCTGCTGAGAGGAAGAAATATCTAATAGCTGTGGGGTTTCAGATTAGTGCAGAAATCTGCTTTTCCTAGAAAGGTTAATGACTTTTGGAAAAATTATGTTTTTCTAGCTTATTGCAGGGAGATAATCCATCTAACCCTTAAACATCTGACAGTCAATAACCCATAGTAAGGAGGCCGATTAAAGGGTAAATCTCTAAGGACATGATTAAAGACCTTGCTTGGAAGGCATAGTACATGCAAAATTTCCAATAGAGTTAACTGTGAAAAGTGTGGTTGGCAACCAAACAGTATGTTATGCAACAGGGGATTTAGAACACAGAATGATTGTACAATGAAAAGCATTGCTGAGAGAGTGCAGCTGGAGGATAGGAGAATGAGGAGAGGGCTAAATACCATGCCATTCCAGGATTGCTTTAAGGAACTGGAGAAGTTTAGTCTAGAGCAGGGGTTCACAAAGTATGGTAGATAGATGCAAGGAAAAAGAACTCAAAATTAGACTTGTTTTAATTGGGTCACTTTAGAGGAAGTGGGCTCCCCTTTATTGGAGTTCTTGAAGCTGCATTTGGGGAACGCATTTTGGAGCTGTTGTGAGAAGTTGTACTTAGATGGGATTCAGCTATGAGTGGGATTAAAACCTCTGATATCCTTTATTACTTTGAGATTTTGTGATTCTATGAATGTTAGGGCTAGAAGGGATCTAAGGTTACTATTATAAGAATTTAGGATCCAAGGGACTTTTGTATCTATATTGTTAGACCACAAACCAATAGATTAGTGGTAGAAGGGACATTAGAACATAGAATGTTTGAACAGAATCCTAGGGCTAGAAAACTCTTAGAAATCATTTAGTTTAACAGCTTCATGTTACAGAATATAAACTTAGGCTTCAAAACAGAATGAATTGGTTAAGATTACAAACGAAGACTTAGCACTTGGACTAGCACCTTGGTCTTGCATCTTCCTACTATTATAACTTTGTCTCTTCTGGAAATTGTTTTCTTCACAATCAAATAAATGATGTTCCATTAGTCAGGATTGTATAGTTTGACCAAGCAATTTATTACTATTAGTGTGCTTACTGAAAAAGTAAATGTGGTTACTCAAACAATAAGTCATTTAAAAAATCAAGACTAATTACTAGTCTTTATAATTTCCATGGTGTCAACACACTTGAGAGTAACTCAACATTTAAATTTTATTTTATAGGTGATCAAAGTCAATGATGGAAAGGTGGATAAAAATCAACTGAGAACTATAGAAAGTGCAGCACTATGTACAAAAGAGCTAAGTATAAATAAAATAATTGGTATAATTGATGCCTTTCTAAAGGTCTTCTGTTTTATAGCATCCAGAAAACATTTCTAAAGAGAACGAATTTAATGAATTACAATGATTAAAAATAGCTATCTAGTGTCTAGAACACTTGTCTGGGAGTCAAAATAACTCATTTCTGGCTCTTGTTCTGCTACCAACTAGTTGTGTGACTTTAGATGAATCATTTTGCCTCAGCATCAGTTTCTCATCCAAAAATTATGAGATGGGGATTAAATTATTTTAAAAGTCCCTTCAAGCTCTGATATACTGTTTTTATATTCTAAGATCCCATCTTTTCAAGTCTCAGCTTGATTATTATGTGTTATGTGGTTCTAGGTTCTACCTACTTCATGTGTGTATGTGTCTTTGATGAGATTTGCCATTGAAAACTAAAGTTTTTCTGTTCCATCCATTATTTGTGCTATGTAGGTCATAAATTCTACTTCAATTTCTTATTTATTTCTTGAATAAAAGACAAACACTCACAAGATGGTCAGAAAAAGCAATACAAGGACATCTCAAGATCTTGTTTAAGAACTTTAGAATTGATTGTATGATATGGGAGACACTGGCACAGGACTGCCCACCATGGCGTGCCCTCCATCAGAGAAAATGCTGTGCTCTATGAGAAAAGCAGAATTTAATTATCTCAGAAGAAACACGAGATGTGCAAAGATAGAGACTTTTTGTGTCTGACCTGTGGTAGAGCATTCCGAGCTCAACTAAATGACAGTGATGTCATTTTGGTCTTTTTTGAGAACAAAGGACTATAACTGAACTGAACTGAACCAAAGTGGGAACATAATGAGGTGGTCTCATATTTAATAGGATCCTCTGATTCAGCAAGTATTAATGAATTTTTCTTTGTCTTGTATTATTTACTCAGAGATATTTGGTCTTATTTAAGTGATCTGGAAGCTACAGTACATCTTTTTTTAGTATCTTCCCTGTTGCTTTATCTATCTATGCTCAGGGTTTTAAGTTAAGTTTTCTTTATTTTGGGATATATAATCATTTCAGTCTTTTTTTCTTATGGTTATCTATTTCTCAATTTTAAAATATTTTCCCCTTTGACTGTGGTCCCTGAAGGCAGTACCTCAAAGCTCTCTTGTTTCCTCCCACATTCACTGTTCACCATCCTCAGTCTCTGTCCTAAGTGACTGCTGAATAGGTACAACTGCTCTTACCTGCATGACAGTCCCTTTTTCTTCAGGTCTGGGGAAGCCCTGCTTTCTCTATCCCCCACTGATAGTCAGCCTCTAGTTCTCTCTGTTCCTTAATTCTCTGGCTGCTGAATCACAGCAGGGATGCTGCTTCCCAACCAGAACATACTTCCTTGTGTCTCTATTGCAGCTGTTTAGATGAATGGACAGGAGTTCTGTTGTAAAGTCTATAGTATGGGTAGACCTGCCAGAACACTGAGGGTTTAGGGGAAAGAGGTGATGAATGAACACCTTTGGGATTAGTAATTAGCCTTCTTTCTTATTAAAATTACCTTATTAGAGCTTTTATGGTTAATTTTTATTTTGGAGAGGCTCAAAAGTTTGTGAGAATGGAAGAAAATATCCATTCTATCAAATTGGTCACATAACTTAAAAGAACCAGTCTCATCTGCCTCTAACATTCTGTTTTATGTGCTAACATTTTATATTCTATATTCAAACATTCATTATTTTTGTTCCAGGTTTTTTTATATTAAGCTCTTGTAATTAGAATCGTCCCATGATGGAACAGACTGCTTATGGAGGCAGTGGTTTCTTTAATACAGAAAAAGTTAAAACAGATGTTTCATGATCACATGTTAACTTTTCTTGTACTAGGATATTTCCAGAGTGACATTTAGGTGCTTTCTGAGATAACGTCCAATTCTAAGGGTTTGTGGGACAATGGAATACAACATGATTCATTAGGACTGAAAATGAGTATTAACATTCCTTCTAGCAATGTGTTCCCTATTCCAGAGATATAGTCTGCCCTTTTGGCAAGGGCTTGGAAGTTGGGTGGTCCTAGGAAAAAATGACAGACCTTCCCAAGTTCCAAAGAGACTTCTGTTATTTATAGCAGGGGATACACTCAACTGCAGTGCCAATGAACTAGCCCACCCAACACTCTCCTTACCACACCCCTATACTAATATCTCATGAGACCTATATTAAGGTAGCTATGGCAACTTGTTACGCTCAGGACTGTCATACCCATCTAACAGTGAAAACAATATTTAAATTCAAAGCCTCTGCCTGTCTCCCATTAGTCATAACAAGGGGGAGAAATTTTTTAAACATTCTCCAGATAGGCTTCCTCATTAGTAGTCACTGAGGAATATATAAATAGTACCACACGGTACATTCTAATTGTAGCAGAAAGAGCATTCACAAGGAGTCAGGAGATCTAGGTATTAGTCCAAACTGTACCACTAACTAGTCATGTTGCTTTGGGAATATGACTTCTCTTCAGGCTTCAGTTTCTTGATTAGATGATTAGATGATATCTGATGTCTCTTCCATCTCTAACATTCTGTTTTATAGTCCTATATATATATATATATATATATATATATATATATATATATATATATATATATATATATATATATAGTTCTATATTCTAATATTACTGATGGGGCTGACACTAGAGGTTCTGACATTTTATATTCTATATTCTATATATATTAAATAAATTCTATATAAAAATTCTATATAAATTAAATAAATAACAATAAAATATATATTATATTTTATATTCTATGGATTCTCTATCTTCCAAAAGTCAGTGTTCCCAGTTTTAAATCTATGTTCTGAGGCCCTTATAACTCTAAACTTTTTTGAATGTCATTTTTAAGGGATTGCAATTGATCAGCCTGATGGATTGGAGAATATTTACTTCATAGATGGAATATCGTATTTTATGAAAGTTTGAAAAACTGAAATTTCTTCAAAGAATGGTGTCAGAGATGCTTAGGGGTCACAAAAACTGTGTTATATGGGAGGATCATTGAAGCAATAATTAACCTGGAGAAAAGAAGACTTGGGGGGGGAAGGAAATAAACTTTTATTAAATACCTAATATGCGTCAGACTTTTTGCCAAGTGCTCTACAAATATTTAATTTGATTTCAATAACAAATATAACAAACCTCATTATTATTATTATCATTTTACAGTTGGGAAAACTGAGGCAGACAGGCAGGGTAAATGACCTACTTACAGTCACACAACAAGACAATATATTCAAGACAATATTTGAACTAAGGTCTTCCTGACTCCAGGTTGGCTCTATCTATTGTAGCACCTATTTGCTTGTGGGAATGGCTGGGAGGAGAGAAGTTACTGGGAGATAAGTATTTTCTACTATGGAATACAGCCCAATTATAGAACAATATTGAGTTTATTTTTTATAGGAGTATAAGATGACAACCTTTCAGGGAAGCTGTAGAAAAGATTTCTGCCCTGTTAAGATGTTGCACTACATGACCTTTTGAATCCCTTATAACTCTGAGATGCTATTATTCTCAGTTTCTGTGATTAAAATGGAGGAAAAGAAAATTAGGGTAAAAATATCAACCCTTAACATCTATTCTGGAATCTCAGGCTGTAGCCTGAACAAAGTTGGAATTTGACATATGAAAAAGATAGATTGATGCTTGAAGATCTGGATCCAGTGTGAAAGTTCTTTCTGAAATGAAGGGCTGTGATCACACATATATTGTCTCCTGTTATCTATGCCGCCCCCTGTTCTCATCTAATGTAGCTTTGTCATTATGTTAAACCTTAATCATTTTCTTCCCCACAGAAATGAAAATTATTAGCATCTGTTGTTTCTGCATAATTATTTTGCTTGTTAAAAGGCATATTTCTATTATTATCAGAGTCTTTCTGCAAAAAGAAAGAGGTATATGAAAATGAGTGTTGGGTTGGCATTTCAGAGACCTTGGTTCCATTACTGGTTCTGTCACTTAAAAACTGTGTGACTTTGGGTACGTTTCTTCACATTTGTGAACCTTATTGATTATATTTTAGCAAACTGGAAATGACCCATTTCTTATGGATAGTAATTTTTGGATATGTTGTCACTTAGTAGTGATAACACTAACTTGTTAGAGTTGATTAAAAAAATAATACAACCTCAAAAGAAAGGTGAGAAAGTGAGAAAAAGAATGTGACTATAATAAAACATTCCATCCTGATAAGTGAATTATCAATAGCGAAAAATGGAATATAGATGGAAGAAAAAAATTGTAGACAACAATTTCTTAAAGAGTGAGTTTAACTGATATGAATAAATTGCCATAGTGAGAAAACCGAAAGAGCGCCTCAAGATTCCTTAGTAAGGCAACATGACAAAGACACATGGCAATCAAGGATAACACTGGCTGAAAATGTAAACCTTTTAGTATGAAGGATATTAGAAGATTAGGAGCATTATCACTTCATAAAATGGAGAAAAATGGAAAACAAAGTATGCAAATAAAAGCTTGGCAAGAAATCCAACCAAGCAGTGACTTCCAGAACATCTAAGAATGGAAATGAAAAGAGAACAACACATTTAAGAAAAATAGAAATAATCTGCAAAGGATTTCATAATAAATTCTTCTCTCATCAAGGACTTAGATTCAAAGTCCTGGTTTTTATTAGAAATAACAATTAGGGGGCAGCTAGGTGGTGAAGTGGATAGAGAACCAGCTCTATTAAGTCAGGAAGACCTGAGTTCAAATCTGACCCCAGATACTACATATGTGACATGTGACCCTGGGCAAGTCACTTAACCCTAATTGCTTCAGAAAAAAAAGACAATTAGGAGATAAAGGAAAGGTAGAGTAAATATTGATTATAGATGAGGTGATTATGAGAACCATGAGGTATTGAATTAAGGTATCTGGAGGAGAGATAAATTCCGTAGTCAGGGTAGAAAAATCTCAGATCTTACTTATTAATACTAAAAAAAGGAAACTAAACTAACCTATTAGCCTTATTTCTAATATACACAAACTTTGAGGAGAATCATTTACATTTGCATTGAAGTTGTCTTTGAGTATATTAGTAGAGAACAGGAAGACTTTTGAAAGTATTATATACTCAGTTATGTCTTTTTCATCAAAGACTTAGCTAAAAGATAGAAAATATAAGACATTTCTGGTTGTTATTTAAAAGAAACATTTGTTTGGGTCAAGAAAAATTCCATCTTAAAAGATTCTCTTCTAATAAAATATTTCCCAACTATACATCACAATTATTCAAGATTCATTAAAAGATTCCAGTAGAGAAAGTTTTGTTCAATGATTGATCGTAAATCTCTCCCTCCCCTCTCTCCATTTTTAAGTCCTTTATAACCTGGTCCTATCCTATTTTTCTAGTCTTTTTACATATTGTTCCCCATTACAGCCTTTGAGATCTAGAGATACTGGTCTTCTGGCTTTTTCTTCACACAAAAAACTCCATGTTCCACTGCCTGAGTATTTTCACTGACTTCTGTATGCCTGGAATTCTTATAGCTACCTCCTAGCTTCCCTGTCCTTCAAATCTTAGATTGTCTTAGCTTCTTTAAGGCACCATTCCCAGTCATATTTAATCTTGGTGCTTTTCCTCAGAGTCTACCCTCCTCTATATAACTTATTTGTACACAGTTGTTTACATATTGTCTCTTCCATTAGACTGTGAGCACCTTGAAAACAGGGACTGGTTTTTGCTTTTAAAGCATGTCTCTAGCATTTAGCATACTGCCTTGTACACTGCAGGCACTTAAATGCTGGTTGACTGACTAAAAGATGTCTTCCTTACTTTTTCAAAATTTGAAGAAGATTGCTTTGTAGAATAGTTTGAAATATGATTCTGAGGCCCCTTCCTTTCCTTTTGTTGTTTGAGATTGTTGACCTTCTGTTTTTCTTGATGATTTGTTATTTTTTTCTAGCTCTATAAATTAATTCTTTGGTAGATTGGGATCATATTAATTATTTAAATTAATTTAGATAGTTTTGCCATTTTTATTATATTGACATGACCAAAACATGAGCAACTAACATTTTTACAATTAAGTTTGTTTATATTTCTATAGAAACATATTGTGGTTGTATTCATATAATTTATTTTTGTCTTGCTAAGTGATTTTCCCAACATTTTATACAATTCTTAGTTATTGTGAATTAAATTTCTTTTTATATCTCTTCTGCTGAAGTTTATTGATAATACCAAAAAAAGCTGATGATTTATATCCTGCTGCTTTACTGGTTATTAATTGTTTTAATTAATTTTTAGCTGAATCTTTGATGAAGTTTTTTGAAAAGACTCATATCATCTGCAAAAAGAAATCATTCTTTTTCTAATTTGCCTATGATCATTCTCTCAATTTATTATTCTAATTTTATTGTAATAGTTAGCATCTCTAAAACTATTTTTGTTTAGTCATTTGCAATCACGTATGACTCTTTGTGACCCTATTGGGATTTTCTTGGCAAAGATACTGGAATGACATGTCATTTTCTTTTATACTTATTTTATAGAAGAGGAAACTAGACAATTAGAACTAAATGACTTGCTCATGGTCATGCAGCTAGTAAGTGATTGAGGCTGACCTTGAACTTAGGAAGATGGGTCTTCCTGTCTCAAAGTCCAGCATTCTACCCACTATTCCACCTGATACAGTGAAATTTTTAAAATCAAATTACAATAATATTAATGGATATCCTTGTTTTACCTATGATTTTTTGGAAAGGCCTTTGGTATTTCTTTGTTAAAAATAATCTTACTCTTAAAGAAAAAAAAACCATGAATAGTTATGCTTTTAATACATGTATATTTTAAAACTGGTATTATATTTTATCAAAAACTAGTTCTGCATTTATTGATATAGTCTTTAGATCACAAAATTAATATTTGCAATATTATGAGGATAATAATTAAATCAATGAAATCATTAGGTAGAGAACTCCAGATAAGGAAGCTTCAAATAATGCAGACCAGCATGTTCTTTGTAACTTAGAGTATTGGTGCTTAGGTGCTTAGGGCACTGAGAGGTTAAGTGATTTTCTCAATTATAAATGTAATATAATTCAGAAATCAACTTGAACATAGGTCTTCCTGGCTCCAAAACTAGCTTTCTATCCATTATATCAAACTGCCTCTGTTTTTAAAACTCACTTTTGCTGATATTAAACTAATCCAGTATTTCCAATATAAATCCAAATGAGACTCAGAATATAATCTTTTAAATATGCTGCTATGATCTCATTACTAGTATTTTATTTAGGGTTTTAGTGTTTATATTCATTAGAGATACTGCTTTTTGTTTTCTTTCTTTGCTTTATTTTGCCCTGGTTTAGGTATTAAGACCACATTAGTATCAGAGGAGGTATTTGACAGCTCATATAGTTTTGAAATTAATTGTTTTTTGAATATTTTATAGAAATTACATGTAAATCCTTTTGTCCTTGGGTTTTTATTTTTGGAAATTCATTTATGAGTTATTAGATTTCTTTTTATGAGATCAAAGTATTTAAACTATATTTATTATTCTTCTGATACATATTTTATTTTTTACAAATATTCAATCATTTCATTTATCAGTTTTGTTAGCATGTAATTGAGTAAAATAATTTCTGAAAATTTAATTGATTTCCCCTTCATTTGTTCTGATTTATTTTTTCATTTTTGATGATGAAAAGTTGATATTTCTTTAAGAATTGTTTTATCTAAAAGTTTATCTATTTTGCTAATTTTTGAAAACATTAGTGTTTAAGTTTTCTGTTCTTTTACTTTTAATTTTGTTAATCTGTTCTTTGATTTTCAGAATATCCATTATAATTGTGTCTAAATTGTTTTCTTTTTACTTTCTGGATATTTTAGTTGCATATATAATTATTAATCCATTATTTCTTTCATTTGTTAATGAAATTGTTCAGAGTTATACTTTGCATCCTAAGTATTATTTTGGATAAATCCTCAAGTTTTGCTATGCTGTGCCATTGTTTCTATTTTTCTTTGATTGCATTATCCATTGTTTCTATCATAATTTTTACTATCATTTATTGTTTGACTAATTGATTCTTTGGAATTAAATTATTTAGTCCCCTTAAAAATTTTTATGATATTTTTTGTAACTTTGTGGTTCATAAAGGTTGAGTTTATTATTATGGATATTCTGAATTTTGTTCAAGAAGTTTTTGTGCCCTATCATAATGTCAATTTTTTTGTGAAAATGCATCAAACTACTGAAGTATACATATTCCTTTCCATTCCTTTTCAGCAATAACCAGAAACCATCACACCTATCTTTTCTAACTGCATCTTTAATATCTTGCTTGCTTATCTTTTTATTAGATTGGTTTAAGTTTAAAATTATGTTGAGATTTCCAATCATTTTAGTTTTGCTGAATATTTTTCTTTAGTTTGATTAACTTTTGATTTATGTGCAAATATATTAAGTATTGATGTTATTTCATTGTGTATAATGCCTGGAAGCAAAATGTAACTTTCCACTTGATCTTTTTGAAGTATTGCCTTTTCTTCTGATCACAATTGCTATGCCTACTTTTTTGTTTGCCTAAAGCATAATAAAATCTATTTCATTTTTTCATTTTTAACTATGTAAGTCTTTTAAGTGTGTTTCTTATAAACAACATATTAGATTGTGCTTATGCATCCATTTAATTATTCTCTTCCATTTTATAGTTGATTTCATTACATTCAAATTCATGGTTGGTAATATATAGAGAACTGACCCTAATTTATAAGAAATCAAACCATTCTCCAATTGATAAATGGTCAAAGGATATGAACAGACAATTCTCAGATGATGAAATTGAAACTATTTCCACTCATATGAAAGAGTGTTCCAAATCACTATTGATCAGAGAAATGCAAATTAAGACACCTCTGAGATACCACTACACACCTGTCAGATTGGCTAAGATGACAGGAACAAATAACGATGAATGTTGGAGGGGATGTGGGAAAACTGGGACACTGATGCATTGTTGGTGGAGTTGTGAAAGAATCCAACCATTCTGGAGAGCAATCTGGAATTATGCCCCAAAATTTATCAAACTGTGCATACCCTTTGACCCAGCAGTGCTACTACTGGGCTCATATATCCCAAAGAAATACTAAAGAGTGGAAAGGGAACTGTATGTGCCAAAATGTTTGTGGCAGCCCTTTTTGTTGTAGCTAGAAACTGGAAGTTGAATGGATGTCCATCAATTGGAGAATGGTTGGGTAAATTATGGTATATGAAGGTTATGGAATATTATTGCTCTGTAAGAAATGACCAGCAGGAGGAATACAGAGAGGCCTGGAGAGACTTAAATCAACTGATGCTGAGTGAAACGAGCAGAACCAGAAGATCACTATACACTTCAACAACAATACTGTATGAGGATGTATTCTGATGGAAGTGGAAATCTTCAACCTAAAGAAGATCCAACTCACTTCCAGTTGATCAATGATGGACAGAAACAACTACACCCAGAGAAGGAACACTGGGAAGTGAATGTAAATTGTTAGCACTACTGTCTATCTATCCAGGTTACTTATACCTTCGGAAGCTAATAATTAATGTGCAACAAGAAAATGGGATTTACACACATATATTGTATCTAGGTTATACTGTAACACATGTAAAATGTATGGGATTGCCTGTCATCTAGGGGAGGGAGTAGAGGGAGGGAGGGAAAAATCTGGAAAAATGAATACAAGGGATAATGTTATAAAAATAATTACTCATGCATATATACTGTCAAAAATTTTATAATTATAAAATTAAAAAAAATTAAAAAACAAACAAACAAATTCATGGTTTGGTGATTGCTAATTGTGTAGTTCCTCCAGTTGTATCTTTGACATTTTCCTCTAACCCCTCCCCTTAGAGGAAAAAAATTAAGATTGTGGCAAAAAAGAAAGTGTGATCAATATTAATGATCTATAATTTAAAATGGTCTCTTTCCTCTTTACTATTCTCTTTATTTGATCCCAAATCACTAATCTTAACCCTTTCATTCTTTCTTTTTAATCTAATATTGAAAAGTAATTAAAGTGGAAGTTTGTTTTCATTGTGATGTGACTGTTCTCTTCTTGACTCCACTTCTTCCTCTCCTAAATCCTCTCTTCCCTCTGCCCATGTTTCCTACTGAGATCAATATGTTCCTACACAAAAACTCTCTCTCTCTCTCTCTCTCTCTCTCTCTCTCTCTCTCTCTCTCTCTCTCTCTCTCTCTCAATTTGTGTCTCTCTTTGTTTCTCAATCTCATTTTTCTTTCTCAGATTTATATGATGGTGAAGTTCAAGTATTACATGCTTCTCACATCTTTTATATGTTTGTGGATCCCTGATACTATAGTCATAAGCAATAGTAGTTTAATTTTATTCTGTTTTTGGTGTATTCCCTTCCCTCTTCCTTTCTTTACTTTCTTAAAGCTGCTAAATCAGAACAAAAACCAAATCTCTTTTAAAATTCTCTCTGATCCCAAATACATTAGGATTCTGAAGGGGTTGGGAAGAAAGAAACATTTATTAAATGTCTACTGTATTCTAAAATATAAACACTTCATCATTGTTTAATACCTTCCAATTTCTGAAATGGGTTTACCTTTTTAGTTTCTTTCATCTCTCTTTACATTTTAAATTATCTACTTTAGCTCCCCAGTAATGCTTATATTTTAGTTAAACTCCATTATGATGAACATACAGATTTAAGAAAAACCTGGAAAGATTTACATGAATTTATGCTAAATGAAGTGAGCAGAATCAGGAGAACATTGTACACAGTAATAGCAAGATTGAGTGATGATCAACTATGATAGATTTAGTTCTTTTCAGCAATGCAGTGATTCAAAACAATTCTAGATTTGTAGTTGAAAATGCCATCTGAATCCAGAGACTAAAATACAGATCAAAGCATACTATTTTCACTTTCTTTCTTTATTCTTTTTTGCAGTTTTTCCTTTTGTTTTGATTTTTCCTTCCCAACATGACTAATATGAAAATACATTTAAAGTGATTTTCCATGTATAATCTATATCAGATTGCTTTCCATCTTGGGAAGGAGGAAGAGAAGGGAAGAAGGGAGAAAATTTGGAACTCAAAATGAATATAGAAAACTATCTTTACATGTATTTGGAAAAAAATAAAATATTAATGAATGAAAAAAATCCATTTCTTCTACTTCCCAATAGGGCTATTTTCAGTCTTCAGGTTTTTTTATGGTTTTTTTTTTTTTTGTGTAGTCTTGGGTTGGATAAAGATGCTTACTTTATTTCTCCTTGGATTCCTTGATCTTTATTTAATCCAATGCCATTTTTAGATCATTGCTGGTATATATGTGAGAGATCCTATTTTATATAAATAAAAAAACCCTAAGATTAAATGACTTTCTTGTTCATGATCTCATAGTAAGGAATAGAGCTGAAATTCAGACTCAGATCTTCTGACACCAAAATTAACACTTTTTTTCTACTGCATGACATTTTATCTCCATTTTAAACCTGAGGACATTGAGGCTTGAAGAGATTAAATGATTTGTTCAAGGATAGATAACTGGTATATTTCAGAGTTAGTATTCAAAAGTGGTCCTTCTAACTCCTGGACTAACACATTGCCAGTATATTGCATGACATCTATACATCTCATTGGTGTTCTTTGATTATACTTACATTGAACATATCAGCCATTAGTTTTAATCTTCTCTCAGGCATTGGGTCCATGGAACTGTACCTACTACGTAATCCTAAGAAGGGGTGGGACTGGTGTCCTTATGGGATTTTAAAAATAACTCCTACAATCCTTTCTTCAAATATTGGGCTATCCTAAAGGGGAAAAAGACCTAAGATGTAGTGTTTCATTCTCTTAGTCGTGTCCAGTCACCTGTTGAAATATTAAAGACCACTTGCAAAATATAGACCCTTTGGTGTTTGCTCTCCAGACTATGCTATTTAAGAAAATCAAGGTGATGAACAACAGCCTCTGGAGAGCTGCCTGAAAATCTATTGGAATTGCTTTTCCAAATTGGAGACAGGTAAAGAAAGTCCAGTCATATAATCTATCACCAAGAAAGCACTTTCACTCTTAATGGACAGAGAGTGTATTACAGTTAGATTCTCAGACTGCAAAAGCAACTTCTAAAGTAATCTAGTACAAGGCCCTTCTTGATGGACAGCAATCTTCTCTATGGCATCCTTGAAGAATGATTACCCAGCTGATCTGGATAACCTCCAATTAAGTGAGGTTCACTATGTAGCTAAGTAGCCCATCCTATTATTGTCTGGGCATTTGAATTGTCCGGGGAGGCAAAAACAACAATCATTTTTATTTTTAAAATAACATTAGCAAAAATAAAACTGGCTATGGAGTTGTACCTCCTACATCTTCACCCTAGGGTTATAATAAAATTATTGCTGAATCTGCTGGCTTCTAGTCTATAGGGAGTCATTTTGATGTATTAGAAGGAACATATACATGAGTCAGAAAGTCTGATTCTATTCCTGTCTTGCTACTTCCCCTTTCTTGGCTTTATCCTTTTTAGCATGAAGGGGTTACTAGTTCGTTCATAAATTTGCTTTACTATTCTATGCCTCCTGGTGCAATACAGACATAATGAAGCATACATGATTAGATGGGTCAATAATCTGATTTGTTTTAATTAATAATATATAATGATAAACATTTCTGGGGGGTTGAGGAGGAATGTTAGTGGGAGATAGTGCTGATATAAAAAAATCAATAAACATTTAGTTTCAACAATTACTCTCATTTTTTTCTTGTATACATTCTATATTCATGTTTAAGATTACTGAAAGTTTTGACATTCTATGTTCTAGTGGCCTGTCTAGCTCTGATATTCTAAAACCAAGATCCTATGACAGTTACATACACTAAGTACCATAAGAGTTCAAGAATGAGGAGAATATCCTTTTGCCCTACCCCTATTTTTGGAAAGCCTCAAAGGCTTCCAACTTTAACTGGGTTTTAAAAGAAAATTCTCCAGGGAAAGAAATGTAGCCTTTATGATTTGGGTCAGGTAGAATTGACAAAGTGGGAATTCTCTCTGATCTATTAAAGGTGTCATCTCTGCTTGGTGGTGGACAGCAGGATATTTGTACCTATCTGTTTCCATCTTAGAAGCCTCCTCTGGGCATTACCTTTCCCCTTCTGGAAGCCACATTGCTAAGACATGCCCAGGGAAGTTTCAATATCTTTGTTTCCCCAAGGAAGCCTTGGCTATAATAGGAAAAAGCACATATGTGGCAGTTGACAAAGAAAAGTGTTTTCCACTCAAGCTTTCAATTGACAACCTGTGGAAAAGGGAATTTAAAACTTTGTTCTTTTTTTTTTTTTTTTAGGTGAATGGGCTTACTGCATGGGATCCCAGTGACCTTGATGGATGAGAGAAGGGATAATTTTGTATGTGACCTAGCAGAGACACTTTGCAGTGGAGAGTCATTTTGGGCTGGGAGTCTCCTAGATGGCTTGTGCCACCATGTGCCTTTCCACTGTTGTTGGAAGATAATTTTATATGAATTGGTAACGATAGGAAAAGCCTGGAACCTGGGAGATAGTAGGAGATGGAAGATGGCAGCCCAAGTTGAGAATAATTCCTTCTAGGTTTTGCAAATTTGGCATGCAAGTCTCAATGGGAATTTTTCAGAATTCAAAAGGCAGCCAGAGTGGCGTGGTGCAAGAGACAAGGTTTTGGAGCATAATTGAAATTTGAAGTTTGGCTCTATCATTTACCAGAAGTGTGAAGTGACTTCTCTTCTCTGGACCTGAGATAATAAGACGGTTAACAACAAGATCAGCACCTTATCCATTGTGCCCTACTGCTTTACAGAGATTATACAATCCTGATATCTCAAAGATGAGGGGAGCCAAAGATCTAGTCCAACCAGGGACTAAGCAAGAATCTCTCTTCCCCTCTCCTCAAACTGGTCATGAAGTCTATGCTTAAAAACCATGAGTTATGGGGAGCTATCTACCAAGGCAGCCCATTTTATTTTAGAATACTTCTCATTAAGAGGAATTTCTTCTGTATACGAAGCCAAATAAACTAGAGAAGAAGAGGAAAGGATTGGGGACACTAGTAGTTTGAATTATTTGTTGTTCCATTTATAGAAATGGCTGTTTCTCCTTTTGTCTCCATATTTCATTCATTTATAGGATCAGATTGAATTTTGACATTTTCAGGGATTGATTCCTTCTTTGACTGATTAAGAATTCTATAAGATGCCTATGCAGATTTTGAAGGGCTACCAGAAGAAGTCTTGGGAAGTGGGGGGGGGAGATATGTTTTCTGACTTCAAATGTAATAAAAGGCTGTCATAGGGAAGACATTATGGAGGCATCATATATCAGCAAAGGAATTTGGGTATTTCTAGGTAGATAACAGGCAGCAGTTGACGGATTGTTGAGGAGAGGAATACATGACCATGTGTATGCCCCAAGGCAGATTTATCTAGCTGTGAGAGTAGTGTAGTATACTGATTCCGCTATCCATGAACACTCTGACTTTGGACTTTCTAATTCTTAAAGGATTATAAAATGTGAGTTATTTACTATTGTTGTTGTTGTTGTCTTTAACAATAATAATTTTGGAGGCAAATTTTTCTATTTTTTCAGTAGTACATATTAGATTCTCTCCCTCCCCCATTGATCTCAAATCTGTTTCCTTAACTTTTATCCATTGATTCTAATACTGCTCATTGAATCTGAATTAACAAGCTCAATCATCATGATGGTTGTTGTTATTAACAACAACAACAACAGTGATGATGACAATGACAAGTCTTATTAACTTGAGTTTAATGGGAAGTAGCAATAGAATCAGTGGATAGAAATTAAAAGAGGCAGAATTGAACTCAAAATAAGGGGAAAATTCCAATATGTGCTATTAAACAGGGAAAAATTGCCTCCAAAATTAACTGATGAGAGATGTGCAAACAAAGAATGAACAAGCTTTGATGGCTGTAGATTTGGAGCTAAAAGGAAATTTGAATACCATCTCATCATTAAACAAACATTAATTTAATATTATGTGCCAGTCATGGGGCTAGGCTCTGAGCATAGAAGTAAGAAAAATCAAGACAGTCTTTACTCTCAAGGAGCTTACATTCTAATGGAATAGACAAAGTATAAATTTAAAAATATATAGGATGTAAACATAAAGTCAATATATATATATATATATATATATATATATATGCATTATAAATAAATGCAAGGCAAGGTTTAAAATTTTCCTATGAAGCTTTTGAGGAATCAGGAAAAATTTAATGCTGAAAATAGTTCTTGAGATTCATCTTAAAGAAAAATAAGGATGCTTTGGAGGAAAATAAAGAATGAATTTCAAATGTGTGGGATGGATGATACAAAGAGAGATACAAAGGGGAGCACCATATGTAAGGATTAGACAGAAGGTTAGTGTGGCTAGGCTGCAGGAGTGTAGGAGAGACATTAAGGTCCAAGTATGCTTGAAAGATGGGTTGAGGCTAGGTTGTCCAGGGCTTTAAAAGTCAAGTAGAGAAATTTGTATTTTATTCTAGAGGCAATTGGAAGCCACTGGTTTAGTTGAAGAGGGCAGCCAGGTGGTCACATCTGCATTTATGGAAGATCTTTTTGGCAACAGAAGATAGGATAGACTAGGATGGGGAGAGACCTGAGGCAGGGAGAGTCATTAGGAAGCTGCAGAAATAATGTAGGGGAGATATAACAAGAACCTGAACTAAGGTAGTAGCTTTATTAATGAAGAGAAGGGGTCAGATGAGAATGATGTTGTGAATATGAAAACCAGACGATTTTGCAACTGAATAGATTTGTAGGGTGATAGAAAATGAAGAGATCAAAATAATGCTGAGATTCTGAAGAGTTTGCCAGGATGGCGGTGCCTTCAACCTAAATAGGGAAATGTGAAAGAGGGAAGGGTTTAGGGATGAAAGATAATGAGTTCAGTTTTAGATGTGTCGAGCTTAAGATATTTCCAGGACATCCCCAGTAAAATAGGCAGTCAATGATACCTAACTGAAGCTCAAAGGAGAGACTGGACCTGGATTTTTATATCTGAGAATCATTTGCATAGGGTGATAATTAAATCCATGATGAGGTTGTCAAGGAACTATAGGGGGAGGAGAGAATAGGATTTAGGACATAATTTTAAGAACCACTCATATTTAGGAATCATGATGTGGATTATGACCAGAAGGAGAGACTTAAAAATAATGGATAGAAAAATAGGAAGAAAACCAGGAGCAGTGTCACAAACATAGAGGAGAGATGATCCAGGAACTGAGGGTTTTAATGGAAGAGGTAGATCAGGAAGGTAACTTTAGAAGCCAAATCATAAAGGACTGAAGAGTGAGAGGAGAAAAAGGAGAGGTAGTGAGAGTAGGTAACTATATCATGTGGCTTGGCTGAGAAAGAAAGAGCTATAGAATATTTATTTAAGGTGATAATGAGATCTAGTGGATGAAAAAGGTGAAGAATGTGTTCATCTTCAAAGCCAGTAGAGAAGGAATCTGTTATGGACAGGTTGATGATTCAAAAAGAGCAGGAGGTGATTGAGGTTGAAATCTACTGGAGAAGATGGGAGGGGATGGAATCAAATGCACGCCATGAGAGGTTTGCCCTGATAAGGAAAAAGTCCATCTCTTGTCAGAGACTGGGGGAAAGGAGATGGAGGGGTAATGTCAAAGGGTTTTGAGATTAAAAAAATGGGAGGAGACAGAGCTCACACTGAATAATTTCAGGATTTCCCTCCTAGTAAAATAAAGGCAAAGTTCTCAAGCCTCTTTATATTATAGATGAGGAAAAACAACATCTAGAGACTTGACAAAAGTCCACAAGACAGGATTTGAACCTTGGTTCTCTAACAAGAGTCACTGATCTTTTCATTGTATCAGTAACTGAGGATGTGCTAAAAGACATTGCCTGAAATGGGATGGAAGTCAAAGTGGATGAATACTGGAGGTGCCTTGATTCTGGGATTGGTTTTTCTCTTTGAGGCTGAATTTTCCTTCTGAGAAATCCAGTACATATCTCTTCGTTTTCCTTTCATTTCAGTAAAAAAGATTTCTCTATCCTGCACATTCTGCCTCCTCCCTTTCCCTCATTCTCTCAGACATAAGGATCTCCATCTGCAATGTCAGACTTGAAATTTTAATGTTCTATAAACCCAGACTCCCACAGATCCCCTCCCCCTGCCACAGCTCACTCATTCATTCTTAGACACATCAACAGCTTTCATCATTTGCCTCTGTTTCCACAATCACAAACCCAGAGCAGAGAGGAAGCAGACTTTAAATATCAAGCTTGGAGGAAAAAGGGTTTCTAGGGTAACTCCTTCAGAATCAGGGTGAAGGACCCAGAAAGTTCTGAATTTAGTTCTTAGAAAATATTTTACAACTTACTTTATTTTTCTTTTCATTGATTAATTGATTCATTTCATGGTCTAGTTCAATAAATCTGGGTAGCCAAAAGCTCTGATCTATTCACTTTTCAAGAACTAGCAAGTCACAAATTCTCCAGAATTCTCTTGATCACCCCAGAATAATGATCTTTTTAATCCTCTGAAGAAAAAAATCCTAAAAAATTGGTTCCTATCATTACATGCCTTTATGTATTAGTTTATCACAGGATTCAGAGTCAATGAACTTGGGTTTCAATTCTAATTCTAAGATATTTTTAACTTTACTATTTTTCTTGATGCATTGCTCTGGCCTGGCATGGATACTGTATTTCTTTCTTTCTTTCTTTCTTTCTTTCTTTCTTTCTTTCTTTCTTTCTTTCTTTCTTTCTTTCTTTCTTTCTTTCTTTCTTTCTTTCTTTCTTTCTTTCTTTCTTTCTTTCTTTCTTTCTTTCTTTCTTTCTTTCTTTCTTTCTTTCTTTCTTTCTTTCTATCCATTCAGTCATCTGTCCATCTACTTACCTATTCATCCATCTATCCATCTATTTATTTATCTATCCATCTATTTATTTATCTATCTATCTATCTATCTATCTATCTATCTATCTAATCCCTGTTAATCTGTCATGTCTGTCTGTCCATCTCTATTATTTGATGTTAAAGAAGCCATTGCCCTATTATGAGTCACCTACTTCTTTCCCAAAGCTATTGAGGTTAGATGATGAAAGACTATCAAAGAGTAGAAATACCACTTAGTGCTACAGTATAAAAATGAGATCTATCTAAGTTATTTTCTTGTCTATGTCTTATTTCCATTCCAGATTATGAACAATTTGGGCCATCAACTGTGTCAAAGGTCACTTTCCATTTCCCACAATGCCTCATATGCTGTTCTTGTTTCAGTCCTCAGTCATGTCCATTTTTTTTGTGACCCCCATGGACCACAATTTCTATTGAGTTTTCTTAGCAAAAATGCTGGAGTGATTTGCCATTTATTTCTTCATTAGATTAAAGCAAACAGAGGTTAATTAATTTCCCTAGGATCCCCAGAGTGTCTCAGACTATTTTTGAATTCAAGGCTTCCTGACTCAAGACCCAGAACTTTATCCATTGAGTCACCTAGATGCCTCCTCATCTCAAACATAGCATAAATTATAGGATATTAAATCTTGAAGAAGACCTTAAAGAAAATTCAGATGTCGTCCAATCTAGTACCCTATTTAAAGATGGTGAAACTGAGATCTTTAGAGAGGAATGTTTTTTTTTTCACGGTTCCCCAGAAAGTGAGTGACAAAGTCAGAATGAAAACTAGTGAAAACTTGGGTCAAATGAGAAAATGTATATAATATCAAGAATATAGTAGGGACTTAATAAATGCTTATTGATATTTATAATTTTGAAATTGTAATTTAAATGTTATTCTCATTTTCAATCCCATTTCCTTTCTATTACAACATCTATTTGATGGTTTGTAAATTGTTTTTGAGGCAAGTGACTTGCCCAGGCTTACATAACTGGTAAGCGCTAAGTGTCTGAGGCTGGATTTGTGAACTCAGGCCCTCTTATCTTCAAGGATAGTACTCTGTCTACTACTGATCCATATGAAGAATCTGATTCAGACTTTTTGATTCCACAGCAGTAGAACAGGTCTTCTCTTTAGTGTTAGAAGTTAGAGAAATTGCTTTCCCTCAAATATCTCATGGAACTTTTTTTAATGGTGGGAGAGGGACCTCTTTTTGCACTTCACAATTCTGCCTTGTATTTTAGTTATCAGTGTGCTTATCTTCTCCCTCCCATTCCCCACTTCTTAAATTTGTAAGCTCCTTTAAAACAAAGGGCTTCACTGTTTTTCACATTTGTATCTTAGTGCCTTGCACATAATAAAACTTTAATAAACGAATTGAATTTTTGTAAAAAACCTTTCAATTGTGCTCTAAAGTTCTTTCCATCTATGATAGTTCCTTCAAAGTCCCCTTCCAGTATTCTAGGAGATATGATTTCTTTCAACTTCTATCTCCTCAGCTTATCAATCAGTTAAAATATTTATTAAGTTCCAAGTACTATCCTAGATGTTGAGAATGTAGCTATAATGAATGAAATTAATCCATGCTTGTATGGAACTTGAAAAATGGGGACTAAGCTATGGGGTGTGTGTGTGTGTGTGTGTGTGTGTGTGTGTGTGTGTTGACTATAAATCTGTGCTTGATACTTCCTTGCCTCATTAACATGTGGAGTTGTCTATCCTGTTATTGAATAGGACAGCTGATGAGTGACACACGGCTTTTTGAGGATTAAAAATATCTGGGAGACCTTTGAGCTGACTGAGGGACATCTTCTGAAAATGACATTTCACAAACAGCTGTGCCCTGCCCTTGATAACCTTCATCACCTGAACTATGTCAGAAGAAGAAGAACTCTGGATACCTTTGTATTAATGGACTCTAGAAATTGACATATAGTGTTTGTGTTTTTTAAAAATAAAAAACCTTGTAATCCTGAGCATTCCTATACCACAACTTGTTCAGCCATTCTCCAATTAATAGGCATCCCCCCAGATTTCAATTCTTTGCCAACACAAGAACTGCTACAAATATTTTAGTACTAGGTCCTTTCCTCTTTTATTTGTTGTCTTTGGGATACAGATTTAGTAGGGATATTGCTGGATCAAAGGATATGCACACTTTTTTAGCCCTTTGAGTGTAGTTCAAAATTGTTCTACAGAATCGATGAATCAGTTTACAATTCTGCCAATAGTACATCATTGTACCAATTTTTCTACATCCCCGCCTAGCATTTGTTGTTTCATTTTGTCATGTTATCCAATCTGGTGTGAAATGGTATCCATCTGAGATATTCTGTGGAGAATTTCTTATCCAAGTAGGAGAGGGACAAGTTGTTCCCTGCAAAGTTTTCCTTTGATTGTGAGTTCCTGACTGGGACCACCATTTCATGGCCATTCCTATTATTCACATTTCTATAGGCTCTATTCATGACACTTCAAACTTCCATACCTCCACACATTCTCTGTCTTTTAACCCCCTTTTCCTTTTTTTTTTTAAATTAATTTATTTTTATCATAACTTTTTATTTACAAGATATATGCATGGGTAATTTTACAGCACTGACAATTACCAAGCCTTTTGTTCCAATTTTTCCCCTCCTTCCCCCACCCCCTCCCGCAGATGGCAGGTTGACCAATACATGTTACCTATTTAACCTCCTTTTCCAACTTTCTTCCCTCATTCAATTGTAATCTGTAAGTTATGGAATTGCAATAGGGACCAACATTTTCAGTGCTAATGGCATAATTTCAGACATCATCCAACAACAGAGATAAGCTTTTGGAGGTCAAGAAAATTCTTTGTCATAAAATCAAAACAATTTCTGTTGCTAAGAATGCCGTAAATGTAAGACTTAACATGGATACTATCTCTTTCCACTAACAATTTTATTTTTACCATTTTCAGTCATGTCCTACTCTTTGTGACCCCATTTAGATTTTTCTTGACAAAGATGCTGGAGTTTTTGCTCTTTCCTTCTCCAGCTCATTTTACAGATGAGGAAACTGAGGCAAATAGGGTTAAGTGACTTCCTCAGAGTCACATAGCTAATGTCTGAGGCTGAATTTGAATTTAGGCACTCCTGGTTCTAAGCCCAGAATTTTATCCATCCTGCAATTTAGCTTTCCAGTGATTTTAAAGGAGTGGATAGAGCACTAGACTTGGAGTCAGCAAGCTTTGAGTTCAAATGTTGACTCAAAGATTTATCCACTGTGATTCTGTCCAAGTCATTAACTTCTCTTAGACTCACTTTCCTGATTTGTAAAATGAGGATATTAATACCACCTGAGGTTAGGTTTGTGGGGAGGATGACATTGAATCCCATTTATAAAGGGCCTTGCAAGCTTTAAAGCCACACACACACACACATACACACATATATATGCTAGCATTAGTCATTGTCTTTGCTGCTGTTTCTTTGGGTTGTGCTGTCTACCAATTCAGCTTGCCTTTGTTGTCCTTTCTCTTTTGACAAAATATTCACATTTGTTTCTAGCCTCTGCCATTGCCTCAAGAGTCCCACTTTTGTTAAATTAAAATAAGTATGTCAATTCACACCTATAAAAAAGGCATTTCCCCCCAATAACTCACAGAGTGCTCAGTTTCATAAAGAGGCCTGCTTGTAATGTAGTTGGAATTCCAATAAAACAATCAATTCATTGACCAACAAACTTTTATTAAGCACCTACTATGTTCCAGGCACGATGCTAGGTGTTGGTTGTACCAACACAATAAATGAAACAATTCCTATTCTGCAAAGCGATTGCATTTTAATTCCAGGTAGAAGTGATTATAGAATCATATAACATCCTGGATAGAGGGAATGTTGGGGTCATCTAATACAACCTTCTCATTGAGGAAATTCAGGCTTAGAGGCCAGGGAATACTCAAGGATGAGACTATTTTAGTGACAAAACTAGACACCAGAGTTCCTGATCAATAATTTCGGTATTGAAGAAAGTCAGTAGTTGAAGAGATCTTAGAAACTATCAAGTGTACTTCCCTAATATAACAAATGAGGAAACAAAGGTCAAGAAAGGTGATTTCAGAAGTCATTCTTGTTCTATTAATCAATCAATTTTAGATGGATTGAATTGCATATGTTACCTTGGTTAACATACTTTTACTTTTTCATCTTCCAATTCTCAACACCTTTTGTACGATGTCCTAACATTTCAATACTAAGGTCTCTTTCTGCTCCAACATCTTATGTTCCAAAGTCCCCTCAACATCTAACAGTTTATATTCTATGGCCCCTTGCAGCTCTGAAATTTTATAACTTTATGATTCCATGAATAATCTGATTTGGAAATGCCAAGTCTATCTCTGTGTGGTTGGAGACAGTGAGGGGATATGTGATTTCCATTCCTTTCATCTGTCACTTCTTAGATAGAGAACCTCTGTGGTGGCAGAAACCCTTTAGGAGTTGGATTAGACACTACTGGAGGATGATGTCAGAAAAGTCATAAATAACCACTTTGGCTTCTGAAAAAAAGGTGCCAGTCCGTTTGCTTAAATAGATGAATTGAAATATGAGTGTCTCCATCAAAGCCCCACATTTTCACACCTCTGAGGAGCAGGCAGTAGACAAGGCTGGTCCCCCACAGAACTGTGAAGTTGACAAAGCCTCTGGCTCTTATTCTATCAAACCCTGTTCTCAGGAGGGTCTGAGAAACTAATTTACACAGAAGCCCAAGCTACTGATAGCAGCTCAAAGTGTTGCCCTTCTCAGGGGGATTTGCATTTTAACTGGGGACATAGCTTTGAGATAAAAGACTAAAGTGAGAAAATCTAAACAGCAAAGTAGACCAATTAGCAAATGTTTGGCTGGGCAGCTTTTTCTACCCTCCCAGAGCCCTCAGTTTCTTCATATATTAAATGTGAGTGGTCATACTTGTCCTTCCTACTTCTCAGGGTTACTGTGACAAAAGGGCTTTGTAAATGTTAAAATGCTATAGAAATGGGGATTATTGTAATAGCCATTATTATTATTATTATTTACTATGAAAATTTTTTTTGTTTGGAAAAAAATTTCATAATGGGTTTCCTGTTCCATTGATAATAGGTACCTTCAAAGGTCATCTAATAAGTAATATGTTCCATGTTCGAATTTTCTTGTAAACTCTTTATAGCGATCATGTATCCATTCTCACCATATCTTGGTAAATGATGTGAGATATTGTTTTATTCCATAAATTAAAATAATAAAAAGGTCATCTAATCTAATTCTCCTATTAAGTAGGGGAAGAAATAGAGATACAATAAGGTTAAGGTTATAGTAGTAAATTTGGAATTAAAACCATCATCTCTAGAGTCCAAAATGCTTTTCACTGCCCTGTGCTTTGTACTTATTGCTTAACTGTTTCAGTCATATCAGGCTCTTTGTGACCCCCATTTGGAGTTTCCTTGGCCGTGACACTGGAGTCATTCACCATTTCGTTCTCCAGCTCATTTTACAGAGGAAAAATTGAGGCAAACAGGCTTAAGTGACTTGCAAGGGTCACATAGCTAGCAAATGTCTGAGGCAAAATTTAAGCTCAGATATTCATGAATTTAGGCCCAGAGTTCTCCTCGTTAGGTCATCTAGCTTTTCTCAGCTTCCATAATTTTCCAATGAAGAAACAGAGGCTTCAAAAGGGAAAGAGGTGCCTCTTAAATGACAAGTCAAACCTAGAACCTTGTTTTTTTGTCTCCAAAATTAAGGTGCTTTTCACCAAGGAACCTTTGAGGATCACTCAAAAGCATGAGACAAATGTGAGAGATTTCAGTTTCAAGACACATCTGCTGGGTAAAGTGAGGTGAAGTGTATATTCTTTTTGCTGCCATTTTGGAGGCAATCAGCTCATTAGAATGATGGTCCTTTGGAACACTATTGAATTTTCCCAGCTGCATGTAAACACCAACAGGAAGCCCCAGACAAAGAGGGGATGAAAGCCATGTGGGACTCTGCTGGTATAATGGGGAGCCACACAGTCGTTAGCAAATGCCAATTAATGTGAAAATGGATAATTGCCGGAAAACAGAGGACTTTCTTTCTCATAGCAAAGTTAGCCTTGCTTTTGGGACAATAGAGATTTAGCATGGAAGAATGAAGAGAAAGCTGTGTAATGGCCTCTGATGATGTGGCTGTACTTAGTACGCTGCCACAGGTCAAGTCAGAGACTAGGCTATAATTGTCGCTTAGTCAGATGTGTTTGAGAGAGAGTTATAGAATCTTAGAATTCCAGAACTAAAGGGATCTTAGAACTGAGAATGACAGAGCTGGAAGGGACTTAATAATATAGAGTGTAGTAAATATACTCCACCTCATTCTTTCAGGGCCAGGTAGGTTACTTCTTCTCTCAGGGTTCCAGCACATCCTAGGACAAGTGAGGATGCTATTTTCTCTATTCTAATGCTATTGCCTTGACTTCCCAATTTCTATTTCTCTTCCACTCTGACCCCATTTGTTTGGTGGCTAGTTTCATTTAATCATTTAACACTGGATAGATTCTACAAAAATACATTTTGTTTTGAAGCTATAACAAAAATAAAATACAAACACTTTCCCTCCCATCATCCTAATATTTCTTTTTTTATAATTACAATTTTTGACAGTACATATGCATGGGTAATTTTTTATAACATTATCCCTTGTATTCATTTTTCCAAATTTTCCCCTCCTTCCCTCCCTCTACTCCCTCCCCTAGATGACAGGCAATCCCATACATATTAAATGTGTTACAGTATATCCTTAATCCAAGATATGTGTGTAAAACCAAATTTCTTGTTCCCCAGTAACAATTGCATCCTGATATTTCTAGGATATACTTTTTTCTTATACTATTTCAGTAGCTAGGATGAGTAGGCTCAACTTACCTCATCTTACAGTAGATGCTCTCAAGTTCAATGGCATCATTGCCACTTGAATACTTATCTCAGCTATGGCTGGGATGGATCACATTTTGCCCTTTGATACATAGATGCTATACTTGTTTCAACCCTGGACTCTCTAATGCCAGACACCTCAATGGACACTGGAGCATTCTGGATTGAGAGTGAGAAGACATGAATTTGGGGTGTCAATGCAAATCAAAAACTTGGGTGGATAGGATGTCAAAGAACTCTTGGATGTCTATACTTGATCCAAAAACACTAGCTGTGGGAACCTGAGCAAGGTGCTTAACTTCTGTTTGCCTCAGTTTCCTCTAGTGCAAAATAGGATTAATCATAACACATATCTCCCACAGCTATTCTGAAGATGTTCCTGAAGAGTTTAGCACAGTGCCTGACTCACTGGATTTTTTCAGAAGTGCAAAAACAAAGAGATAATTGTTGAAGCTGATAGACCTTTTTGAATGCCTCCTCAGAAAATCCAAGAGCATCCTTTTCAAAACTTGCTTAGCTGCCGGAAACCACTGGAGGAATAGTTGCTCATACTTTATTCTCTACAAGAAGATTCCCTTACATATCATCATGATTATCCTGGAAAAAAAAGACTTTCTAGGTTTCCCCTGGGTAGAGATGCTGTCCAAGGTGCCCATTTAAAACCACAAAATGTTAAAGCTAGATTGATATTCAAAACACAGAATGATAGAACACACAACATAGGAAGCTAGAAATGACTGAAGCCTAGACTTCTTGAACTTGAAAAGGCCTCAAAAATCATCTCATTAAAAATATCCTTTTTATAGATGGAGAAACTGAATTGAAGAGAAACAAAGGGGATTTTCTAAAATTGTATAGTTAGCGACAAAGAATGCACTGGGGACCTGGATCATTCCATTATATGTCAAGTTGTTTTTTTTTTAAGTTATACACACATATAACATACACACAGACTTATTTGTCTTCTGGTTTGGAGAAACAGTAGGTCAGACAAAACTGTCTCCCAAAATGACTAAGTGTCTGGCTATTGTAGAGTGCCACAGAAAGTGGGGGAACTCTGGGTGAGATATAAGACCCTTCAGCCCAGAGGGAACCTGCTGACAATGTCTGGTTCCGCTCTCACCTTCCCTTGGGGTGTCTCACCTTTCCTGAGAAGTTGAAGGGAGGAGGGTGTGTGACAACCTGTGTTCTACTTGAAATGGAGAAACAGTAAAAGAAGCATTTATATATTAATAGCAGGGTTCTTATAGTTAGCACATGCTCAGTGTGTTGTAGTGATGCAATGGTACTAAAGTAATTGGGGGCTGAGAGGACTTGAGATAAACAGACTCCATCTTTGACAATCTGCATGGGTCTCTACCTTCATCATTTCTCCACTAAGACCAAGGATTTGGGCTGGTTCCAAGATCCTCCAGAGAGCTAGTCTGGATGATATATTTTGGCACCCCAGTGTGGGGGTGCTAGAAAGTATAGTACATTTTGGCACCCCAACTTGGGGGCTCTAGAAAGAACACTACAGGCTGTGAATAATCCAGCATCTCATCGATCAGAAGGACACTCACCACTGGTGCCTAATCTTATCTTGCTTTTTAGTCCCTTAGTACCTAAGCACAGCAAACTGAACAGCCTTTCTCTTATGCATACTTTTTTTGGGAGAGTATAGGGTTTTTCCTTTCACTTCTTAACATTACCCTGAAATCTCAGTACAAAATTAAGAGACCACTTTCTGCATGTTGCAGTCAGACACAATCTTTTTGTTTTCCAGTTCCTTACTAGCAAAAACAAGCCAAGCCAAATCAAACCTCCCCAAAACACCACACATATAAAAAACATTTTTATTGATTGGGTACCTTGCTCATGTTATAAATTGGCCTTGATGTTTTAAATTGATAGCTATGTGAGGAACGGATTAGAAAGTAAAGAAACTTGAATATTGTTTGTGTTTTGAGAAAAAGGCGTCAGAAGAAAAATACAAACACTAAAATTCAGTCAGGAATAAAAGCTGGGAATATTCCATTGAGAAATATCAGTATGGAAGATCTTGATAGTCCAGTTAAATTAACTTTATTTTGTGCCAGAAGGTAGGCTTGTGGGATTGACTGACAACAGAAATGGCCATGTGTTGACTAATTTTTCCCTGGGTTCATGGAAATTCCTTTTCATTTTACTGTTGCTCCACCTGACATTTATTTCTATTTTGGCTTGGAAATTAAAACTTCATTGTTGCTACAACATTCCTTCTCCATAGTTGACAGCTGTTTTGTGTTTCTCTCCCCCTTCCTCTTTCTTTTCTTTCTTCTTGTTCTGTCATTATTGCTTTTTAATGATAAGACAGTCCAGATCAACATGTCCTCAAGCTTGTTAACATTTCCATTGGCCATGTGACTTTGGATTAAGTACATTTCATTTGTGGAACTCAGTTTCCTCACTGAAAAATAAAGGAGTTAGACTAGATGATGTTTAAGTTCAACAATTCTAAGACATATATGATATGAAATATAATAAAAATTAGAATATAATTAATTCACAAGAGCAATGCTATGAGATCAACTTCATTGAGAGGGAGAATTAGTGAAGACTTTTTGGAAGAGGACCTAAGTTGGACCTTAATTTATAGATAGAATATGAATAATTAGAAATGGATAAGGGGATGGAGGCTAGGTTCAGAGTGAAACTTTTCAGGGGTATAGAGTAGTATAACCATAAGCATGGAGAAAATTAGATGTGGGAAAAGTTAAATGTTTAGGGATAGTCTAGAAATTTAAAACCATGGGGTGGTGGGGAATATTTTATAGTTGGACCGATATAATTTAATTTTCATAAATTCTGTAAGAATATGGTATGGTAGAAAAATACCTCAAGCCTACATTCAAATTCTGACCATTACTACTTGTATGTTTTCAGATAAATCATTCCCCTTCTCAGGGTCTCAGTCTCTTCAACCATAAAATGAGGGAACTAAACTAGCTGGCCTTTAGGATTCCTTCTAGCCCTACTTCTACAGTGACCAGATTGATTTATCAACTAAGATGTTGAAATGCTTTTTGCCATGAGGGAGTTTTGCAGTCTCACCCTAGGAGCTCACAGTCTTCAGCATTCATGCTGTTTCTACTCTCGTGTCTCTTTGAATTAAATTACAAAATGCTTTTAGACAGAAGTTTAAAAGGAGTAGAAATGGTTCTTATAGAGTCATGGATTGTCAAAACTAGCAAAGGCTTTAGGGATTATCTAGTTTAACCCCCTCGTTTTATTGAGGAGGAAGCTGAGACAGGAAAATCATGGACCCTGGGTTGCACAGTGAGCCAGTGTCAGGGCTGGGAATCAAATGTAGTTTATAGGCTCATGGGAGGGTCCCAAAGGGATATGAGAAGAAGTCTGCACTGCATACCTCCGGAAGCGAGAATTATTATTATTTATCTTTATTTTGGTTAGGTGCTTGATGGGAAATCAGGAAGTTCTGAGTTCAAGTTCTACTTCAGACACTAACTATATGACTTTGGGCAAGTCACTTAATCTCTTTCAGTTCCAGTGTCCATAAAATAATGATGATAATGAAAATGATAATACTAACTTAAAGGTTTCCTAATTACTTTATGGATACTGTCTCATTTTATCCTTGTAATCATGGGAGATAGCTGCTATGATTATTTCCCATTTTATGGAGGAGAAAACTAAGGTAGACAGAGATTAGGTGAGTTGTTAATAACATTTTTTTGATCACATGTGTCTTTCTGTAGCCCAAAGGTTTCTTAAAAGAAAAAACAAGATTTCAGATATCTGCTTCTGCCACTCTTTTAATTGCTATCTTTTGAAAAACACTAATATATGTTTGGATCAATTTCCCCTTTTAAGGAAAATGACAGCCAGTAGTTTCAGTCCTAATGGTATAATTAAAATAAATAAAACATGTTTATAAAAATGTCTGAGGCTAGATTTATACTCAGGTGTTTCTGACTCCAGGTGCAGCGTTCTGTGCTGCCTAGTGCGTGTGCTTTTACTTTATAGAGTTCATGTGAGGATCAATGAGATCACACAAGTAAAGCATTTTGGAAACCCTAGAAGCCTACATAAGTACTAGAAAATATTGTTATTATATTGTTAATTATAAAATTATATAAACTGATCTATTAATGTCCCTAATATTGAGGAAAATGCTTCTAGAGAGTTGAGGGGAAGCAGACACTATATTTCCTACCCATAATCTTTAGCTGATTGCTCTATGACTGTAGTCATTATTCTTTATCATGGCTGGGAGAGCTCATGTTTCTAATGAGCCTTCATGCTGATGGAATTATTTGAAGATGAAGTTGATAAGTTTCTTTATAAGAGAATTGTGGAACTTCACTTCCCAGGCTTGTTTCTTTCCAATCTTATCTTGTAAGTGACATTTCTTTAGGAAATTAAAGTTTGGGTAGTGTAAAGGATAGAGATCTGCCATAGTTTAAAGAATAGAGAGCTGACTTTGGAACAAGAAGACTTGGATTCAAGTTCTGTCTATAGAGCCTTTGAAAGACTCCTAGGGAAAAGGACATAATAGCCAGCCAGGAAACTTTTTGAGACTATAGGAGGCTCTAAATATTAATAGAAGGCTTCCCACTATAGAATGTTCCATATATAGATATAAATAATCAGTCCTGACACCATTCTCTTTTTCCTACCTCCTAAAAATGTTTGCATGCCCCTCCCTTTTTTTTTGTACATTCACAGGCACATAGTCTTAGAACTGGAATGGAATTTAGAGGCACTCTAAACCAGGACTTTTTAAACTTTTTCTCTTTGGGGTAGAAACTTTTTTTTTTTTTTTTTTTTTTGCTAAGACAATTGGGGTTCAGTGATTTGCCCAGGGTCACACAGCTAGGAATAAGTGTCTGAGGTTGGATTTGAACTCAGGTCCTCCTAACTTCAGGCCTAGGGCTCTATCCACTGCGCCACCTAGCTGCCCCCAGATTTCTTTCTTTCTTTTTTTTAAACTAAATTGTCTTCTGAAGATGAACTCTACTCTTTTCTGTTTTCATGATATGTTTCAATGGTGGGGTGCTTTTTTCTTTGCCGGTTAATTTTTTTTTCAAATAGGAGATATTATTGTAAGCATCTTAATTGTGGGATGGGGGGACAGTGCCTTAAGCTTCCCTTTAGGTCTCCACTCTGACCAGGAACCCCAAATCAAGAGCTCCACCCTCTTGTAAGTAAGTGCTCACAGCCTCCAGCATCCTTGCCTCCTTGCCTCTGTACTTACCAGATGCTGGTTCCTTCTCTCCCAGAGATGATTCCCCCCAGCACAGCTGGGCCTGGAGTTCCCCCATCAGCCAAGGTTCACTCAGATCCCAATTCCACAAACAGTCAAGGAGATGAAAGTCTGTAGTTCTTCTTTAGGGTCCAGTCACGCATTGCTAGCCCCAAGGCTCCCTATTTGGAGTTTCTGCAGAGCTAGCCTGGAGGTGTTTGCACTTCAGACAGGTAAATCCTAGCACAGGCTCTTTTCAGATCTTCTTTGGTTTTCTGAGGAGGATCCTCATTCTGCCCCAAGTATTGATTTTTCAGCAGTCTATGTTAGCCCTGAGGTGCAAATTTGTTCTATTTGAGGGGGGGGAAATTGGAAGAGTTTCACATTTACCAGCTTACTCTGCCATTTCCCTAGATCCTCCCACCATCTTTTTCCACTTGTGATCCCTTTACACCTGAGAAATTTTTACATGACCCTAGGTATATAGGTACATAAAATAAGTATAAAAATCAAACATTCCCTGATAAATAGTAATTTCATGACCTCATTCGGTTATGAGACCCCTTATAGGTCACAAATCAACTCTTCATTTTATTGATGAGGAAACTGAGGTTAAAGAGAACTTGTGTTGTTTTCCCTCTTGTCTGAGTACACTTAATAATAAGAGCAAAAATCACTATGATTATTGTTGTTATTTGATAATAATTGATTTTAATTATTATTATTATCATAATCATTATTATTTGTAAATAAGAGGCAGCATCGTAAAAAGGGAAGAGGACTGGATTTGGGAGAGAGCTCTAAGAATCATTGGACCATAGACTTTAGCATTATAATGACTATTAGCCATTTTATTGGTCCATATTTGAAAACAATCTTCACTATAATGTACTCAACAAACAATCATCTGATTTCTGTTTGAAGAATGCAAATAAGATAAAGAGAGAAAGAGAGAGAGAGAGAGAGAGAGAGAGAGAGAGAGAGAGAGAGAGAGAGAGAGAGAGAGAGAGAGAGAGAGAGAGAGAGAGAGAGGAGGAGGAGGGGGACGGAGATACTTCTTATTCTCCACTGAATCTTCTTTTCTCTGGACTAAGTATTCCAGTTTCAGCCAATTTTCATATTAGAAGGGCTTGTGGCTCTTCTATCTTCTATCTTCTATCACTAGAAGCCCCATCTACCTCTCAAAGCAGTCCCAGATTACCCTAGTTTCTTAGATGGTCACATCAAACTTCCAACTCATATTAAGGTTGTATTCTAGAATGCTTTGGTTCCATCTCATATCTATAGCACTTATTCCTTGTTGTGCTTCTTAGAATAAACTACTTTTATTCTTTGGTCTAGTTTTCTACTTATAAAATGAGCCTGTAGGAAGAAGTGATCTCTAAGGCAGAAATTTTTAACCTGAAGATTATGGAGTATTTTGGATGGATTTTAAGTAATCTGTAAACTCAGATAGTAATATACAACATTCATTTGTATATATTTGTATACACATATTTGTGCACATGCATACATATGTGTAAATATGTCTCATATCTCTGTCTCTGTCTCTGTTTCCTTCTCTGTATTTCCTCATTTTCATTAACTTCTAGCTGAAATTTATCATCTTCTTCAATTATCAATTTAAAAACTTCATTATTCTGAGGTTCATGGATTTTACCAGACTTTCAAAAGGATTCATTACACAATAAAGCTTAAAAATTCATTTTCTAAGATTCCTTCAAATAATTCTAATATTCCATGTTCTAAAATGTTTCCTAGTTCCTACATTTTGTGTCCTAAGGTTCCTTCCAATTTTGACCCAATTACTATTTAGACAGATCTGTTCTGTTTCATGACTTACCTTACCCTATAGAATCATTGACCTAGCCATGAGGCTCTATGGTCTGAAATCAACATTTCAAAAGGGTATGTTCTACATTATTTCTAGCTATAATCTAACAATTGCTCCCAAATGATTTGTTTACAGTAGCTGGTAGGCAACTGCTTCATTAGAAACTGTTAGCACATCAAAATTATGTTTGTGAAGTCTAAAGAAAAGGAAATTTGTAATAGGTTTGTTTTTACTCCTTTGCTCTCAAGTTTAATTGTTGACTTTTCTTGATGACCTTTTAATGTGTTTAAAAAAACCCAACTGAGTTAATTTAACAAACCATTAGTTTAAGATCAGAAATATAAAGTCAATGCAGATCATGGGTGGACAATAAAGGCTATGTAGATTTTGAGTTACACCACAGAGGGAAGATCTTTGTCTATTACAATTTTGAACCCTGCATGGCATTTAGCTGAGGGCATCACACATATTGGGAAGTCAGGCAAATGGTTAATGTTGATTGAATTAATAAGCAAATAAATATATTTTCTGTAACTTTTTGGGTCAGAATGATTTGTTAATGAATCAGCACTGTACTACAATAGTCCCAAACATATTTTGTATGAGTAGATATACTTCCAGAAGACTGTTCTCTTTTACATGTCATCAGGGGTATTTTAGGACTGATGGAAAATGTTTGTAAATTCATCTTTGCCAAGAAAATTAGAAGAGATTAATAGACAACAGTAGTCAGTAAACAAGTGATTATTAAGCATTTACTATGCACAAGACACTGAGCTAAATGATGGGAATATAAAGACAGGCAAAAGATATGGTTCCTGCTCTCAAGAAATTTACATTCTAAATAAAGAAATATTTCCATAAATATAGAAAAATATATAATTTAATTCAGTATTAATTTCAGAGGAAAAGGCATTTTCTCTTTGTATTGGATGGAGAGGAAACTAAAAAAGTTGAGTTCACTTGAGTTTTAAAGGAAACCAGGAAATCAGGAGTCATACATAAAGAGGGAGAGTATTTCAAGCAAGAAGTATAGGCAGTGAAAAGGTATAAAGTCCAAAGATTGCATGTAATGTATGAGAAACATCAAGAACCCTAGAGTCACTGGATTGCATTGCCCATAGATGGGTATAAATTGTAAAAAGATATAAAGAGTAGAAAGGAGTCAGATTATGAAGAGCTTTAATGATCCATTTGTTGAAAAACTTCCTATCACACATGACAGATTGCCCCAATGTTGATTGACTCTGATTGTTAGGAGATTGTTCCTTACATCGAGCCAAATGTTCAACTCTGTAATTTCACTTTGTATCTAACTTTATCCTTTGGTGTCAAGAAGACTAGATTAGTTCTCTGATCCAGATAGCAGTGATCATGTCTACTTTAGGTCTTCTTTTCTCCAGGTTAAGCATCCCTAGTTCCTTCAAATAATCTTTGTATGGTTGAATATTTATTCCCCTCTCTATCCAGATCTCTGTTCTTTGAACATTCTCTAGTTTGTCAAAGTATAACTCAAGGAACTGTCAAGATATGGGGTCAACTGAGTAATCAAGGTTTCTACATGTATGCCATTCATTCCATGGAATAAATATCTTTGAAGACAGAAAATATTACATTTTAATTTTGTATTCTTAGCACCAAAGAGAGTAAGACACTAAGTATAAATTAAAGAATAAATAGTCAGCTTTAGACACCTGGGTTTGATGATGACATATGTTACATATGAGACCCAAGGCACTGAACTCAGCACCTTGGCCAGCTCTCAAAGATGACAAAATGCTGAACAGCTACAGATCTTATCTAGAGAGCTGTCATCACTACAAGTTCTTTATTCAATTAAATTACAGCTCTGACAAAATAGCAGCAGCAGCAGTAGTAGTAATGTTAGTGGTAGTAGTAGTAGAAATAGTAGTTAAAGTAATAATAATAATAATAGTAGTAGCATCATCATCAGTAGCAGAAGTAGAAGCAATAATAACAACAATAGTAAGAGTAACAATATAGTAGAAGTAGAGGAATAAAATTAATAGCAGTAGTAGTAGTAGCAGTAGTAATAGCAGTCATATACTAATTATTATACTAATTCTTAGCACAGAGCTCTTCACATAGTAGGAAATTAATAAGTATTTAAAAATAATCACAGAGGGAAATAAATTTCCTGGAATGTGTTCATAACTCTCTTTACATTCTTGAACACTTTCTTTATAAGTTCCTGAAATATTCAAGTCAGTAGCTTCTACAAACTCCACTTTATGAGAGAACCATCAAGTTTAAACTTTGTCACATTTAGCTGAATTTCTTCAAATCCCCTCATTTTGAATGAGAAAAATATATAGACAACCAGGATTTTCCACTGCTACCATGAGGACTCCTTCCTCCACTGGCAGGATCCTATTTTCCCTTCCCTACTTCTTCCATTCCCCATCCCTACTTCTTCCATTCCCCATCCCTCAGCTAATCTTTTTGGCATTAATATTTTTCCTTTTTATTTTCATGACCAAACATTAAATTCTATCATCTTCCTTCCTATGTCTCCTTCCTTTTCTCTATTCCTGCCACAGGGAACCCAGTATTTCTGCTATGATACTTAGACTTTTTCCCCCTTCCCCATGGTGGTGGGCCACTTCTGTGAGACAAGCTCCTGGATTCATCATAAGGGTTCTCAGGCCTTGGCATCTGCCCTATAGTTGCATCCTTCGGAGCTATCCATTGTGTTACTGTATGTATAGATGGTTTCTTTATTACATAGATATAAGTATTAGGCAAATCATAGAAATGATATATAATTGTCTTATTATAGGAGTTGGTAACTTCTAGCCTGAGGCCAAATCTGGATCTCTGCCTATTTTAATATGCCCAAGACTTAATTTAAAAATGTAAAACAAAAAAAAAATTAGTTTAAGTAATAATTTTAGCAAAGTAAACCCACACAATTCATAAAGTTCACTGGCAAGGGATAGAAAGAGAATTCCACTTAAAAGAATTGTAGATAATAAAAAATACTTGGGAATCTATCTGCCAAGACAAACCCAGGAATTATAAGAACACAATTATAAAACACTTTTCATAAAATGTCAGACATAAAAAATAGAGAAATATTAATTGCTCATGGGTAGGTTAAGCCAATATAATAAAAATGACATTCTACCTAAATCAACTAACTTATCTATCATACCAAATAAATTACTAAAAAGTTATTTTATAGAGCTAGAAAAATAATAACACCAAAATGAAAGAACAAAAGGAAAAATATCAAAGGAATAAAAAACCCATGTAAAGGATGATGGCTTAGTACCAGATCTGAAATGGTATTACAAAATAGGAATCATCAAAATAATTTGGTACTGACTGAGAAATAGAGTAGCAGATCAGTGGAATAGATTAGGTACATCATCTATAATAATCATAAAAATCTGATGTTTGGTAACCCTCAAAATTCAAAATTTTTGGACAAGAAATCAATATTTGACAAAAATTGCTGGGGAAACTATAAAGCAGTTTGGCAGAAATGAGGTAAAGATAGTTTGCCTGCTTGATCTTGGCTATAGAACCTAGAAACAGCAATGTCACAGATGAACATAAAACCCCATTAATATAAGGCAACGATACTTCCTTGACTTGGTCCCTAAAGTAAACATAGAGTGCACAAAAGTTAAAAAGGGGCCTGCTATTGCTTTTTACTTTGGTTTATATCCATATCTAGATTGCTGCTAATGCTTTATTTGGAAGTGGTGGACATTGTAAACATGGGCTGGACAGAAATGTTTGGGAGAAATTAGCCTCTCTCACCAATCTCTGAAAATAGTCAAGAGTTTTATTTATCCTTCTCTCCTTTTAGGAGGCCATCATTCATTTTGAAACAAGTCTCACAGTGAGCAAATTGAGGGAAGAGATGAAACTGATAAGACTGATAGAATATTATTGATGCCAGTAATTTATAATTATGTAGCATTTTCCTTACAAAAATCTTTGGAGATAGGTATCTGAAAGTTATATTCATTCTACTTTTACAGTGAGGGTCAGAAATTTAAAATGACTTCACTAGAGTCACATAGTCAACAAAATATAAAAATCAGGAATCAGCCCCATGCTTC
Organism: Sminthopsis crassicaudata; assembly: GCF_048593235.1. Taxonomy (NCBI): domain Eukaryota; kingdom Metazoa; phylum Chordata; class Mammalia; order Dasyuromorphia; family Dasyuridae; genus Sminthopsis; species Sminthopsis crassicaudata. Next base: position 61,752,727 of record NC_133618.1, read on the forward strand.
TCCTAATTTCCTGTGCACTCCATCTGATCATCAAATCTCAGGGAAAAGAGTTGTCTCTCTGCAGGATTCTCACCTGCACTCACAGCTGACTACTATGGTCCCAGGGACGTGTGCAACCAGAATGTCATCTCAGCTAGATTATGCACTGGATAAAGTTCTGGTCCTGGAGTTGGGAAGAACTGAGTTCAAATTAAAACTCAAAAACTTAATAGCTATGTGATCTTGGGCATCAATTTTCTCAGTTGTAAGATGGGAATAATAATACCTCCCAATTATTTTTATATTTTTAATATTACTATTATTTTATAATAATAAAAACTCCTCCAGGGTTTGTGGGAGAATCAAATGAGATAATTTTCTCAGCAGAGTAGCTATAATGTATTCACACACAAATGCACACATGTGCATGTATACACACAAATATATGCATGCATATGTATATACTATAGACTGCTATGCCTGATATCAGGAAGACCAAAGTTCAAATAAATCCTCAGACATTAGCTGTGTGATCTTAGGCAAGTTACTTCACCAACTTCTCAGTTTTCTCATCTGTAAAATGAGCTGGAGAAGGACATGGCAAAGCATTGCAGTACCTTTGTCAAGAACACCCTAAATGGAGTCACAAGGACTAAAATGACTGAACAACAGACATTATTATTAGCTATTTTTAAAGACCTCCCCATGACATGACTGTCAAGGGCTTATATTTCTCTAGTTATAAAATTCAGTGGTTTTCTGCTCTGTGTCTATCAGGGTGTTCACCCAGACATGGTTTGTGATATAACAGCTGCTGTTCCGTGAAAGAGAGGCTCTGGAAGAATTTTCAGACTGGCTTTCCTCCCAGTGGTTGTGGCCATAGAAAGAAGAATTTGAAGAAAGCCAAGGATTTTTTTTTTTTTGGTCTAGAAATTATTTTTTTAAGTAAAAGCAAAGAAAAAAATGAAACAAAACCCAACCCCAAAGAAAATGGAATCTGTCAGTTCAGTTGTTGAGAAACATTTACTTGAATTTCCCAATTTGGAATTATGTAACATTAAAGAAGAAAGAGATCTTAGAAGCTGAAATGTCAGAGATCGCAGAATATTATCCCTTCATCTTACAGGTGAGAAAATTAAAGTCACAGAGAAGTGTCTTGCTCAAAGTCACAAAGTGTGCTACCAGGAAAGCTGAGATTAGAACTTGACTAAGCTGACTCAGTTCAAAATTCTACATTCAAATTTTCTCCGATTTTGTTACATAAAAATGATCTCTCCTTCAAGTTTTCCTAAAATACTGCCTTTTAAATACAGGATTTCTTTTTTCAAGTCTTATTTTGTATTCTAATGATAGGTGTCATAGCCCTTTCTTCCCCAAATGTCTAGTGACTTTTATTTTTCATCTTTTTATCTCCAGGATCTTGTATTTAGCTTTGTTGCTGTTCAGTTTCAGTTATTTATGACTCCCAGTGACCCTATTTGGGGTTTTCTTGGCAAAGCTACTGAAGTGGTTTGCAATTTTCTTCTTTAACTCATTTTACAGAGGAGGAAACTAAGACAAACATGATGAAGTGACTTAGTAGGTAATAAAAAATGACTGTCGTTTAGATAGCTTTTATTATGTGCCAGGTATTACACTAAAATATTTTATGAAAATTTTATCTTATTTGATTCTCACAATAATCCTGGGAAAGAGGTACTATTATTATCATCCCTATTTTACAGATAAGGAAATTGAGGCAGACAGTTAAGTTACTTTCCCAGTGTCTCAGAGCTAGCAAATATCTGATTCAGGATTTGAATTCAAAAATTTTTGATTCCAGGCCCAATGCTTTATATACTAAATCACCTAGTTCAAAGTATTAAGCATCTATTAACTTTGTGCTTAATGAATGTTTGACTGGTGTCTCACTAGTGGCTTTCTACTTCTTGGTTTATTCTTAGAATCTTGTTTCTATGAAACTAGGTTGCCAGAAGCTAGATTCTGAAAAAATTTAGGCTCTCAGAACCCAGGTTTTAAGAATCTATGTTCACAGAATCCCCAAACTATGAACAAATATATTAATAAAATAACCTACAGTCTAATATCACTGTTAAGTTACAAAATGCTTAATACAGTGGAAATAGATTTGGATTTCGAATGGGGGAAGAAACTGGATTCTTTCAATCCTAGTTCTAGTTCTCACTATCTGTGCATTATTCTGAGTCTCAATTTTCTCCTTTGTAAAATGAAGGAGTTAGATCAGATGGTCTCAAAAGTCAGCTCAAGGCGAGCTTGAGAAAGCTCTTTGATCTCCCTAGTTCCAAATAGATGGTTTTCTGATACTTACTATCTCTCTGTGGAGGTAGAGAGGAAAATAATGGAATCTTAAGAGTTAAGAGAGACCTTAGCCAATTTTCTAGTTCAAGGTACTGCCCTTTGCAGGAATCCCTTTTATAACTCCCGTACAGGTGGTAATTCTACCCCGATTGTCACAGTTTTCCTCTCCACAATATACAATCCCAGCCCTGTCTTTGTATAGACTATTTAGCTTTCCTGGTTTCCTTCAAGACTCAACTCAACTATCATATTCTTCAAGAAGCTGTTTTGCATCATCCCCAGCTGCTAGGGCCTATCATTTCCCATTA